>NC_142501.1:74513787-75138787 GCF_057876585.1 Rhinolophus sinicus | reverse complement strand
GGGAAACACTTGAGCAAAAATTTTGAAGATGATGAAAAACAAACTTTTTTTCCCTGGTTACACATGGATTCTGGTACAAGATTTCCTCATTTCCTACTTCTTGTCAAACGGTGCTCAATTGATTTACAATAGACTATGATAGCTAAAAGGTCACTTTTAGCTTTTTACTTCATTTGCCTTTGACTTTATATCAACGTCTTGATAAGGGGGTAAATCTCAATCAACAGTAATTTAGATATCCAAAACTCTTCTGACTATATCACCGTTTCCCTTCGTGTATTTGCCATTTCTCATTTGTGAAATGTAAAAACTGATTGTTTCTTGACCCATTAAATAACTAAATATAAATGGAATCTATCCACTTCGCAAAACAAACAATGCCTGTTACTGCATGCCCCCTCTCATAAGAAACTAATGTTTTGACATATTAAAAAATGGTTTAACATTGAATTCCCAAATACAAAATAAGGGCGGCTCAACAGAGATTTCATCCACTGAAAATAGTCATTATTAAGGATTTCTCTTTACATTGTTTTGCTCAGGGCATGCTTTAAAGCAGGTAAACACACATAGTGCCTTCCCATTTTCTCATCTAGTTTATGAGAGCAACTCTGATTTGGGTGGACCAATTTGTGAATATTTTATACACACACAATTTTTAATTTAGTGAGGCATTTTATACAATGTCTTATGATGTTTTTGTAAACTAAATGGAAAAATGAGGACTGAAAGTACAGTCTAGTTTAGATGAACCAATAGTTGGTGGAACAATAGAAAGCCAAAAAAAAAAAAAAAGGTAAAACACACATTAAATTCTTTGTGAGAGCTTCCAAGCTAAGAGGTTCTCCACAGTAGTGTTTGACTTCTAGTAGAGTTGGTCCTCCATATTTGAGGGTTTCAAATCCATGGATTCAACCAACTGCTAACCCAGTGTTTTGATCTGTGGTTAGAATCTGCAGGTGTGGAGGGCCCTCTGTATTGCTCTGTGCCATTTTATAAAAGGGATTTTGGTATCATGGGAGTGCTGGAACCAATCCCCTAAAGATACGGCGTGACAACTGTGATTCATCATTGATAATAAAGTATCAACATTTCTTAATCACTTACTTAAAAAAGTATATCTGATTTGATGTTGTCTCCATGATAACATCATGCTTTATTCCCTTTCCTGCTAATGTATTTTTTTTTTTTTTTGTAAAAAGGAAATTGCAGATTAGAAGTGCAGTGTGCATTGGGAATGTGGTCCAGATATATGTCATCATATGTGTCATAGTTGAGAAAAGGTAGAAATTCACAATCCAATGGTATAGTCCAGATTTCTTTCCCATTCAGTATTTTACCAACAATTTGATTAAAGAAATGAAGAAGTGTTTTGGGCCCTAAAGCACATACCTAACACATTGTTAAGGACTTTCTATGTTTGAACAAGTACCCACCACCTACTCCTTGATTTGAAAAGGTTGAAAAGGCCTAGTAGCAGATGACCAGGGTATTCCCACTTTAGGGTTTGATACTCACCTGTCAAATAAGCCTTGGTCTTCCACAAAACTCAGGGCTCTTTAGTGATTGTAGGCACCACTGTCTAATCAGTATTTTATTTGACTAAATCAAAGAAAAAGCCAGTGACCTGCCTAGCAATGACAGCAACAGTTGAGAGCAGGGTTTTCAGTGCAAACAGAACTAGTTGGAAAATTGATCCTGGCAATCATTGTGAGGCTACGTAAATTCTTTATGTCTCAGTGCCTCGACTGTTAAGTGTGTCTAGTAAGTCCTTCTGTAAGCGTTGCTCTTAAGGAATACAGGAGATGACTTACATAAAGTGCATGGCATAGTGCTTGGCACGTGGTGAGGCCTTAAGAAGCATGAGTTGCTATCATTATACTATAGTCTGCATAGTTCACTGAAGAAAACCATAGGTAGTGCAAAGGCCCCAATCAGTCAGATAAATTCGTACTCGTGGATTAGTTCTCTTTCACGTGGAGAAACAAGAAGAGAATGTTCTTCAATTTATGATTAAGTGTATATTTGCAATTACGAGCAAGGGATTTTTTAATGAAGATAAATATAGGAAACAATTTGCAAGCTAGAATTCTGGATAATGGCAGAAGAAGCACATAGGTGAATTTGTTGAACTCTCACCCCATATATCAGTCAATGTGCCAGTGTATGTCTCTCCATGCGTAAGAGTAATTCCGGCAAATGCGAAAGATGCTGTGATTATTCGTACAAAAGTGTGTGTGTGTGTGTGTTACTTAAGGACTAATGTAGTATTCTAATTAAGGATCAGTTCTACCTTCGACCTTTTGAAATGATGTATATGCTGGTAGACAAGATTTCCCATGGACATTTACTGTGTCTGAGAATAATGCATGGAGTGAACTGGACATCTTTATACTTGGAGTTGTGGAAAGAGATCGATGATTGAAAACTCTACCTGAAATCTAGAATAATGGGACCCCCACCCCAATAAAATAAAGTTTAATAGAGGAAATATAAAGTCTTGCATTTAATTTCAAAACAAAGTAACTGCAAGTATTGGATGCATAAAATTGATCTTGGAAGTTAATACAAAAAATAACTAAGGTTTTTCTGTTGACTGAAACTCATTAGGCACAATGAAGTTATGTAAATGCCAAGAAAAAAAGCTCCTGCACTACTAGGTTTCATTAGCATACACTGCTCAGCACAAAGACAGTCATGGAACAATTGAATTCTGTAAGGGTCAGAGGAAAGCTTCATGATTGTTCAGCTCTAATTGTCTTAAGTTAAGAAGAACACTGACAGAATGGATTCTGTTCGAAGGAGAGTAAAGTTTTGTAACTCAAGCAACACTAGAAGGAACTCGAAATATGAAACTATAGTCTTCAACTGAAATTGAAGAATATAAGGCAGGGTGTTGTCTTCGATACTAGAGGTTGTCACATGGAAGAACATTATGGTTATAAACTGGCACCATTTAGTGTTCATTTACTCCTAGGATTTCTTTAGCCTACATGGCGTTTAAAATAATGAATCACACTAAAAATGGAAGGTTTCACCTAAGATTTTAGGTTTCCACTTTATCTTACAAAATCTGAAGATTTGGTAACAGAGTACTTTGAAGGCTGGCCACCTTTTTATTCTTCTAAAAAACTTAATTAAATGTATTGGGGTGATATTGGTTAGTAACATTATATAGGTGTCAAGTGTGCATTTCTATAATAGATCATCTATATATCACATTGTGTGCTCATCACCCAGAGTCAGTCCTTCCATCACCATATACTTGACCCCCTTTTCCCACTTCTACCACCCCCTTCACCCTTACTCTCCATTGTGCCATATAGTCCTCACCACTGATTTCAAGCACCTTTTGATCTTATCATATTACATTGTTTTCTTATGGTAGAGAAATAGTTCTTCATTTCCATGTTTTAGTCAAAAGTGGGAAAATGAAAATAGAGTAAGAAAGTCACAAGCTTTAAGAAAATTTTTTTGTTTTGTTTTTTTGGTGTTTTTTGTAGAGGTAAAGAATGAGTCCTCAGGGTCAAAAGAAGGGTGTCAATGTCAAAAGCACACAGTTCCAGGTACCAGGAGGGATAGATCCAGCTCAAGACTCTCAAGCACATGCCTTACTAGTGTCCTGTTTCAGCATTTGAAATTGTTGCATGTGCTTTATAAGGAAGAAGAGCATTGTGCAACAATCACAGGAAGTTGGGCTTTGTGCAGGCTGGGAGTACATTATGAAGCTCGAGGGTTTTTAAGCAAGAGGCTTAGGTTCAAATTCCCACACTGCCATTTGCCAGCTATGTGACCCTGGGACAGGTACTAAACCTCAGAGTTTCCTCATTTGTAAAAGGAAGATTTGAGTATCTGTCAGTGGTGATTTATAAGTATTATAAATATCACATGCAGAATGTCTCACACATATATGAATTCAATAAATCACAGTTGTTTTAGTTTCTTATTAAATAGTGTTATTTAGTGTAGGCTAAACTACTCCTTCCACCTAAATATAACTCACTTTAAAATCCTGTGGTTGAATCATTTCTACTACACAACAACTTTCACTATGAATAGATGACTCTTAAATTTATATCTTCAGATCTGACCCATATCCAGAAGTAGACTATAGATTTTCAAATGCATTTGGATCATTTTTACTTGCATATCCTGGCAGCACTTTCAGCACAGCACATCTTACATTGAAATGTTTACTCCTCCGCAGCCAAACTGCTTTACTTCTTAACTTCCCATATCTCTTAATGAAATCAACTTTCCTCCAATCCTTAAGAATCCTTGATATCAAGTCTGAGAAATTTTATCTTTATAGTATGTCTTGAATCCATCTCCTCTCAGTTATTCATAATGCTTTCCCCTAGGTCACATCAATGTCTTCTCTTGGCCAGACTTCTTGTAGATGTCTCCGTCCACTGGCATGGTTTCATTGGCCACACCACTTGGATGCTTTCTAAATCAATAATTTCTGGCCTTGTCGTCTTTCCTGAAAAGGGACTGGGCATTTATTCCAACTACCTGCTGACATGCCCACATGTAAGTCCTACCTTTCATTTTATCTTCAGCATGTCCCAAGCCAAACTCATGATCTCAAAGCCCAATATGCTCTTCTTTTTGTGTGTTGGTCTCAAAGTTACCTTGTCAGTCATCTTAGATATTTAATGGTTATCTTTAAAGCTCTCTCCCTCACCATCTGTATTCAGTAGCACAACAAAGCCCAACAGTTCTACTTTAAGAAAACTTTTTTTTTGAGGTGAAGAATGCATCTTGTTCAAAAAAGGGTGTCAATGTCAAAAAGAGTCCAGTTCCAGAGACCATTAAAGACAGATCCAGCTCATGTCTCTCCTTAGATCCATTATCATTTCTTTCCTTCAGTCACTATTGTCATTCTCACCATCTCCATTCTATTTCTACATACCAATATTTAATAAATATTTGTTCAATTAATTTATGTGCTAATTTACTCACTGACTAGGACCAGTAATTAAACGTACTTTTGCTTCAGTTATTATACCATATTTCATAGGTTCTACAATGTACTCACTTCTACATTTTTATATTTATGAAATTGGAATGTGTCTTATAATAGATGGTGTTCAATTAGGAACATTTTTATGTCTTCGTGTTTCTCAAAATCATGTGCTTTACAGTAGATGGTGGCTTGGGTTTGATGAAACATGCTATTTGTTTTGTGAATACTTTCCTAGGCTCTATGATTTCTCTGTTTTCTCTCTTTTTCATCACTTCCTGGTGATTTATTTATTTATTTATTTTGTCAGTAGCCAGAACAAATCTTAGAAAACAAAATGCTGAATGTGATATGTTCATACAATCCCTAAGTCTACCTAATGTCCACATTTTAGTTTTTCTATTATTTGATGAGAATCCACCAGCCCATACTCAAACTTAATGTTTACCTGTCCTTACCTGCTTTGGAAATCTTTGTTGTTTCTCTGTTGTTCATAGGATAAGAATCCCTCAGCATAGCATAAATGGCTTTTCTTCCCCATCTGGTCCTAATGTATTTCCATGGCTTTCTTCATTTCTTCCACACACTTTAAATGTCACTTTCTTGAACAAACTGTCATGCCTTCAGTACGTGCCGTATGTTTTGTCTTGAAAGACTTCTTTGACTAAATCTAACCTATTTTTTAGAGTTCAGGTTTAATTTCATTTTTCAGAAGTATTTCCTGGATCTACCCTCAGAGAGTCCCTTTCTATTTTTCATGTTTTGTAGCAAGGTGGCTGAAATCAGGGACTCTGCAGCCAGACTGCATGAGTTTGAGTCGAGCTCCAGCACTTACGAGCTTGATAAATTAGTAGTCACTAAGTCTCTCTTTGTCCCATTTTCTCCATCAGTAAAGTGGGGATAATAATAGCACTGTTTAAAAGGTTGTTGAGAGATTTATAAGAGCTAATACATTTAAATCAGGAGAGTTCCAGGTGCACAACAAAGGTACAATTTTTAGTATAATGTCCTGTAATTGTTTGCCTCCTCAATTAAAGGGCAAGTCTTTCCCTGACAGGGACAATACAACCCTCAATCTAGTTCCTGACACACATTTGCACTCTGTAAGTATACTTCCTGAATAAATGGTGCATCAGATAAACATTGACTAGCAGCACAAATCTATCATGTATGGTCAAATGGGTAAGTTAGTTTTGTTAAGTCCTGTGTATACAGAGAATTAAGCATGTTTAAGGCTTCATTTAAAGTAGGGGATTTCTTATCACCTAGACTTTGAACAGGAAGTCTTAAAATAGTGGTGGGACTGAGATTGTGTCTGAAGTAGCTATTTCGGTTTTCTCACCTCATGGCAGTCTGTTTTTTTGCAGTTTTTAATTGCCCAAGGAACATAACTTGGTGTCGTAACTCCAACCAGCCACATCAATGCAAAGGGTGAATGATAGTCATGCCTATAGAATACTGTGTTTTTAAAGGTCACAGCTAAAATCTTCCCTTGCAGTAAGCTGCAAGCAGTTCACTTTGTCTTGTAGAACAAGCTTGCCTGACAGTGGAAAGGACGGGATCCTAAGCACATAGGGGTGCAGAGATGGCAGGAGAAGGAATGATGACTGAGGCCTAAGATTGGGCTAATGATCCTACTTGAACTCTTTATTTCCCTCTTCTCAGCACCTATCTCTCATGCCACTCCCTTTTCTTCCTCTCCATTCATCTGTCTCTCCTGCCTGAGCCAGTCCAGGAGGTGACCATTTGGACACTTCTGGCCTCTCTTAGTGAGGGGAAAAGTGACCTGGAAGTGATTGCTTGTGCAATTGGCAGTAATGCTTGCCAAGGAGGGTTCTTTTCTGAGAGATGTCACTGACTGCATCTAATCAGGACTTTAAATTGTGTTAATATTTTTCACTATTTTTTTGAATAATTTAAAAAACAAATGAATTAAAAAATATTAAAAAGCTAAACAGCCTGTATTTTTCATGTAGTTTGAGATAATCCTAGTCTATGAAGGCAAACTACCTCAAAGCATTAGACACACAAATAACTACCCTGTAAAAGCAGGCAAATCAAATGAGTACCCAGTGATTTTCCCTGATCATGGGCTTCATAGTCAGATAGACCTACTAAATTTGCAGCAAAATCCTGCTCTTTCATTTTGTAAGATACTACTGACTCTTGGTGTTTTTCATTTATAAAAGGAATAATGACAGTACCCATGTTGTTCAAGACTGTTCTTAGTATGAGGTAATATATGTAACATACGTAGCACATATTATTTGATGTAGGTGTATAACAACCAAATGTTAGACTCAAATGAATTTTAATGTGTGGTTTCTCTAGAAATACTGGCTAGAGACTGAGAAAATGATTTAGTTATCAGGTCCATACATATAACAATGGGTGATTAGGCCACAAAATCCTATACTGAAGTTATAAATTGTTATCAAATTCCCATAGAATGTTAGTAAAAATGCTCATCAAGTTCTGTGCAAAGAGGGAGTACTCAAAAGAGGCCTGAAGCCAACAGAAGAATTCCTTTTTTTCCTTCTGAAATGGATTCACCACTAAAAATTTGACAGAAAAGTTTTTCCATTTTACTGCCCACTTTAAAAGCCAAACAAGATATTCTAATATTTCAAAAGAGTGTATGAATGGAATTATAACTCTGATAGGCTCTTTCCTGATACATAAAGTGCATTTAAAGCATAATTTGTATTACTTAGAGACATCACTCTATGAATCTAGCACACTACTTAATTATTCACAGATTTTAAACAAAATGTGTACAGTTGATTTGGTGCCTAGATGAAAAGAAAATTTTATTCTATTTTATATATATATATATATATATATATATATATATATATATATATATATATATATATAAACTCAACAAAGAAGGGCATGTTTTTGATTTGTTGATGCCTCAGACAGTGATTATAGCTGAATATGAAATTTTATATTAAATAGTGAGATTCTCAGGAGTCTCTGCTTTTAGACATCTGTATTTTTAATTAATAAAGATAAACAGCATAACTTCTAACATTCATACACAGAGGCTGTATAATCCCTCTTGGCAGCCCATCCTAATATTTTATTATTTTTTGATAAAGTAATTCTATGAAAATTTCAATCTTTATTTTCCTATCTCTTACATTTATTTAGTCCTCCATGGCAATGGGTATAGTTCTTTAGTATGTCCTGCAGCAAGATACCACATATTTTAAGTGGAGCAATCTCATTTTTCCCTTAGCTTACTGTTGGTATACTTTCAATTTTAAACTTGGCTCATGAATTTAGTCAAATATTTGTCTTTACTTTTTCTTGCCCATTAGCTCCTGTGCATAAGTGTTCAGAGGAGTAGCGTGATGGTGCCATGGCCATATGGCTGTTTTATGTGGGAGTAGAGAGAATTTCCTGGCTCTTTTGTAAGCTTCTTAGTAGGTGGATTCAGTAATGAGTACCTCTAAGCATGCCGTGTACTTTCAGTGGCACAGAAGCAGCAATTTTCTCCCTATGCCTTGCTTATATTGATTCCAATGGCTCAAATCTATGTGCTTTCCCTTCTGAACTAGTCTTCACAAATTCCCAAGTGAAGCTATGAAGAAATTTGCTTTCAGTGTCCCTTCTTCAAGGGGTTTCACATTCTCTCCCTGTTGTCACTTATGTGGTCACCATGCCTCAACAGCAATATTTTCTCAATGCTTCATTCTCCAGAACTTCTCCTGTCGTCCTCCACCGTGAGCTACACGTATTCATTGGATAAAATGTTATACAGTCTACCTGAGAGTGGTGTGGAGCATGAACTCTAGAGTTAGAGCTGGTAACTCCATAGCCTAGCTCCAAAACCTACCAGCTGTGTGACCTTGTATGTCACCTCTCTGTCCCTCAGATTCCTTGTTTGTTAAAAATGGAGAAAAAAACCCCACAATGCCATAGAGTTGTTTTGAAGATTAAATGAATTTCTATAATACCAGTTAAGTTCTCAGAACAATATAGTAAGCACTCAAGAAGTGTTAACTATTATTTCAGGGTAATGTTAAAGAAATCTAAAATAATAGTGTTTTGGATGTAATTTCTTAAAACTTTGCACTTCAGTGGCTCCTTAACACGCCTCTGAGTATTTTAACTGTGGCTTATACCATAGAAATTTAAACATGAATTAGATTAGTATTAGCACAAACTCATAAATCTCAGTCAAGCCTCATATAAATGATTAATAGAAGGTAGTTAAAGACCATATAATCCAGTGAGGAACATCACTGGACTTGAAATTTATAAAGTCAGAAACTCAATTCTCATATTTGCCATTTAAAATCTGCTTGGCTTTGTAAGTTCTTCAAACTTTCTGAACATCAGTTTCTCTGACTGCAAAATGGAGACAGTATTTTTACCAACATTGGCTCGCAAGTAGTATATCCTTGATGTTCAATTGATACATATTCAATTCGACTTCCTTTCTGAACCTCTAATGTCAACTGAATACATGGATAGACAGACTACAGAGGATCGTATAGCACCATGATCATGCCTCATTTTAAATAAAGACCCCCGAGTTTTTAAATTCCCTAAGAAATTTTTGTTGAAATTAAATAGTTTTTCATGCCAGAGAGCTTATCATCTGTGAAGTCCCCCCAATGAAGTAAAAGCATGAGAAAGTAACACCATTTCAGTAAAAGAAGGATTATAAGTGTCACACAGTTTGAATCATCTCTCTCCTATGGTAGGATAATTTGTATATGAAACATATTATCTTCTCTTTGCATATGTTTGTTTTTCTAGTCATAATTAATGTGTCCCTATTGTTCATAAATTGAATTTTAATCATAGCCATTCCATAACATTGATGCATTAGGGTAGCCTATAAACCATTAAAAATTATAGCTCATTTTTTCTTTTAGACAGTAAAACAGAACAGAATTGTCCTGCATGTTCAATGCATCTTCCCTCTACCTATAATTCCTGTAGAAAGTTAGCCAAAGAAATAGGTTTATTATTAAATTCAAACCCAGGAGAATTTAGGCAGATTGGCAGGATCATAAGGACTCTCTAGTTTCTTTCTTTCTTTCTTTTTTTTTTTTAAGTTTACTGGGGTGACAATTATTAGTAAAGTTACATAGGTTTCAGGTGTACAATTCTGTAATATATCATCTATGTATCACATTGTATGTTCACCACCCAGATTCAGTTCTCCATCACCATATATTTGATCCCTTTTACCATCATCTACCACCTCTAGTTTAAAATGTCCATTTTTCAGATGACAAAAACTGAAAAGCCTGAGAAATTAAGTAATTTGGCTACTCCCCAGACCCTGGAACCCAGCACAGCTTCTCCCAACCTCCCCCAGTAAGGCTTTCTTTTGCATTTGATGCTTTGTAATTCATGTTTGTGTTGAGCCGTTGATCATGACTTGGGAAAAAAGGTGTCAGTGGATCATTGTCCATATAAATGCAGTTTTATCTTCCAAGTCTTGAATTTCCTTATATATAACTGAGGAGAGTAGTAAGTCTGGATGGAGCTTTGTGCTTCTTCATCATTAAAAAAGCTAGTTTTTTCTCTTATAATTAGCAATCCCAAGACATTGATCCAATATTCTTCTCTCTTCCCTGCATGAAAACTTTTTTGTGGGCTTCCCTGTTTTGGTGCTTCTTTAGTATTTCTAAAATCTGGGATTTTTCCTTTAGATCTAAGTGAAGTGCAAACTGGAAAACACATTGATACTCTTTTAAACTTTGTATGTATAGAATGTGATATTTCACCTGCCTAAAATTGGAAACATTCTTTGTTTATTTTTTTTTTCCTTTTTAAAAGATTTGAAAAATAAGGTGCAACAAGAGCACTTATAGGGAAAGCTAGGGATATGAAAGGCTTTTATAATCACTAGCAACGATGAAAAAACAAAACAAAACAAAACAAAACAAAAAACCCTGTAAGTCAATTTCATGCCAGAAATTAAATGAAGAAGCTGTTGTTCAACAATTTCCAGTGAAATTGTCCCTGAGAAACTATAGCCTAAGAGTATTCAAAAGTCAGGTGATGTTCATATGTTTGAGAAGCTAAATAAACTGTTTATGAAATTATTCCTGTATTTGTTAAAAACAAAGTTAATTATTGGAGTAAAAAGAAAAATCCCCTAGAATGTGTTTATCGAGGTATATCTTTTTTTAAGGACTAAGTCATGAGATTTCTCTAGTGAAATTAAGTGTCTATATACTTAATAACCAGGGTGCTTGAAGCCACAGTTTCCAGTTTCTGAAAACTGAACGGGTGGTAAAGATTCAGAGAAAATGATGGATTTAAAAGCTTTTCCACACTGCTGCCAGGCTCTGTGTGCTCTGCTGATCTTGCAAAATAAGCCTCCCGGTAAATCTTTCTTATGTGTAAATGAAAGCCATTTATCAAGAGGCAAGTGCAGGAGTGAGAGACTTCTGGTACGGCAACAGAGATTGGGGTAGGGTGCCACTACTGAGCTTTGGGTGAGTTACTTTACCTGTCAAGTCTCGAGTTACCTTATATATAAATGAGAGTAATATGGCTAGTTGAAACCTAAGGTTTCTCCTAGGTCTAAATTGGCCTTACTGCTTTTTACATTTTTTTCTCTGACTTTTATAAACCACTATCAGTAAACTAACTTCCACAGTTTAGACCCGAAAAGAAAGCTTTTTGCTCCCAACAAAAATTACTATAATCATTTCACTTATCCCCAGGCAGCTTCCCCTCCCACTCTGTTCTTCAAATATTTACTATGCTCACTATTCTCAGTCTTCCAAATTGTGTCCTCACTCTCAGCAGACAGTTCCTCTCTCACATAATAGAAATTTCTCTATATAATTCCTCATAGAAAAGACATAATAGATCGTTAGATACCATAAGATTATATGAAAATAGGTAATTCCTCACATAATATTCTTCACATAATAGACAATTACTTTCTCATCTGTTTTCTCTCAGGAAACTAGAGGTAAGCAGACAATAATTTCCTTGACATTTGGCACTTTTCATCCACTTCTTCCTGTAAACACATGAAATGATTCTGATTTCATAAGGAATCTAACTTCCTTCCCTCTGTATTTATCTCCATTTTGTACCTTTCTGTATTTTTGCGGCCACAGGATACCATTCTCTTATCCTTTCTTTGTTTTTTCTTCAAACTCTATTTTTCCTCCCTGCACTTCACAATACACACTATTCAAATCTCCCCCATGAAGCAGCAACAAGAACAAGATGACCCAGCTTCCCTGATCCTAAAACCCATGTAGAGTCCTGCATGTCTATTTCCTCTTCTGGTCAAAATTCATTATGCATCTATTTCATCACCTAGAATTTCTTTCTTGATTCATTGAAGTCTGGTTCCACATGCTTTTCCATATCTTAATATTCTTTTCTCCTAGGTTATCTAAGATCTCATATTTAATATTTTCCAAAATCTAGTTTCCTCACCAAGTATATTTTTGTTCAAATTTACCAAAATGTATTTTACTGGCTTGACTTTCATAGCATCTGACACAGTTGACATTTCTCTTTCCTGAAAAATTTCCTTCTCATTTGTTCTCTGAAATTATTCTCTGCTGTTCTTTAGCTTTCTGCCCACTCTTCCTCAATCATCTATAAAACTTCTTTTCCTGAGTACACAGAGTTCCTTTCTTGGCCCTTTTCCTCTCTACGCATTTCCTGGGGTATGTCTCAAATATATGCCTTAATCTTTGTCTTTACTGATGAGCCCTCAAATTCCTCTCTCCTGAGCTCCAGATTATTTTCTCCCTTATCTCAGCAGCAACCTTTCCCAATATTCTTTATGTACAAGTGATAACATTATACCTCTTCTCTGCATCTCCCCTCCGCCCCATCTCCAGGCCAACCAGACATTTCGGAGTCATTTGAGATTCCTTTTCTTTTACCATACACATCCAGTCAGGATGATTTTATATCCCAAATACCTCTCAAATCATTAGTTCCTTTCTGTGCTTACAATCTTGATTTTGCATTATTGTCCATACCTGGTAGAATTCCTACTAGTCTTGTTGCTATCCAATCCAAACGTCTGTTGCCATTAGGGTGATGTTCATAAAACTTCTTTCTAAACCTGCAATACCCCTGATGGAAAACCATGAATGGCTGACTCTATTCCGAATCAAGTTCAAACTTATTAGCCATACACACACACACACACACACACACACACACACACACACACACACACAATGCCCTTCAATGAAGTGGTTCCAATCTAACTCTCTTGGTTAGGTAGGACATATGAATTTGAAGTTAAAAATTTAAGCAACAAAAAATATTGCATTTCTTAATTTTTTGGAATCACATTGAAACTGGCTTCAAGCTTCCATCCTTCCTGGCAGGTGGGAATGCCAATCTTAGTAAAGATGGACTTTATTACCTCAACGTTGTTCCAAAGTTCCAGGGATTTGCCACGGTCATGGAATTTCCTCTGGTCATAATTCATCTGCTCATCCTAGTCTAACCCCTGAGATGCCCAACATCTAAGCAAGCATAGTCTCTCAATGTGTTTGTCACCCCAGTGGCTCTTTTTCCTCCATTCCATGCTTGGGGCACAGGGATATTTGGTGAAGCTGGTGCATGGTCATTACCATCTTTCTAAGGCACTGACAAGCTAGCTGTCTTTATCTGTGTCATGGAGTCTCTCTTCTTACTCTCTCCTGGTCCTCAAAAGCATGCTCCCCTTTATGCTCTTTTTCCTGGACACTAAGCATATCTCTTCAATGTGTTTATGTTCTTATCAAAATCAGTAAGTTCTGTTGACTTCTGGCTGTTTCTCTTTTCTTCCCTGGAAAGAGAATCCTTCTAGGCAAGGAATGGGTTGCTCGTTTGACATGGAGGAAAGAGTTAAGATGAAAAGAAGAAAATATTTCAACAAATGTGCTGCATCACTGTTGTTTCACAACTGCTCGCCATTTCAGATAACTTGCTGATGATCTTAGCTGCTCTGTGCTCTTTCTTCTGTCTGTACCTTTGCATGTGTTTCTTGTCTTTCGTGCGCTTCCTCACCGTGTTCATCTGGACTTTCCTTTATAACTTAGCTGAATTCTCACTTAAAAATGTTCTGGGATGGGTTATATAATAGAACATCCCATTCACATATTTCATTCATTCATTCACTCTCACTCATCCATGTATTCAAGAACGTGTAAAGCAATTATTATGTGGCAGAAATGGTGCGAGGCACTGCATGTACTGTAATGCACGAGAGAGGAAATGGATCCTCATAGAATCTATGGTCTGTCAGGAAGATAGATTTGAAAAGGTACTTGCCATACAGGATGTAGAGTATTTCAAAAAGGGCAGTTCCGTGTGCTAAAGCAGTATATTATAAGGGACTATAACCTAATTTATCGGTCTCTGAGGCAGTGATGTTTAAGTACCCCCTTATAGTGCTCATCATATTATGTGTTAATTTGCTACTTGTCCATCTTTTCCATTAGACTGTGGGTTCTTCAAGGGTCAGGGCAAGAATTTCCATATCTTACGGATTCAAAAGGATGTATTGTATGTTGCAATTATCCAAGGGAACGTCTATTTAGAAAGTTATTTTATGCTACTTAACTTTAATAGAGATGGTTTAGAAAAAAAGCCTTAAAAGTGTCATAAAAATGGGCCATTTTGTTCACAGAAATTATATATGGTTAACAAATCTTAGTAAGAAACTAGGTCACTCATAGTTGAATTAAAAACCTTTCATAGAAAAATCATGTTAGTCATTTCATTTGAAATTTCACACCACTTTTAGGTAATACTTTCAAAGATATAAAACAAACAGATACTTTTCTTCTTTCATAATAATATCTTTTAGGTTAGAAAGGGTCTATAACTCAAAAGGTCAAAGAGAAAATGTTAATGAAAACAGAATGTAGTCAAGTCAAATAAAATAAGAAAATAAACCAAGATTTTGCTTCAGGCATTGCAAATATGCTTTAAACAGGCTTCCCAGAAGATTAGAGCTGCTACTTACTGAAATGTAATGTTTTTATACATATTTACCAATAATTCTTTTTTTTAACGTCAGGATGTAACATTCTCCCAAAGATAATTATCTAAAATGATTTCATATGTAAGAACTAATTTAAATGATTACTGGGTAGCTAATTTAAAAACCTGGATTTAACAAAATAGGTCAAAAAACCTTATGAAACGACTAATTGCCAGTATTTAATAAAGAAAGCCAATGGGTAATTTCAATTTTAATGTCTTACAACCAAATTACACACATTTTAATAGTGATTGAACAAGTCTATGATCATTATTGTTTCAAAGCTGTAGGAATTAATTTAAGTTTCTGCAAATACAGACGTAGCACTGCATGTCTCTGGAAACTATAGGGCATCATTTATAATAACCAAAGATCTGTTTCTGTAAAGATTGCCCAGTTATGTTCCAAGGTGTGTATTGTTATTCATATAGTGATTCTTGGAACCATGATTTTCTCCATGATGTAACACGGAACTTTAAAATACTTTTTATTTTTGTGAAATTGTGTCGTCTCTGTATTAGTTACCAGGAAAGATGTGCTTATTACCTGATCTTTAATTGGACAGGTCAAGGATGATTCTTAAGGACTTTCATTTGAAATTAAAGGTGACAAATGTAAAATCAGATAGTAATTTAACAGTAGACTTAATTTTGCAGTTTTATGGAAGAAAGATTATCACTGAAAAATACTTCCATTGTCAGTCCTGAATTGCTTATTTCTATCTTAGGGTCTTCATGCTTTCATAAAGGTTTTAACAGGAGTGTAAAAGGAGTTTACTGCCCACTCATGATGATGCTTCAAAAAAAAAGTTTTCCAGAATGGATCCAAGGCTGTAATTTCCATGCCATTTCTGTCCAATTTTCTTTTCTCCTAATGTTTTCTTTTTTTGAAATGGCTATGATTGCAATCCAATTTTGCCCACACAGCACTGCATGTCTAAATGAACCATTTATCACAAACTTTGTCTTTTTGATGCTTGAGATTTTATTTGCTTAGAAGTCTGTTTTTTTTCATTAATGTTTACCACTCAAGCTGCATTACAATTACCTTCAGTAATTACTACCTGTAGTGGCTTATATTATTCTATTCTCCAGATGTGGCTCCAAAAGTTCCTATTTCAAATCAATTATATATTAGCGCTGGAATTCTTTGCTGCTTCGCTAAATAAAGATTCCCTTATATATCCTTGAAAGATTTTGACTGTCATCCTCACTGACAAATACTGAAACTTCAAAATTCCTAGGATTGATATTTCATATGTCTCATAGATTTTCATGGACTCCTTAGGCATAACTTCCTTTGTATCCGTTGACATATTTTGAATCATTGTGATGGGACTGTTCAATTCAAATACTGTAGCTACAGGTGTATAGTATTGAAACACAAATTTTAAGAAACATAGTTATTAGTTGAGAAACTTTTGAATTTTAGGTCATTTAATGTGGTTTAACTTTACAAAGTCTACTTAAAATTGTGCAAACGTATGTTATAGTCATAGCAGTAAGCATTATAGTGAGCTGTCTTCCCACTTTCAGCACTCACAAAGATATAAGAAAAATCAGTTTATTAGAATAAAATGGGTGTAGACCTTAAAGTATACAGACCTCAGCTCCTTTTCTTCACTTTGAATTGTAATGGAAATCTGCAATTAAGGAAACACTAAAAGTATATTTGCTAAAGGCCTGGGTTTTCTTTTCATGTACTTGGGGAATAAAGAAGATAATGGTCAAGAATAAATATGATATTAGCTAAGAGGTGCAGCTTAAATAGTAGACAGCTTCAATGGTTAATTTTTGGTGATGATGATAAAGATTCATTTTATAAACAATATTTACATTCTGGAGTTTTATGTATTTTTAAAAGTGGATATATGCCATTTAGTCTATCTCCTTTCCCTCGTAGACAGACATTAATCACAGTTAAAAGTTTTAAAAAACTTAAGGCAGATCTAAAAACTCTCAGAAAATATTCTGTGTTGAATTTCAACAGGCTTAGATCATTCGTTAACTTCATCACTCCAGAAGACCATATTTTAAAGTTTATTATTTTCCAGAGTTGCTGAAGTGAAGACACTGTTCCTTATTATTAGTGTCTCCTACTGGGTTTTGCGGTGTCTCGAGCACATGAGCGTTTCATACTACTCAAAGCATCATCTCTTCTGTGCTGTGCTGTGTTAGTATCACGGACTTGCACTCAGAACCTAGTTTAAATTAGAGCTCTTTCATCACTGTCTTTGTGCTCCTCAGCAAATTATTGAACTTCCTTTAGCCTCAGTTTTATGTTCTATGAAGTGAGGAAGATTACATGAGAGTATATGGAAAAGGCCTGGCGTCTAGTTTATAATCTCCATACAATAGGTGAGTTCTGTTTCTTTTAATGAACTGTTTCCTACCCAAAGGTTAATTTACCTTCTCTTGTAACTTGCTTTCTACTTTAAAGTGTGTATATGGGTGTGTATACAATGTGTTGGCTGTGAGTGTGCAAATGTGCTGCCTACCTGTGGGACTATGTTTAGGGTGGGGAGGGTTGTTAATGTGTTGAGGTGTAAACTCGCTCAGGATTAAAAGCTCTTTGAGGACTGAAAAGGTTTTTGTTTTATTGTGATGGCTATTTGATTTGTTTTTAAAATTTCCTTTCTTTCTCCATAGGACCTAAAACATTACATGTATAAAGAGAGGCAGTGGAGATATAACGACTATTTAAAGCTTGGCATGTTTGCATTTGAATCATTGGCTGTGTGATTTTGGGGGGAAGGTACTTAAAACTTTTGTCCCACTTCTCTGCAAAATAGGTCTGTTGCTAATGATGCCAAGCTCATTGGGTTTTTGCTATCAGGAGTAAATTTTTATACATAAAAAACATTAAGAATGGTGACAGCGTCTCATAACTTGTGAGAAAGTACATCTGTTAGCTAGTGCTAATTCTTAAATGACTTATGTTCAGTATGGCTAAATGGTTCCTACTATAAACAAAATGATTCTGTTTAGAAGCATTGAACGAATCAGACAAAAATAAACATTAAGTATTTTGAGTTATGAAATTATACTCTTTAGAATTTATATAACAAAATTATAAAATATTCTAAATCATATTTTGAAATGTTAAAAATCCTAAATTGTAGTTTGAAAACAGATTTTTAATGAAGATGAGTCAAAGCTACATAGATTTAGAAAATCGGGTAATGTATTATTAGGCATGTATAGTACACATTCTAGAACACTGAGTGAATTTGTTACCGTTTACAACGTTTGAGGTAGAATAGAAATAAGCACGTAAGGCCTTGGTAAGTTTTAGAGTGGAGATTGTTCTTTGAAATCTGCAATCAATGGTTAGTAAATTGATGAAATAAATATCGAGAAAAAAGACTTAGAAATCCACAGTGCAGAAGCCACAAGCAACTTAGCCCTTGGAAAAAAATGCAGAAAGAAGAGCATAGTTGCTTTTTGTGTTGAATTTATTAAATACAGTTATAGGCATTATTATTAAAACAACCTGAGATGTAACAAATTTCAGAGTAAACTATACGTTTTCACTAGATAGTGACGATGACTAGAATTTTCCTATCTAATAAAGAAATATTCTATGACACTTAAAATGTAAGGAAATATATTCATCAGTTTTTCATCTTCTGAACACGAAGAACTACAGTGATGTTTAACAAAGATGACTGATACTTGGATTAATTGATCTGTTTCATTATTATTATAGAAAAGGTCTGGCTATTACTTTCTCAATTCCAAGCCATTTTACCTTCTTGAGGTACAATTTAACTCACTCCAGCAGCTCCTATTTTCCTTTTGGTTACTTCTCCACTAGGAGAATGGAGTTCCAATGGTGAGAAATGACTCAACAGAAAAATCCAGTAAATTCTGTCCAACCAGTATCTTTGTTAAGGTCAGTATGGGAAATATCACTCTCTATTCTTTATGCACAGATGAACCAAAGGTAAGTCCATATTTATATTCCTAGATAATTCATACCCATATAAGGAGTACTAAAAAATAAAGATGTACATAGAGTAATTCATCAGTTGCTTAAGCAAATGGACATTTTATCAGAAAATTGTACCTATTCCTTCCTTCATTTCTTTACTTGTTCAGTAAGTATTTATTGTATAACTCTTAAATGCTAGCACATAGTAGTGAGATAGATATAGTAGTGAACAAGACAAATATGGCTACTCTCTTCATGGACCTGCAGTTTAGCAGAAGACTCAGACATTAAACAAACAAATAATTGCATAATTACCTTTGTAAATGATTATATGAAGAAAAAGTATAAGGTCTTATCAGAGCAGTAAAAGGGATAAAATCCAAGCAAAGTAACTGATAGAAGTACTCATTAAGTAGGTTTATTTAAAAGTCTGAAATACTCATCTGGAAGTTGACATGGGAAGTTTGCTAAGAAATATGAAATTCACAATGAAGTGCAATGCCAGGGCACTTGCAAGACTGGTTATGACAAGGGGTTAAAAGGTAAGAAACAGAGTAAGAAAAATAAAGAGTAATTGAAATGGATAAATAAACATCAATAAAAGAATAACCTCTGTGGCATGGTTTATAGAAATATTTCTTTCAGATGCAGTTAGAATAAATTCTGGTGATTCTGTGAAAACTTAGGTAGTTTTAAGAAAAATTATGTTAAATTTGTTGGGGGTGACAATGGTTAGTAAAATTATATGGGATTCAAGTGCACATTTCTATAATACATCATCTATATATTACATTATGTGTTCACCACCCAGAGTCAGTTGCCTTCCATCACCATATTTTTGAACCCCCTTTACCCTCTTCTACCATCCCCCCTTCCCACTTCCCTTCTGGTACCCACTAAACAGTTTTTTGTGTCTGTGATTTTTTGTTTGTTTCTTTGTCTTGTTCATTTGTTGCTTTCAGTTTTATATTTCACATGAGTGAAGTCATATGGTTCTCGACTTTTTCTGCCTGACTTATTTCACTCAGCATGATAATGCTAAGAATCTCAAGATCCATCCATGTTGTTGCTAGTGGCATTATTCGTCTTTTCTTATGGCTGAGCAGTACTTCATTGTATATATGTACGATCTTATTTATCTATTATCATGTGTCAAAGGACACTTTGGGTGTTTCCATATGTTGACCACTGTGAATAATGCTGTAATAAGCATAAGGGTACATATATCTTTACAGATAAATGCTTTCAGATTTTTTTGATAGATATGCAGAAGAGGGATTGCTGGGTTATATGGTAATTCTAGTCTTAATTTTTTGAGGAACCTCCATATTGTTTTCCATAGTAGCTGTACCAATTTATATTCCCACCAGCAGTGTATGAGGGTTCCTTTTTTCTTCACAACCTCTCCAACACCTGTTATTCCTTGTCTTGTTGACAACAGCCATTCTAATAGGTGTGAGATGGTATCTCATTGTGGTTTTGATTTGTTAATAGCTAGTAACTCTAATAGCTCGTGAAGCTGAGCATTTTCTCATATATCAGTTGGCCATCTGTCTTCTTGGGAGAAGTGTCTCTTTAAGTCTTCTGCCCATTTTTTAATTAGATTGATTGCTTTTTTTTGTTATTAAGTTGTATGAGTTCTTTATATATTTTGGATATTACCCCCTTATGGGAGGTGTTGTTTGCTAATATCTTCTCCCATTCAATTGGTTGCCTCTTTGTTTTGTTGGTTTCTTTTGCTGTGCAGAAGATTTTTAGTTTGGTATAATCCCATTTATTTATTTTTGCTTTTACTTTCCTAAACTTTGAGGTCAAATTCATAAAATCCTCTTTGAACCCAAGGTCCATAAGTTTAGTACCTATGCTTTCTTCTATGCAATTTATTTTTTCAGGCCTTATGTTTAGGTCTTTGATTCATTTTGAGTTAATTTGGTATATGGTGACAGATTGCAGTCTAGTTTTATTGTTTTGCACGTGGCTTTCCCAGCACCATTTATTGAAAAGGTTTTCTTTTCTCTATTGTATGTTTTGGCTACTTTGTCAAAAATCTGCCCATATATATGTGGATTTATTTCTGGGTTCTCAATTCTATTTCATTGGTATGTGTGTCTGTTTTTCTGCCAATTCCATGCTCTTTTGATTATTGTTGCTTTGTAGTATAAACTGAAGTCAGGGAGTGTGAAACCTCTGGCCTTGTTCTTTTTTCTTAGGATTGCTCTGTCTACTTGGGCTGTTGTGTGATTCCATACAAAGCTGATGATTTTTTGTTCTATTTCTTTAAAAAATGCCCCCTATTTTGATGGGTGTTGCATTAAACTTGTATATTCCTTTTGGTAATATACTATTTTAACTATGTTGATTCTTTCCATTCATGAACACAGAATATCTTTCCATTTGTTTGTGTTCTCTTCATTTTTTTTTAAAAAAGTCTTATAGTTTTCAGTGTAGAGGTCCTTCACATTCTTTGTTAAGTTTATTTCTAAGTATTCTTTTTGTTACAATTGCAAAAGAATTTCTTTTCCATTTCTATGAAATTTCATTGTTGGTATGTAGGAAACAATTTTTATACATTGAATTTGCATCCTGCAACTTTACTGTATTTGTTTATTGTTTCTAATAGTTTTTTTATTTATTTTTTTAAGATTTTATTGGGGAAGGGGAACAGGACTTTATTGGGGAACAGTGTGCACCTCCAGGCCTTTTTTTTTTTTCCAACTCAAGTTGCTGTCCCCCCAATCCCAGCTGTGGAGGGTGCCGTTCAGCCCCAAGCTGCCATCCTTTCAGTCTTAGGCGTGGAGGGCGCAGCTCAGCTGCAGGTCTAGTTGCCATTGCCAGTTGCAGGGGGCACAGCCCACCACCCCCGCGGTAGTCGAACCGGCAACCTTGTGGTTGAGAGGACGCACTCCAACCAATTGAGCCATCCGGGAGCTGAGCAGCAGGGGACGCTGCCCATCATCCCTTGTGGGACTCAAGGAGTCAAACTGGCAAACTTGTGATTGAGAGCCTGTGCTCCAACCAACTGAGCCATCCAGGAGGCAGCTCAGCTCAAGGTGCTGTGCTCAATCCCAGTTGCAGGGGGCGCTGCCCACCATCCCCTGTGGGACTCGAGGAGTTGAACCAGCAACCTTGTTGAGAGCCCACTGGCCCTTGTGGGAATCGAATTGGCAGGCTTCGGAGTTAGGAGCATGGAGCTCTAACCGCCTGAGCCACCGGGCTGGTCCTGTTTCTAATAGTTTTTTGGTGGAGTCTTTAGGGTTTTCTACATAAAGAATCATGTCATCTGCAAAAAGTGACAATTTAACTGCATCATTCAATTTAGATGTCTTTTCTTTCTCTCACCTAATTGCTCTGGCTATGACTTCCAATACTATGTTGGTTAGGACTTCTGATACTATGTTGAATAACAGCGATGACAGGGGATATTTGTGTTTTATTCCTGATATTTGAGGAAAAGCTTTCAGTTTTTCACCGTTAAGTATGATTTTAGCTGAGTGTTTGTCATATATGGTCTTTGTTATGTTGAGGTAATTTCCTTCTAAACCCATTTTATTAAGTGTTTTAATTATAATGGATGTTGTATCTTGTCAGATGCTTTTTCTCCATCTATTGATATGATGATAAGATACTCATCCTTTATTTTGTTTATGTGGTGTATCTCTTTGGTTGATTTGCATGTGTTGAACCATCCTTGTGCCCCGGAAGGAACCCCACGTGATCGTAATTCATAATCTTTTAAATGTATTATATTCAATTTGCTACTATTTTGTTTAGGATTTTTCATCTGTATTCATCAGAGATATTGGTCTGTAATTTTCTTTTTGTGTGTGTGTTGTCTTTACAAAGTTTTTCTATCAGGGTAATGTTGGCCTCGTAAAATGAATTAGGAACTATTACCTTTACTTCCATTTTTTTGGAAGAATTTGAGAAGGAATGGTATGAATTCATCTTTAAATGTTTGGTAGAATAGTGAAGTCATCTGTTCTAGACTTTTGCTCTTGGGGAGGTTTTGGGTGATTGTTTCAAATTCCTTACTGTTGATTGGTCTATTTAGATTTTCCAGTTCTTCGTGATTCAGTCTAGGAGGGTTATCTATTTCTAAGAACTTGTCCATTTCTTCTAGGTTATTGAATTTGGTGGCATATGGTCCTTCATAGTATTTTTGTATGATCCTTTGTATTTATTTCTGTGGTATCTGTCAAAACTTTTCCTCTTTTATTTCTGATTTAGTTTGTGTCTTTTCTCTTTTTTCCTTAGTGAGTCTAGCCATGGGTTTGTCAATTTTATTAATCTTTTCAAAGAATCAGTTCTTTGTTGCATTACTTTTTTCTATTGTCTTTTTGTTCTCTATTTAATGTAATTCTGCTCTAATTTTTATTTCCTTCCTTCTGCTGACTTTAGGTTTCATTTTTTCTTCTTTTCTAGTTCTTTAAGATGTAATGTTAGGTTGTTTATTTGGGATTTTTTTCTTATTTTTTGAGATAGGCCTACAATGATATAAACTTCCCTCATAACACTGCTTTTGCAATATCCCAATAATTTTGATATGATGTAGTTTCATTCTCATTTGTTTCTGTGTATCTTTTGATCTCTCCTTTTATTTGAACCAGTCGTTCTTTAAAAGCATGTTGTTTAATCTCCACATATTTGTGGTTTTTCCTGCTTTATTTTTGCAGTTGATCTCCAATTTCAAAGCATTGTGGTTGGAGAATATACGTGGTATGATTTTAGTCTTCGTAAATTTGCTGAGGCTAGTTTTGTGTCTCAACATATGGTCTATCCTTGAGAATGTTCCTCACACACTAGAAAAGAATGTATATTCATCTGGTGTTCCAGGGTGAAAGACTTTGTAAATATCAGTTATGTCCATTTGGTCTAATGTCTTTAAAGGCTGATATTTCCTTATTGACTTTCTGTTTGGATGATCTTTCAATGGTTAGCTCTCAATGGTGTATTTATGTTCCCTGTTATAATTGTGTTTTTGTCAGTTTCTACCTTTAGTTCTGTCAGTAGTGGCTTTATATATTTTGGTGCCCCCTGATTGGGAGCATATATTAGGCTGGTGCAAAAGTAATTGCAGTTTTTACAATTGTTTTTAACCTTTTAAACCACAATTACTTTTGCACCAACCTAATATATTGATGTGTTATGTCTTCTTGCATTGTCTCCTTTATCATTATAAAGCATTCATCTTTGTCTCTTGTTACCATTTTTATCCTGAAGTTGGTTTTCAGATATATGTTTGGCTACACCCACTTTTCTATGGATGCTATTTGCTTGGAGTATTGTTTTTCACCCTTTCACTTTGAGTCTATATTTGTCCTTGCAGCTGAGATATGTCTCTTTAAGGTAGCATATGTTTGGGTTTTGTTTTTTGACCCAATCTGCTACTCTGGGCATTTTTATTGGTGAGTTCAGACCATTTTCACTTAGGATGATTATTGATATATTAGGATTTCCTATAGCCTTTTTATCTGTTGTTTTCTGGCAGCTCAGTGTCTCCATTGTTTCTTTGCCCTTATATATCTGTTTGTTATTTTAGTTTGTTGGTATTCCATTATTATTTTTTTTTTTTGTCTTTTTTTATGTTATATGTCTCAGTTCTGGATTTTTTGTGAGTAGTTGCCATTAGGTTTATATAAAATAATGTTTCATACAGTAGTCCTTTTTCTTCAGCATGCGTCTTATCTCCACTTGCCCTTTGCAGTTTAGACCTTTACTCCTTCCCCTTTTATGTTTTTTTTTGTCACAAATTATCTCTATTTATGCTGTGAGTTCATTTCTGAGTTGCTGTAGCAAAGTCTTCTTCTTCTCTTTTTCCTTCTTTTATGTTTTTATCTTTTTTACCCTTATGTTATGTTTAGTGTATAGTGCCCAATGCTGTGTAGGGGTTGTCTTTTCCTGCTTCTGTCTGTTAGTAATCTTGCTCATAGTTTTGTATCCTTTTGTCTTTTTGTTTCATGTCAAATTGCATCCTTTAGTATTTCCTATAATGCCGGACTTATGGTAGAAAATTCCCTCAGCTTCTGTATATCCGGAAAGGTCTTTATGCCTCTTTCATATCTAAAAGATAATTTTCCTGGATATATTATTCTTGCCTGATAATCTCTTTCCATAGTTTGAATATTTGATTCTACTCCCTCCTGGCTTGTAGAGTTTCTGCTGAAATATCTGATGATAAGCAAATGGGCTTTCCTTTGTAGGTTATTGTCTTCTTTTCCCTGGTTGCCTTGAGAATTCTTTCTTTGTCATTAACTTTTGCATTTTTCTATATAATATGCCTTGGATAAGGCCTTTTAGGATTGTGGTATTTAGGTGTCTGTTTGTTTCTTGAATTTAAGGATCCACTTGTTTCCATAGGTTTGGGAAGTTGTTATCAACTATTTGTTTAAATAGGTTCTCTGTGAAACTTCTCCCTTTTTTCTCCTTCTGTATACCCATTATTCTTATATTACAGTGTCTGATGAAGTCAGATATATCTCGTCGAGTTCTTTCATTTCTTTTAATTCCCAAGTGTCTCTCTTCTTATATCTGCATCATTTCTAGACTTCTATCTTTGATATCACTATTTCTTTTCTCCATCTGGTCAGCTCTATTTCCAAAGCTGGCTATCTCATTCTTCATCTCTTTGACTGAGTTCTCCAGCTCCAGATTTTCTATTTTTTTTTTTTTCAATGTCTTTGGTCAAGTATTCATTTTGTTTGTTAATTTTATTTCTGAGTTCATTAAACTGTCTGAGTTTTCTGGCATTTCATTGAGTTTTTTTCAGAACTGCAATCTTGTTCTCTGTCATTTAAGTCACATATTTTCTTTAAGTTCTCTGGAGATTTTTAAATTTTCTTTCTGAGTTGCCTTATTACCTTGGTTATTTATTATAAGTAATGAATTATTTCTCCTCCTGGGCACTTATGGGAATGAATTCTGCAGCAGGTTGATATGAAGAGGTCTTTTGCTTTCCAGTAGGTGTCACTAGAGCATTTTATTTTCTCTTCCAGCTTCTTGGGGTGGAAGATTTCCTGGGGAAGTGGGTGACTCCTCTGTGATCGGGTCACCTTGGTCTCAGGGCACCACCCCCATGGGAGGATGTGGTGGGCGATGGGGTTCTGCATCCTTGAAATCCTGGTGCTGCCCCTGCAGCTGATGCAGAGCTGTGCACCTCAGCAGCCCTAGATCAGTCATGAAAGGTGGGGGCGAAGTGGGTTCAGAGAGGCAGCTAGTGTGTTTGTGTCTTGGTTCTCTGAGTAATGGCAACTGTCAGACCACAACTGCTTCACCCTTATATCTCCTCCCTTGTCACTGGCATTAGCCACAGTGTGCATCTGCCACTCAGGAACTGTCTCTCCAGTTCTAGGGCTGTAGATATTCTGTTCTTTAATCTGACACTGGGGATCTTAGACCACCGTTGTCACACTTCTGTATTCAGTCTTT
This sequence comes from Rhinolophus sinicus, assembly GCF_057876585.1. Lineage (NCBI taxonomy): Eukaryota > Metazoa > Chordata > Mammalia > Chiroptera > Rhinolophidae > Rhinolophus > Rhinolophus sinicus. Next base: position 75,112,469 of record NC_142501.1, on the reverse strand, counting down.
GCCCTGAGGTCTTGGCCCCAATTGCTGGCTTCATCTGTGTTATATACTAATCACTCTGGCAGGATGTCTTGGGGCCACAGAGAGTATACCTGCAGCCTCAATCCTCCTCTCTCCTGGGTCTGCAGTGAGTTCCAGGCAGCGTTCATGGTCCCACGGTCCCATCTCCGCACTTCTCCCCTCCTTCCTTCTCTGTTCACTCCCATTCACCCACCTTCAGATGTTCCCGTGTGAGATCTCTCAGATGTGTTTGTGTATTATGTCGGGAATCCTTTGTTGAATTATAGCTGTTCAACTTTTTGTAACTTCAAGGGGAGAGATCAAGGGGACCCCTCAAGCGCCATGTTTCTGATGTCACCCTGAACTTAAGTAGTTTTATTGTTTATAATTTTGTGGCTAGTTTTTATATAGCGACATAAAAAGGGAGTTTAATTGACTCTCACTTATTAATTGTCTCACATATAATTTTTTCGTTTAAGAAGTTTCTCTAAAAGAGTATTTCTTTCTAATTTAGTAAAATTTACTTGTTTGCCTTCAAGTCTCAAGAAAATTATTGCTTTTATTTTCAGTTAGCTATGTTGCTTTGTGAGAAGAAAATTCAACATAACATTTATTGAACAACTACTATGTACAAAAACACTCAGCTGTGTGAGTTTCGGCACAAAATAGACTTACACAGCATGGTTTCTACTCCAAAGGAGCTTGGACATAGGGTACACTGTGTGTGTACTCTTGAGTTCAAGAGTCCTTTTGTTTACACTTATGAGGATCTAAGACTTAAAAAGTCATAAGTATAATTGAGAATTATAAAAAAATAGGTAAAATGAAGTGCAAACCCAATGAAAGGGTAAATTAAATTGTCTTTTGAGGCAATCTAATGAAAAGCAAAAGTAGGAAGTGCAAACAAACAGTAGGAAGTGCAAAAATTACATTATGAAAGATGTAAATAAGCACTGGTCTTTGATCAAAGGAGAAGAATAAGTGAGAGAAAATCTTTAGGATACCATGAAGGTAAAATATGTATATTACTAAGTTGGCCATCCAATATATGGAAGTCTGAGAAGCAGAATACAAAGCTTGGGAATACTCTGGGTCATAACTAAAAATAACAAAATGGAATGAATAAAATATAAAACTTGGTCAGAGTATCAGTAAAGTCTTTGACAATAATATTTATTGATTACAAAAGAGTTTTTCGAGTTTTTTATTGAAAAAAAAAGTGATAAAATAGGCACTTTATCACTTGGAACATTAGAAATGAAGACTAGACAAAACCCTAAAGTGCTGAGAGTGAGCAAGCAGAATTGATGGCATGTTAGGTTTTAAAAATTTCTGGTTTCTATGACTTTATGATTTTTTTTTAAATAAATGTTATCATTGCCTCTTATAGTGGTATTTTTTATAACCAATATATTTTTTGTCTCGCGAGTATTTCCTTTTATCAAGTTTGGAAAACACCAAACTGGAACCTGAATTAATTTTAGATTTTAAAGTAAAAGATCCATGAATGATAGTCATAAGAGAAGTGAATTCTTAAACAAACCCAGGTAAAACTGATCACATTAGGGATATTAGTGCAATTTCATTCTTAACCAGTTCTGTGGATTATGTAATAGTGGAAGCTGTCATCTGTTCAAGAGTTATTGTATTTCAGACACTGTGCTATGTACCTTTATATGCATTATTTAGTTTCATCCTCATTAGTACTCCAATACTATGGAGTAAGATTATGCTCTTTATTTCTCATTGGAAACTTATGCCATGACTATTTCCTTGGGAGACAAGACTCTCTAAACAAAACGAGATGAGGTGTAAAGAGGGTTAAGTGGTATTCCCAGTGCTGGGTTAGCCAATGCATGAGGACACCAACGAAGGAGTTTTATTGGAAAGGTCACCTCCTGGTATTGTTTACCTTAGTCCTTTGTAAGTAGCAATTGTGTCACCTAGGCCATAGATGCCTGAGGTCTGGATGCTCTTGGAAGTCTTCACCCAGTCAAAAACCCTTTTCTCTCTTCCCAATGAGGGCAACGGAGATTGTTAAGCCAAGCCCTTCTGGAAGTGTCTTACTGAAGAATGTGGGGAAGAGATTCATGTTCTCAGGCCCATGTCTCTGTTCCCTATATTATAAAGGCAGTATTTTATGTATGTTATTAGATGTAAAATCTTGTTAATAGGGTTTCCTGTCTGCTTTTGGAATCCAGGGGAAATAACTTTGATGCCCTGGAAGTATATCGCACAGTTGCAGTAATAGATAGCATACCTTAATGATAAAAATGGAAAAGTAATTGATGTAAATTAAAGCAAATGGGCTAATTTTGGAGGAAAATGGTAAGTCAAAGAGGTAATGATGGATGTGATATTAGAAGAAGCCTATTGTGGTTAAGTGCAGTAAGCTTTGTCTTCACCAATACCCCCCTAAAACTCCCTGGCTACAGTAGTTGAGGAAATCCAAAAACATTCCATAAATTCACAGCCATGATGTGGGAATCCTTCTCCCAATTTGTTTCCTGGTAATATGTTAACACTTGAAGTCCTGAAGTTAGACTTCAAGATTTTGGGCTTAGGGAGCTCTCTAACCTGAGCTAGCATATTCTTTGAACAGTAAACCACAGGGCTGCAGTCAGTACCTGTGTAGTGTAGTCTTATGCACTATTCTTTTAAGGGGAAAAGTAGAGGAAAATTTCCCAACGTAGCTTGAGGTGAACTCTTCCATTTGATTAGAGTTCACGCTTTTTAATGAAAAATTAGAAAAATCATGTTTTAAGGAATTTCAGGATGGCTACTTGTTCTGATTTTATGTTTTCAAAATATTACTCAAGATAAAAGTACTGGGTTATGGGTGAAACATGACACAAATGTGCAGCAGCACCAATGGTTTCTTTGATTTTCTTATTTGATTACGGCAGCCCACCGGGGCTGACTCAGTGTGCCAAATAAAAATGACAGTTGAGTTTAGAATATTTTTTTTCTTATGTACTGAAGAGAGACAAAATTTCAATGTAACAGAGTGAAGATTTAAACCCATGAAAGCTGGCAGTGAGCAAATTTAGACGTGTTTATCTGAAAGAGGGCTTAGTAAGTTATACTATATACACAAATGCTGCAAAAGACAACAGCATAAAATTCTAAAGCTATTTTAATTAAATGACTTTCCAGGTTATGTGCTATGTATGTGTAAGTGGTACTTACTAGTACCATTGTTCCTATGGTAACAATTCTCCTAGCAACATGAAAAGATCTTAACAGGATCTGCTCTTAAGAATCCATTTTTGGAGTGTCATCAGAGAAAACTGTATATTACTCTCTATACCTAATCTTCCACCATTTTTTAAAATGTAAGATTTTTCTCAAAATCATGGACATGCAAGGTTATATGAAAACAATCTCGGGTTTGAAGTTTTGTTATTTCTGCATCTCACTTGTCTAAGGACAACTTGAGCTTGACCTCCTGTCTTAAAATGGACTCGAGGCATAGGAATACTATATCATAGCATTCCTATTTCAGTTTTCTGTAAACAAAAGTGATATTCCTCATGCTTTCAGTGGCTAACACAATGAAATAAATAAACTATTCTCTGATTCAAAACCCTGGACCGTCGACTCATACACAGGTATATTCAACAATGAGTGACAGCACTCAAAAAAGAGTTCTGGTTTTCAAGTGATTTAAAGCAGTGACAGTCACTTTATTCTGCTGCTCAAAAGACAAATGAAAGTTCACATGAAATTGTGATATACTGATAGTGTCTTAGTTCTCCTCATTTCACTAATGTTCTCATTTGATTGATTAATTTTTTCTCCACCTCCAAGCATTTTGCCAAATGGAAACATTCTATTTTATCTATCTAAGTAAGTGACAGTTTCCTGGCATGTGAGATGAATAAAAAGTCTTATTAAGTCTTATGGTTGGTCTATATGAACGTTGATTTGTTTTTCTTTTTTTCTGGCCACATTTTCAGTTTACTTACTCCAGCCAGCCATGTATTTATTTCCTTCCCGAAAATGCACAGATTGAAGCCCTCTCATAAAAAGATGAGTAATGTAAATGTTCAAATAGTAGCAAAGAAGGGTCTTAACTTCTCAATTATTTGTCAGTAGTAACTTCAGACTGTTTAGAAGTAAAGGTGAGATGCTTTCCTGGCACCCCAGGAGCAGCTTTGGAATGCTGCATAGGTGTGCTGTAATGTGAGTGAGTTGAGAGTTCCCAGGTACAAGGCTGACCTGCACTGTCTGTGTGTTAATCACTCAGTAATGACCCTGACATTTTCTGAAGACCTTTCCTGAGATTCCAAACTAGGCAGAGCCGCACAGGATTACTGCATGGTGCCTGGAACCTGCTTCTCTAGGGCTCTCAGCAATTCTGCTCAGGCCTCACACCAGACAGCTACTCAAGCACATTCAAGGGCATTCATTCCCTGAGAAACAATATGCTAATTCTGCACCTTGAATTGCTATCTCCTAAGCTGGGATCTGATGCACTTTGGGAGCACCCTGAAGAAAGAAACCCAAGTCAATGACATGTCCTGTTTAACCTAATGAATTATGCATCCTAATGCGATGTGTTCTTATGTCCCCATGATACTCCTTAGAAAATAAATATGGGATCAATAAACTACAAAAGATCATGAAAGCAGAAGAAGTAATGAATATCACATCCTGGGCTCAACTTAATTATGTCAAGTAAAGTATTTCTGAATAGCAGTTTATTTTGTTATTTTTTTTTTAAGACCTTATTTTTCTTTTTTAGAGCAGTTGTAGGTTCACATGTATTTTTTCAAATAGATAATACCTAGCCTCCACATCCAAATAATCATTAATAATCTAAATATTTTCAATCTTTGCCCCAATTACTCAATGATTTCTATTGACAATATTAAAACATTGCTTTTTCTTTTCTTGGGCTATGAAATGAAAAATAATTTAGCATATATTCCTCATATTTTTCAAATGTGTTAACCTATCTAACCATAATAGCATTAATAGAAGCAAACAAATTAGCTTATTTTAGTTAAACCATCCATTCTAACACGTCTGTCTAATATCATATATAATATTGTATGCATCTAAATAATAGATAAACTTAATAAAGAGCAGATACAAATATACATTACTTGTACATTTTCAAAGGAGTACATTTTTGAAGAAGTAAGGAATCTATAGAGTATCACAAGATATTAAAATAGAAAGTTCCACAGGCCTAAATTGGGGACAAAATGAACCATAAAGAATAGATTAATATACCAATGTATAGATTAAATTTGATCAGATAAGGCAGATGGAAGGGGAAATGAGGATGAATAAACATAAGGAGGGGTGAAATAAGTATTTGTTGCTGAGTGAAAAACATTATAGAACTCTGATATCTGAAAGGAAACAGATGGCATCCATATTTTGTTTCACAGATAAAAATAGTATTTGTTTTAACAGAATCCAAGATAGAAGGGAAGAGAAAAAAGCTGGCCTAATTTTTTCAAGATGGCCACCTAGGAATTTTACTCCCTTGATCCTGTGTGGCCCTGACTGCCAGTTCATTCTGATATAGGCAGACTGAGCTCAAGTTGGGTAGTGACCAGAGTGTATTGAGGCCAGCCAACCATGTGGTTTTTTTGAGGGAGGCAAAGAACAGCACAGTGGTGCTGACAACCTGTTTACCTATGGGCATCTCCCCTTAAGATAACCAGAACTTCAAATCCTCAAAGAGTCAATGCAACCAGGATGCAAATCAGTGGAGTCCAAGCTTTCGCATGCATGAGTCAACTGGGAGCTTGTAAAAATATCAATTTCTGGGCCCCATCTCCAAAGGTTGTAATTCAGGAGTAAATTGAGGGAGAAGCCCACAAAGTCTGTATTTGATAAGTATTCCAGGTGACTGGGATGGATGGTAATAATCACAGTCTTTTATAAGTCAGGTACGCCTGAAATCAAATGCATTCCTTTGCTCTGAGAATGCAACAGGCACATAACTTTGCATGTAGTAAAATCTAAATATATTTCAGAGAAGTTTATTTGTTACCTTCAGACCAAACTGTGTATTAAAACCACCTAGTAAAAGTTTACTAAATCTATATCAAGGGGTATTTGGCTAGAAAATGGTTTTTGGAGACACCAGAATTCTAGAGGCAGATATACTGTAAAGGGAAACCTGACTCTGCTTTCTATACCAGAACAAAATGTGGGCTTCCAAATGAGAGTCTGTAGAAGAACCAGTAGAGTCTAAAGTTTGTCAACGTTCTCTTAATGAGCACATATAAGTTATTAGTCTAAGTTCACCTGGACTGGTGTTATATGCCCCATGTTTTGAAACACTGTGGCATAGAAAAAACTTGGCTATCTTTTTATTACTAGGAGGGCCTTCCCTAGATGCAGTGAGTCTCTGGCAGCTGTGTACCCCTCAGGGAACCCAGGGGCAAGAGGAAAGCCATATGCCACATATCTGCTCCTGCTGTGGGGAGCTTCTGTGTTTCCATTAATTTCAGTATATTTGTTAAATAAATCAGGGACTTTCTGTAGGTTTGTATGATCTTTTCCTGCCAAGCCAGAGCCCACCTGAAATGCTGCATACGTGGCAACACTAACTGCTGATATATTTTGTGTACAATTTGGTAAGTGAGGAAAAGAAACACTGTCACCCACTCAGAAATTCTGCTCCACTGCCTGGTGATTCTGTGTTAACCTACTGCTGATACAATTCTTTCCCCGGGCGTAACCAAAGAGGGCAGTGTGTCTTCTCTCAGTGAGAGAACAAATCAAAACCAAGTAACTTCAAGCACTTTAATTTGGTCTAAAATGCAGTTTTAGTAGAGGCTTATTTAAATATTTGGGAAAAGGTGCAACACGAAATAACAGGAAAACATTATAGAAAGAGAATGTAATCATTCCAATTTCACAAAAGCACTACTAAAATTAACCCCATATCTATATATACTAAGTACTTAGATAACTATTAACCCTCAGGGGCCTTTCTCCCAAGTCTGATAGAATGAAAAATAAGTATGGAGTCATAGACCTAAGAGGAGCCAGACATTTGTTTTGTGCTTCTCAAAATCATTATAGAAACATGGATATTTGTTCATTGTCATGGTTAGCAGTCTTTCTTGGATGAGGACACTGAAACAGAATGGGCAAAGAGACAGTTGTTTGTGGCCTTTCCAGCTTGCAAGTTTGAGAACGGAAGCTCCGCATTACTACCTCTCTGTGACTCCCTGGACTTGCCCATTTTTGCTTTCTCAAGTTCTCAGCCCTTACTTGAGCCTTTATTCCTAGCTCCAGTTTCAAGCCACAAACCTCTTGGCCTCAGACTGGGAAAAAAAGCGTGAGGCTGTGAGCTCCCTCAGGCAAGAGGCCCAGGACTAAGAACACAGATATGGGATATTGTTTCCGCAGAGAGGCTAAGAGCTGTGTCACATGCTTATGTAATTCTGGTGAAAGTATTGCTGGGATGAGCTGTCCCGGAGCCTGAGGAGAAAGAAAACCCAGTAATACTAATCTTGCCTTCATTTAATATTTTGTTATTTTATTCATCATGGAATTTTGGATGAATTCTATTTTTTTAAAATTGCATTAAAATATTTACCCAATTACTGAGTTCCCTGCCCCCCAAATCTTAAATTCTGTGTACTTGCTTCATCCTGGTTCCATCTTCAGTCCCATCTTAAGCCTAACAAAGTATAATGTATTTAAAATATGTGAATTTAAGATATGGATGTGATATAGAGGTGATACAGTATGTGATAAAGTAAAGTGTATATTTACTATATATTATACTTTATAGTATGTATGTACCATGTAGTATGTGATAAGGTATAATGTATTTAACAGATAGTATGTGATGTATGTATATGAAAAGGAAAAGGAGGGAGCTTACACATATTGAGAGCCTGCTACATGTGTTCCAGGCATTGATTGTTTTGTATATATTTTTATGCATATATAGTACCATATACTATATATTTGCTGATATATAGTACATCATATATATTTGCTTATGTTTATCAAGAAATTATCTATATAACACACATATTCTCATTGAATCTGTGGATTTATTTTCCATGCTGGAGATGAGGAAAGAATAGCCTGGAGAGGGTTCAGGAACTCACCCAAAGTTGCAGAGCTAGGGTCAAAAGGAGGTGGTGCATGGAGATCAGAGATTAAGTTGTAAATACTAATAGACTACTAGTTATTGGTGTTATTGTATTTGGGGAATACAACAAAATATTATTCAAGGTTTTATTAAGAGCAACAATGTTTCTGTCTCTTTTGAGATTGAAAATACAAATTTGGTGCTGAGAATATAGATTCGTAGATACATCTTTTCAAAATCTCATGGGAAATGAATTGGTGTCAGTTGATTTCTCAGGTTCTGAGTTTAAATTACTGCTTTTTTAACAGTTCTTTTTGTGTACCCCAGTAATATTTAGTGTCCTGTGAAATGAGAGCTAAATATTTAAATGTCAAAGAGCTTCAGAGATAAAGTATTTCTCTATAAATCAGTACTAGCGAAAGCTGTACTGCTTAGAGGCAAGATTGGGGAAATCAATATTAATTATTTATGTTGTTCTTCTAGTCATGGTGAAATAAATATCTATGAATGATGTGATGGTTAAATCAGTATGTGTTGGGGCTTGAGAAAGGACATGAATATCTAAGATCATATTTTTATGCATTACTGCTTGCAGAGTGAAATAAATATCTGCTAACTACATGTCAGCAAAGAGATTTGTTCAGGGATAAAGAAAGAAATATCCATAGTCAATACAAAAGCAGGATCATATACATAAATACCAATGCTGGAAATGTCAGCCATACTAACAAAGGGTTGATAGGATACTAAACACACAAAGAAACAAATTACAGAACTACAGCGAAACTTAATTTTTATTCACTTAAGATCAAAGCATATGTGTTAAGTGTTGATGAAGTAAAAACCAAAAGTGAAACGAGTTCAAGATCTTATTTTTACTCTGATGGTTTAATTTTCAGTATTTTCAAAGGTGTCTTGGAAGCAGCATGGTGACAGGGTAAAAATTTCATGTTAGGAGCCAGGCAGTCTTGGTTTTGGAAACAGCTTTTGTACTTCTAATTTATGACTTAGGAGAGCTATTTCACTTCTGTGAGCCACATTGCTCTTGTACAATTGGGGGTAATGATAGGTTCTTTATGGGATGGAGATGAATAATAATTATATAATGGATGTAAAGTGCCAAATACAAAAAAGTTCCAAGTACTGTACCTGAAACACCCGTCATTGAAGAAATTGTAGACCTAACTGTTGTTATTGATGTTTTTGGAATAATACTTTGGGACAGATATTTGATATGAACTATGGAAATGACTACCTATACCTTGCATACCTTGAATAATGAAATAATTGATAATTTTTTCTTTTCTCCTAGGTAAGAAATACCTGCAGAATTATAAATGGAGAGGGAAATCAATAAAGATTTGAATATAGAGGAAACCGTATTTAAAATTGATCAGTTGCTATTACAGTTTTTAATATAGAGGAAACCCATATTTAAAAATGATCAGTTGCTATTACAGTTAATTAAAAACACAAGAAACATGATTTACTTATTTTTTTTTAATATAAGGGATTTATCATGTACATGTAATAACTTTTTTTTTAAGTTTATTGGGGTAAAAATTGTTAGTAAAATTACATAGATTTTAGGTGTACAATTCTGTATTACATCATCTATAAATCCCATTGTGTGTTCACCACCCAGAGTCAGTTCTCCTTCCATCACCATATATTTGATCCCCTTTACCCTCATCTCCCACCCCCACCCCCTTACCTTTGGTAACCACTAAACTATTGTCTGTGTCTATGAGTTTTTGTTTCTCATTTGTTTGTCTTCTTCTTTTGTTGTTTTTAGTTTATACAACACATATCAGTGAAATCATATGGTTCTCTGCTTTTTCTGTCTGACTTATTTCGCTTAGCATTATAATCTCAAGATCCATTTATGTTGTCACAAATTGTACTATTTCATCTTTTCTTATCGCTGAATAGTATTCCATTGTGTATATAGACCAAAACTTCTGTATCCATTCATCTATCAAAGGGCATTTTGGCTGTTTCCATGTCTTGGCCACCGTAAATAAAGCTGCAGTGAACCTTGGAGCACACGTGTCTTTATGGGTAAATGTTTTCAGATTTTTTGAGTAGATACCAGGAGAGGGATTGCTGGGTCATATGGTAATTCTATTCGTAATTTTCTGAGGAACCTCCACACGGTCTTCCATAACGGCTGCACCAGTCTGCATTCCCACCAACAGTGTATGAGGGTTCCTTTTTCTCCACAGCCTCTCCAACACTTGTTACTATTTGTCTTGATGATAGCCATTCTAACTGGGGTGAGGTGATATCTCATTGCAGTTTTTATTTGCATTTCTCTGATGATTAGTGATGTTGAGCATTTTTCCATATGTCTATTTGCCATCTGTATGTCCTCTTTGGAGAAATGTCTCTTCAGGTCCTCTGCCCATTTTTCAATTGAGTTGTTTGTTTTTTTTGTTGTTGAGTTGTATGAGTTCCTTGTATATTTTGGATATTAGCCCCTTATCAGAGGCACTGTTTTCAAAAATCTTCCCCCATTCAGTTGGTTGCCTCTTTAGTTTGTCGATGGTTTCTTTTGCTGTGCAGAAGCTTTTAAGTTTCATATAGTCCCATTCATTTATTTTAGCTTTTACTTCCATTGCGTTTGGAGTCAAATTCATAAAATGCTCTTTGAACCCAAGGTCCATAAGTTTAGTACCTATGTTTTCTTCTATGCAGTTTACTGTTTCAGATCTTGTGCTTAAGTCTTTGAGCCATTTTAAATTAATTTTGGTACATGGTGACAGATAGCAGTCCAGTTTCATTCTTTTGCATGTGGCTTTCCAATTCTGCCAGCACCATTTGTTGAAGAGGCTGTCTTTTATCCATTGTGTGTTTTTTGCCTCTTCATCAAAAATTGTCTGTCCATATTTATGTGGTTTCACTTCTGGGTTCTAAATTCTATTCCATTGGTCTATGTGTCTGTTTTTCTGCCAATACCATGCTGTTTTGATTATTGTAGCCCTGTAGTACAAGCTAAAGTCAGGGAGTGTGATATCTCCAGTATTGTTCTTTTCTCTTAAGATTGCTTTGGCTATTTGGGGTTTTTTGTGGTTCCAAACAAATCTGATGTTTTTTTGTTCTATTTCTTTAAAAAATGCCATTGGGATTTTGATGGGGATTGCATTAAATCTGTATATTGCTTTGGGTAATATGGCCATTTTAACTATGTTGATCTTCCAATCCATGAGCACAGAATGTTTTCCCATTTCTTTGTGTCTTCTTCCATTTCTTCAAAAAATGTCTCATAGTTTTCAGCATATAGGTCTTTCACATCCTTGGTTAAGTTTATTCCTAGGCATTTTATTCTTTTTGCTGCAGATGCAAAAGGAATTGTTTTATTTTTTTTTATTTTTCTGGGATTTCATTATTAATATATAGGAATGCAATAGACTTTTGTACATTGATGTTGTAGCCAGCAATTTTACTGTATTTGTTGATTGTTTCTGATAGCTTTTTGGTGGAGTCTTTAGGGTTTTCTATATATAGCATCATGTCATCTGCAAAGAGTGACAATTTAACTTCTTCATTCCCAATTTGGATGCCTTTTGTTTCTTTCTCTTGCCCGACTGCTCTGGCAAGGACTTCCAACACTATGTTGAAAAACAGAGGTGATAGAGGACAGCCCTGTTGTGTTCCTGAAGGTAGAGCAAAGGGCTTCAGTTTTTCACCATTAATCATGAGATTAGCTGAGGGTTTGTCATATATAGCCTTTATTATGTTAACGTATTATTCTTCTATACCTATTTTATTGTTTTAATCATGGATGTTGTATCTTGTCAAATGCTTTTTCTGCATCAATTGATATAATCATATGATTTTTGTCCTTTATTTTGTTTATGGATTTGCGGATGTTGAACCATCCTTGTGCCCTGGGGATGAACCCCACTTGGTCATGATGAATAATCTTTCTAATGCATTGTTGCATTCGATTTGCTAGAATTTTGGTTAGGATTTTTGCATCTGTATTCATGAGAGATATTGGTCTGTAGTTTTCTTTTTTTGTGTTGTCCTTGCCAGGTTTTGGTATCAGGGTAATGTTGGCCTCATAAAATGAGGTGGGGAGTACTGTCTCTTCCTCAATTTTTTGAAAGAGTTTGAGTAGGATTGGTATTAGATCCTCTTTGAAGGTTTGGTAGAATTCACTAGTGAAGCCATCTCGTCCCGGACTTTTGCTTTTGGTAAGGTTTTGGATGACTGATTCAATTTCATTACTGGTGATCGGTCTGTTTAGATTTTCCAGTTCTTCATGGTTCAGCCTTGGAAGGCTATATGTTTCTAAGACCTTTTCCATTTCTTCTAGGTTATTGAATTTGGTGGCATATATTTCTGTGGTGTCCGTGATAACTTCCCCTCTTTCATTTCTGATTTTGTTAATTAGTGTCTTCTCTCTTTTTATCTTAGTGAGTCTCGTCAAGGGTTTGTCGATTTTGTTAATCTTTTCAAAGAACCAGCTCTTTGTTACATTAATTTTTTCTACTGTCTTTTTGTTCTCTATATCATTTAGTTCTGCTCTGATTTTTGTTATTTTCTTTCGTCCGCTGACCTTGGGTTTCATTTGTTCTTCTTTTTTTAGTTCTTTAAGGTGTAACGTGAGGTTATTTATTTGGGATTTTTCTTGTTTCTTGAGATAGGCCTGTAATGATATAAATTTCCCTCTTAAAACTGCCTTTGTTGCATCCCCAAAATTTTGGTAGGATGTATTTTCATCTCATTTGTTTCTAAGTATATTTTGATCTCTAATTTCTTCTTTAACCCAGTTGTTCTTTAAAAGTACATGGTTTAATCTCCATGTATTTGTGTTTTTTCCTGCTTTCTTTTTGCAGTTGATGTCCAATTTCAAAGCCTTGTGATCAGAGAATATGCTTGGTATGATTTCAGTCTTCTTAAATTTGCTGAGGCTGATTTTATGTCCCAATGTATGTCTATCCTTGAGAATGTTCCATGTACGCTAGAAAAAAATGTATAATCTGATGTTTTAGGATGAAGTGCTCTATATATGTCAGTTATGTCCATTTCATCTAATGTGTCATATAGGGCTGCTATTTCATTATTTATTTTCTGTTTGGATGATCTATCCATAGCTGTCAATGATGTATTTAGGTACCCTAGTATAACTGTGTTTTGGTCAATTTCTCCCTTTAGTTCTGTTAATAGTTGCTTGGTACATTTCGGTGCTCCCAGATTGGGAGCATCAATATTGATTACTGTTATGTCTTCTTGTATAGTCCCCTTTACCATTATGAAATATCCATCTTTGTCTCTTGCTAACTTTTTCACCCTGAAGTCTGTTTCATCTGATATCATTACGGCTACACCTGATTGTCTCTGGGTACCATTTGCTTGGAGTGTCAATTTCCACCCTTTCACTTTGAGTCTATGCTTGTCCTTGTAGCTGACATGTGTCTCTTGGAGACAGTATGTGGTTGGGTTTAGATTTTTGATCCAATCTGCTACTCTGTGCCTTTTTATTGGTGAGTTCAGTCCATTTACATTTAGGGTGATTATTGATATGTGAGGATTTCCTGTCATTCTGTCTTTAGTTTTCTGGTAAGACTGTGTCTCCATTGTTTCTTTGCCTTTTAGTTGTTGTCTATTATTTCTGTGTGATGGTATTCTATAATGTTTCCCTCTGTTTCTTCTTTTATTACAGTATATATTTGAGTTCTGGATTTTTTTTTGAGTGGTTACCCTTAAGTTTATGTAAAAGAAAGTTTCATATTTAGAGTATTCCATTTTCTTCAGCACGCTTACTTTCTGCATTCCCATATTCCAGTTCAGGCCTTTACTCTCCCCCTTTTTAAGTTTTGGTTGGCACAAATTGTGCCTGTTGATGCTGTTCGAATAGCCTCCTTTCATATTTCTTGTAGTACATGTCATGTATTAGAAAATTCCCTCAGCTTCTGTATGTCTGGAAAGGTCTTTATTCCTCCTTCAAATCTTAAGAATATCTTTGCTGGATATATTTTTCTTGGCCCATAATTTCTCTCTTTCAATAGTTTGAATATTTGGTTCCCCTCCCTCCTGGATTGTAGAGTTTCTGCTGAAAAATCTGTTGGTAATCTAATGGGCTTTCCTTTGTAGGTTACCGTCTTCTTTTCCCTGGCTGTCTTGGGTTCTTTCTTTGTCATTGATTTTTGACAGCTTCAATACAGTGTGCCTTGGAGAAGGCCTGTTGGGGTTGAGGTAATTAGGTGTTCTGTTTGCTTCTTGGATTTGAGGATCCAGTTCTTTCCACAAGTTTGGAAAGTTCTCATCGACTATTTGTTTGAATATACTGTCTGTTCCCTTCTCTCTTTCTTCTCCTTCTGGTATGCCCACTATTCTTATATTGCTCTTTCTGATGGAGTCAGAAAGTTCTTGTAGAGTTCTTTCACTTCTTTTAAGTCTCAAGTCTCTTTCTTCTTCCATCCATGTCATTTCCAGGTTTCTCTCTTTGATGTCACTGATTCTTTCCTGCATCTGGTCCACTCTACTTCCTAAACTGGCTATTTCATTCTTAATTTCTTCTATTGAGTTCTTAATCTCCAGAAATTCTATTTGGTTCTGTTTTAAAGTTTCAATCTCTTTGGTAAAATGCTCATGTTGTTTTTTGAATGTATTTCTGAATTCATTAAACTGCCTTTCAGTGTTTTCTTGCATCTCATGGAGATTTTCAGAACTGCAATCTTGAATTCTCTGTCATTTAAGTCACATATTTCCATATCTTTAACTTCATTTTCTGGAGACTTTTCACATTCTTCCTGAGCTGTCTTGTTGCCTGGTTATTCATGGCAATTAATTATTTATTATTTCTCTTCCTAGACATCTACAGGAGTGGGTTCTGCAACAGGTTAATATGAAGAGGTCTTTCTATTGTTTTCCAGTGTGTGTTGATAGAATGTTTTATTTTCTCTCTGACTGCAGCCCTTTATTCTCTCTCACACTGTAGTGTTATGTTTTCTCTGCACTATTCCAGCTTCTCACACAATGTGGGTATTCCCTGGGAGATGGGCTTCTCCTCTGTTAATAGTTTGCCTGGGTCACAGGGCGCAGTGTGGGTGTGTGGAGAGCTTTTGAAGTTCCAAAGCTCTTCCCGCACCAGATTCAGAGCCCATGTGTTTCAGCAGTTCTGTTTACTCCTGCAGGGATCCGCCCAGATAGGTGGGGAGAGGGGTGAGGTGAGTTGTGAAAGGTGGTCTAGAGCAATGGTGGCGACCATCACCACAGCCAGTCCAGCTTCCACAGCTCCCTCCCCTTTGCCGGAACTAGTTGCGCTGTGAATCTGTGTCTGCAGTCCACAGTTCTCAAAACAGCAATATTTTGTTATTTTGATCTGACACTGCTACTGTTCCACTTCTAGCACCGGGAAGGTGGGGGCGGGGTGAGCTCTGGGAGGGTAGGGAGGGGGTGGCTAGTCTCAGTGCCTAAGGCTTCCATTCTCTGCTTGGCAGTGAGGGTTTAAACTGCCTTTTTCGGCCTTCTTCCCTCAGTCTTTGCTCCGAGGTCTCTGCCATGAGTGTTGGGTTCAGCCGTGTTATATGCTGTCCCCTCAGCCCTGTGGGACATAAACGGAGCCCTAGCAGTCCGAGCTCTTCCCTCTCCCACAGCTGCGGTAGTTCCCAGATGCAGCAGGTCTGAGCACTGAGCTAGGTCTGCGTCCTGCGCCTGCACAGCTCTGTCCCCGCACTTCTCCCTTCCCTTCTCCCCTGCTCCTGCAATTTGCCCACCTTTAGGTGAATTCGGTAGTGTGCCTCTTAGTCTTGCCTGTCTGCTGAGCAGGGAGTCCTTTGTGGAGTTATAGCTGTTCAATTTGTTGTAAATTCCAGGGGAGATTTACAGAAGCTCACCTCACGCTGCCATTTTAATTACGTCTTACATGTAATAACTTCATTGAACATATTTTTCTTTTGGTTCAATAGAAGCAATAAATTATTGACCAAGAAGAAATGTTTAAGCCAAAAATACATTACATAACATGTTAAAAATGAAAATTACATAGATACACTAGCCGTCTTCAATAATAGTCATTGTTGTGGGATTGTATATATTATTAGTTACTATGAAAAAGAGTGCAATAGAGCTATGTAGGGTAAAAAAATACTTGGAGACTAGAGGTTTGTTTGCAACCAGGAACTAATTGACCCCAGTACATTGATGTGCAATATCTGAGGTTTACTGCCAATCAAGGTGGTGGTGAACAAGATGATTTTGGGGTTAGCATGTTTGAGTTTCAATCCTAACCTCTCCTCTTGTGAGCTGATGAATCTTGACAAGTTACTTAACTTCTCCATGTTTTTTTTTTCTTTGTAAACTGGGATAATTAAAGTACCAACATCACAAAATTGTACAAAGTTTAAGGGAGATAATATAGTAGGTACATGTCTGGCTGTTAATAAGTGCTCAATAGATAAAAGTGGAAAGGATGTCTACTAACTCCAATGATACATTTATTTTTATAATCATGAAAAACTAAGTGAGTTTTCTTTTCTGTCTAAATGTTAAATCTAAAAATTCATGACTTATTTTAAACATAGACTCATTTTCCAGGCTAAGCTGAACTCAACTTAACTCTTTTCAGGCATTCAGGAAAATTTCTAGGCAGTGTTGTCTTAGGCTACCCTTCTGGGCTTCAGAGCACTGACATGACTTGGAATGAAAGTTTGCCACTTTGATTTGCTCCCCCTAGCTCAGACATCAAAAGCTTTTAATTAACCGCTTTTTAAAATTATGCTTGCTAGGATCTCATTTGTTCGGAAACTTAACCACTACAAAGGATACCTGAATTTCTTAATCTTTCTACTTCTATCAAGGGAATAAATTCCACTTACTATCACCATCCCATCTCCTGTGGCCCTAAAAGTAAAAGCATGGAGTCAGACAAGCTGATGTCTCCATAAGTGCCTTTGTCAATCAAAAGCAAGATGCTCATGTCAACCCAGGGGGTATTTCCACCCAATTCTTACTCTTCCTTATAACCAAATGAAATATTGAATATTATTTTATGAGTTTCTAATCTTGCCTCCCCAACAGATTGTAATTTCTTCAGATAAAACTTTCGTAATGCTTACCCTTGTGGTAGGCACGTGGTAGCTACTCATTGAACCCTTGTCACTTATTTATTAGTATCTGAGAAAAGTTTAGAGTAATTTTTACTTACAAAGAAATAAAGTTAGAAGAAAATCTGCATTCATGGGATGAAATGTCATGAGAGAGACATATAGTATACTAGCCACATAACATTCTATTAAAAACATACATATTAGAAAAAAGCTGGTATGCAAAATAAAGGAACATTTTACTATATTCCAGTATAGGCAGTCTTTGAAAGTTCAATTTCCTACTTTCAATAAAGCCACAATCAAATTCTTGCTATGTACCAATCATCAGAGTGTGCTAAAGTACAAAATCTCATCGTTACCCTGACATTTTCATTTAGGTTCTTCTGAATACCCAATCCATTTTTCCACATCCAGAAAAATGTGCCCTAGCATTTACCTAGTCATTTCGATGATGCTATACATCCCACAATCAAATAGAAATCATCAGCTCTCCTTTTCTCTTATCGTAATTCAAATATACCTGTGTAAACCTGAATTACTGGCATTGATTGGTGAAAATGATTTATTATTTTATTCACACTTCCATAGTGCTCAAGTAAAGGAAGATGTAATTATTCCGTTTACATATACGCAACACTGTTTTAAACTTTTATACTTAAAGTGGAGGCAGGTTTGGTTTTGACACCCTGCAACAGGGAAAATGGTGTATCAGATTTGAGGCAATTTACTGAGTCATAGTGAAATCAGAATGTGAACGTTTTATTGGAAAGAGTGGCAGAAAATTGCCAGCATGACTGGCACTTCCAGATTCAAGAATAACAGATAATTTGTGATACCTGAAGCCTGCAATCTACAGACATGGATGACTACCAAATCCATAATTCTAGCTAGGCCTCTCTCCTGAATTCTGGTCTGTTCATTGGGAATTTATACCAGATGGCCTGCTGTCTCTTCAAACTCCAGGTTTCTAAAATTGCGCTCATAATTTTTCCTTTCAAAACTGTAACTTTCCTATTTCTGTCAAAGTTGCCATCATTTCCCCCCTCACTGAGATGCAAGAAGCAGTGTTTACATCTTTCTGTAGGTGAATCAGCCATTGAATTCTGTGTTCTTCCATACTGACTTTTACACATCTCTCTTTGCCGTTCTGGCTGATTCCTCCCAAGTGGAGATCCATCCTCTCATTCTTTGGGGGTAGCAATGCCGAACCAGAAAACCTTTGGTTCAAGGAAACCTTTATGTACAAGGAAACCTTTAATAACAATTTTCTAGTAGACACTAAGCCATTGTAGTAAGTCTACACTCCAAATTATTGCGATATTCAAATACCCGACCTCAAAAGAAACAAAATGGGGTCCTCAACTCAAAAGAAAAAAGAACTTCAACTAACTTATGATAGCTTCATGCATAGGTATTAGCTTCCCATCTCTTCTTTCTTTACCCCAATTCATTATACTCCCTGTCATCAGACTAGTATTTTTGCAATACATGAATGTTTCATGTCTCTGATAAAATCGGCCTTTCAAAGTGATTTGTTGTTTTAGACTTCGATATAAATAACAGTCAAAAGAAATATTTTATGAATGTAGATTGATTTTAGGAATTGGATTTTATAGCATTTGCATTTTGTAAGGTCAGTGAAGATAAAAGTTAGCTCATTGTCGGTCTTCTTTGTGTTAGCATTTGGCTTATAACACATTTAGGTGTCCATGCTGTTCTGTTTTGATTTAAAAAATAGTCAAGATTTATGTGAAAAGTAAATCAAGCATTTTGGAGTCCTCAAATATTCTTTGAAGAATCCTGGGGTTTATCAGAACACAGTTATGGAAATCTCTAAAGTTCCATAGATCCATAAATCTCTAAAGTTCTTTAGACCACCTCTAAAGAGTTTTGACACTGTAGCACTCTGTTATATATATGAATTGTATGAGGGGAATGAACAACAAAATCATGAGACATACTGAAAGAATCACAAATCCAAAGAAGTTAGAATCAGAAGGCAATCTCCTTCCCCTGACTACTTTATATGAAGAAATTGAGGGCCAGAGTAGTTTGTTCGGTCCCTCAAAAAGGTTGTAGTCCAGTGGGATTGCAACTTATCTCTGGACCCCTGCCCAGTGCCCTTTCTAAGAATCAGATGGATTATATATCATTATAAAATGGTTAGTTGTTCTGCCCTTGCCCTATGCATGCATGTTAAGAGCTATGATGGGCCTGAGATTTTACCCTGATTTAGGAATGTAACATATCTATTAATAAAATCGTATTGATGTTAGAGAGGTTAAGAGAACAATATACGTTTTTCATATTTTAAATTTTGTATAAATAAGCCAAGAGCACTAAACATTTTTGTTTACAATGCCTGCCAAACAAGAACGCAGTCCTGAACTAAGAAGTAGGAAAGAAAAAGTTATTTTATGCATATATAGTTTTTAAGAGTTTCTACCCATTTTTCTTGAGGGTTCTGTAGTTTAACTTTCTGAGATAAAGCGATCTGCTAAACCCTAAGACACATACCAATGAAGGGATGAGTTACTCTTCATCAGAAATAATAAGAATCAAGGATAGTTATGTAAATGTTATAGTCCTTGTTTAAAAAGTAAGAAAATCACACAAGGGCAGAGAATGGAGAAGAAACACCCAGCATATTTTCTTTTCTTCCTCTCATGATTACCTTTTCTTTTCTCTCTCTCTCTTTTTTTTTTTCTGGAGTAATCTCCAATTTTTGTCCCCCTTCAGCTTCATTTGAAATAAATTAAGAACTTTAATTTTACTCAGACTACTCCATATGTAACTTTTCCAACCTTTATGGGCCATATATTTGATAAACTTAAAAAATATAGACGATGTATTGTAGAATTGTACACTTGAAACTTATGTAGTTTTGTTGATCACTGTCACCCCAATACATTTTAATTAAAAAAGGATAAGGATATGAGTTTTTAGTCACCAAATAGAATACAACAGCAATATATAGTTGTATATATACAATGTATATAACTACTACATGAAGGATTCCCATTTTCTATTTCTTGCTCATTTTCTTCCTGAAGAATCTGAGGATGCATCATCTAAAAAATAATAACGATGGTGACAGTGAAAAAAAATACTTTTATTTTATTGGGCTCTTATTTCCAGGTAATGTATAATTTATCTAAATTCTTCCTCACGATAATCCTTTGAATTTGGTATCATTTTTCAGATGAGAGAATGAAAGTACTGAGAGGTTGGGTAATGTCTCCAAGATCATACAAAAAGAAAGTTGCAAAGAGTGTACTCAAACACTGGGTGACTATACTGTTCCCATCACATCCGGTTGGTGTTGCAGAATTCCTTCCTAAGGCAGGTTACGTAACTAACTATAAAGGCAATATACTCCTGTCTATGCTTAGGGTAGAGTCAAAGTGTGAATTAAAGATTGACTTTTACAGAATAAGTGCTGACAATTTAACTGTGGCTTAGTTCATGAAAACCTCACTGAGTACATAAATGCTGGTTCTTGTCACAGTGTGTGGCACATAGTATATGATTGATAAATGTTAGCAAAAATCTGACAAGAGCAACAACAAAAGAGAAGGGAGGAACGCATTTTCCCATTGCTATCTGAAAGAGACCTTAATTAGTCTCCTTCAGGGGAAGAGTAAAGCTATTCTGGATTTTTTCCCTCTATTTTTATTAATGTATTGGTCAAAAAATTAAAAAACTTTATTAAATTTTAAAAGGCATTCCTATTTATTTGCTTCAGGTTTATCAGGAATCACTCATTTGAGCTCATTGTGTTCTGACAGCAAAAACAGAAAGCTAGACCTTTAGACGCCTGCTGACAATTAAGGAAGTATAACGTACTTCAATTTTATTTTTTCCAGAAGGTAAAAAGTATATGTACAAAAGAGCTGGGTATATGCTGTGACTGTGTTTCTCAAATGTCAGTAAACAAAATGTTTGCAATACAATAAGACTGTGCTGTGGTTACAAGCACAGGCTTGAAAAAGTCACTCAATCCCTAAGCCTCAGTTTCTTTATCTATAGAATGGGAACAATGTCAGTACAGGCATACCTCCTTTTATTGAGCTTCACTTTATTGTGTTTCACAGGTGTAGCACAATTTTTACAAACAGAAGGGAAAGCACTCCATTATGACACTTTACCACGGTGGTCTGGCACCAAATCCACAGTATCACCAACACATTGGTGATTTCTGGTATCCTGTATCTAGAGGATCAAATGAAATTAAGCATTAGGTGTTACTATTTTAGTGTAATTACCTATTTTGTTTTCTCTAAGATTCTCTTCTTTCCTGATTTCTGAAGCTATACCTAAGGGATATGAAAATCAATTCTATAAATTTGTTAATAGGACATTTATCCTTTTTCTATTTTATCTCTGCAACTACACCTTATACTCACTCACTCACTCGCTCGCTCACTGTGCTTTGAGACAGATACCTTTAGAAACAATGCACTAGCCCAAAGATTTGAACCCAATGATTGGAATTTCAATGCTAAGGCAGCCAATATAAGACACATTTTTAGATAGAAGGAGACTTTCAGTAGGTTTTGCCTAGGAATCCATGAGCTTCTGCCTTGCTTAGTGTTGGAGCTTATCAGAAACATGTGGATTAATGGCAAAGTAATTTGAAGCTTTAGTAAGATATTTCATTCTTCCCATCATAATTGAATTAAACACACATTTCTGTGGATGGCTGCAGAACTTGTCCCCAAAAGGAAGGATAAAATCTCTTGTAAAACCAGGGTGTCCTCTCATCATAACTCTTCATTTTCAGTCAAAATTCTTTTAAAAATGACAGATATTAATGATTATGTTCTTGAGGAGGTGTCATCATTTATTAAAAATATAGAGCAAGTTATATTAATAGTTAGAATTATAACCGGGAAGTTTAAGCAATATAGGGAAGACAAGAACCATCATTCTCAAAATCATTAAGAATTTTTTATTTACTAAAAACTTGATGGAAGAAAGCATTACCTTAAATATCATTTGCCTTCAAATATTTTCATATCTTTCATTCAAACTTACCAGACTTAATTTATAGGCAGTAAAATGAATAGAACTTATAGATGACCAGAAAAATTTGCTTTACTTATCCCATTTGCAATCTGAATTAGATATATTCAAGTTCAATAATAGCTCAATTTACAAAAAAAAAATTTAATAACTAGTTAAAAATTCACACAATTATTTGGAGTGTGAATCTGTTTATTGACACTTTTCAAAGCAATTTCGTATCATTTCTACAGTCATTTAAATCTAATTATGTGAATGATGATGAACTTGAAAAGAGAGAATACTTAAGACATGTGCTATAGTTTTGTAATTTGAAGGATCTTATAAATCTTGCCAGGAAACATGATGGACAGGAGATATCTACTTCAAAAAGTGCTGGAAAGCAATGACAAGAGGGGAACCATTTTATGAAAATGGGCGGTTAAATAAATGCAGCTTTTCTGAGTTCTCTGTTACCATGGGGAGCAGGACTTTCCATTTTTGTATAGGTCTGGCTGTCATGTATTCAGAACTTGATAAATGCTGCTTAACTTGAATGGCATCTACTATGTTGTGTAGTATTCAATACCTTGACAGGTTATTGGTAATTAAGCAAATACAAGGTTTGACTTTTCCTCTAAGGTCTGTCTTTGGGGCACTGGAGACACTACCAAGGCTCCAGAACAATTTTTTTGAAAGCAGCTAATAAAAACAAACATTTTCTAGTAGCTTCTCTGGTACACAAGTTTAGCAGGCTCGCTGCTTGTCAGTAGTCATTATTCTGACCTTACACCCAACCCAAGGCGTACACAGCCAGGGATGGGCACTGGAACCACTTGTGGGTGGAGAGTAACTCTCTGTGGTTAATGAGCCCCGAGTGGGGAAAGGATGAAAGGTAAAATTGAATATGTCATTACAGAGGCCCTGCTTCTAACATCAATGAAAGGCTACCAATGTTGAAAAACAGTCTACTTTTCCTTTTGATTTATTTGATGTCACTTGAAAGTGTATTCTACATTTTATTCCAGGGTGTTCTAGGATGTTAGAGAAACCCACTAGACAGAAGAAAGCTTTCACCTTCAGTTAGCATATAAGGCTGCTTGCCACTACAGACCATAAACATTCATAGGCCAAGCCCCAGAATGCTCGGGAAAGGGGTATTTTGAACATCTCTTGGTAGCGAAACTCATTCCCCACATTCTGAGCATCAGACAGGGCAGAGTGGTGTGGATGTGAACAGTGGGGTCCTCAGGATTGGGAACTAGGTTTGCCAGAGGAGAAGGGAAGGAAAAGACAGGCTGGGAGTAGTTTCAGGGAGGAGAAATAGACCCCAACCTTGGAGCATATAGGGAAAACATGATGGACCAAGGTACCGCTATTCTATAAAGGGTAATTTGTGTCTACACATCGATGATTTCTGCCGGGCTGAAATATTATAGCTCACTACTCAGAATATTGGCTCCCTCTCGTAAATTATTACTTTTGGAAATAAAGAAAAGTGTGTAAGGTGCAGTAGAACTTCCAGGTCAGGGCCTTGGGGTGTAAGGTGACATTGGCCCTGCCGTCATCATTGAGTCACTGAACTGCCACATACATTGGACTCTCAGCCACAAAACGAAGAATGTGGACCAGATGATGAGTACGTATGCTACCTATGAGCTATAAGAACGAACTGTTGAAGGAAATTCACTTATAATTTCATCACATATTTAATCTATGAAACATAACTGATCAGTCCTTTACTGATACTTTTTTTCCCCACTCAGCTAATGTATGGGGTGGGGGTTGGGGAGACAAAAATGTCTTAGAAGACGGTGCATAACCATATATCATGTAAGTCCTGCTTGACTGATAACTTACGTGATTTTAGACAAGTTATGTACTGTGACTATAAAACTCCGACTGCTAAATTGAAATCCAAGAAACATGGGCAATAGGAAGTGGGACTAAGCAGCTCTATCAAATTTTGAAATTCGTATTTTAAAAAAAATGCATGAATTTATTGCTCTGTTCTGCAATGACTGGGATCACATCCCTACGTAAGACATAAGACATTCTGACTTGGGTAAATGTCTTTCTTCCCAAGCACAGGCTGGTTTCTTTGTGTGGTTATATTTCCTATCAGCAGTAGGACGGGGAGCAGAATTCATTACTTCTGGGGAGGCCTTGGGGTTACATATGTGAAGCTTGGTTGGCTGGCCCAGTCTCTTGGATCCTACTGTTCCACAGCAGACCTTGAAGAGGCAACTGGGATTTTCACTACATCTGGTTATACTAAAGATTAAAAAAAAAGGAAGGGAGATGATAGTTCGCCCATCTGTGCCTCGGAGGATGCCTAATTAGTTTGCGTCTTTACTCAAGGGGACAATAAAGCTATTTAAGTAATTTAGATCAGAAAAAAAAAATCACAATCTAATTCAGGAATCTTCCAAAATTATTTGGAGTGTTCCTCTTTATTTGTTTCAACAAGTCTTAAGCTTTTCTAATTCATTTGCAAGCATACATTTCTGTTCTCTAAACTTCAACACCAATGATGTCAATTCAAGTCTGTAGACACTTAGTTAGCAAATTCCAAATATAAAGCCACCATTCAGATGTCGGTCGGACTGGGTCAGAGAAGGATTTCTGGTGATAGTGACATTTCCTGAATCTTAAAGTGTCAACAGGAGTCAGCCAGAAAAACTGAGGGCGTAGATAAGAAGGACCTTCCATGCTGAAGGAATCTTATAACCAAAGAGAAATCATGTTATGTGAGGAAAAAAATACAAGGAGTTGGTGTTGCTAGAGAATAAAGTGAGGGTGGGGGATGAAGCTTTATAGAAGAAAGTATGAACCAGATCAAGGAGGGCCTTGTTAGGGAGTTTAGCCTATTTCTTATTATACAAGAAATGGAGTGCCACTGAAGGGTTTTAAAAAGAGAAATCGCATATTTGCATACATGTATATTGATTTCTTCGACAGTATTGAGGGCATTAAAACTGAAGGCTGGAGAACCTGTTAGGTGTCTGGGCAAGAGATGATGATAGACATAAAGAGGAGAAGTTAGTGAGGGTACAGAGGACAGCCATAGACTCTCTAGTTGAGCTTACATGTTATTGAGGAGGTAAAATTCATAAGAGGACATCAGAGGTAACAGAGAAAAATAAAATGACTAGTCCTCTTCTACCCTGGCTGGATGGTGGTACTTCAAACCCTGAAGAATATTGGAGACAGAGTAGAGAGAACAAGGAAATCAATAGTGGATACTTGGAGTTATATGGTAGGCAGTTGGGTATATGGGTATGATGTTTCGGAGAAAGGTTATGTGCGAAATAATGCACTTGAGAGTGATCAGAGTATATAAGTAGCAACTGAAAACACGTAAAGGGGTAAGGGCACCCAGGGAAATTATGTACCATAGAAAAACAGAGTGCTCAGGACAGAAGCGTGTGGAGTTACACCATTTAAAGAGCTAGCAGGACACATTTGGTAAATTACTTAATAACCCTGAAATGCAGATAATAACCGCTTCATTTTTGTGTTGCGAAACTTAGAGGGGATTATACATGTACAGTGTTTGACTCAATTTTGATGTCCACTAAATGCTCTTTTTTCCTCCTTCCTCATTTCTATACTAGCGCTGTTTGCTTTGTCACATAGTGAAGATGGTAAACTTGATTACCATTTTAAACAGGAGAAGAAATGCAGTATGCCATTTGTTTTTGAACCAATACTAGCACATGAAAATTTCATGTTGACTTGGATGCAACGGCTTCTCTACTGAAATTACATGACAAAAATGTTGCTTAATATTACACTTGAAAAAAGTTTAGTCTTATGATAATGTACAACCCAAATTTGAAAACCCTACTCTAATAGACTGTTGACATATATTTCTACAAATGTCCACTTCTATAATAAAATCATAATTTTAGCTGGAATGTGATGATACATAACCAATAATTCACAAGTACACATGTAAAATAAGCAAAGCAGCTTATTCTAATATGCTATTCACAAGTGGAAGATAATGGGGTAAATGACAGTGTCATTCAAGAATAAAGGATCTTGTCAAATGATAGGCTAGATTACTTCTAGAAGGATCAAATTATTTATGTAATCAGCAGGTAGAGAAAATCAGAGACAAGAGCAGGGAGGTCAGATGGATCAAAGAGCAGCTTTACTGGCCTGTACTCCAGATTTTCTGCCCCTTTTGTCCAGCTTAGTACAAATTTATTTAGTAAATATTAGCTATTTTCAGTTGATGATAGGCACTTGAGGAAAATTTCCTGCACAGTTAGGCCGTAACTATGAAAATTATGAGTTTTAAGCTGGTCCCCTAAAAATTCTATAATATTTTCCAAAAGTAAACATAAGCATTTATGATACCTGGCCACCACCAACTGTTTTGTGAATATGACCTAGCTCTTACATGGGATAACGACTGGTTTGAAAATCTTCACTGTGCCATCGATGTCTTTTCCTTTACATTTCCTATTGCTTTTTTCTTTCTTTTTTTAACATAAAAATCTAGTCCTGTGCTAGAGGCAGATGAGCTGTCTGCATGCAGCTCTGCACCCATGTACAGAAACTGGGGTCTGCTGCCTCCAGGGGACTGATCACGGCGGTGCCCACATGGGGAAGCTTTTTGCTTGGTACGAGTTGACTCCTGAGGAGTGATGGTGTGGAACTGCAGTCAGCAGTCATCCACTGTGGCGTGGGTTGCTCCTTCTGAAATTGAAATAAATTGGCTGAGGGAATGTGCAGAACAGCAGTTGGTGAATTTAACATGGAGCACTGTGGGCCCACACGGATAATGACGGCATTATATTAAAGCAGAGAAAAGCAAAGGGGAAACCCACTTAGGAATATTGTATTTCTCGATACATAGCAAGGCGTCAAAAATGTAATCAGACCATTTATATTTTAATTGTAGTGAAACTGAGTGAAGAGGGAATTTAATTAGCCAATGACTGATTTTATCGGAACCTCCATCTCTCACTAATTTGTCCTTGTATATTGCTGGTAGATTAATCTCTTAAGTAACAGGACTTTCAAGAAGCAACTCCTAAGCTCAAAAATGTATCCTTAGTCCAGATCTGAAAGGCTTAGAATTTTGTATCTTGGCTTTCTCATTCATCTTTACTATCCACCAATCTCGACATGGATGCTTCCCCATTTGCAGAAATGCTTGTGGATTCCAGAGGAGTCTAGATAAGAACCCTGATTGCCCTCATTGGAGTAGGGCAGAAGCAACTTGCCCTCTCAGCCCTTTAGAGGTGGAACTCAAATTAAGTGTAGGCCTTGAGATACAAAGATGAACAAGAAATTCTCTTTGACCTCCTGGAGCTCACAGTTGAGTGGAAAGAGAATATAGTAAATAGTTATGCTATAATAAAGTGTGTATAACATGCAATGGGAATTCAAAATGGGCCATGACTAAGAAGACGACTATTTGGGGACGAATATGGGAAGGACCGCTGTCCTAAAAGGCAGAGGGCGAAGACTAGTATAAATGGATAATGCATTGACTTTGGGCTCAGAAATCCTGGGTTTGAATCCGAGTTGTATCATGTTGGGCATGTAACCTTAATACTGTAAGCCTTCTGTTCCCCACCTATACAGTGGGATACTAATGAGAGGGTTTCTTGCTTAATCAGAGATGTTGTGTACATCCTAAATCAATACCTCATCTCCCCATAGAGGAACTCCTTTATCTTAATAGTCATGTAACTTTTACTCCATTGAATATTGTGTATATCCCCGACAGCATAAAATGCCAACCACTTCTCTCAGGAAACACTAATACCAATCCTAAACTTCTCCATTGGGCTTTTTGGGCCTCCATGCTCTGGCATTCCCAATAGACATAATAATACTACTAACAAGAACATCTAATAGGAACAGTAACTGCAAATTGGACTGAGGGCCAATTCCTTTGGCTGTCTACTCTTTGTTTTCCATAAACTATCTCATTTAATTCTTATTCTACCCTGTGAGGTAGGCGTCATTATGCCATTTAAATGATGAGAGCCTTGAAACTCAGAGAAGATAAATGACATTTCCAAGATCGTCTAGCTAGTTAGTGACAGAGTCAGTGATCAAACAGATCTTTCTGATTTGAAAGGTTGTGTGCTATCCTTTACATGTCACTGGACTCCAGCCCTCTGTCCCTTGCAGCTTTCAGCATGTGGGGAAGACAGAAACTCTGTAGGAATTTAATACATACATGGTTGACAGACTAATGCATGATCTCAGAACTGTTCTAGAACCCCTAAAAGCAGCCCTAAGTTGTGGAAGGGCAGCTCTGAAAGGGAACCTAGACGGTGGGCTCGGTGATAAAAGGAGAACCGTAGACTGTGTGAATCCTTTACAGAGGCTATCTGGCATCTACCAGATTCCCAACAAAATTTTGTAATTATAATTTTTAAATATCACTGATATTATATGTCAGTGGAGGAAGCTGTGCTTACTTTATTTCTGGATGTCTGTGGGAACAGCAAAATGTTTTTGTGCGGAGAGTAGAAAACACTATTACTCTTAAAGCACTCTTTTCTTTTTTTTATAGATTTCACCTAGAGGTGGTTAAAAATTTATCTAGGCAGTATTTTTGCTTAGACAAAAATAGAAATGTCAGGGCAAAGAAATGAAAGGGTTTTTCAAAAGGTCATGGGGTAAAGCTATTGACAGATTCAATTAATTAAGTTTTGTTGTTCAGAGACCATTCATTTGTGTTGAGGCGGTAGAATATAAATTTTTGAGAATTTAGTTGAGTAGCAACATAAGGAAACATTAAGAAATGTGCCATATGGGAAAAAATAATTGTCTCTATATAAATGTAATTGAACCCTGTAGCTAACGAGAATAATTATTGGATCTTTTCTTTAGATAGTTATTTTTCTGGAATTATTTGCAACCCAGTTCTGCCCAGAGGCAAGGAAAATGAGGCAACATGTTTTTGAAACTCTTTTTAGAGTTAGAATATTGTAATAAATTTCAAGATGACCATAGGAAGTGTGTTGTTCGACACACACACTCTTTATTGCTACTACAAATTTACAATAATTGAAAATAATTTACTATTTTATGAAGCATAACATAATAATTGTACTATTTTCGACTTTAAAGGGAAAAAAGTGGGAGAGGTCTGGTCGGGATGATAAATTATTCAAATCCTCCTGGAAATGTTTCCTTTTTAAAAATGTAGAATCATTGCATGCAACAGCGTATTCGAGTTTTTCATTTTTAAAGCATTTTAATCTTCATTTTATTAGAATGTTGCCAATTTAGTGTTTTTGAGTTCATATGAATAATGATGCCATTGTCAATTTAAGAAACTCATTGTTCTGGCCTATCTATGACATACACATTGATTTAACAGTCCAGTGGACTTTCCCCTCAAGGACAAATCCGTGTTTTGATAAGAAGTAAATAAACCCATATAGGTCTGGCTATTAGTATCCTAACATTTCCCGTATTTGGGGAACATACTTCAGATAGCTGTATTCTGTCTCAGGGAAGTAGTGCTTCTGGTTTTCACTTGTGGTAGCAATAGTAGAGTTGAATGCTACATGAAAGAACTTCTCGAGGGTTGCATAAAGCTATAGAGGAGGGATTGTGGGGTAGCTGTGTTGCCCTATGGAGCCCTGGACTTAAATCATGGAGGGGGGGAGATTCCAGCGTCAGCTCCTTACCTTGAATAAAAGCAGCTACCTAATCAAGGAACAGAGGGTCAAGCTTCTAAAGGCCAGAGCCACCCGCCCTCACCTTTGGCTTATCCTCCAGGTATCAGGATTTGGACAGTGTTTCCAAGCTTTCCTGAGAAGGGAAATACAAAAGTGAGGACATGATTTTTCCCTTGGGCTCCATACTACGTGGATGGAGTGAATGACTGTACATACTTTTCCCTTAAAGGTCATGGTCTCCCACACCAAGGTCTGTGCTGAAATTGTTTTTTCTCTCTCACCAATTCATTCTTCAGATTTCAGTTTCCTCACAGGACCACCTTAATCCACCAAGGCAGTATGGCTGCTCCTGAACTGTGTTCCCAGTGTGAGGTCTCTTCCTTAGCAAACACATATCAGGCTCTTTCCTTGTCTCTTTCTCCCACTACATGGCTTGTTTAGTGATGGTGAGGACCATGGAGTTGTGCTCACCCTTTATCGCCAGAATACAGCGTGCTCCCTCACCAAGTCAGAACACAGAAAACATTAATTGAATGAATGAACGGAGGCAGCAGAGATGGGGAGACAAAATGATCAGAGATAATTTTCCATTTTTGAGGCAGAACTAAATAGGAAAATGGAAATCCTACGAACACCTATGTTAAAGGTGAGTAGCCCATAGTTTGACTCCGTAGTAGCTTTGTTAGGAAGTGGGGTTAGTGGTCAACAGATCGTTTATTAAAACTTGACATTTCCCTGGTGTGTAATGATGTTCTTGTTCTCAAGTAATATTTCCTAAAGTTAGCATGGGCTATGAATAGATTTTAAAGGAAACGAAACATTATATGGTCAAATAAGGTTGGAAAGAACTGGGTTGAATTAAGTTAAACACATTTTGTTTTAGGCAGAATGTATCAGACTTCAGTATGCTAATGTGCAGTATGTATAGCTCTAAAGGAAAGACACATGGCAATTTCCAAAATTTAATTGACAATAGAAATTTTCTTTTGTAGATCATCAGATGGAATTTATAATTGAGAGTTCTTTGGCCACCTAATACAATATAATTTGAAAGCCATATCTCTTTAGTATAAAATATGTATTATTAAAGAACTATTTATTCAATGCCCAAACTAGATTCAGTGGTACAGCACCATAACAGTATCTTATTTTATTTGATAAAAACATCAAGTTAAATCATTGAAGTTGATGCTTTAAGACATGTAGGGTTGTCAGTTGCTAAAATCATGTCTAGTAATATATGAGTATGCTTAGTATCAATACAATTAGAACTGACATATAATACATAAAATATTTTGGTTAACTTATATGTGGAATACAATTATTCAGAAAATGACTCTCTTCGAAAACAGCAATTCAAAGTGACTTTTCTGTGGAATACATTTTGGAATTGAAAGCTATCTGGGCTTTCTCATTCAGCAGCAGCCACCCTGGACAAGTTCATTATCTCTTTATATACTTCTGTTGGTGTTTGAGGATGAGTCTAAAGAAACTCTTTTATTTGTCTAATTTATTTGCCTTTCCTTTGTCTACACTCTGACAGTTTAGATGTCACCTGGAATAACTATGAAAAATTACTGTGTGCTTCATGTTCTTCTTTTCTAACCTGCAAGAGAAGTTCTCTACAACTACCAAGGGGAGTTTAGTTCCAAGAGATAACAAATCCAATTTAACTGTACTGAGTTGCAATCTCTCACCCTAATAGGCATTTTGTTTAGTATGAAAACTCATCAGTGGGGACTCTCTGAAAATTGTTTTATCTATTTTAGGGGGAAAAAAACACTAAAAAAATGTGTATTTTAGATCACCTAAATATTTTCTGTAGTAAAATGGTGCAATTAAATGATACTACTTTATCATAGTTAGCATCCTACATGTACCTGGTAGATAAATCTTTACAGATCCCAGCTCCTGTAATGTCACTCTGCTTTTAAAACTCTCAGTGGCTCCTCACAGCTTATCAAATTATGAATTAATTCCTTTGGCTGACATTTAAGGTCCTAACATTTCATTCTTATTCACCCATTTTTTCCCCCTTACTACTCCAATTAACCTAGTTCTTTCCAAAACATGCACACACACCTCTACCTTGAAGCTGTTGTTTAATGTCTCAATATCTTCCCAAAAAGACCAACCTTATTCTTGTCCTTTGAAAGTCAACCAGCTCTTTAAGCTTCCTCTCAGATTCTACCATTTCATATGTTTGTTTTTAATTCAGCCCTCTGGATGACATCTCTTTCTTTTGGGAGCCCACCCCCTGTTTTAAAAATCTCATATACCTAGTACCTTGCACCAAGCTTGGCACATAGAATTAATTATTTGGTTAAGATTTGTCCAATGAAATATTGACTCTCTTGTAATATCTCTTTGTTTGCCTTGAGTTAAAGTTATTTGTGTTTTCTCTGATCCCTTTTTACTCAACTTTCAGTTTTCTCAAGGGCAAAGACTGTATCTATTATTTACTACCACTATGCTCTGCAATAAACAGTTACTGAATTGAAAAACACTCTTATTTTGTCCATTTAACTTGAAATGGAACGTTAAAAATTTTCTGTGGCATGCTACCACTTCAGTGTAGTAAAAATTTTCAGAGCATGAAATTTGGTATACCAGAGTTACCTCTTGCAATTTTCTAAACCAATTTCTCATCTGAGTGGAAGAGAAACAACACCTGGTGCTGAGTCCAAAGACTTGAGTTTGAGTCTCAGTTGTTTTTGTTGCTGTTGTTGCAGTTTCTTAACTTTTCTGTGTTTCGGATTTCTCATTATTTAAACATAAAAACATGACACTGACCATACAGGCTTAATATGAAAACTGAATGATATAGCACATGAGCAAACCATGAGCAAACCATGAGATACGGTAAAATATGTTTGTTTATTCAACAAGTACTTTTTGAGTGTTGGGTCTGTGGCAAACATTATGGTGGTCACTGGAGATAAAAATAATAGCTTTTATTTTTATAATTTACTAGTACATTAAGATAAATGAAAATCTCACTTTGTTTGGAAGGATCTGATAGTCTAGAAGAGAATTAGAAAAAAATATCGAGAATTAGATAACTGTGTATCACATGATATGATATGATAGGGAGGAGGGGACAGGGTGTTAATCACAAGATGGACAAAGGCACCTAACAAAGTATGGGGACAGGAAGACTTCCTGGGGAAGGCAACATGTGAATGGAGACCTGTAAAATAAACTTAGTCCCCAAGCTGGTAGAGGCAGAACAGATATTCCAGGAAGAGGAAGAGTATTTACAATGGTATGTAAAGCATGAGAAAGAACGGTGAAGAATTCTGTATTTGGGAGGTAGGGTGAGTGTAGTACAAAAACATCCCCTTGGATTTTGATATATTCCCGGAAAGGTTTTCTCTTCTTTGCTCCACAGCCTTCTGTCCCAAGTTTCATTAGGAACGCTATTCTTGATCATGGAGACACATAAGGATTTTTGTTGTTGTTTGCACTGAAACTAGATTGTTTTACATTGTAAGTGAGTTATAAGTGAGGATGAGTTAGATGTAGAACATTCTTCATATTTCATTGCTACACTATATATAGTGATATTTTGAAAAATAAATAAGCTAAAGTTACCCACGGTGTGGATGACTGGTGAGGAGCACTGTTTGTTGAGTTAGACCAATGGATACACAGTTCAACTTCATCACTTTTTTGTTGTGTGTCCTTTGGCAAATCACTTAATCATTTGACTTTTAAATAACAGTGGTACTTAATTATAAAATTATTGTGAACATTAAAGGAAGTAATGCAGGTGATAACTAAGCACATCATCTGGCAGTTGGTAAGAGTTCAACAATTGTTAGCCTGTATTATTTCAGAACCAATACGAAGCAATATTTTTCTGTGCAATTCTATTTATGCTTTAATTTCAAGCCTATATATGTTTAATTAAAGCTCTGACTTTATTAGCTGACATTCTAAAAAGCAAATGTTGGTTAAACTAAACTGTCATATCAACTATTATCATTTATAAAATTAAAATCTGTTTTATTAATGGTGTAGCTAGGATGCAAACCTCTGATATTAATAATTAACTTTAGAATGAAAAGTGTAAAAACATATGCTATACATGAATTAACAATAGAATGTTTCCTAGCTTTCCGAGGGTGTCCCATGATTTAGAGAGATGAAAATCTCCAACTACTCACAGGAAAATAAGGTCTAAAGCCCATGAAGTTTTATTTTAGAAAAAACTGGATTTTGGAAGTTCTTATTCATAGGTTGCTATGGAACTGCCTCTCTTTCTTGTTAATTTTTATTCCTTAATGTACCTTATTACAGAGAAAACCCCAGAGAAAATATTGGAGGGCAGCCCACTTTTTTTTTTTTTTTTCAATTGGAAAAAAATTGACCTATATCTCTAACTATTTCTCATGTAGGACTCAATTGTTTTTGGTCATTTATAGTTTTCCAGATATTTATTTGACATGTGCAAGCTAATTAACATATACCTTGTCGTAGTATTTCAATATTTTATATCAGTTGTACTATTTTAAAAATCTTATTAATAATTTTACTTATATAAATAAGTCTGCTTGTTTGAAGAAGAAAAACTTTTTATTTCTGTTAACATAAATTCTGGCCTGTACAACACAAAGTGAGATATGGGGGCAAACAACTTGTAACATGAAATAATGTATATCATTTTTATTTATACTTGGTTTTGTTTCTACTTTGTTTCTAGCATGATTAAAGATAAAGTAGGGCAAAAATGATTGCAGCAAAGAAAAAAAGGCTTTTGTGATAACACTTCATTTCATATGCATTCCTAAAAGCCACCATAGGTGTGGAGTCATTTAAAGAGGAAATAATTTCATTGCTTTTACCTATTATGTCAAAGGAAAACTATTTTTCATGCGGTTAACAGGACCTATCTTCTAGGCAGTTATTCAGGGTTTCAATATTTCACAACTTCCTTAGGAAGTTATTCTATACTTTAGAAATGGAACATTAAAACATACCTCCTTATAGGGGCTTTGCAAATAAATTAGATAGAAAAGAAAAAAGACAGAACTCAAGAATTTTTACATCATTTTCATTATGAGTGAAAAGCATTGTCCATTAATTTTAAATTAGTTGTTTGGCATCCTGTCCAATGAATGAAAGTGTTTAAATTATTTAGATCGCATTTATATACAATTGACATATAAAATTTGTTCATTGTCTTCTGGCTGTCTTTTGATCATATGACCACTCCCTTCCCAGGCTCATTCTTCTGTTCTTGCCAGTGAAGTATATTTGGATGTTGGGGCTATGCCTTTAGCATTGTTCTCATGTATTTCTGTTCTCTCTTGGCAACAATATCTCACCAAAAATTGGGGCTTTCGCTATAATCTGAATGTTGATGATATGTCAACCTACATTCCAACCAGTACGTTTCCCATATTTTATTAATAGTTCTGCATTTCTACTGCAGGCTGGATATCTGCTGGAATCTCAGTCCAGCCATGTCCACAGCTGAGTCATTTTCTTTTGACTCAAACTGGTTCTATCACCATCTCTATTTCAAGTATTCTCTCAGGCCCCCACCTTTGATGCCTGCACTTATTCACTTCGTTTCAAAGTCCTATCAATTTAACTTCCATAATGTCTGCAATCCATTTCCTCTTCTTGGTCCCTATTGCAGAACAAATTAAATTGCTTCCTAATTGATTTTTCTACTTCTGTATGTCCAGTAACCAAAATATTTTGTAAATAATTGCTATATTAATCTTTCCAAATCCTAACACTAATATATCACTTCAGTGCTAAAATAGTTTATAGTGATTCTCTCCAGCTTATGGAACAGTCTGGTGTTCTGTATTCTATTATTTCAGTTCCAGTTATAGTTGTAGACTCATCTTCCATTACTCTTCCCCATATGTAACAGTGAAACTGAATTTAATTGCGTTCCCCCAGATGCTTTAATGTGGTCACTTTCATTAGTGCTAGACACTTCGCTAAGCCCTTTACATGCATTATATGGGTAAGTACTCATCACAAACTGCAAGGTAGACATCATGGTTATTTTTGCATAAAGATGTGGAAACTGAGGCTTGATGAAATAGGTCATTTTGGCAAATGCTAAACAATTAGGAAGCAGGTATGCTAGCACTTGAAGCCAAGCCATTTGCTTTCAATGACCATATGTGTTCAACCATTCTGTCACTGTGCTAACTGAATTCTTTCTGGGACCTTGCTCTTCTCGCTGGAACATCTCTCCTTTTTCATCCATCATGATCTGTTGGCCTGTTGGCCCTCTGATCTGACCTCATGCTGCACCACCCGTCTACTCTGCTCCAGCCATGTTGGCCTTTTTGTTTCTTGAACTCAAGATGTGCCAATGTGAGGACCTTCAAACATGCTATTTCCTTTTTTTGGAATATTCCAGTCCCCGAATATTTGAAAGATAGGCTTTTAATATTTTATTTTATTGTTTATATTTATTATATTTTACTGATTTTATGCTTTAATATCTATCCCAATTTAAATATTGATTCAGTATTTGTTAAATTTTATTTTAATATGTATGCACAGAGACTGATATTATGAATGGCCTTTTATAGAATTTGTCTTTTATTCATAATGTGAATGCAAACCATAAAGAGTTCAAGAAAGTAGAGATAGGGGCAGCTGGATGGCTCAGTTGGTTAGAGAGTGAGCTCTGAACAGCAAGATTGCTTGTTCAATTCCCACATGGGCCAATGAACTGCGTCCTCCACAACTAGATTGAAAAACAACAACTTGACATCCTGGAAAAGCACACTGTTTCCCAATATTCTCCAATTTAAAAAAAAAAAAGCAGAGATATATTATGATCAAAGTTCAATTTGAAGGAAATAAATTCAAGAAAACTTTTTCCAGAAAGATGTCAATGTCTGTCAAAGCGTTTTTATGAGTACAACCCATTTACGAATAGGACACTTCAAGATATTCAGAGTGTGATCTTTCTTGAAGGAAATAACAAATAGGAGAAATAATATTGAACATCATTCTATTTCTATAAAATTTACCATTTTAACCATTTTTAGGTATGCAATTTTGTGGCATTAAGTACGTTTACATTGTTATGCAACAGTCACCACCATCCATCTCCAGACCTTTTTCACCCTCACAAATGAAACTGAACTCATCAAATACTAATTCCCCATTTCCCCCTGCCCCTAGTCTCTGTCAAACACCATTCTATTTTCTGTCTCTATGAATGTGATTATTCTAGGTGTATCTATATAAGTGGAATCATAGAATATTTGTCCTTTTGTATTGGCTGATTTGACTTAGCATAATGTCTTCAAGGTTCATCCATGTTGTAGCATGTGTCAGAATTTCCTCCCTTTATAAGGCTGAAAAATATTCCATTGTACGTATACACTGTATTTTATTTGTTCATTTATCCATTGATGGAGACTTGGGTTGCTTCTACCTTTTGGTTATTGTGACTAATGCTGCTCTGAAGACAGGTATAGTTATACCTGTCTTTTCCCTTTTATTTTAAAGTATAATATTCTGGATTCTAACATTGAAATAAATACTGTTGGCAATAAAAAATATACCTACTGACAAATAGCCTTATTTATTCCCTTATGAACATAATAAATTGGAGAACAAAATAAGATATGATTAAGTTTTCCATTGCAGTGATATAGAAGGGGCATATTTATTTTCAGTGTGACAATGTGGTTTGAATTCTTTCTTTCTTTCAGCTTATTTTTTTATTAGTTTCGGGTATACAAAACAGCATAATGATTAGACATTTACACCCCTCACAAAGTGATAACCCCAACAATCTACTACCCATCTGATAGCGTACATACCATTACAATACCACTGTCTATACTCCCTATGCAGTACTTTATATCATGCATATATATATATGTATATATGTGTATATACATATATATACATATATATACATATATATATATATGTATATATATATATATACGTATATATACGTATATATATATATATATGTTGACATTCAATATTACTTTATATCAGTTTCAGGTGTACAGGACAGAGGGTAGGCATTTATATAATCTATGAAGTGATTCCCCCGATAAGTCTAGTACCCACCTTGCACTATACATAGTTTTTACATTATTGACTATATTCCCCACACTGTATTTCACATCCCCATCACTATTTTGTGACTACCAATTTGTACGTTCAAATTTCTTCACCTTTCGCACCCATTCTCCCAACCCCCCTCCCTTCTAGCAACCATCAGTTTTTCCTTTGTTATCTATGAATATATTTCTGTTTTGTTTGTTCATTTATTCTGTTCTTTAGATTCCACATATAAGTGACATCATATGGTATTTGTCTTTCTCAGTCTGACTTATTTCAGTTAGCATAATACCCTCTAGGTCCATCCACGTTGTTGCAAATGGTAAGAGTGGTTTGAATTAATTTTCATAGAGCAACTAAAAACAATATAAAAATATAGGATTTGTGTGTAAGAATTCAGCCATTATTCAAATGAGAAACAAATCCAGGCACTATATGGATATATATTTGCATAGTTCTAAAGATAGCTAAGTTAAATATAAAAATAGTATAATTAAAAATCTAAATCAATTGATAGTTTTATGAAATAGGTCAATCGTGACTATAAGTAATAATTCTGTAAAATGACTCAATTATTGTTTTCTAGTTACATGAGTGACTCATTTTCTTTCATAACCTTAGTACAGGGAATTCAGAAAACAGAACAAACATAATAAATCACTGCAAGCCCATCACCAGATAACAAGTGTGTTGGTTTCTACCTTTTCAGTGTTCTTTTTTCTCCCAGGCATATTTTCACAAATGTTTGCAAAATATTTCAGTCTTCTCCTCCACTTCCTCCTTCTTTTACAACAAACAATATGTTGAGAGCATTTCCCCCCTATTATTATGACTTTTTAAACAATACAGTTTTCAAAGACAAATGTGTAAGACATAATATGACCTGGGAGTGCAGGTGAGGCTTTGGGAGCCAGAATTCATGAGGTCAAAGTTAGCTCTGCTACTTGCTAGCAGTGTGACCTAAGACAAATTATTCAAACTCTCTGTGCCTCCTCTTCTCAACCTAAAATGGAGATAAGTATCATAATTCATACAGTTGCTGTGGGTACTCAATAAACTAATATTAATGAATTACTACTTAAAAGAGTACCTGGCACTAAAAAAGCATTTTAAGTGTTGGTTATTATTATTTAGCATAAAATCTTCTTCTTTAAATTCTCGTCTATATCACGGATGGAAAATATATTGTTATCTTAATGTTGGAAAATCATGTAAATTATTTAATAATTTGACAAAACTTGGGAGATGTCTACGGCACCATATGAATTACTGGGATTCTAAAACCTCAGCATGCATAAAATCACCGGGGTGTTGGATGGAAATACACGGCCTGAGATTCTCACTAGGATTATCTGGAAGAGAACCACAGCGGCTTAGTGCTGTGCCTTGAGAAAGCTAAACTCATACATCTGCAATGATTTCAGTAAGAAAGCCACTGTCATAATCAGCAGTGTCTGTGCCATTTAAATAAAATCACACAGGACACAACCGTTACTTGAAAGTGTCTAAGTGTTGTTCACAGAGACACAGATTCCCAAAAAAATTCTCAGTCCTTTAAAGTTATTTGTCAATACTTTTCTTCACATTACTAGAAATGACAACCTATATGAGTTTTTGAAATCCTACTTTATATTTACAAAGGACAACATTCACCATCTAAGAAGTTGTGATTCCTTTAATATTTCTGATTTTTGAATAATTCTTCACTCTTCTTCCTCAAGAGTCCATTTCTACCAAACCAGAAGCCTAACAACTATAGGGCTTTAAATTATTAATTTTTTTGTTCCTCTCTAACATATAACATTAACCAGGCATATGTTTATTCCAAATTGCATTGTTTTAAAACTCCCAGTTGCAATGAATAAATAATGTTTAGACAAAAAGAACATTACTGTGATAGAGCTTCTCTTCTTGTGGGAAAAATATGTTTTTTTTTAATTTTTTTTATTCATATATTTCTTTACTGGTGAGAAGGATAAAGTGACATCATAATTAAAATTATCCTTAGGATCAGTAATATAATGGACAGTGAGCCACGTAGACAAAATTGACCTCCTGGCTGCATTGCCTTTAATTGGTAAAGTTTATATAGGTTTGTCATTGCCATGATTGGGTTGAGCTCCTAAAGGACAGAATTTAGGTACAACTTTCATCTTTTCTCTTATTTCCCTCTTTCCTGTGTTCACAATGTGGAAAGTTCCCATTTACTAAATTTTTTTGTTTTGTGAAATTAATTTCCTCATTTGTCCTTGAGAGGCTACAGTAAAGCTCTGAAGGACAAACAACAACAACAACAACCAAACAAACAAAAACACACACCAAAAAATCAATAATCATACATTGGACCAGGCAGAATCGCTCTTCAACTAATTACTTTAGTGTGCTGCTGTTCATGGGTTCTGAAGTAACATATGGAGAGACAACAATTTGGAGATCATGTTCCGCTTAATCCGATCCATTTTAGGAGCTGCCTGTAGTTCAGAAAGATTCAGCCCCTCAGCTGGTCCTGAAGGTGCCTCTGCTGGTGTGTGAGTCTCTCCTCCTGCACCATTGCAGAGCACCACGTGGCTAGGAGGGCGTGCCCAGGAGGGCGACAATGGGCACACTGTGCTGAGTCCCCATTAGCCAGAACCTCAAAAGTTTTCACTTGTGATAAATTGGACTCTTTGTAAAATCATTTCTTTTTGAAGATTATTTTAAAGTACTTCATTGAAACCACATCTTCACAACCTGAATTTCTAATATATCCTTTGAGTCTAGGTAACATCAATGCTAGTGTTTGACGTAGACACGTTTAGATCCAGCCAACATTAATTGAATCCCTATTGAAGGGTGTTTTATTTTTATTGTGCTCTTGTTGCCAATACTTCAGGATTTTCCATTCTTGTTTTATTACTAGAATACAATAATGTTGCTATTAAATGCTGAATTCTGGAATTAACAGATTCAAAGTAATTTAGCATTAGTAAGGACTGCCTTTCACCCAAATCATTTGGAGATGACAGTGTTTTAGAAGAAGTGGGGGCTTTCGTGTCAGAAAGACTTAGTTTCAGATATTGGCTATGGCTCTTTGTAGATATATGACCTTGGACAAGTTGTTTAGCCTGTTGGAGATTCAGATTTATGCATAAAACTGGATGTTAACATCTCTTTGATATAAGTATGCGAAGAGGAAATAAAGAAACTGAAACTCCTATGCTTTAGCACAGCATAGAAACTAATGGTAGCTAAGGTGAAACATTAGCCCAGAGAGATTAAGTAAAAACAACTGAAAAAATTGTTTTGGATAACAAAACAAATTTCAAAAAGATCATGGAATAACTATTGTATTAGAGGTAAATGTGTGTGTGTGCGCGCGTGCGCACATGTACACGTGTGTGCACACACACAAGTGACTAGCTTTGTGGTGTCACACTCAAGGAGGTAAGGATAGCAAGGGTCTTCTCTAGGTAGTAACTAGCAATGTAACTTTGGAAGTCCTGCCTTATCAATTTCTCAGCAAGATCCTTGAAAGTTAAAAATTTCTATTATTGTTATAAATACATTTACAGTTGTGATAGTTTTGTTACTGTTCCATAGAGAAAGCAAGTAAGTCATTTTTCAGAGAGCAAATGACTGCTTTCCTCTTGGAACAGGGCTGGGTAAGGCCTTGTTTGACAAGATCTTAGCTCTATTTTATGAGTGTTTTGATTTTCCAGAGGGACTTTCAAAGATTAAATAGTATCTTATAGTGATACCGGCTCCTAAAGGTATTCATAAGAAAAGGGGGAATTTTGTTTCTATAGCTCCTCCAAAAACTGCTAAGACCTCAGAGGTTTAAACCCTGTGGATAGATGATATCAATGACTTCTGGCTAATGGATCATTCTGATGGTCTCGTGCTTCACTGGAGCATTAGGATATCTTGTTTTCAGCTTTGCAAACCAGAGAATACATAGAGGGTGCCAAAAAAATGTATACACATTTTAAGAAAGGAAAACTGTATTGAAATTGTAATACTCAATATATACCAATAACAAATGATGAATAGAAGTCACGTTTGACTTCTGCAATTACAAGAGGTGCTCAAAGTGATTACCATCAGCATTCAGACACTTCTGATTATGGCGAAGTACTGCTTGAGCAACACTGGCCAAAGTGTCCACTTATATACATTTTTTTGATACCCGCAGTGTACTTGAGCTCTCCCAGGAGTATGGCTGATATCCCTTAGACTAGTTTAGACAGAGCAGGCCCATTCTGGGTCTCTTGAACTTTGACTACATCAGTAAGGGAATAAACCTGGGCCCTTGGCACGGTCTCAAATGTTGTTTTTGCTTCATCCCATGCCCCTTTTTACTCTACACGTTCCTACCTTGAGCAACTGCATCCACACGTATGACTTCAATATTTCTGCCTACACAAAGGCTTCCACATATATAACCCAACTTGTATCACAGGGTCCTTACACTCAATACTTCCAAAATCAGGCATACTATCTTTCCCATGCCAATTCAACCCCAGCAAATATCTCTTTCATTCTCTATTTTGGTTAATGACACTTGGGAGTTATCCATTACTTCCCTCTCCTCCCTCATCTTGGTTCCTGTACTCTCATTAACTTGTGTAAATTCTGATTGCTGAAAATCTCTGCATTCTGTCCTAACCTCTTAATCTCCTTGACTCTGTCCTACCTCATTGCAAACATGCCAGTAGACTTTTACTTGAAATTGGTATACCTACGTCCATTCATCTTCCATATTGCTTCCAATGTGATGAAGACATGCCTCTGCTCAAAATGCTTTAATATCTGTTCATTCAGCATCTGGCCCCTTACCTTTCACTACCCTTCTTCCCAGTCACATCACACTCCTAATGGGCCATACAACTGAATTCCTCTGTTCCTTGAACATACTGCTTTTTCTCACCTAAATTGCCTCCCCTTGTTGGCAAACTCCTACTTATTTACGATTCAGCTAAGCACCATCTTTGCAGTGGGATATTCCTTGACTGACCCAGAAAGAGTTAAAGCCCTCTTCTTTGGACATGTC
The DNA here is from genome assembly GCF_057876585.1 of Rhinolophus sinicus. Lineage (NCBI taxonomy): Eukaryota > Metazoa > Chordata > Mammalia > Chiroptera > Rhinolophidae > Rhinolophus > Rhinolophus sinicus. The sequence goes on along the minus strand of NC_142501.1, from coordinate 75,069,566 downwards.
GATTGAAGCATGAATCACACTTAGCAAAACGTGTTTACATGTTCTCTCTCTCAGCAGATTGGAAGATCCTTGTGAGCAGGTACATTGTTCCACCTTACCAACTTCTGGGCACCCAGAAAATAGGATTTTCATAAGCCCCTACTGCTTATGGGTCTCTCCGGATCTCAAATATTCAATTATGAGGGGGCATTTAGTTGATGGCTAAGACAGGAGTAAGTGTAAGAGGTATTATGGGAGATTGGAATTATAGCAGGGAGAGGAGGAGAAGTAAGAAATAAGACAGGGGCAGATATTTTGGAATGATATGCACTTGGCTGTAAGTGGGGCTAGAGGAAAAAGATGGTATCCCACACTTTTAGTTGATTTATTGTTATCAAAATTTGAACAGTTTGTACCAACTTAAAGTGATATCCTTTCTCATATCTTTAAAAACTTTTTTATTGGGATACTTTTCTACAATAAAAATACTGTGTTTTCAAGTAAAAAGGACGAGAAATCTTCAAGAAATATATCACTCACTCAAAACAAGTAGGAGATATAGTAAATAAACTCTTATTGAAAAGACAAGCCTCAGAGAAAAGTGGAGATGCGTTTTAGGGTATTTGTCCATCTCACTGGGGTGTTAGCCCACGCGAGACCAGCTACAGAGATTACATTCACCCTAATGTTGTTACACAGTTGTTGTTGGAATAATCGCATGGGGAGCAATCAATGCCACACAAATGTTTCAAAACAGATGCGTTTTTCTCTGAGTTTGAGAGCATTAGAGTGCAGACAAATGAGCCTGCAGAGGAAAGGAGAAACTCTATCTCCGTATTTTCTTCAAGTAGACCAGGGTTAAATTTGACTTGAAGGTTAGCAAGTTAAATGTAAGAGAAAGAGAAGCATTGAAGCGTTGCTCTTGTCCCTGGGATGAGGCAAAATGAGGTATTAGCAGGAGGCTAAGTATTGTTTTCAGGCGATGGGAAACAGCTTCTTTGTCGTGCTGAAACAGATTATCTGGAACTTTCTCGGCAACCCTGAGTGCTCTGCAAACTGGAGTGGTTTGAATTTAGACTGGGGCATACCCAGGGAGCCTACAATCTCAATTAGAGTTCCTATTTGGGCACAAGCCATTTCCTTTCAATTTACTTCCACAAGCAATCATTGAGTACAGACCATGTTCCAGGCACTGTGCTAGGTGATGGTAGAACAAAGGTGGATAAATACAGGGGGATTTAGAGTATAGTGGGAGAGCGAAGCCACAGAAACAAATAACTCAATGTCATGTGATAAATGCTAAGATCCTTAGCTCAAATCAACTTGTAAAATTTTTAACTGTGGTCAATCATCTAGAAATGTAGCTCAAGCTGTTCCTTTTAGCTTTCCAAGCCCTGATCACTTAACCTCCAGTTTGCATTCTCATTACTATTCCATGTGATTCTTCCCATTCAGATCCAAACAATACTTCTCTTTTATGACCCTTATTATCTCCCACCCCTCACTTTGGATAGTCAAGCATATTAATATATTTCTTCTTTTCATTTCTATTGATTTTTCCTAAACCAAGTCAATTCCTTGGTCTTTTGCAGTACCATATAATATTCATCATTTATTTAGTATTATCTGAAATGGAAATTTTGATTTCTAAATTTGTCAGTTGTCTTCCTCATAAAATGCCCCATGTCAAGACATGATAGCTTCAATCAGTCTGCTTAGGCCCAAATTCTAAATCCTCTCGGTTTTTTTGAACACCACATATCCAATCCAACAGTGAATTCGTGAATTCTACCTGTTAAACCTTGTAAATACATCCAGATTTTGACCACTTCTCTCTGCCTTGCGTTCCTTCCCCCGCTCCGCCCCCCACCCCCGCAAATCTGGCCCAAAGCCACTATTATCTGAATAGTCTTCTGCCTGGTCTGCTTTCTCCATCCTTGCCCTTCTTTAGTCTATTCAGTGTGTAAGTAATTCTTGCAAAGCATAAGTTAGATCATGTTCATTTTTTGTTTAAAATTCTAAATTCTTATATATTTCTTATAATCATACATTCTCATGTAATCTGTGCCTTCCTTCCTCCAGAAAATCATTCAACTTCATTTCCTTTCACTCTCCCTTTATCACTCTACACCAGCTACACTGTAAACTCCACGAAAGCCAGCTTTTGTTTTGCTCATATCAGTGCTTGCAACTGTACCTAGCATACCATAGCTAGTGATAATAACTGGCTTATAAAACACTGATTTTAAGTTCAAAACTCTTCTATGTTAATAACATGTATTATTTCATTTATTCCTAAGAGAGGGGTATGCTTATTATGTTAATTTTACCGGTAAAAGAACTGAGGCACAGAGAGGTAAGTATGCATGGAATACATATTCATTGAGTATCTCATTCAAATAACTGTGAACACTGAGAGCCAGTTCCCTAACTTGAAAAATCAGAGACACTAGTTTGTATACTTTGAGAGGTTTTTATAAAAGGAAGGAAGGAATTAATTGGTGAATAACAATGAAAATGCTATTTAAACATAAAGCCCCATACAAATTGTTCAGGTGCCCTATTTTAATTCTTTTATATGTGGATCCTTTTGATGAACAAATGACAAAACTCAGACTTCCAATCACTGTCATGTCACTTTCTCCAGGAAGCCTTCCCTGAACTTCCATTTTCTTCTGTTGCTCCTGTGCCCAGTACATGTTACTGCCACTGGGTTTGACACCATTTACACATTCCTGGTCTACTTCCCTTCCTCCTCCACCAGACTAGGAACCACTTGAGGACAGAAACATTGTCCTATTCACCTCTGAATTCCAAAAGCCGGGCATGTAGGAGGTGTCAAATACATGCTTATTAAGTGATGGATACCCCAACAACACACATTATGACTAACAATGTAAAGAAATACAATATTTGAACCTAAATTGGCATTAAACTATAAATCCAGGAAGAAAATGTTTAGTTCAATTTGCTTAGCTAGATTAAAATAAGTATCCCATTCTGATTAATTATCCCAAGCTAATGCCTTCCATAAAGACACTTGTGATAACTCTCCTTCTGTTGTTTTTGTAGCTCTCCCATCAACCAGACACTGACGTCCCATTTGCAATAAAGTCAGAGAACAACCAGGAGCATTACAAATTTTGGAGGTGTATTCACAGCTCTGTAAACACAATCCCCACGATTTCATTCAAAACAAAGACATAATTTAGATGCGGAAAATGAGAAAAGACCTGAATTACATACTTACACAATGATCTATTATCATTAGTAATGATAATAAATGTTACCGGTTATATTTTTATTATACTATACATTTTATAGTTATTTTAGAGTGTACTCTTTCACTGCAAAAGTGAAGGTAACTGTCAACTTGGTTACTGGTTTTTCTTTTATTTCTGACCATTGTAACTCTGTGTTTTTTGTTTTGTTTTGTTTTTTAATGCTTCAGTCAATCCTATCAGGCTATTTCAAACTCAGAATATAAAGTTAAAAGAGTATTACAATGGTGATTGGAAAGAACATAAAACTAATTTGAAGTAGAAAGAAAGCATTTTATAAATGAATGTAGAATGCCTGGAGGCCTACCAAGAATACCCAGCCATGCACTAGTCTTCCAGCTTGGATTCTGATTCACATGCCTTGGGAGAAAACCCCACATCCAATGTCCTTGGCAGCTGCTCAGCCAGGCACATAGAAAGGCACATTGCACCAATGATATTTGACAACGCTGGCAGTGATTTTTCTGCTTCAGTGGCTACCTGGTCCAAAGTCAGGCCAAGCCAACATACTAATAGTTCATAAAGAACTAGGCTGTCAGAATCATCTTTACAAGACAATGACCAGGATGCTTCTTTTAATAAACATTTCACATGCGTGTGTAGCCAAGAGTGTTTCACCCATTAAAATATCCAGAATAGCAGACTCTGGACTACAGGGGCTGGAAGAAAGTTTCTATCAAAAATGCTATTTGTTCAATGTTCATTCGAAACTGCAGAAAAGAACGATTTCTCATCACGGTGTTTTGAGATTGCTACTTAATTCCTTATTACCTTTTAATGTAACCTTATGAATTTTATATTTCTAGTGTCCAAAACGGAGTACATATCTTGGCATATAAGTAGGAAAAATGATGGAGGTTTAAATAAATAAATATACAGTCATGTGCCACATAATGACATTTTAGTCAATGATGGATCACATACACAATGGTGGTTCCATAAGAGTATAATGGAATTGAAAAATTCCTGTCACCTGGTGACATCATAGCTGTCATCCATGGTAGCGGAATGCATTACTCACATGTTTGTGGTGATGGTGGTATAAATAAACCCACTGTGCTGCCAGCCATATAAAAGTAGAGAACATACAGTGATGTACAGTACAGAATACTTGATAATGATAATAAATGACTATGTTACTGGTTATATTTTTATTATGCTATACATTTTATAGTTATTTTAGAGTGTACTCTTTCATTGCAAACATGAATAAACTACAGGGAATGGAGTACAAAAAAGTTTTTGCTGTAAAACTGTGCCAGCAGCAGCCTCATACATCTTCTGTTTACCGCATCTCTTGATTGCACCATTTTCTCTTGTGCTTGACTTAATCTCATGTTGTTTTGTACAGTAACACACTGCACAGTCACTCTGCTCTTCTACACCTCTATGACATTAGATCCTCTCAGCCCCATCTCACTGCTTGACAAACTGTGGCTTTTGTTCTTGTTATGAGCTATTTATGTTTGTGAAATCTTCCACTGTAATTGCCATTTCATCTAATACAAAAATAATACTATAAAGGCGTCCACTTCCATGAATGAACAGATACTATCATGTTGACATCTCTGCATCCAAGCGTGCACTCTCCTTGTAAGACAAAATGTTTCAGACAGCTAAAGCCTCACCTCTCTTTCCCCCTCTTACTTTTCAGATGTAACCGCTTTCCTGAAGTCTGTATATATTTATAACTCTGCATAATTTTGTATTTTATAGAATATGGATATCTGTGTAAAAATATATATATATATTATTTTTAGAGTTCAGAGTTTTCACCGTGTTTCCCCAAAAATAAGACCTAGCTGGACAATCAGCTCTAATGCATCTTCTGAAGCAAACATTAATGGAAGACCCGGTATTATATTATACTATACTATACTATACTATACTATACTATACTATACTATACTATACTATATTATATTATATTAAAGACCGGGTCTTATAGTAAATGTCTGGCTAGGTCTTATTTTCAGGGAAACATGGTATATAAACCTTTTTTTATAAATGCATTTTTTACATTTAATACATTTTTACAACTTGAAATCTTTAATACTTTCTTTTTTCAACTTGCTCTTTAAAAATCACCATGGCTATTGTAATTTATCCAGGTCAATACATGTAAATATAGTTCATTTGTTTTAATTCTGGTTTATTATCCTACCACGTGAGCACAGTTTATCCATTTCCCTACTAAAGAATAATTAGGTGTTGCTAAGTGTCACTCTTACAAAGGGAGCTGACTTGAGCCTCCTTATACATAACTCCTTATGGAAATGTTCCAGTTTCACTAGGGAATTCATCTAGTCGTAAAACTGCTGAGTCATAGCTCATGAGCACATTCAAATTTACCAGTTATTTTGAAGGTGTTCTCCTTTGTGGTGGTCTAATCTATACTTTAACCAGTAACGTATCTGAATTTTACCTTTCCATATCTTCATCACCACCTTGGTAACATGAGATTAATTAATTTTGGTCAATCTCTCATAATTAATATTTCAGAAATTGTTAGGGAGCCTTAACATCTTTTGATGTATTTATTAGCATTCTGTTTTTTTTTTCTTAACAAAATGCCTACTCTTTTGCCCCTTTTTCTTCTGAGCTTTTTAAAAATATGTTTTCTTAATCTTGTCATGGCCTTTCACATTTTTAAGTTTCTTTTCATACGTTTTATTTTTAAATCCTAGTGACGTGATCAGTAACAATCATTTCTTTTATGGTGTTTGCTTTTTTGTTTCTTCATTTGAAAAATCCTGTCTTCATGGGGAAGCTGCTCAAGGCTTGGGGAGACTGATAGACCTGACAAGAACCCATCTGGGGACAGGCTTTTCTCATCCACTCGCCTCAGGCCAGAGTTTTGCCGGAATCTACCACATTTACTAGGGCCTCCCTTCAGGCCTCTCCCCCACTGGTCCCTGCCTCTTCCTTGGCTCATGAAGAAAAAATTCCTGCACATGCTCTTTCTTTCAAGACCCCAGCAGCACATGAAGCCTCAGCAGCAGCTTGGGTCCAACATAGAAGTAGCAGAGATATATTCAAGCTACCATCTTTTCATAATTCCCTAATTGTTATTCTCTCTCACTGCTCAAGTTGTTTTTTTCATAGCACTTATTATGAGGTGTGTGTTTATATTTTTGTATTATCTTCCTAGGATTCCCTAGCAGCTATTCTCTATCAATGCAGATGTTCTTTTTTTTTTTTTTGAGGTGCATGTTTGTGTGTGTGTGTGTGTGTTTTACTCATTCACTGTGTGATTGCTGCTCTATTCTTCCAGTTTCTTGAGAATAGGGATTATGTTTGTTCATAGTTACATTCCTGTGGTTAGGCTAATGCCTGGGATATAGTAGCTATACAAGCGTGTATGCTAAATGAATTAATAAATGAATTTTTGCATTTCCTTGCAATAACTGGAGGGTTGCTATTCTGTGATGATAATTGAGACTACCTCTTGCAAACTTTGAGCTGGAGATGGGTGTATAAGCCTTTATGAAAACTGATTAACCAAAAAGAACATATGTCTGGATGAAAGGCCATATCATTTCCTCTTTTAGGTGGTATCTAGAGAAGGATCAAAATTTCCCCCCAAAATCTATGTTGAATATACACCTATATTCCAATATATGAGCATTTGAGGCTCAAGTTACTACACTATTGTTTTTGGCCACAATAGTTTTAGTAGGAAAAAATTTAATGCCAATGTAAATACTACTTCTATTTTATAGAGAAAATTGGGATACAAAGAAACTAAGGTTTTTAAGGTCACTAATCGCTATCATGTAAGACACTAAGAAGCTTATGAGAAACACTCTGTTACAGCGAGATGAATTCAATGGTAAAGCAGTCACTTGAGGTCTTAGAAGCTCCCAAGAGAGCTGGCAGATGTACTTGAATTAACACAGAATATTAAGAGGAGCAAATTATGGAATGTAATTTATAATTTGATAGGGAGAATAAACTATTGAATACAGAGAGAAATCAAGACCAATTACTAGATGCAGATTAATACACCGCATGTATAACTTGGACAAAAAGTGAATTAATGAGACATAATGTCCATATTGCATTGTATAGGTCAAAATGTAGTAATATATAGTTTTCTCTTTTTTTGTAGATTTTATACACAAGTTTTAAAATGTTGTTAGGTATTTGGCCTTTCCTGGAAGAGGAGAAAAAATGAGGCAATTCAGGAACCTGAAATAGCTTATGTGTATAGGCTAGCGTACACACACACACATACACACACACACACACACACAAATTGCTTTTGACATGATATATAGCTTTTCCAGTCTCTCTCTCTTATTTAAATCTTTTCAATCCCAACCCTTTTCAGTTTCATTAGAGATCCATCCCCACCACATTCATCCTCTTCACTGCCCAAATACACGTACAGCTCTACACCATCTAAATAACTTTGCATTATGACTGTAAATCCCCCATCTAGTTGCAATAGCTTTTCCTTCAGTCTGCTCTTATTGTAAAGCTACGACATGGCCATAGACAATTTCTAGCCTCAGATCTATTGTCAAGACTCCAAAATTCCCTGAACCATCTGTCATCTTAAACTATTTTGACAAGCTATGGACAGTGGAAGTGACCAACTCGATTAGTCTAACGGCATCCTTGTAGCAGATAGGTTAACTTTGTGGAGCTGTGGCAATGGAGCAGAAAGCCTGAGTGGCCTTGCTAAGGTCCCAATGCCTTTAAGATAACAGAGTGCAAACATTGCCTGGCGTCCTCACTGCTAATTTATATGTAAATCTTTCTCATCAAGTTTTCACTCATGATATTTAGCTTATACAAGCTAACTATTCAACCCTGCCATCTTTTTGAGGTTTTGTCTCCAAGATAAAAGAAAATGTATTTATATGTACATCCACCAGCATCAATTGTGATTTCTTTCAGATTCAGATTTAGGCACATAGTTTTAGTGTAGTGAATGTCTTTTCATTCTGTCTCACAATAGAAAATTTTCTAGCTCTCCTTGGACCAGAAGGTTAATTAATAATCATTAAATCTGTTTCTCCTTGGTGCCAAATCATGTAGATAAAAGATGAAATGCTCAGTTAATCATATTGAGATTGGTGGTTGTCAAACATGCAGATGTCCCAAAATAGCCAGATGTTTGTGGTACAATGTAAAAAGAACTAAGCAATTTGCATAATTCTCCTTTTTCATCCAAATACTTGATGTTATATAAATGATGTTTTTGTCCAAATACAATGATTTTTGCTATACAGTGATGTTATATATCTGTATCTGTATATAAATGATATTAGGGATTAAATTGATCCCAAACAGTTTAATCCCTGAAGTACCTGCCAGGCTCACTGAGGCTGAGCTGATGGCAGGAGAGTGGTAGATGGTGTGCTCAGTCTCTGGAATGTCTACATATTAATTGCATGTAATTGTAGGTAAATGTATGTAAATGTCCACATACTAAATCCTCACTCTGTTTTCCTATAGGACCCAACTATATAATATTAAATTCAATATAAGTATCATTGAAATGTTTGATCTCATTGAAAGAGCATATTTATTTCTGAAGAAGTGAAGGTTTTACTTTTGTAACAGTGACTCACATATGAGGATTAGAAAATACTGCACTGTGATTTTAAGGTTCTTTTCATCCATAACAATCAGCAGTCATCTGAAAGTACTGATCTTGTTTTAAAAATATTCTCGAGTCAGCAAAAAGGACAGATGGCCCATGTTTCATGTCTCTAGACCTGTTCAACGTTAATAACAGCCACTATCACCTAAGACTCAAAGTCTGTTTTATCACTTCAGTGTATTTCATTTTAGTGTATGTCGACTGCAAATGGTTCTTTGAAATTATTGTGGCCTTTCAAAAGAATAAGATTATTTATTTTTATGTTTATAACATAACATACATTCCACAGTTTCTGTGGCTCATAGAGAACATTGCTATGAATAAGAAAAAAACAAAGCAATTAAAGTAGCCCAAAATATCATTTTACCATGATACTCTGATATATTAATTTCATTTGACATATATGTATAAAATATCTAGGTAGTTAACTCAAATAACATATATACCTTAATTTAAATGAGATGATAATCTGTAGTAATGAAAATTTAAATTTAGCTAGATAAAATTTCCTATTCTACATTCTAAAAAAAAAAAATCCCACAAACACATTCCAGTTGTCTTAAGTTCTAAGATTTATAGAGCCTGGAGTAGGGGGTCTTTGATATATCTAATATTCCATATATCACAGGATCCATTTGAGTCACTGTCTTTGATATAGATTATAAATCAAAGTAAAAATTATTATTCTTTGCTGGAGGGTGAGTTTAAATGAGTTGGAATATTCTTCCCATGTTCTTTAAAGCTTATCACAGTACTTTCTGTGTTAGTGTTATTTTTTATTTCACTGGTTGTATGTTAAATATTTTCATTCTTTATTTTCAAATTTTGTAGGGTATTCTAAAATACCCTAATGTGCTGGAGATTCTGGGTTGTAGCTTAAATCAGACCCCTGTTAAAAAGAATTTTTAGAAAGATCTTGTCATTCTTTTTACCTTAATTCATGTGACTTTCTAATTTTACTCTTGAATATAGCTGAGTTTATTTAACACTACTCTTGACTCTCCATGAAGTGGTACTGCATGGGTTCAGTATCCATTAGTATCATTGTGTATGTGTGTCTGTCTGTGTGTGTGTATTCTATATCATCTATTTATATAATATATATAACTAACATCATTATAAATAGATTATATAGTATACATAATATATATAGTTCACATAATTATAAATACATTATATAATGCTTTTATATCTATGTCTATATCTATATCTATCTATCTAATTCTGAAAAAAATGATTCTGGCACAAAATAGAATCTTATAGGATATTTTGTACCTCAAATAGTAGCCATAGGTTCTACCTTTAAAAGGTGATATATTAGTATCATAAAAAATAATGGAAAATATAAGAGGCTTTTAATAAAATCATGGGTATAATTAGAATAGATTTAAGCATTGCATTATCAACATCTTCAGTTCCTCCAGAGATTTATAATTGTATATGTTATTTTAAATAATTTTTTATTAAGCTCCTACTATTTATGTCAAGCACTGAACTAAGTAAGGTCTTTACATATATTGTCTATTTTTGTCCTTCCAATGACTTTGGATGAAGAAGATACTGACATTCTTACTTCTTAGAAATGAGAGAATTTCAGGGCTAGAGAAAGGGTAAGTTCCAAGAGCAGAGTGCAGGTAGGTGGCAAAGCCAGAATTAGCTACCAACTCTGCTGACTCTGAAGTCAACATGCTCTTTCCCAATGTTGCTCTGCTGCTCAAATGATGGTCAGGAGTTTACCTTAGAACTGGATGATGGCCAGTGAGTAAAAGAAAGGGCAACGTTAATTTGATGGTTCTATTGATAGCTTATAGAAATCTTGGAAAAGAAGTCTTTCATGGGAAGCAACAGTTTTAAAAACCAGGAAGATATGTTAAAATATAGTTTTTAAAAATTTTGCTGTGTTCTTACTAACATAAAATTTTATACAAAAATATTTCAGAAAATGAACCAGAAATAATATGAATAGTACTTTTTAATGATTTGAAATGTAAATGCAAAAAAAATTACCAAACCAGAAAAAAGCATATAATTAAAAATGAGCACATTATTTCTAAAAGAGCCAGAAAGATTAAAGTGATAATACAGTGGCCCATCATTTATTTTTATGTGACATTATTTTAAATCAGCTTTTTATAGTTCCCTTCAGATAACTATATAGGAAAAGCAAAACCTATCAAAAAGCAGAAAATATATAATTCTCTTGTGAAAGTTTATGTCTTTACCTAAATAATTATTTATATTTGTAAACACTTGATGGTCAACCACCTTGCTTATTAACCATTTTTCTTTTAAAATAGGGTTATTCATAAACAATCTCAGTTATTTTCCCATTGAATAACAAGTCAATATGAATGAGTCAATTATGTAATTTCCCTTCTTATTTGGAAATGTCAAAATAGGTCAAAGTGCCATTTCATCAACAAGAGGCAATGCAAAGAGATATGGGCAAAATCATGGAAACTGGAAAGCAGAACTTCCCATGGGCTGTCCTATGTAAAATGGCAAATCTCTGTGTGGTTACTGTGGGTATTGAATCCAATAGTATGAGTAGGAGATAGTCGTGAAAGAACAAGCTGTAGCTCAAGGCCAACGTTAGTCAAATGGCAGTGCTGTGTCTTTAAGCCGAGGAGCCCATTTCTGAATGGGGCATGGGACATGGCAATGCTGTAGGAAAAAATACCTTCTTGTTCTCTATATGTGTGGCTGACAGAAATCAAGTGGGGCCAAGCCTTCAGCCAAGGGTGCTCAAATCTAGCAGGAACTTGAAGCAGAAGCTTCATGATAGGTTAGTACAATGACTAGAGCTGGGAAATAGATGTAGGGCTGGAGCTTACTGGGCATATTAGTAATATATACCAGACCCAATGCACTGCTGGGCTAAAACTTGTATCTGGGCAAAGGCATTTGAACTTCATCAGGATTGACTGGGGAATTGACAGGGTGGGTCTAGCAAGTAAGAGTATGGAGAAGACATACCCACTGGTGACTTATAAACATTTATACAGAAAATTAAGAAATCATCCCAATTAATTTTAAAAAACAGCCATTCCAGTTATTTGGGAGCTCCCAGATAATGTGACTGGCTGAGTCATTTTCAAATACGTTCTTTAAATATTATTAATTTACAGCTAATCATGGAGTGTAAGCCTTATGATACAATCATTTCTCACCATTAACATTTTTATAAGGAGACTCACTCTGAATGTTTCCCACTTGCAATACCCACTGTGAAAAGCGAAACCAGAGGAACAGGAACACAATTTTATTTCATCTGAGCTGCTTAATTTTGAGAAATCTAAAACTATGTATGTACTCACCTCCAAATAAGGTGGTAAAGAATTAACAGAAAGTAAAAAGGTAACACTATACAAAATATCACAGTACTTCTATTAGGAAATACTAGTAATATCCTATTCTTAAAGCTGATATAGTTTATGATTTATAATAATCTAATATATATTTATCTGTGATTTATGTAATTGCCTCTTCTTGTGGGTTTCTATTAAAAAAATGAGTACATGACTATGAAGATAGAAATCCTGATAAGAGCGTAATCATGCCTGGGATCAATTTCATTCTTTCTGTCTGATTCCATAGACTTGTTTGATAAAGAGAAGAGGATCTGCCAAATGTGATGAATAGTTGCATCACAGACTGCATGGGTGTAGGTGACCTTGGAGATCAAATAGCCAATATCCTCCTTTTAACAAGTGAGGAACAACTTAGGGATTAAGTTCATATGACTGGTGGATGAAATTTTAGATCTTGAACATAAATAGTAAAGCATCAGAAGCACTCTCCCCCAGCGGAGAGGACAATTATGTGTTTCCTCTGGAGACCTAGTCAAACATGGCTCTGTTTACTTACACTGGGAAAGGGTTCTTTGGCTGAACTATGCATCATGCTCCAGAGATAGACACTTGCTGGGAAGAGAGAGGGAGAGTTAACTGTCTGCCGGAGCTAGACAGGTAAGCCTGCTTGAAGTAGCACAAAAAGGGGACGTTCTAGCGGGCATCATGTGAAAAACTCAAAAGAAAGTGGGTCAATAACCAAAAAGAGACATGTACTATAAATTTCAGAAGGCTTGGTGGTTTTGGCTAGCAAGCAAGGGGTTGGTGAATTGAGAGGGAGGAACTCATGTTATCATTTCGGCAAAAGTATATAACAGTGAAGAGATTAGAAATGTTTAGTTAAGATTCTAGTTTCTGCAAATACAGGGTTCTTCTAATGCCTGGCTCAGGAAATCTGTAACAATATGTGTACGGTGCCTCGAATTAGAGAGCCTTGAGATGTAGGATATTTATATGTAATGCGATTTTGATTTGAGGGGTCAGAGTAAAGGGTATAGTAATTTTGGTTTTATTTTCACTCTTTGGAAAACAAGAAGTGAGGAGCGATATCCAGCCAGTGCCACTGCTGGAAACAGGGAGGACCTTACCTTACTCCCAAGTGTCCTGGCCCTGCCAAATCCATGGAGGGCAGATGGAGATAGAAGGTCTGCAACCACATCCATGAATTGAGCTTGAGTGAACACTACGAGCAGGTCCACATGCTGATACAAAGTTCAGTCTATCAGACAAACCACGGCCAGAGAGCAGAGAACGAATGCGTTTTTAGAATTAACAACAGGAGAAACAGAGAGGTCCAGGTGTCTAGGGGTCATAGTATTGGGAAGCTACCAGGACAGAGATTTAGGCACCAGGAGGCAGAACCTGAACACAAATGCTGTACAGGCATCCCTGGGATCTAGAGCTATTTAAATCCCTGATGTTTAAAATTGCAGGCAGTGCTAAATTCACATGAGGCCACAAGGACCAGAGCTGTGTGGAGAGAAGGGTTGCAGGGGCAAGAACTAAGTGTGATAGAATGTTAAACAGAGGCTGATTTTCAGAACAAAGAATGAGATTAACAAATTTGGGCATTAGATTCCTTATATCTGGTGTTATTTTGAAGGTTAAACAATTGCTAGGACATGTATAGAGTTTGATTAGAGGTTTCGTTAAATAAAAATACTCCCTGTGTCTTGGTCTCTGTGGCAAAATGCAAAATGTGTGGCACTCCAACATACTTACAGAATGTGAATACATTATTATTCATAGATGGATGCTAATATTCTGCAAGGAAAGCAGAATATTTTAGTTAAATAAGCAAGTGATCAAAATTGACACCACAAGTGTAAATAAGGCCCACATTAATTAAGTGGGTCATTATTTTTTTCTTGTAGCAGACATTACTTTGCATTTAGTCTATAAGTAACACACAAGTGCACACACACACACACACATACATGTGCATTTGTTGAGGCAGAGATAAAGAGAGAGACAGAAAGACTGAGAGAGGCAGAGAGAGACAATAGGCATACAACTAAATATTCTATCTTGAGTAATGCCAAATGATTAATTGTAGCTAATTACAAATCTGAAAGGGCAAATCAATAACTTGTCCTTCCCTTTGCTCCCTCTGCTCCAGAGCACTGGACTCTCTCTATTTCCTGGGAACCCTACAGTTTTCCTGCGTCAGGAATTTTCACTTGTTGTCTTTTTAGTCAGGAAAGCTCTTCCCTCAGATGGTAGTATAGACCACACCCTCACTTCCAGTCTGTGCTCAAATGTCTCTTTCTTGGAGAGTTCTTTCCTCTGATATATGGAATGGTGACCCCTACTCTCGTAGCACCCCCAATTCTCCTAACCCTACTTTATTTTTCATCGTAGCATTTATCACCGTATGGCATACTACTTTTTGTGTGTGTTTATGGTCTGTCTCTCTCCCTTAGGATTGTCAGATTTAGCCAATAAAAATATAGGGCACCTAGTTAAATTTGAATTTCAGATGAACAACGAAAATCTTTCTAGTGTATGTGTGTCCTAAATATTGCATCAGATGTATTACATTATTACTTATTACATAAACTGAAAACTTTTTCATTGTGTAGTTATTCAAGCATTTCAAATACTGAGGTAAACACTTATACTAAAAATGTATTTGTCGTTTTTTTCCCTGCAATTCAAGTGTAACAAGGCTCCTATATTTTATCTGGCTACACCTCTCTGACCTCCCCACCCACTTGAGGGCAGGAACTTACACCATTGTGTTCACTACTGAATTTCCAGTGTCTTGACCAGTGTCTAGCAATATATCCTAGCTGAATCAATTAATCATTCCATTTTGCTGAAATATCTACCATCCTGCGACTTTTATCCTGGTGAAATCTCTGAAGACCGATTTTATACCAATATAACACTTAGAGTAATAATATGCTTCTTCATATCATTGAAAATGCCTTTTTCTCTGCAAGGTCTAGCATATAGTTTGAAATTTGCTGAATGCAGTAATTTTGTAACATTCAGCTAAAACAAAAATTTGAAAATATTTTTACATACTATTTACATATTCATAGAGAATATAAGAAACTCAAATATTTTTTTAAAGTATATTTTCAGGTTAGACATGCATTATAAATGTAAAATACCTATTACAAATAAAAATATGTCAATCTGCCATAAACATTCCTGCTTATGTGTCATGCTATTTTCAAAAATTTCAAATTTTATTGTATAAATTACTGCCATTGAAGTTACTCCAGGGGGTCATTTAACACCCTTCCTCATCTGTGGACAAGATTTTATTATCCATTTTATCAGTTCATTATTTAAACAAATCACCAGAGAGAGTGATTCTTCAATATCTATGATTAGTTTGTTTTAAAGGGCCATTGCTCCTTTTCATCCCCATCTTTAATTGCTAATGAAATCTAGTTTACCTTTTTTCCTTGTTCAGAGAAGATAATCCTTTTCATATTTAAAGAGAGAATAATAAATGGTATAGATAATAATGAAAAACTGAGAATTGTATGTCTAAAAGCCCATAGAAAGAGCTGTGAATGGCCAAAAAATTGTTGAATTATTTTTAAATGAAACCGTTTTTACCTTTAAGCCAAGGAGGGCAGGAATCTAGTGTTTTAGTGAGCACCAAGTTTTGTGTGTTGAATTGTGTCCCCTAAAAAGATAACTGAGTCCTAACCTCTGGTACCTGTAACTATGAACTTATTTGGGAATAGGTCCTTTGCTGATGTAATTAAGTTAAGATGAGGTCTTAACTGGATGGACCCTAAATCCACTATGACTGGTGAACTATAATAAGAAGAAAAAAAGAGACAGAGATGGAAGGATGACAACTCTGTGAAGGCAGAGACAGAGATTGGAGTTCTGCTGCCACAAAGCAAGGAATGTTTAGGGCTACCAGAAGCTGGAAAGACAAGGAAGAATACTTCCCTAGAGGGTTCAAGAAAGCATGGCCCAGAGTCAGTTCTCCTTCCTATGTAACTTTACTAACCATTGTTACTCCAATAAACTTTAATTAAAAACAGAAAGAAAGAAAGAAAGCATGGCTCAACTGACACCTTGACTTTGGATTTCTAGCTTCCAGACTATAAGAGAATAAATTTCTGTTGTTTTAAGCCCTCTAAATCTGTAATAATTTGTTATGGCAGTCCTAGGAAAGAATTACGGTAGGCATTTAATAAACATTCATTCTTCGAGATTCAGTTTTCCAATCTAAAATATTTACTGTCCACAAGAGTAATTACTGCTTTTGTACTCTCTTAACACAAATTTTTAGAGGCTTTTTTTGGTCTGTTTTGTTTTGTTTTTAATTTTTTCCTCTCTTTCTCCTCTGTCTCAGAATTTTTTAAAGGCAAGGCCTTATTATTTATTATTGTAACATCAATGTTCATGGTGTCTGACATAGAAGATAGTAAATAAAATGTTGAGAATTAATCAATAAATGATTTAAAAAATAAACTACTGGTATTGATTTACTAAGGTTTCTCTACACTTTAGAATATCCTGAAGAACAGTCTGTGGTTTTCAAACACCAACACAGTTGAAGATAGACCAAGTTCCTTCTATTTTTATGTTGTTTTTTTAGTTAGAGTTCAGATGTAGTTTCTTCAAAAAGGGAGGGTCAAGATTTCAAGTAACTTGTTTTCTTTTGTTTATACATCTTCACTTTTGGAAGGCAAAACTCTCTTTATTCAGACTGTGTTTTGAGGGGAACATGGGTTTGAGATTTTCCACTGTTACTTCTGTGAGGTTTTGGTTAATTTAAAGAAAGATGACGCAGTTTTTAATGAAACTTTCTAGTTTAATTTTCTGGAAGAAAATAGAGCTTGAAACAAAAAGAGGAGAAAAACTTTTAAAAAGCTGTTAGTGACAGAAATAGGAATTTAAAATAGAAGTGTAATCTCAAGTATAAGTATAGACACAAGTATAGTTTTGCAGTAACAAATGATGCCACATTCCTAAAATAAAAAAAATAAAAATATAAAAAAAAGAAAGCGAGGTTAAATAAAGCTGGCACAATGTGAGTAACAATTGGACTTAAAAATTGGAGGTTAAAAACCCTAATCTGACTTTCTTTGGCACTGGGCAAATTAGTTAGCCATCCGTTTCTTCATCATAAATTGTCAGTAACAGCAAATGGCCTCTCAGGGTAGTCATTAGACTTTCTTGAGGCCTATAAAACAACTTGGAGACAAAAATCTTAAAACTAAACAAATTGCTCTTCTCTCACAGATGTGTGCTTAGGTTCCCAAGTCTATCTGGGTCAGACTTGGGATGTTACTCATTCTGTATATTGGTAGGTTAATTATACAAAATAGCAGGAATTTGTGATAAACAGCTTTCACAAGATGGGCGGTAGTTATAATGGAGGCATTATTATTTATCTATGACATCGTAAGTGGCTTTTGAAAAATTTAAGAAGATGAAAATGGAAGGCATTTTGAAAATTCTTACGACTCTGTAAAGCATTATGTTCAAGGTTATATCCGAGCATATCTTTATATTTATTTTTCTTATTTATTATTTATTGAATCTGTTGGGTGATGAAATATTTAATTCAGTTCTATTTGATTTTATGATTTTTGCATCTCAAAACAGCAGCACATTTATTTTTAGAAAGGGATAGAAGTAGAAACTATCCTTTTATCCAAGCACTTTTTTCCAATTAAAATATAAAGAGTTTTACAATACTTAGGTTTGCCAAAAGGACTGAGTTCCAGAAAGGAATTTTAATATCTGACTATATCCACAATTTGTATTTATCATGTATTCACTGCCAGACATACTTGTATATTCTGTCAATGTCAAGTCACATACAAGTGGTATTAATTGCCCTCATTCTATGGAACAGGAATTCTTAGATTCTTTTTTATATTTCAATGTTAATTTTTAATTACTATTAAAATTAATGTTATAATATCCATAAATATTAAAAAAGAAAAAGACTCAGAGCCTCAACATTTCAAGACAGTTGTGGAAAACAGAAATGTGTATAAACAAATATAAAAACAAAATATGTGGGAAAATGAAAAGTTTCTTAATGACTTCAAAACTAAATTTTTGAAAAGAACTTAAGTCAGTGTTATGGCTTTAGTTACGTATGTAATATGTTCTTGTGGCATTCAATAAAGTAGTAGAAGAAATAGTTCTTAAAAGATTTCTTGATTGCTTGTCTACTTATGGATGTAAGCCTTTTTTTTAGCTGCTGTGGTTTATACTGTTGTGCAACCCTTACCAGGTCAATTACCTGTGTTCTTGGCTTCATGTTGCTTATTGCCATTTATAGATATGCATCTGTCATCACTGTTTCTCTTTCTTCTGAAAAACACATTAATTCACTGTAGCAATTTACCCATAAAACTATAATTATTAGCTGCCTCTGATTTATTGAACGGTATAGCTTTGGTTTCACAATCCCTTTTGGCCTACATACGCAGGAAAGGTATTAAAATGGTCCATAATTATATTTTCTCTCTGACATGAATAGGTACAGGTAAGCTATATTGATCTCAGGTGTTATTACTATTCATGATAAGTTGAATTTTTATTTGATTTGCTAGATTCTAAAAGAAACATTAAAAATAAATGAGTAGGAAATTTAAAAAATAGCAACATTTTTCCCTCTTGGCATTCTTCATTGTCCATGTAAGAGAAAATTTGGGAAATTAGTTTTCATATAACTTAAGAGCCTTTATATCAAAGATAGTAATGTTGTGTTTAAAAGAAGAGATTGTTTTCTTTAGTTGCAATTGGTAAAAAGTTATATTGTTTTGTGTAAATATTGATGTGAGGTAATATTTTTACATGAGACAATGTAACTCCTTAGTAATTGCATATATTATCTTTCATATAGCTTTTCTGATGGAAATCTCTTTAAATCACCACCTCAAAGACAAAACAAATTGTATTTAGCATTTCTGCTTGATTTCTTGTGAATATGGCATTAAAATGTCAGTTGAAGAAAGCTATTTGTGAAATAAAAGCATGCTGTACTAGCATATGAAAGGGACAAAGGTATCACACTAGGTTTCATGGAACTCATTGAAATGTATGTAAATCAGGGCCAAACAATACATAAAAGAGAACTTGGTGGTCTAGTTAAAATTCAGTAATATTATTAAATGTGTAAAACAGCAAGAATCATCTTCTCTAAGAATCATTTGATCAAATCACTGGTCTTGTTTCAGATGCTCACACTGGCTCCTAATGGTTGGTCAAATAAAATTTCCCATAATGAACTGGTATAACTCAAACTCAAGAATTTGTGACTGGATACTTCTTTACACCTATTGATATTGTAACATGTGGTGTGAGGATCATTAGTGCTTGTGAAAATAAACAAATACAACCTGGAATTTGAAGAATTAGTTAAAAATACTCAGGAGTCCATAAGAAACATTCTATGGCTGTGTAGGACCCGGTTTTACAAGAATGAGTCGGGCATAAGCATCTTTAAAAAAAAATTAAAAAAAAAAAAAGATCTTTGAGCATCACTCAGGAGGCTTGAGGGAGGGTTTGGGAAATCATGACCTAACAAGTGAAGTTGCTTTCTATTAAAATGTTTTTTATTTTTGAATGATCACTGCCAAGTAGCTGTTTTGTATTTATAAATGGTGAAATATATTACACTTGTTGATTATTATTGAAATGAAAGGACAGAATTTTAAAAAATCATCTCATGATACTCATGAACTCTCAAGAAAATATTCTACTAGGACCCCAATTGTGAGAAATACTGAGATAGTAAAAACAGGGTGAGATTGGAATTAGTTAGGCCTGAATTCGATTCTTAGATCTCGCCTTTATTAAGTCGGTGAAAATCACTCAATCTCCTTGAACCTTTACGCCTCACTCTGTACACGTCATACATCCCTCACAGGATAATACGTTATATTATTAGACTAAATGGGATAATGTGGGTAAAATTCCCTTGTACAGTGGCTGGTACAACACATGCATTCCCTTTGTCTTCTTTGTACCAATGTGCTGATTATTGAAAATGTTTGGGATAGAGTAGGAGGAAAATCGGTTGTCCATGTGTGATAAACACATTCAGACAGAGGGCGCTTTTTTCCTATGAGGCATTTATTTGTTGGGAGATGTTTATAAGGTTTTAAAAAAGGAATAATATTGTAAGTGTAAAATAATTCCAGAGCACAACTAGCACTCTTGAGCTCTAAAACAATGTATCTACTTCACATATGTGAACAGTTTATCCCTAGATTTTTTTTTTTCCAACCTCCATCACCAAAGGATTAGGCCCAATTATAATTAATTCCTTAATAATGAAACTGATACCCTTTTCAAGCATTTAGACCAGATACTAGATTAGAGTACACTATAAAATATGCTTCTGAGTAATTATGACCTAATTAATTATTTTAGACAGCTTTTTAAAGTTTGATTTACTAATTTGGACTCTGAAATTGAAAGCAGGAAATAGAGCTGTCCAGCCCACCAGAGGCTTCATTCCAATTGGCACAAAATCAGAATGAAAGTTGACTTAATTTGTGCCGTTTTGCATGGTTGGGTTTGACAAGTGTGTTTGGGTTTCATAAAATAATCAAAGGTCATTTCTGGCCTGGCTTTTTGCAACTACAACCCAAATTAATAAGAACGAAATCCAAAACGTAGCAGGAGCTCTGGGCATGATATTTCTCTTTTCAGGCTTGCTGCCTGGGTGCGTACTTGTGAAAATGAAGTGATAGAGGCCATATCGCCAAATGATTGTACTCAACCCTGAAATGTGGAGGAGAATCACATATTCCCCGTCAGTTCCTACTTGGTGTGTGTGGTCTTGAACAACGTCTCCGTTTTCTCTGAGCCTAGGGCAGCTGATCCTAGGAGAGGTTATATACTAGGATAAAGAATTGGGAGAGTTACAGTGAACCTTTAAAGTTCAGGACATGGTGCCAATATCCTGACTTCTCCCCTCTGCCTTTCGACACCACTGAGCATGAAAGTACAGTTGCTATTGATGTTTTACCTGGAAACCCCAACAAGTCTACATTACAAGGTCTCCTTACAAACCAACTGCTAGAATCATCTGTGGCCTTGCTTGAGTTCATATCTTGTTAGTGATTTGCTTCAAGGTTCATATAAAACCTTTTGGAAAGCTGTGGTTTTTATAGAATCTTAGCTTTATAATAAATTTTTCTCTAAAGGACTCCAAGGAAAGCAGCTTAAAGGTTAAAATTAAAAAAAAAAAAAAAGACGTAGACTTGACTCTCAAAAATGCCTATGTATCCACATAGTTTCCTAATATTTTAATATTTAAACGGCACTGACGTGCACATCTTCCAATTCCAATTCCACAGTTCCATAACTCTATTTTTCTGCTTAATACAAGAAACAGAATTTAAAGTCAACTGTATGAATTCAATACACATAAGGACTACATTTTCTTGTAAAAAAAATCTTAAAGAATGGATGGGTATGAGCTATATGATTTTAATAACACAAAATTACCTTTTATCAACATGTATCACCTTATCCTCTTCTTGATATTTCAAAGAATTTTGAAAAATCTCTGTTCTTTTATAAAAGCGTGTTTATTTTTATAAGTTGGGTGGCTCTCACAACCTGAATGGCTTGTTATGTGTCACAGCAGGAAGGTTTCTGTGAATAAATATATCATCTAAAACCACATTGTACTGACTGCATTGAGGAAATAGATTAGTAACACTTATGTAATGTGTATTTCTGATTTATCTTTGAAAGTTTTAAGGTTTTATTCAAATTTCAGAGACAGATTAATGTGGGCTCAGTAGCCCTTACTAATATTTCTTAGGACATTAAAAGGTGATCAAATTGAAAAACGCAATTGCTTTTTTTTGGTTTGAAGTTAGTGGATTTTGTGAGGGAAATCACCCAAACCAAGAGCAGCTGGAAATCATCAGTTTTGACAAAGAGGTTAAAATATGCTTTACTCTTCTTCATTACCTTTTTTGAGCATCTTGTACATATTATGGTATTAGGTATGTTACACACATTATTTCCCTTATCCCTCATTAGGCAAGGGTTGTTTTTCCCATTGTATCAATTCAGTATTAGACTAACTATAATCCATAATATTTAATACAAGGAAATGCAGTAGTGCTCATGGCTCCTGGGCACGGACTTCTCTCTCTTCCTCCATGATGCATGGCCTAAATGCCACTGAATTTGGTTTGAGATGTCACTGAGTTTAGTTTGAAAACCAAAAGATGTGCCACTTTCTCTTAATGTGAAGTACATAGATTGTAAATTTATGATTTTTCTAGAATGATACTGTACACTGCTATGAAAGTCCACTGTTGCAAAAACAATTATGCTTTACAGGTGTCGTTGCATGTCTAGTCATAGGCTGGTGTGAGTCTTCCCTGGGGTGCTTGATGATCTAGTGAAGATACTATGGGTTAACTTCTGATAAAATTTTATATCCTTAACTAATTAAATGGGGAGCATAACTTTGCTGTGCATGCTTGTGAGTGTATGTGCAAGTGAGTTGTGTGGTTTTGTGTGTATGATATGTGTGCAGTGGAGTCTGTGTACATCTTTTGTGTGTGTGTGTATGTGACTAGTACATCACGTGTGTGGGTGATACATATGTGCACATGGGTGTGTATGTGTGTGGTTTCTTCCTTCCAATCCATAATCCAATTTATTTTTGTTGAATATCTCTTTTGCTATCTTGTGAATAATTACTTTGCTCTTTTGTAACTTTGGCAACCCTTTAGCTAGAGCACTAAGTTTTCCTCCCCTCTCTCCTCTATTTTTTACCATCTTATTCAATTTTCTGTTTATTATCAATTAAACTGTAAGATCCTGAAAAGTGTTATTAATATGCATAACATCTACAGCATTTTATATCATAGAAGACAGTATTGATATAGGTACTGATAGGCAATTCATTTTGTAAACAAACAACATGAACTTATGGTCTCAATTAATATTAGTACCAAACTGTAAATGAATTTTTTCTTATGATTTTCTTAATAACATTTTCTTTTCTCTAACTTACTTCATTGTAAGAATTCTGTATACAATACATATAACATATAAAATATGTGTTAATAAACATTTATGTTCTTTGCAAGGTCTCTTGTCAATAGTAGGCTATTAGTAAAGTTTTTGGGAAATCAAAAATGACACACAGATTTGCAATTGTGCTGGGGGGTGGGGGCCAGTGCTCACAATCCCCATGTTTTTCAAGGGTCAGCCATATAATAAATATTTTAGTATCACACTTGAATGTATTTCTCAAGATTGTTTTATTTATTTATTTATTTATTTATTTATTTATTTATTTATTTATTTATTGTTTATCTCCTTGCTTTTAGTGACTGCTAATTATTGTGACTGGGATATTTGTTTTTCAGTAGCAGGGAGATAGGAAGAAACATAAAATAGCAGCTCTATTTGATACGCTGTCTGCCCACAGGTATGGCAGTAATTGGAAACAAGTTTCAGTCATTAAGCAGAGCAAGAAAGCCTCCTCATGTACACACTCTACCCTTGGGTTTCTAATTGGAATGCATGAAGTACAGTAGAATGGCAGTATGAAACCCCTGAAAGCTCTAGAAGCAATAAAAAAAAAAGCAGGGTTTTCTTAGGACTGATGAGGGAAGGCAGGGCTGAGGGTAAAAAAAGAGAAACTAAAACTAAAGAATGCCTTCGCAGGAGAATGAATAGTAAATGGTATTTACCTGGGGGAGCAGTTAGTTCCTGTTAGGAGCACTGGTATAAATTAGCATAATCAGTCTCATGCAGACCAAAAAGAACACACACACGCAGACATTCACGTACTCACACATGTATAGGGTAGATTTTGCATTAATTCAGATTGTTCTAATGCAGTGATTTGTAGATTTGCAGATAAAATTCTTTTGTCTTCTCACTTCATTTGCTACATTATATAAACTTAGAGTCTGTTTCTAAAATTTGTTGGCTAAGGCGTAAACAAAGATCTTGTCTTCTTATATATGAAAGTGAAAATATTTTAGTCATATGAAAAATAAACTTGCAAATTCGTGTGAATAAATACATCTAAGATCTGATGTCTAGTCTTATATAAAACTCATTTCCCTCATCTCCACTGTGAGTTCTGAAGCACTCTGAAATATGTATTTTTTTCAAATAAATTTCTTTGCTAAAAGAAAACATTATGTTTCCTATGAAATATTATGTGATAGAGTAAATCATTACTTACATCTTTGGCCTCCCTTTCTTCCTTCTCTTCCTTCTACTTCCCACCCCTAGACTTTTGATCTCTTGCTTCTTTCCTCCTTTCTTCAAACATTCTTTGAGTACAGCCCTCAGTGCTAGCACAGGGTCTGGTTTGTTGAACGACTGAGTAGAATTATGTACTGTGTGCTATGCATTTGTGCTCAAAGAGCTGGATTGCTCTCTGAAGTAGTGGAGGTGAAGAGGTGGCTAGGTTACCCTACTGCTGGTTGATTTTACTCGTATCCAGCAGATCAGATGGGTGCTACAGTACAAATGTGTCCTAGATGCTCTGGGAATATAGAAGAGAGAAAGAAATCACCTCAGCCTAGGAGGAGGTTAGCTCAGGAAAAGGGGGGTCAACTCCTTGAGCCAAAGCTCTTGTGTTTGAAAGAACGTGGTACTTTCCAGAATGGTGACTAGGGTGGTTTTGTGTTCCCATGGGGGGACAGAGGGTAGCATACATGTGGCTTTATTTCTTTTCTCTCTTTACTCTTCCACCTTTTTTGTTTGTTGTTCCCATTATCCAACTTGTACTTCCCTTCCCTAGATTATTTCAGAGAATCTAATCTAATGTTATTGAGTTTTGGGACTAATAGTAAGTAATGAGACAAATATGCTTACTACCCATTTTCATATTACCTTTGTGTAGCACTGTTAGGCGTCCTCTGTCTTGCTGGATGTCCTTTTCCTCCCCTCTCTCCCATGCTTATTCAAAGAGCAGGATGCTTTGATTTATATGGCCATATGGGAAGAGACTGCACAAACTGGAATGTCTTTAAAGGGAAAGGATGCTGTAGCAGACTGCAGGAAATAGCTATGTATATATTTTCTACATAGTTTTCTGGGACATAGAAGTTTGATCTCAAAGCATTACCATGTTTCTGCTTTAGGCAACTATTGCCTAGGTGAGAATATTCCCCCAAATTGTGTAAGGGCATCAATAGTCAAGTACTCCAGCTGCCTTCTCTCTTCATAAAATACAAATATAAACTAGTAGTGGTAGAAATGAGGCCATTATTACAAATGATGCTGACTTAACAAAGGGTCATATCATATTTCAGCACAATGAAATCCACAATCCATTTCTGAATCTAGAGCTTCAAATGGTCTCACAAAGAGTAAGATGGATGCAAAGTATAGAAAACCGTTTTGTGAGGTTGAAAGAGGTACTATAAGTGAAATTTCTATGCAAATTGTACTCTGCAAATCCAAACAATATTACCGTCATTTTAGATGACTAAAAGTCAAGTGTGATTAGAAAGATAGAAGTAATTATTACTATGTCAGGCAAGTGACTTAACCTCTCAAAGTCTTAGGTTCGTCATCTGTAAAATGGGGTAATGATGCCTACCTTGCTGTGTTGTCAAAATTATAGATAACATGTGAAAATCGCAATGCACAGAGCATGGCAAATGGTAGGCATTCAATAAATGATAGTTATTTTTATTGTAACACACATTTCTAACCATCCACAATTTTATAAAAAAATCAAGCAAGTAAGATTTCCTTAAAACTGTACTAATAAGTACTTACAATTCTAGCTATCTTGGAGTCCAAATATTTTTAAAAAAATAAATAAAATAAGAAAACACCTATGACTTTATAGTTCAAGTTTCAGTCAGTTTGCGGTATTTCTAAGAATAAAGTTTAAACCTTTAAAGCATAAGAGGCACATTGGAATGTGTGGAAGAATGAAACAAGGGGAATAAAAAAGAATAACAGAAAACACAACTCTTTTATGGCAACAGCTCAGGACAAGGGGGTGATTTTCAGAATCATAAGCACTCACCACCCCACAGGTCAGGGCCACTCCAACTTCATGCACAGTGGGGAACCTTCTGTGTCCTTCAATATCAAATTGTACATGCAAGTTATTTGTAACAGAACATTGAAAAGTCAATGAAGGCAAACCTGGTAGGCAGCTACTGTCAGAAAACATCTGAATCAATAGGACAGTATCAGAATTGTCTTTCCCGAGCAAAACACACAACTGTATTAACCCAAAGCATAACAGCACTGTGAAATTCCCTCACTACAGCAGTAACTTAAAGCAACAGAGACCTTGGGAAGCAGGCTTTAGTTTTTATAACAAATGGTTTGGTTTTGTTTTTTTTCCCATGAGTGTTCAGACTTTTAAAATTATTTTTTGCTTTTATATAATTTTAATTTTTTCACATATATTCATAGATAGATACATGAACCAGGTAAATATATAAAATTATATATATACATATACATTATATATATATGTAGTTATATATGTAATTATAGTTGACATTCAATATTATTTTATATTAGTTTCAGGTGTACAGCACAGTGGTTAGGCATTTATGTAATCTATGAAGTGATCCCCCCCGATAAATCCAGTACCCATCTGACACCCTACATAGTCTTTACAACATTGTAGGTTATATTCCTTGTACTGTATTTCACATCCTCATGACTATTTTGTGACTAACAATTTAATAACAAATGTTTTTATGAATCACACTATTGAGGATCACCTGAGAAGAAGTGATGGTTCTGAAAAAGAGGCAAGGTCATATGCTTAAATCTTGACTCATTTCTACAATGCAAGGACATTAAAAAAAAAAAAAAAAAAAAAAAAGAAAGAAAAAGAAAACAAAGACTAATACAAGCTAACAAAGGAATTGCTTTTCTTAAACTTATTTTTTAATTGCTACTATTCTATTACCAAAACTTCTACAGAATATTAAGTGGAAAAAAATAACAAGAAAAACATGAAAACAATGGTTTTCCATTGGCTAGAGGTAAACTTCAAATACTTTAACTTGACCTTCATAATCTCATTATAGCCTCAACCTTAACCAACCTTAATATGCTTAAGTCGATTCATTGCCAAAGTAGAAAACCAGCATGGAAATAAGTCATGTAAGATCAAGATGGAATGCCCTTTCCTTTGTAAAGTTTTTCAGGCAGTGTTAAGTCATGTTCACCTGCTGGCTTCCAAGTATTTCTTATTTTCATACTACGATAATTAATTTTAGAGTGTTCATCCATTCCACTATAATGTGATATATACGTATGTATGTGTGTGTATCTTGCAATTAATAAATTCTAGCTATAAAATTATTACTAAGCATGGAAGTAATATTTGTTGAAAATATAAAGGAATGATAAGTAAATCATTTCCTTTTTGTTTATTAAGATTCATTCAGTAATTCTTGAACAATAATATTTCATAATACATGGATTAGAAGTTAAATGGTAGTATTAGAAAAGTTGAAGTCTATAAATATACATTCCTATTTGAATCAACAATACCCTCCCTATTATCTTACTTATTTTTAGAGAAGTGGTAATTTAAAAACACCCCTAACTTTGCAAATCTTCTGAAGCACAGTCAGTGTATAAAAACATAAGGTAATCAAATGAAGACTGGCTGATTCTCGTCTGAGGAATTAAAATGTGGCATATTTATGACTCACAAATGCTAAATTATCTTAAACTCATCTATTTCTTCTGATTGCCTATACTGAACTGATTTTCTGTGATTAATTTTAGGGTTTATGATATAAAAAGATATTCTAGAAGTCACAAACTCATTGCATTTCTGTATTTTCATCTTTAGTGAGTGAATTGGCAAAAATATTCCACTTCCGACAACTACCTTATTCAATCAATTATAGGATAAATGAACCAACAAAATGCAACGTATACACACAATAGAATATTATTCAGCCTTACAATGTATGGAAATTCTGACACATGCTGTAACATAGATGAACCTTGAAGACAGTATGCTAAGTGAAATAAGACAGACCCAGATAGACAAAAACTACAGGATTCCACTAATATGACTTTCCTAATGTAGTGAAGAGACCAAAAGTAGGATGGTGGTTTCCAGGGGCTGTGGACCCAGGGAGTGGGGGATTATTATTTAATAGACATGGAGTTTCAGTTAGGGAAGATGAAAAAGTTTTGGAGGTAGGTGTTGATGATGGCTGTATGTACAACTGCACGAATGAATGAATGTATTAATACCATTTAAAAATGGTTAGAACAGTAAATTGTATATTTTATCACAATTTTAAAAAAGTTCAAAAATTAATGGTATATTTGTCTAAAGCTAAACATACAGCTCTTGAAAATAAAAACTTATTGTAATGGCATGTTTGCAGATGTGGATTAATCTAGTTGTAGAACAGTAAGGAAAAATAAGGGACAAGGGAACTTTATAAAGCCATCACTATGGTAGATCTGGCTAAGCAAGTCATCACTTCAGTTCAATGAGCATTGAGCACCTACTCTGTGCCAGGGTCTGGGAGACAAAGATGATTTGCCGACCATACTCAGGGGTTCACCCTCTTATGCAAAGAAAGAAAACTCTTCAAACATCATTTCAGAGTAAGTTCGTGAAATTTGTGTGTTTAAGAATACTGGTTTCAGCATTATATAGACCCAGGCCTGTATTTGGCTCAAAAACGATAAACTTTGTTACAGAGCCAACGTTAGCTTGCCTCTTAGAATCTCAGTCTCATCATTTATGAAATATGGATATGAATATAAACTTCACAGGCACATTCCATGTAAAGCTCTCAGGGGGCCACCCGTTTTGCTGTAAGACCCGGGACAGAGGCATGGCTGGCTGGGGTGGACTGACAATAGCCTGGCAAAATGAGATGCAACAGTCTGGCCTGGCCTCACCGTGCCACTTCCATAATTGCTGATGCCAGCACAGAAAGAGCATAGCATTTGTGTTATGATGACTAGTGGGGTTATTCTTGAAAAGATATTCATCATATTTACATTCAGAGTTATGCTGAACACTGACAGTTAAAATTTGAAGGTTATTTCCTTGATCTGACTTGTCAAATAGAATGGGTGGTTGTAGATGGTAGCAATGGATCGAGTCTACACTCACCAATTCACATGTTGAAATTCTAATGCTCAGTGTGATGGTATGAGGGAGTGGGGTCATTGGAGGTGGTTAGGTCATGGAATGGAGCCCTCATGAACTGGATTAGTAACCTTAGAAAAAGGGACCCCCGGGAGCACTCTTTCCGCCCTGGGGGGATAAAACAAAGAGAAGCCTGTAACCTGGACGAGCTCTCACCAGAGCACGGCCATGCTGGTACCCTGATCTCAGGCTTCCAGTCTCCAGAACTGTGAGAAGTAAATGTCTATTGTTTGTAAACTCCCCAGCCTGTGAGAGTTTATTATAACAGCCTGAACTAAGGCAATGGTACACATAAAATAATTTTCTTCATCTAGAGTGGATATTTATAAATATTTACTTCACGAGTGGATGTTTTTTATTTAGGGTGTTCAAAAAATTTTAAAAATGAACTATAGATAAATAGTATTATTTCATCACATACTTTAAATAAGTTACATTACAGAAGAAGAAAAAAAAGCACAGATAATTTTTGGCCTATTGCGCCTCATTGAACAGCTTTTGGCCTATTGCACCTCATTGAACAGTGGTATTAAATGCTCTTCACAAGCCTCACAAGAACCACTGGGAAACCACGTAGGTACTAAAATAAACTCTGGCGTCCTAGGTAGGTGATTGGAAGGAAATGTTAACACCTCATAGCAGTACAGGGATGCTGTGTCCAGGGCCTGTGGGTCCTGTCTCCACCCACACTACCTCAGTTCAGCACTTCAGGACCTCACACGGCCTAAAATCCCTTATGTCATTTCTTTATTGGTGTTAAACATTGTGAGGGTACGGGGTGGAGAAGCAAAGAGAATGCTTTGACCTAGTTCCTTTTTTCTTGGGTGTTTTCTCATACCAGCTGCATTGAGGCATTTTGGTCAAGAGAAAAGTAGTGTTAGGAAATTTGAAGCCAAAAGCACTTTAAAGAAAATTTAGCTTGAGAATATCAGATGGGAAGTAGAATTACATCAGGAAAAAGCAAAAGTTAGAAATAGATGAGGCAGTGTGGAAAGCCAGCTGTACTTAGTTTTCAAATTTTAGCTGGTGATTGTCAGGAAAAATGGAGAAACATTTTGCTCCTATCTCCGTCTCACTCACCCAGTCCCCATTCCCAATGCTATAAATATTGTGGTTTGGCGTAGACTGTGGATTTTCACAGGTTTATTTGTGCAACTTCTCTTAGTAAATATCCATCTTATAAAATGGAAAGAAAACATCTTAAAATGGATTTTGTTATATAACTCTTTCCTGGGTTGGAGACTGCCTATGTTTTCTCTAATTATTTCAGCCGTCTCATTTAATGAGAAATTTGGCTTTACCTTTTGTAAAACATTGATAATTGTTTAAATCTTACCTTAATGGAAATAATGGATATGTTAATAATTAACAAATTATGCAAACTCATTTTTTTCTAGAATTATGCTAATAGGCATAATTCAGATATATAAAAAAATATTGTATTCTAAAATACAGTGGTATTAAATGCTCTAAGACATAATTTGGGGGCATTAAGAAAACCTTCTCTAAAATTAGAAAAAAAATATTTTAAAGAACAAAAGGAAAGAAAAATCCAAGGTTCAATCCTCATAGTTCAAATATTACATACCTAATAAAAAATAAATAACTTTCCAGGAGATGTTATGGCAAATTGTGTCAATGCTAAACGCAAAGATAAAATGGATAAACAAGTACCCTGAGGA
Source organism: Rhinolophus sinicus (assembly GCF_057876585.1). Lineage (NCBI taxonomy): Eukaryota > Metazoa > Chordata > Mammalia > Chiroptera > Rhinolophidae > Rhinolophus > Rhinolophus sinicus. Next base: position 75,038,541 of record NC_142501.1, on the reverse strand, counting down.
ACTTTAAAACTGTTGCTCAGAATGATTTCTTACAAAACATTTCAGACTATTGAAAATTTATGTAATATCACTATGGGGGTCATTGAATTAGCAAACCAATGCAGTTTGAACATTTGTTTAGAGACATTATTTTCTCATTCTGAAACATTTTGTACAATTCATAAACACAGGCTTTGCCAGATTCTTTTGAAAGTGGAAAATAAAAACAATAGCAGGGTTAAGCAATTCCTATTAACCATAAGAACAGGGAACATAAATTGCTCAAATGTACAATGGAGCATATGCTGAACCAGATTTCTCATATTTTATACTAGGAAGAGAATTGTAGTTTATGTAAGGATTCTATTTTAAAGACAGGAGAGAAATAATATTTACCATAAATTATATTTTGTTGCTATATGGACAGTTATTATGAAGATTGGGATATACTTATCTTCAGAGGCAGAACAATATTTGACATTAGAAGGGGTAGTGATGTTAGCATAGGTAATCTATGACAGTATTATGAAGGAATTTAATGGTATTTGCAAAAGAATGACAAACAATCAAGTCAAATGAAAATGGTGGATATGAAAATTTACTAACTGAAAACAATTGAGGTACTAAAACGAGGAGGAAATTCAAAATATTATTTATCATGGGGGGGAAGGGGCAAAATAAGCAATTTTTGTGGTTTGAGATTTCCTTGGTGAAAAAATAATTTTGTCATGTTAATTGCAGATATCACATACAAAATTTTATTTACAATTTTTTAAAGAAGAGTATCATTTGCCATATAGTGGTATAAAACTGTCCTTTAAACATGGTGCATGTAATAACATGTGTTGAATGTAATTTATTTCTGGAAACTTGAACAGTTTATAGTTTGTTAGATTTGTTTTCTCTGGAGACAATAACTCCATTTTTGACTCCAAAGGAAGTAATTTCACGGTAGGGTAGAACACCTTTTTGGTATCCATCACGTCATAATGCATACTGACTCGGCTTCCTTATAGGGCCATGAAGACTGTCAGAATGTCTCAAGTCTTAATTTTGACCTCTCTGAAAGGGTGTCATGCTGTTGTTGACCTTTTCTAATTTCAGTATATGCTTTAAGGAGGAAGAGGCCTTCAGGAGAGAGCTGATGGTGGACTCCTCCCAGAGCATGCCTATATCCTAGTGTATCAAAACCTAATTTCATCTTGCATTCAAGATTTCTAACTATCCTCTACTTTCCTTTTCCTTCACACTTTCCTTCCTCTTTATTCCTTGCAGACTTGTATATGTTTCATAATTTTAAAAGAATGCCTTCTTAATATTGCAAAGGAGTTGCCTTTAATGGCAAATATCACAACAGAATTACTATTTGCTGATGACATTGTATTAACTTCTGTAATAAACACTTAATAAACATGTGCAGTTGACCCTTGAATGAGGCTGAGGTTAGGGGCACCAACCCCCGCTCAATAGAAAATCCCTAAAAATGTAACAACAGTTGTCCCTTGGTGTCCACAGGGGATTGTTCCAGACCCACTGCAGATACCAAGATCCATGATGCTCAAGTGCCTTACATAAAATGGTGTAGAACAATTCATACAGTTGGCCCTTCACATCCACGGCTTCCCAACTGCAAGCTGAAAATATTTTTTTTGACCTGCAGTTGGTTGAATCTGTGGATGCGAAACCCAAGAATATGAAGGTCCTACTGTATATTTATTTAAAACAAAACAAAAAAATCTATGTATAAGTGGCCCTGAGCAGTTCAAACCTGTGTGGTTCAAGGGTCAACTCTATTGGAATTCTCATATGAAACCTTTACATAGACTTCATTAGCTTCATTTTTATAGAAGAGGATATTGAGGCAAAGAGGTTAAATTGTCTTCCTGAGATCATAAAGCCAGTAAGAGGCAGAAATAGGACTTGAACACAGCTCCTTCATTCACTGCCAACAATCTTAATTATGCAAATAAATAACGCAACCCAAAGTAATGCTCTGGTAAAGAAAAATAAGTAAATAAATCAGAATGTTAGAGCAGATCAAAATTAGCATTAATTATTCAGACAGCTGAATCATTTGTTTTAAAGTCTTATTAATTTTAGACTTGACTGATTTTAAGGCATTCCCACTTCATCTCTTTTGCAAATACACAAGTTATATTTCAGAGTCATGAAAGTTGATGACGTTTTCAAAATAAAATAAACTAATATCAACGAGAACATCCAAATCAAAGATTAATACTTCTAGAAGTCATGGATTGAATTTTATTTATTAATTATAATAGCTAACTTTAATACAACACTGACTATTAACAAGATATAAACTGCTATTACAAACTATTAACTGCTATATAAACAAATAAAATCTCTGTATATCTTTAACTCGTATGATTATTACAATCACTCAATGAAGAAATTAAAACATATAGAGGACTGTTAAATTGCTCTACGTCTTGTAGCTCAAATAAATAGTGGAGCTGGGATTTGAACACAGAAGATGAGTTTCCAAAGCCCAAAGTATGCTATCATAAGATTGTAGAAGTTTCCTTCTTTAGTATTCTAGAAAATAGCCTAAGTCATGAAACATGGATTAGCTTTAGCTTTGTCATGAACGATAACTGTTGTGGAAAACCCATCTTTCCCAATGTTCCACAGAAAGTGACAAAACTCTGAATCATTTGGTAAACAAAAACATAGTGATTCTGACCATTATTCATCAGATGAATATCTTAAAAAAGAGAGTTTATTAATATAAACCAAAGTAGTACTAGTCTCTTAATAAAGTGAATATTCCAATATTTGTAATTACTCTATAAGCTACTTGATGAAGAGACTGTGCTTTGTTCACTCTGTGTCTCTAGCAGCTAGGACAATGTATACAGTAGGTACTCAATAGCATCTGTTAAATAAAGAATGAGGAATATACAAAAGAATGAATTTCCAAAGTTGTACCAAAGATTTTAAAGGGAATTTTCTATCGAAAGATAGCTGTTTTTAATAATTACATTCTCCTATCAAGGTTTAATTTTAGCATCTGAAGGACAAATATACACAATACAGTCTAATGTTTATTGATAGGTGATAAAGAAAAGTAACATCATAGGCACATCACATGTATTTTACATAGACAAAAGACATTTTAAAAAGTGATACAGTCAGTACTTTTACCTCCGCTCACCATGCCATCATTTATATAGGAAAATGAAATATGTCTTGCCTTTACCAGTTGTGCTGTGTTTAGTTAAGAGTGATAACTTGGAAAAGGGTAATCAGACAGAGCTGAGTTCAAATGGTGGTTCTGCTGCTTACTGATTAGGCTAAATTTGTAAAGCTTTCAGTTTGCATTTTCATCGTCTATGAAACTGTAATAACATAGGAAGAATTCTTTTGATACTTAAATAAAATTTAATCTTATGATTACTAAAACATCTGACATAAGCTAAGAGCCCAATAAATGTTCCCTTTCCTTTCTTAGCTCTCTTCCTTTTATATAAGAACTCTCTTAGATCTATGTGTGAGAAAGCTGACCAGGATTGAGGGTCAATTATAAATTTAAGGAAAAGGGAATTTTTTTCTGGATGACCATTATTGTCTAAAACAAATCAATCAACCACTTCGGTATCAGCAGCCACACACTCTTGTAAATGACATATGGGATTCCCGAAAGAGTAAAGGCAAATTTTCACAAAACGTTCTCTTACAGTAGTATAATGTAAGGTTTTATACAACAATTCGATAGCCAAAATTTATATTTAAACATCACTGCAGTGATCATTATATAGCTAATATGATCTCACAGAGTCTTGGGGAGTAGACTGGGAAGATTCTTTTTCGTTATCCAGATACGAAAACAGAGAAGCAAAGAGGTGATTGCTTATCTGTTGTTGATGACAGATTTTATGTACATATGTATTATTATCTAGTAGTTTTGTAGCTGTATGATCTTGAATGTCATTACCTTCTCCTATGCTCTGGAACTCTGCACTATGAGAGGGGGAGTTGGCTGAAGCCAGGACTCCAATTCCCTCTCTCTCTCTCTATATATATGTACATAATTCTTTCCACTATAAATATTATACTAATGAGCTATATCAAAATAAAGTTTTGGGCAGGTAAAGACTAGGCAAAGTTATTTGTATAAATTTTCATTAGAGTTTTGGTTGAAAGAAGTTTAAAGTTTGAGAAGCAGCTTCTTGAACCAATCTGAGACCCTCATTTTTTATATAAGCACTTTCAGGTAATACGGCAGATAGAAAAAAATAGTGGGTTAATTAAGCCAGAATTTTTCTTGATTCTGCCACTAGATATTGAGTGCTGAGATAAATGACTTATCTGGCCCTCTATAAATAAGGATATTAGAGGAGGTAATGTCTATAAAATGAGAATATATTGGACTGAATAGATACGTTTTTTTCCTAGTTTTATGCTACTATTACACACACGTCTATACTTTTTGATTACAAGGACTTGTTACTTGGAATAGAGAAAGGTTTGACTCAATTAAGCTTCTGAGGGGCATTTGCAAATAATATCTGTTCTCTAATGAATCACAAAATGCTTTCCTAGTTAAAATCTGCTTTCTATTAGGACTTTTCTTACTGAATACTTCTTCTATTTGGTGTGCCAGGAAAGCAAGATTGTTAATAATAGCCATTCTTTGAGTGAGAACATCAACTCCTGGTAATATTTAAAGAGGTTTAGCAAATATAGGATAATGTGAATCGTTTCCAAGAAGCATGCCTGAGCTTCTGGATGTATTTTTAAATGTCCCTTTGTTATTATTATAATCGAGTGTTTTCAGAGTCTGTAGAGAGCTGACCCATGGAGTTCTTGAAAGTACCCCTGAGTGTTCAGCAATCGAGAGAAAAATTATTTTAAAATACAATTTCCAATGGTGCTTTTCTTATCTTTCCTTACCCTTTAACTTTTTTGAGCACAAAAACTTTTTTGTGAAATATAAGTTCAGTGTACTCTCAAGATCCTTGGTAATATTTTAATCAATTACCCAATTGTTTTTAAGCTATGGGCTTTGAGGAAAAATTATAGGAGGTTAGTACAACTTTCCTATGCTAAAAAAATCTTTCACTTAAAAGATTTGATTCAAATATAAATTGTAAAAACTCATTTATTCATGGGCTTGCAACATTGGGACAAATTCTGTAGATGATAAAGATGAGAAATATTCACTGTATTATCCAATATCATCAACTTGTATCATGCTTTATTCCATGTGCTGACACATCTAACTCATGAACTCTTTGGAGATTAAGAATATGTTAAGATGTTTATGTTTTGACAGTATTATTTTAATTCAGAGTATTTTCTTTCATAAGCATTTTATAAAATGTTCAAGGAATAACACTTTTTTATTATTTGGGTTCGAGTTAAGAGTCATTTTTCCTTACAGTTACTGATGAGTGATGTAGCATGTAGTTGTTAAATAAAAGACAAAGCCTAAAAGAAAATACTGCCCCAAACCACAAACACACCAAGAAAAGGCATGATTTCTTTCTTGAAACATGTACATTATTTTCTTTAGGATTACTCTAAATGGGCAGATCTCATTACTTGTGTCAGTTCCCTCCAAAGAATGCCGTACTAAATCCTATTTCAATACAATTATGCAAATTACAATTAAAATCAAATCACTTATATAAGTCACACCTGAATAATAGATCAAGTCACTTATAGATAAATTAGATCAGAAAACAGTCACAGATGGCTTTTAACAGTGAAATTACAAGATGGCTAAGAAATTGTGAGGGGGTAGGGTAGATGTTATCTGGCTTTTGAATAAAGAGCTTAAAACAGATTTGTATGGTTCTGTCATTGAAATATTCAACTTTTTAATGGTAAAAAAATACGTCAAAAAGGAATTGCTCATTTATTTCATACCTTGCAATTCATTTAAATTAGCAGAGTTTTCTTGTTACATGATAAAAAATCTGATTTTTAAATGCTCTTTCTTGCACCCAGAGCTATGTAAACCTGTTCATAACTTGCTCCGTCACCTCAAAACACCATTTCACATATTTGGAGTTTATTTTTTAAATGAAGGAAACGTTTTTGAAAATTTTGGGTTTTGTAAATTTCTGATTTAAAAATTTAAAGTATATGGCCATCCATAATTACAGCAAAAAGTGAGATAGAGTGTTTTATGTAAAGTGATGCTGCACTTGAATAATAAATATTCAGACAGGGTAGTAAAAGAAACATCCTTCTCTCCCTGCTTCTCTAATACTTCCAATAAATAAAGTAGATTTAAGATGTTAGATTTATATCATAACCATGGTTAATTATATTTAATTATTTAAATTAAGATGTGATTTATGCATTAAAGTTCTTTGGAAACTCAAAAATTTTATTAAGTGTAATTTGTGTACCTACAACCTGGAAAAATTACTTATGCATTTTTTTACCACATATCCTTTCCATTGAGATATACACACACACACACACACACACACACACACGAACTTTACCATGAAATTATATCAGGAATACATTTAATTTTGTTTAATAAAAACATTTAGGAAAACAATTATTATCTAATAATAACTATGTAAGGAAAGACATGTCATAGTGCAGTTATGAGAAGATTGAAAAGAAATGTACTAATGAAATAAAGCCATAGATTTTAAGCCTGCAGATGGTTGCCATTTTTTATAATTCCAACTTAACGCTTATAAACATACCAAACACACTAAGCATATTGATTCTGTTCAAAATTTTGTTTAAAATGAATCAATTTTGTTATCATATACACAAATGTGAGGCATTCTGATTAAATTTTACTTACTACTTTTTCTTTGTTAGATTTTAACATGATATGATGCTAGTCAAAAGATATGGTGTAATCAACATAACCATTTTCTGCCACATTGATATATCACAAGGATTACCTTGGCCTCTTATCTAAAAGGATTAATTGTATGATAAATGATTTTCAGTTTACTCCAGTAAATTGAAATTGAGTTGTAGAAGGCTCCATTTGCCTAGTATATTAATTTCTTATTTTTGAAAACAGAAAGGAATATTTCTGTAAAAGAAATTTATAAGCTCTTTTAATTGTATAGAAACTCTACTATAATTATTGTATCATTAAAGTACTTACTGTTCTGTTAGAAATTCTGGGGGATTTTGGTGTCTGTTTTCTTTTATATTCTTGTTTTCTAAAAGGAAAACAATATGCACAGTGGTTAGGAGACCATACATAGTTCAGAATCATTTCAGATGGTCATAAATATAACTGATTAATTTTATTATTCAATATTTCAACTTAAAAATCTTGCAATACATAATCCAAATACAGTATAATGTCATATATATATATATATATATATATATATATATATATGCACCGTTAGTATTTCCATTATCTATTCATATATATATACACATACATATATACATACATATATACATACATATATACATATGATGATGATAGATAGATAGATAAGGATTTTAAAGTTGTTTTGAAGAGCTAGAGATCAAGATTCTGTGGTAAGTTTATATACTGTTTTTCAGAAAAGTTAATTATGTTTCCCGTATCATGGTTTTTCACCTTGAAAATTGAAATGATACTAATTTAGGCAGACATTGTTAGAGACTATTACATTATTATATTCATTAAATAATCATACAATTATTAGTCAATTAAATGCCTGTTGCTATATTGAATATCAATGATTATTATAAATCAACCTTATACATATCATGTTACTTTTGAATTTTAGAATTTCACTAATGTTAGGATCACTTCAGTATATTACACATATTTGCCTATTTTCAGAGCCAAATCAATGTCCAGATATAACCTAATACTATTTAGCAGAGATAGATACATAGATAGCTAGATCAATTTAGATCTAGATAGGTAGTAGATTATGTATATAAAATAAGTCCATCAGGAGAAAATTAATCTCATGTTATTGCAGAAAAAAGTACAACTTTTAGTTTGGAAATAACACAATTAAGTCCTTCCTAAGAGTCAATATCAGGAATTGCTTTAATGTAATAAAGAGATCACGAAATTCTGATTTGGTTTGACAAGTTAACAACTCACAAATAAAAAATTTCACAGTGCTGGGGACAGGTACCTTTTGCATATGTTCTTATTATCTTTTGCATATGTTCTTATTATTTGTACTCTTCAAAAAATTTAGGTAGAGAGAAAATCAAGAAAGAATAGAATATTTAAAAATAAGTTCATAACAGGCATGTTAACCTGTTTTAAGAGTTCGTACACTCTCCATATTCAACCAAAATATTATAATGCCAGCAGCTCTGGCGATTGACTCACACAGGTAATCAGTGGAAAAGATCTGAAGTGACAGCTATAGTTCCAAGCTGCATTTACTGCATCTGCTCGGTGGTTAAGCCTCCAAGGTCTGCTTTCATATTAATTCCTGCTTGAAACTCAGCTGTTTTCTAGTAAAAGCCATTACAAAGAGCGCCATAGAAATGCACATAGATTTGTCTGGCTGCCTCTTGAAACACGACTTTGAGCCACAGTCAATTTTAGGTAAGATATCTATATATATAGTTTCAGTACATTGACACTTTTCCTATTAAAACAACTACGAGATAATTCTATGGATGTACATATTAAAGTAGCAGAGTGACCAAGAGTCCTTTACAAGAAATTTGGGGGGGGGGGGGCGGGTTGGAACCTGGTAGAGAAAACGAAAGCTTTCTACTAAAAAAACTAAGGGAACACTTGACATTCTGCATGTTGTACATTATTGCCTACCAAGGGGCAGGCTTCCCTAAGGGATGCAGTGAAAGGATTAAACAGTTTTTGTGACTTATGAACCATCTGCAGGGATTTGATTTCAGTTTGGTTTTGCATGCATACCTATCTATCACAAGGATGAATGGGCAAGCCTGTTCTACTGTAGGGGACAAACTACATTTTTACTTTTAATCTATGGGCTGACTACTGACATGCATACTTTGTCATCGATCTGGCTTTTCAGTAATACCATGGGTTATCTGTTGGTCTGATTCAGACATTGTCTAGTATTGAGCCTTGGTACTTTTATGTGTTTATACAATTCTAAAAAAAAAAAAAAAATAAGCATCAGTTTAAGTAGGTTTATATATTTTTCACAAAACATTCCATGCACTCATAGTCAGTGAAGCTGATGACTCATGTTCTTTTTATCCAGTTTTAGAAGCAGGCCTGACATGAGAAAAGAGAAAATTATCTGAGACTTAGGGATTACTACTCAACAGTGGCTAGAAATCAAACTGCTGAAGCTTTGGATCCCTAACCATAATTCTATTACAGAATTAAACAAAACACTGCATGCTTCAGGCAGTACAAGTACTACAAATCCTTGCCTTTTCTTGTAATTTTTATGGGTGGGGGAAGGAAACTATTCCTTTTAATGGTAGACACTTAAAAATGCACAGCTGTGTTTTTGAAAGGGGACTTACTTTCAAGAATGACAAATGATTAATATTTATATCCAAACTTACTTTCAAGAATGACAATTAATATTTACATCCACACTTGGTTTTAAATATCTCAAATGCTTCATTTTGATGACTATATATTGATTTTAATTGAGTTTTTCCTAACACTGCACTAAGGTAAATACTTATTTAGGGTTGGATTTAGAACGTGCCCTGTGAATCCTTCCAACAAGGCCCCTTGTAAACACTACTCATATTCCTGTAGTGCCAGTTGGACTGAAATGTCAACAGAATCCCTAGCCCAAGTTTTAAATGTCAAAATTGTAAAATGTTGTTAAACTCCAATTTTCTCTTTCTTGGGCTCCCTACTATTGAAATGACAAATCTTGTGGTTAGAACATAGATACAAAGTTGATGTGCCATTCCCTCAGCGCAGATATCACTAATCCTAAGGGATTTCTAAGACATCTTTTGGCTTAAATTCTTTTTCTGGGAACAGTAGACAGCAAGCAGAGATTACTTTAAAATAGAGACACTATGCCAATCCAGGCCATTCATTAGTGACTGAATGTAAGCTTTTAAGTAACAACAAAAATAAAGTATTGCATGACAACTGAGTGTATCATATGATTCTAGATTAGATCCTGGACCAATGGGGGATAAACACAATTAGCTATTAAAAACAGTATTGTGACAATTGATGAAATGTGAATGTGGATTATGAATTAGATAATGGTATTATATCTACGGTAAATTACCTGTGATTGATAACTGTGTTGTGTGATGTAAGCAAATGTCCTATTCTTAGCAAACACACTGAAATATATGCTAAAGTACTTAAGTACTTACAATGAAGTATACTGTGTCTCCAACTTATTCTCAAATGGTTCGTAAAACTATATGAATCATGTATACACACATATATACGTATTATATTATGTGTATAATGTATGTATATATTTTATGAGACAGTGAAAATGATCTAGGATGAAATGAAAACAATTAGTTAATCTAGGTAAAGGGCACAGAAGAACTTCTTATACTAATTTGCAACTTTTTATGAGAATTTATGAAATATCAAAACAAACAGTATCCAAAAAGAGACAGGAAAACTATTAAAATAACAAAGTGCCATTTTCCAGTATCTCTACAAAACATTACACTGAACTGTGTGCTCTATATTTATTTTGTTCATTAAGCACAAGATTGTTTCATTCTGTCTCTAACTATATAAAATAATGACGTTTATCTGGATGACTATTGGAGGGCATTAGGCAATAAAAGGAAAATAATTCATCAAGTAACAGAGTGAACAAACAAATGTTCCATAAATAAATGGAATCGCTACAGGTCCCTATGATGTTCCTGACAGGGAGTCAGTAATATGGAATAGGAAGTTTCCTTGACAGGAAGGATGGAGGCCAAAAGATTGTGCCTCGTAATTAGGGCAAATAATTTTTTCTCTTTTTTTTCCTCTTGTGTGTACAGCCACTTAAGAGGCTTAAGCCTGCAAGCCTCTCCTCATTAGGATAGAAGGAAATATTTACCAACCAAGATTGAAAAAAGGGGGGGCAGGATGAAGGGTCTACTCATTGTTCTGTTGTGACACTTTGTTATCCCAGTCGAAACATACTACAACATTTGTTGGCAGTTGCAGTGACAATAATCACATACTGGGTTCAACCATGTTTAACATTTTCATTATATTCAAAATAATTGTTTTAGAATGGGGGGTAGATAATGAGGCAGAATGGCACTAAGTCAGGAGAGCCAGTTTGTATGTTGAAAAGGAGGATGGGAATTAATTAAATGAGAAGCTTGGGGAGGTTAATTGGGATTCAGTGAAGATAAGGACCTTATCAAAGCACGAAGAAAGAAAACTATTAAAATAAAAAGGTATAACAAAGTCACGGTGAGCATACTTAAGGGAGGAGAACCCTGCAGAAACACTAGTGACAATGGCCTATAGGAGCCCCTACGAGTCTCCAGTCCCTAGAATAGTGCCTGCCATGTAAATAGATATTTGTTGAATGAATAATATTGTACATTGATGAAAGTAAAATTTAGTGTCATATAATCCTAGTTGGTTTCTGCCTCTATCTAGTGTGTGACTTTAGGCAAATCATTTAATCTATTTTGACCTCAATTTTATCAGCTGTGAAATGAGAGAGTGGGAAAAGGTGATTCTCCAAGGTGCCCTCCAGCTCTTATTTCTGTAATGGTTCTGCTTATTAAAATGAGCAACTGTGAACATTTTTATAGAAGAGAATAGCCTCATATGGGTTTTAAATGAAGAAAAATGGGGGAAAATAGAAAAAAAAAGAATAAAAGAACAGTGCATTGATTCAAGTAATGGAAAATAAATCCCGTTGAAAGAGACTTTAATATAGAAGAGAGAATGCAAAAGGTGATTAATGGTTTTGGTAAGTATGAAGTGACATTTTCGTGTTCTTTTGATACAGACATGCAGATGTAGAAATCTTTATGTTCCTTTTATTATGATTAAAGTGACTACACACTCCCTGCTTTCATATCTAGGGTCCCCAAGTGCACAGTAATATAGAGTGTTCAAAAGAAGCCATAAAATGGCAGGAGTTTATGTAAATTCTCTCTTACTACAAGGTCACAGAATTGGCACTGCCCATCTTAGAGGAGAGAAAGCTGAAGAAACTCTTAGGGTCTATACTTAATTCCAGAAAATGATATTTAATTCAAGACCCACCAGGCACAATTGCTGACACCTCCATGAAGCCTACAGTAATCAACTCTGTTTTCAAGTGTTTTCTTTCCTAAAACCTTACAGAGCACTTACATTCTATAACACCTAATTTATCCTTCATTTATATATGATCTCATTGTTTTCCCCAGTTACGTCTATGCTAATTTTGAATTGATAACTAGAGAAGGCCATGTTCTGCAATTCGTGCTTTCCTACAATAAAATGAGTTAAAACTGAGTAAGTGCAAAATAAATGCTCATCGGCTGATGGAGATGGGCAGGATATACCCTGAGCTCAGAAAATGAACTAGAATGCTCCTTGGCAGCTACCCAAAATGACTCCTTGGCCACCAAGCATGGTTGGTGGTCCTGGGACTACTGTGAAGTCCTTACTTTGTTTTCTTCTCATTGTCCTATTTCCTAGGCATTTTTGCGAAGAGCGGCCAAGGACCTAGCATGTGGAAATGAAACGTATACCTTTTTTTTTTTTTTTTCCCCCCAAACTTGGAAGTTCTACGTAGTTAAATATCCTTAAAGGCACCTGAAACTATGACTTGAAATAAGCTTGCCATTTCAGTCTGATTCACTGCGGAGGTGAGCAGGGTCCAACTTTTCCAGCTTTGTCAGAACAGAGCAAGCACAATGTTTCTTATAATTCTATGTTCGAATCAAGACGTTGGTGGCAATATCCCTGTAAAAAGCTGGTCAGTGATGGCTTGAATTAGTGTGTCTGTGGGCAGCACCGAGTACAAAAAAGGAGGAAGCACAAAGGAGAGAAAACAGAAAAGAACTGCACTATTTTCAAAGGGTTTTGATTTCTATATAGATTCTGGCACTTCCACAATTAGAAACAATGGAGAATATTTAGATAAAGTAGATACTTGCATAATTTCTGACTTTATAAAAAGAAGCCGACCAAATCATTTTAGAAGTGGCTCCAAGGTATCTGTAAAAACTGCACATGTCTTACCAGGATAGAGAGTGTTGGTGAAATGACAAGAAATGAAAGTAAGTTGACTCAGCTTTCCAAATTGTTTTAGCTTAGGCAGGGAGAGCGAAGCAGCAATTCTATATACAGATTTAAGGCTGAAGGAGAGAAAATGATTTATTTAAGCCTTGGTTTGCTGCAAAGTCAAATCCAGCAAAGTGTTATTGAACAAATAAGTGGGATCTTGGGATATGGAATGAGATATGCTGATTGGCTCAACTTGAGTGCTTTGCTGTATTTTGGGTTTAACTTAGTACCATGAGAAGGTATCAAGCTGGAAGTTCAGGGCCAGCCATGACAAAACCATAGCCTAGAAGAAGTGGTCTTCAGTCCTCTATTTAATATCTACTTGGGGAACAATGTAGAGATAAAATAGAAACCAAGCAATTTCTCATGTTAAACTTATTCTCAAGACATCATCTTCATCTCTGTCTTTCTTACTGGTAAACTTTAGGTTGGTGCAAAAGTAATTGCGGTTTTTGCAAACATTTCTAACCTTTTAAACTGCAATTACTTTTGCACCAACCAAATAAAAAGAGTGTACAAATATAAACATCAGTACAGATTGGTTCAGAGGTATCCTGGATCTTTATATTCACATGAAAACTGCCCTCTTCAAGGATTCATTATGGGAGGTTATATGCCTATTTTTGGAGAAATAGCATGATTTTTTAAAAAAAATGTTATTTAATAAGCTAAACTCAGCAGATTGCATATATTTTTCACATTCAGCTTCACAAGGACATGTTGAGGTAGGTGTTAAATCTCTGTTTACATATTAGCAAACTCAGTTCACAACTTCTTTAGAGTTAGTAAGTGGTGGAACCAAGATCTCAATTCAGGTCTGTCTGTATCTGAATCCTGTTTTTCCCTTGCAACTAAGTCCCTGTAGTGCTAGAAATGGCTTTAAGAAGGTAGAAAACTTATTTTCTAGACATTTCTCTAATACTTAATAGATGTGTGTCACCTGAAGCAATTCAAATAAGTTTTCTTTGTCTTAATTGCTTCATTGGTAAATGGGGTAACACAATACTTACCCTAAGGGAGAAGATTGGATTAACTGATTTATTGAAGTATCTTTGCGTTCTAAAAGTAATTTAATGTATCTAATCTTAGAACAACAAAAAGCCTTAAAAATAGGAGCCTTTTCAAGAAATGTTCAGTGTGCAACCTTTTAAAGTTTCATCAGTTCTCCTGGAAATTTTACCTGAATATCATTCTTTTTATATTAAACAAAAGATTCCAAAATCAACATAACAGTTTCATCTCCATAAGATAATTTACTATAGTTGGATACTTTCAGTATATATTTATAAGAAGCATAAAACATTTGTCACACTATTTTTATCTCTGAATAGCTACATAGTTCACAGAGAATTATATTAGGTGGGAAATAAAACTACAGGTCATGAAAGTTGAGAGATACATTTTCTATTAATTAGAATCAACAAAATTTGAGTGACTATCTAAGTTAAGAGATGAATACCAGGGGGATAGCTAAAAGACATTATGTGATGACTTGGGAATACAAAGGTCCATGTTAACTCAAATAGCCTCACTCTCAATTCTTTATTTTATTTTTATTTTTGGCCTTTTTAAAGTTACATTTATTGGGGTGACAATGGTTAGTAAAATTACATAGGTTTCAGGTGTACCATTCTGTAATACATCATCTATATGTCACATCGTGTGTTCACCACCCAGTCAGTTTTCCTTCCATCACCACATATTTGACCCCCTTTACCTTCTTCTACCATCTCCCCTTCCCCCTTCAATTCTTTAAATGGACAGCACTTCTTTAATTCAAAAGGTCAAAAAGAAAAAAAAAAAAAAACTTTGTGGAGAAAACACATTTCAAAAGCTATTTCTTAGATTGAAATGTGTGGGAGTTGGAATTGGTAAGAATTTCAAAGAAGAGAATATGATTTTCATTTTGAAAGTGAATACATATGAAGTCATAGTTTAAGAACACAAGACTCAGATTCCCCGATCAAAGGATGAAAACAAATTGATAATAGAAAAGACCAGAGGAGAAAAGGTGCTAAATAAGATACTTCTGGCAAAAAAACAACCACCTAATTCTGATAAAAATATTATTTTTCTTAAAATGACCATAAGTGCAATCTTATAAAATTCTAAATTAATGGTTTATTCAAAGAATTCAAAGATGTTTAAAAAACCTAAATATATTTGAGAGAAAGGGAGAGTATCCATCAAATTACATAGGGAATATATAGTTATCATATTAAATTTCTCAGTAGAGAAAAGTAGTTGGGCTCTCTAGCATTAGATATTTGGGGGAGACTGCAATACAATTTCACTTAAAAATTTGAGACTGTTTTATTTGGGTTTGAAAAAGATTCTCATTTCACCCATGAAATGACATAGTGAATAGAATAACAGCCGAACAAGTGAGACAAGAACATGAGCGAGCTCTTTTCTCAGTTTCTACTCTTTGATCCTTTAGGTGTCTAATGTGAATGGCAACTAATTTTCATTGACAAAAATAATACAATCAAGATTAGTTCCTTAGAACTAATTCCTTAAAACAGGCAAATTTCCTTGGAGGTAGGTCTCTAGGCAGAGGTTATAAAGGCCTGAGTTTTTGGCTATCTGATAGAAAACAACCGAAGAGACCAACCTTCAATTTGAAATAAAAATTATTTTTTAATTGCATACTAGAGCAAGTGAATTTTTACTGTTTCTTAGTAGTGTCGTCGTCGTAGTTGCCATGGAATCCCCTAGCATTGCAATTTCCTCTTCAGTTATAGGGTAAGGTCATATTATTTTTGAAAAGAAACTGATTTTATTGTAATCACTTTCATAGTCTTGGTCTAGTAGAGACTCAGAAAATAATCATATAATATTTCACTTCAACATACTTTAGTGGAGACTATGTAATATCATCTACCACATGATTTCTAATTTTACTATTATAACAATCATAACATGAACTAGAATGTCCACATAAAGCTCACCATTGAATACTAATTATATTAAGCTTAGTAAACTCGGTTGGCAGAGGCTGATGAGAAGCACAGACCTTTTTCCTCGTTGACTACGAATCCCAGTCTTGTTGTCAATACACTAGATGTGGCTCCAAAAGAAGCTACTGTTTCATCTCTCTAATCAGGCTAATCTCAACAAATGTTTTTTTGAATTTCTATGGTACTATTCTAGGAGTTGTGTGGAACAAATGGAAGTAGAACAAATGGTCCTTGTCTGTAAAATGCCAACTCATACCTCTGTCACAACACTTAGTACATTACATTAAAGTCTGTTTTTGTTGTTTAACCCATGATAATGCCAGCTCTCCAAGAGATTCACAGAACCTAGTACATTGCTTAGAATACATGGGGTTCTAAATAAATATTAGTTGAGCTAAACTACTGAAGACCCCAGTCAGTCTGCTTTCTCTGCACAGCATCTTCTAACTAAAAATCTACTTTCCCAATTTGGAGGTGCCGTCCAATCAGGCCTGCAATTGCTCATAGACAGACTTAATGCTAGCTACCCTCTTGGTTTTTATGTGCACATGGAAAAGTTACTTGATTTCTATAAGACGTTTAGTTATTGTATAGGGAATGAAAATAATTTTTAATTATCTCCTAGAACATTTATTTAGATTTATAAACTAAGGCTTTTCATAAAGCCTTATATGAAGTATATATAATTGAATAAATATTATGACCCTTGATAGAAAAGAAAAGGGGTACAGGACACACTTTCCCATGTATGGGCATAGGCTCTCGACACTTCCATGGGTAGGAATGCCAATAGCAGAATACTACTTTTATTCTATACTATTCTGCTTTTTCTCTCTCCCAGATAGATGACCGCTACCCTTCATACCTTAGCCTCTAGCCCATTATGCACTCATGCACTTGCCTTTCAGGTTCTAAGCTAAAGAGCCGGGGCAATTGTGTAATGTGTTTAATATAAAAGTACGTGACAGGAAAATAACAAGGATTGTCACCTTACTAGGGAATAAGAGAAGACTGGGTGAATTAGGGATATTTAAGCTGAAATTATGAAATTCTCCTGAATGTTCTGATAAGTGATAACAGAATCCCCATGATCTTTAGAGGTTGTTTCCATGGCACCTAGTCTTCATGCTCCTTTCTCAAAAAGAAGCAAGTGCTAAGAAAATAAGTTAACACGGAGACCCCAATCAATACATTGAGCATCGTCTACCACAACCTCAAAGTGTATATTATTTCAAATTGATGATCAGCAGTGTTTGCAGGAGGTGTACAATAAAATAAATATACACGCCGCTGTAACTAAGTCAGAAAATGTTCCTACTGACTTTTGAAAAGAGATTTTTAACACGTGAGGAATCAAATGATCATGGTATTAATAGTTAATTTCACTGCAAATGATACTATTTTGATGATTATTTCACTTAATCTCAGTTTTATTGAGGAAGCTAATTTTAGTAAATGTTGTTTAGATAAATAAATCCTTAAATTTCAGGTGTTTGTTCTGCACTTTATGCATATTTTATTTTTTCTGGAAAAATATATATAATCTATATTATATTATATATAATCTATAGTATATGTAAAATTATGAAATTTAGATATATGTGTATATATCTATATTTCTACCATCTAGATTTTTATTTATTCTGTGCTTAACCATGCATGCATTATTCTTTCTGGAATATATTTATATGTATTGAATTATGGCATAGAGATGTGTGTATATATATCATATATATGTATATAACACACACACACACACACTTTTGGAGCAGGTACTTTCCAAGCATTTTTCCACATACAAAAATGAGAACTATTAAGGAATTTCTGCTCTCAAGAAATTTTAATCCTGAAGACACAGTGGACAAGGGAAAGTTGAACCCACCCATAACTCTTAAACAAGGCAAACTATGATGAGTTCTCTATCTATGCAAATTAAAACTCAATGGTGGGAGTAGTAAAAACCCTGATGGCATATAGTACTTGGATGATCATTGTTCTTTGTGAGTTTTGACAGGAAGAAGTGTCTCAGGGGGAAAGCACTGGGCATGTTTGGTTTCTAGACAGTAGGTTGGTATGGCAGGAGAATAAGGTAAGTATGGAGGAGCGAGAAATCAGGCAGGTAAAGTAGATTGGACCATTTTGTAGACAACCTCAGAATGAGATTGCAGAGTGCAACAAGGAACGAATGCAGGTGTCTCAAGAGATCAATTGTTCTTCTCAGAAGATCAATGTAACAAAGCAATTTGGTAGTATTCCTTTGATAAGGTAATGTTTTATTTAACTTTGTGCTACAAAAACATTTGAATAAAATTTATCAGAACATAGGCAAAAATTTTAAAGTATATTATAAAGTGTATAATATTTTGTTTCTTTCATAGAAATGCTTTTAATACTGAAATTCATGACATTGAAGAAAAGACATTGTTTGATTTAAAATCACAAAAATTCCTATAGTTTTTTTTTTTTTTTTTTTTTTTATATGGCACTGACAATCTGTATTCACGAGGGAAAAAGAAAAGTAAGTATAGACAGTGAAGTAAGCCTGACGTAAAAACTAAACACGATGACACCTAAATGTATTAGAATTTATACTATGCGGGTGGTTACAAACGTTGTAACATTCAGTTAAGGTTACTGTTCAACAAATGGTGGAATAAAGAACATTATTTTGATAACACAGTTGGCTATAAAATTATCTTTACTTGCAACATGTTACCTTAGGATTTCTTAAAGAAACATTTATTACAGCTATAATTAATTAGCTAACTTGCAATTACTATATAACCTCCTATGTTTACACTTAGTACATCTATATAAATAAAACTTCATTCAAGGTTCATTACCTAGAGAATAGCATTACATGCATGAGAAATATTTTAATTTCCATAATTGTACAAGTGAAGCTAAATTAACCACCAAGTCAGAAGTTGCAAATGTTTCTGAATCTGGATGGTAGGAAGAAGGCAAAGTATATGTTTGGTTTCATATTCCATTTTGTTTACCTTTTCTGTTGTTCAGTTTTGAGAAGCATTAAAAAAATACATTTTTGCTCCAGGCCTAAAACTTTCCAGAATCAACACTAGTCACTTATTTTTTTTTTTTTTTTTTTTTACTGGTTTGTACAATGTACTACACTAACACCATGTGTAGATTAAAAAAAGAAAACAATTTGCACTGTTGATACTGAAGTATGGAGTAATTTTGTCCTATTCTTTTAATGCAATCTGCAAATGCATTAACAAAGGCTACAAAACAAAATGCATCTTTACTACCCATAACGCACAAGGGCTAGATATTGAAAAGTTTGAAAGCATAATTGACATCTGCATTAGTAAAAATTACCTAGAAACGAGAAAGTATCCTACTACTATGCAGGACTTCAAAAGCTGAATATATCTTGTATAGCTTCCTGAATAAGAGAGTAGTATTCCATCCACTGAATAGAGAAAAAAGAAATATTTGTGTGACTATTGTTAATATAAAAGAGTCCTTTGAAATGGCACTCTTAGAAAATCTATTGCTGTTATTATTTCATACTGAATGGCAGGAATCCCTACATGTATTTTTTATTTCTTATTCCCATTTCAACTACTCGGTTGTTCTTGAGATAAGGTTAGCGGTAAAGTGTAGTTTTTACCTAAGGAAAAGCATTAAATCTTCACCCAACTCCACAATCATCATGTTGATATATTTCGTTTCTTCCCAATATCAAGTTCAGAAAAATCAACACATTTTAAACCAAAAATAAGACTGCATCGTTATTACCATTTATCAATAATACCTAAATGTCTAATATTGCATTATAATTCTTTTTTCTGGGTGGGGGGAGGTCATTAATATGACAACATTTTTTGTTTTAATCTAAGAAAGATATATTGAGTGTCTACTAAGTGCCAGCTATAGTCCTATGTGCTGTGGATATAAAGTCTCACTGTATACATATGGATTTTACTCTCATGGAGCTTAGACTCTCTGAAATAAACATGCATGTTCTGACTTTTTCTTTGGGGAAAAGAGAAAACCTTTAAATAGCAATCATCTCTGTCCATATTGTTTAATTCTGTGGTTTTGGATTTTGAATCTCTAAAGCTAGGAATACAGGTTATATTACAACATTCATATTTACATTTCCAGAAGAACAATAATACGAGAAGATTATGTTTAAAGTATATTTTTCTGTTGAGTAAAGAAATATAATAAGGTCTGACAGGACTAGTAGAACACAAGTAACTCTGCAGAAAGGAAATTTAAAGTGTCTTGTCAACAAACAATGCGTTATTTTTCTGAAGTTTTCTAGCACATTTTTCATGGAGACATCTTTAAGATGATAAAAGTAACCATGTATTTCTAGAAAACTACTTGAAGAAACAAGCAATAATCTTATTTTTGGATCTGGTAATATTCAATGTCTCTCTTTTGTTCTTTTACCCTGATGAAATATGGAGATTTTCATCAATTCATACTATGCCTACACAAAGAGATTGGCAAACTCGAATATCTGGCTGTGTATTAGGAGATATATCCATCCACAGCCAGGCAAATGACTATTAAAGTTTGCCCAACGGTTGATGTGAATTCCATGGCAAATCTGGTTTCTATTTATTTAAAGCAAATCCAAAATAATTGGTGTGGTGCTATAGCTTTAAATTAATTGTTGCAAAAAGAATTTCTTAATATAGCTTCTTATTTTTGTTTTTAAATAACATTTCTATTGTTTCAAGTTAAAACATCCACAGCATATTATGTTTTCATTTGACTACTTCTGAGAAAAAAGGAATTCGTTTGTTCAGACACTTTGGATATGATAGTATTTGATCATAAATTGGCTTTAAGTGTGTGTAGTTGTCCCTTGCCTAAATCTTTTGGTTTTCAGCTTGCCTGCTGTATTCGTTCAACAGAACTTAGATTATCTATTTCTATAGCTATGTATCCACCTATCATCCATCTTAAAAAGGATTTTTTGGAGCACCTTCAAGATGGTAGGCATTGTTCATACAGGTGAATATAGCAGACAAGATCTTTATCCTCACGGAATCGATGAGAAAGTGAATCACTGTAACTCCAGGTAGTAATAATGGCTATGAAGAAAAATATATGCAGGTAAGGCTCAAAAGAATTAAGCAGGAAGCAGGCAGGAGAGGCTATTTTAGATAGGCTGGTCAGGAAAGGCCACCCCGGAAAGGTGTGAGTAGAGACCAGAAAAAACTGAAGAGGACAACTGTGTGAGGATATAGATCAGAACCACCGAGGTGGAGAGAAATGGAAGCACAGTGGCCTGAGGCAGGGGAACGTTGGTTGTGCTCAAGAAGTGGCAAAACACAGCAAGAACATAAGTTCTTTAATACAGCAGATAAAGCATTTTCCAAATATTAAGGTTGTATTATTTTGTGAATAATTTTGAGTGGTCTATAAAAATATGTAGAAGGAACAAATCAGTTATATTATTTTGTGAATAATTTTGAGGGGTCTATAAAATATGTAGAAGGAACAAATCAGTATTTAATGCTGTGTGAGTTTTCAAACAGCTTTAAATATATTCTAATAGTTAAAAACAAATAAACCAAGCAATTCAATAAAACAAAAGGACAGTGGTTTATTGAATATGTCTTTTTGGTCTTTATAACTGCAGAATAGCATTTTCTTTTTTAAGAAATACCATGTTAAGTGCATGAGAATGGGGAATTTTTTTCTGTGATTAATATACAACTGCATTAAACACCTCAGAATTATTTGAGTCTCCACTTCCTCGTTTCTATAACCAGCCACTAAAATCTCCTTGATCAGGAAAATATAATAACTCTGTATAATGGGAATATGTTTATGAAACAGACATAATTATTATTTTCAATGGGTTAATAACATTTTTTTCTTGAAAGTATTCCAACAGAAGCATAGACTGCTGTAGCCAATATGTTAACTTAGAGTTTGAAAAGAAAGCAATCTAAAACACTTCAAAGTAATATTTCCTTAAAAAATTATGGGAAACTAAAATAAATGGCATAAAATTAACCAACCAAACTTTAAACTATAATTCTTTACTGTAATATCCTAAAGGCATTTGTATTTCAAGTTTGTTTTTAAAATATCTACTTTCAGTATCTCATATATAATACTGAGGGAAAGATTCATTTTGAAATAGCTGTACTCTCATATATAGACATAAGCTGATTCTCTTTAGCAAAATCAAAATGAACTTCCCGGCAATGTATCAGTGTGTGCATCAATATTACCAACCTTCTCAAAGGTCACTTATACAAATATAGAGTTTGGTACAAAAGAAAAAAAAAGCTCTAGAGTCAGACAGGCATTCTTTATCACTTTCTACCATCAAATAGCTATCACACACGTTTATAAACATATATGTATATATTGCATACATTGCAGAATGAAATATAAACCTATATACACATGTATGAATACATATCTATGTATGTATACACAAATACATATGTATGTTTATGACTAAGAAATCAAGAAGTCAAATCAGGCTTTTATTGTGCAATGTAACATAATAGCCAGAACTCTGATACAAAGTGTATTTCTAATTTTTCTTTCTAGATTTGTGTCTAGAATGACATTCCCTAAGCAATCTATTAAACTTTGTTTCTGATGATGTTTTCAAAAAGGCTATTAGAAACTGCAAGGTTCAAAATAGTTTAAGCATCACTCCCAGGCTTCCCAATGCTTCTATCAAGCTTAACAAGCCAATATCATTATATTTCGGCTTTGAGTTTAAGAGTTTTTAAAGTCACCTTAGAGGAAATGGAATCATGCTGATGAGGCTCATGATGCACACTGACGTAAAAGTAATGATGGTTCAGACATTTTACTTTTTTTTTGCTTCCAAGAGAAAATTACTCCGATTCAGTCTTGAGTGTTTCAAACATGTATCATGTCAAATACTTCTAGACAAATGAGAGCTGCCTAAATGGTAAAACCATGCATAGAACTTTAGATAGAAAATCAACAGTCACACTTGGTATTCACAATAATTAATTAGCATACACATATGTGGGCTTTAGCTTCTGAACGTATGAATTCTGTCCACCTAAAGAAACATTTTATAAGCATATTTTGAGTAAGTGTATTCTGCATTGCAATCAACTGTCAAAAGGTCACAATAAATGCAAGATTAAGTACCCATTATCCTGGAGCTATTAAAAAATCAAATATGTAGCTATCAAGAAGGAATTCAAGAAGATAACACATCATTACAGGGAACAAAGCTGGACTAAATTCTCCTTTAGCTTAATTCTCTGATTCAAACACTTCCTTAATAACTACAGCATAAAACTACAGTGTGCAACACAATAAAACATCATTGCATCATCCCCCTTGGAGAGATTATAGTCAAGCTAAACAAGGACAAGTACCCTAGAAAATAACTTCCAGGACAGCAGGGATCTTGCCTATTTTAGTCGAATACTGTTTTCCTAGCACCTAGAAAGTATGGTACATTCTACTTCTCAGTAAATATTTGTTGAATAAATACACAAATAAATGAATGAATATTGAAGAGATGGCTCAGGAATTGAATCTTAGTCCAGGACTTTACAATGTAGACATTCAGTTAATATTTGATTAGTAAACGAATAAATGCCTCTGTATTTAGAGAATGATAGAGATCTCTTACAGATTGCTGTAATATACTGTCAAGCAGAATTCTGGCATTGGATAATAATATAGCAACTAATCTTGGCCATTAAGCAGTATAGCTTGGGTTTTGCAATCAATTCTGATGCTGGGCAGAAGGCACAGGCAGGAGCCCTGGGTTGGTGCTTTCAAATCCATCTCTGAATTTGCCGTCATGCTTACTGGCCAGGTGCCTCTTTCAACCCCATTTCCCACCAAATAAGTCCTTGAATTTTGTTTTAGCGCATGAGTTCTTCCTGTCCCCACTGCCAATTCTCTAGAATCCTTGCTTGTCACTCAGGACTGGGTTAGAGACCTATGCATTTTCAGCTATTCACCCTTCATACTTCTTCTTTCAACCTTTGGGAATCAGCAGTTCTCCCCCTGTTGGGGTCAGGATGCCCTTGCAGGCAGTCCTCTTGGGAAGAATTTGAAAAAAAAATCCGCTATAGATTAGGTAATACTGTAGTATCAAGGAGAAATTTCCTGATGTGGGAACCACTGTACTGTGGTTCTATAAGGAGATGGACTTATTCTTAGGAGAAATACACACAAGTGTTTAGGGATAAAGAGCCATACTGTCTCCAACCTACAGATAAATGATTCTGGAAAAATAACAAACAGTGTGTGTGTGTGTGTGCGCGCATGTGCCTGGGGAGAGAGAGAGACTGATACAGAGATAGAGAAAGAAAGAGATAGAGAAAGGGAATGATAAAGCAAATGGCACAACATATACATAATTGCTGAATGTTGGCAAAGAGTGTACGGGATTTCTTTGCACTATCCTTGTAAGTTTTCTGTAGGAATGAAATAACCTAATAGAATTATGTAAAAATAAACGTATTATTATGAATTATAAAATATATATTAAAAAATAGTTGCTAAAAATACCAAAAACTTCAGGCTGTTTCTTCAATATCTGGTCCCAGAGGGTAGGCTCACCATACTTGTTCCTGTCAACCTCTGGGGGACAGCCTGTACTCTGTGAAGTCTCCACTTCATGCTCCTCTATTTGAGAGCTACGCCAGTCACCACATCCAGCTTTTTGATTTTTTCTGCTTTGGGTCAACTATCAGCATGGGGCCCCAGAGACTCCATATGTCACAGATGAGGATCTCTAGATGGTCTCTCTAAAGCTCCATTCTCTAGGTTTTATGCGAGAGGGAAGCTTTCTTTGTCTCCCCCTTAAAGACACAGAGCATACTGACAAGTGTACTTAAAGAAAGTATTGAATTTCCAACAACCTGGTTTTTCCCACTTCTAACCTTTCATTTCATCCAGGTAGGAGAGGTGTTGTCAAAACAATTTTAAAACTTGCCTTTGAAAGGTCTATGTAACTCCAGACCCTCCCTTTGGAAAGTGTGGGTTTTATCACTTGTCATTTCCTTCGTGGTCTTTTGCTAAAACTAAGCCGTGAGAGTTACATTTAAATACCTGATTATAGTGACAATTCACAACTCATAACCTCCAAGAAAACAACAACAATTACAGATTTCTTTCTAGGATAAGTTAAATAAACGACATGGCAGCAAGGTCTTATCCAAACGTCATTTCTAGCACTAGGAAAATCTGATGTACACAGATTTTCTTGTTATTTGAAAGATAGGTCCTGGGCTGTTTTGCTGTGTATTGCAGTTTCCAATTTTACTTAGCGAGGAAGCTTTATCTAGCTAGCATAGTGGTTCTCAAAAGTTTTGGGTTTCAGAACCACTTTACACACTTAAAAATTATTGAAGTTTCCAAGGGAGCTTTTGTGTTTCTGAGTTACATCTACAGATACATAACCTACTAGAAGTTAAAAGTAAGAATGCAAAATATTTTTTTTAAAAATAACAATGAACAATAAACCTATAACATGTTAATAAAGTTACCATGTTTAAAAAAATAACTACATTCCAAAAAATATTAGTGAGAAGAGCGTCATTATTTTACACATTTGCATCATGTAACCTCTGGAAAACATCACTATAAAATCATTAGTGAGATTTAAAAAGGTATTATTGCAAAAATAGTTTTGATCTCATAGACTTCCTGAAAAGGTCTTTGGGCTTGCAGGGGTCCTCAGACCACACTTATCTGGAGACACTAATCTAAAGGACCCAGCATTTGTTTTGGAGTGACAGTCCTGAGTTTGAATCCCAGTTTTGCCTTTCAATGGTTTTAAAGCTTCAGTTAAAGTATGTACCTTGTCTGAGACTCAGTATATCATGCTGGGAATTAAGGTAACGCTTCTTCACAGAGAATTAAATAACACATTTAACTCTGTGCAATAGTTGAGCACAAATCAGTCAACCCTTTTTAATAGTAAGTTTCCTCTCTATCCCTTCTGCAAATTCATTGGCACTCATAATTATATCGTCAATGTCTGTATGAATTGCTTTGTGAACTTGGTAAGGTCCTATTTTACCTCCCTGTTTCTCAGTGCCCTCAGTGGGGAAAACACAACACAAAACAGAAAAACGAATACAGCTGTGATGACAAAATAAAATGATACATTTTAAGATGTTTTGAAAAAGTAAAAGGGACATCAAAATACAAGAAACGTACTTATTTTGGCAACAGAATAAAAATGTTAATGAATGCTACTTAGACCAAATTCAATTCTTTGAAAGATAAATTAAAAATACAAGTTATAGTAAATTATTTCCTTAAAAAGCCTAGGTTTGGGCACTATACATTTTCTAAATCCCTGATTCTATTGTCGAGTTATACAGCACACTGAAAGGTAAAATGGTTTTCTAGGGGCATGCTGTTCTATGCCCATCTATGGCATGCTGTTCGTCCATTACTTGTGGGTTTTCTGATCTGGAGCAAATCAACTCCTTGGACAGTAGTTTTCATCTTTAAAATGACTTTTTGGGGGCGTTAGGTACTCATCTTTTCAGCTCCCAAGTTGTATAATGCTATTATTCTTTTTCTGCAATCACTGGATTTTTTTAAAGAAAGAAAGTTTTTGCAAGATGTTAGCCTCAGCTCATCACTACATATATATGCACAATTTTAATTAAAGGCCACTGTGCGTGGAGAAAAAGAGAGAGGAATCTTGATAATGACCATTCTCCATATAAAGGAAAATAAACCAGTATCAGAGAGAGAAATTTAACAGAAGAAAGAAAAGTTCCTATTTTATGGACTCATGACAGAATCTCTACTCTTTAGCTGTATTTCTTTTCTCAATAATCCAAAACCAATTTTATAACTCAGTTGTCTCCCAGCTAAATGTGCAGCCTGCTGCAGAGACAAGTTTGTGAAGCTTAACTATATAAAATGGTGTATCTAAAGAATGCCTCATATGTTTGCAGGGATGTTTTTATAGTTGAAAGGAGCTTTGCTTAGTTTGTTTCCCTCTTTCTCCTTCTTGATAGTAGGCTTACAAAAACTATTAACAAAAAGAGATACATCAAGAATAGAACATAGAGACATTGAATTGAACTAGAAAAGGTATGGTTTACATGTGCAATTATATTAAAAGTCCAGCACGCACCATTGCCGACTAAGCATCAGACAATGTCAGAGTTTCTGATCTCATTAAAGTATTATTGAAAAGCAGCATTGATTCTTCATGAACCCGTTTGGAGTCCTCATTACACTGTGTTTTTACTTTACCACCCATTAGGTAACCTTGTTTAGCACTAGCCTAGGAGGAATTAAGCACCACAGGTTTCTTCAAAGGGTTCATAGAGTAAACAATATTTAACCATTAGAATGATGCATTTTCTTCAGTTTTTCTCAAGCACAGAAAGCCCAGCTCTATTGCTATGGACAGGTGACAGCAGATAATATCAGCAATATAAAGTCATGAACGTGTCTGTCTATTTTTCTACAGAAGTGACAGAATTAGGAAAGGCACATACACTGTAATGTGTGTGGGTGGAGAGAAATTACACTTCTCTAAGTTCCAGCATATATACAGATATATATTTTTTTCCTATTTTTTATATTCAGTTCCTATTAAGACATGTGTTTCAATTTTTTTTGACTTGATATTAACAGTACATAATATTTTCTTCTATTTCAGAAAGGAGGCAAATCAGACCACACTTTTACTATCCAGACAGGGAAACGTCCTGGGTGTTCTGTTAATTGAAATGGACAACTTCCTAGGCTCAAAAATCTATCAGGTGGTCTTGTTGCAGCAACATCATGCAAACCGTAGGCACAGATGAAATGAGTCACATTCGCAACATGCTGCTGGTTAAGTTCATTTAGGGCGATAGAAATTACACATTGGAAAACAAACTGAAGATTGCAGAAACATACATTAAAAAACTGCTAATTCATACTGATGAAAAACGTCCTTAGCATTGGACTTCATCTGCCTCCAAGGTCATAAATGCTGTTAATACCAAGGTCAGGGAAAGAAGATAGTGGGCCTTCCAAATAATTTATTTTAGATTTGAAGTGTCAGATCCTATATCAACTTGTATTGAATGTAGTATTCATTCTCTTGCCATATAAATTGACACTGCTTTTGTTTCTCAAAATGAGGTTTTGCATCAGCTTTCTGGGTAGGTATCCTGTGGCACAGTGTATTACACAAAAGCAATTTGTAGAGGTGTTGAAAGAAAAAATAATTATTATTTTTGCATCACAGGAAACACCTACTTGTTAAATGGAATATAAAAATGAAAGCATTTTTGATACATTATCACCATAATTGATTAGTATCTTAACTTCCCTTGAAAATTTTGCTTCTGGTTTCTCTAGCCAATAATTTTCTCTGTCTTCGACATTGAATGAGTTTAGTAGGAAAAAGTGCTCTAGGTTGTTTTGCTACTTCTAAAAAAACCCCAAAAAACAAAAAAACAAAAAAATCCAAACTGGCATTTTGCTTAGCAAAGTTGAAAGCAACCTACAAAGTACAAACCGGAAGGGTATATTATGGAAAATAATATCTCTCATGTTGGCTACTCTTGATCATTACGTATAGACAGGTACCAGCTGTGTTATGTAGACACTCCGAGTTACAATGATTGCATTTGTTACATTTATGGTATTATCACCTTTTAAATTGATTTATGTAGCTGTATCCTCTAAGTTTTGCAATATAATTCTCAGACTGTTTGTGATATTTCAAACTAGTTACGTTTTAGATAAAATAATTGGGCTTCAAATTGCTGCAGAAGTTTTAAGGAATCACTCCCCCCAATTAAATTATTTTAAAGCATTAACAGAATACACTAATTAAACATTATGCCTATATATTTATGAACTATGAGATTATATTACATTGTTTTTATTTGACTATATTTCTCTTCCTATAAGACTGTCAGACCATAACCAGCAAGCTTGTATCCCCAGATGTTTTGATACAGGAGAGATGCTCAAAAACTTCTTTTTGAGTGAATAAAAAAGTGAAACAAGATTGAAAAGAATATAAAAATTGAGATACAGCAACTCCTTAATTTAACTGATACATGTCCTTCTTTCAATAGGATTTTGACAAATAACTACCATTTATAAAGTGCTTATTATGTGCTGAGGAGAACATAAAACCCTTTATACTATTTCATTTAGCCCTAGACATAATTCTGTGAGGCAGATATTAGTCTCTTGTTTTAAGGATAATAAAATTGAATGTCAGGGAGAGTCCAAGAGACTCACACAAGGTCATATACCTACTGATTTTTGCTAGGCCTTTAGGTTAATTTTTGCTAGCCATATCTATTTCCGAAGAAATCCATTTCTAGTATTCATTTCCCTCTCTAGCACTTGGCTTTCACTAAAAATTTGTATCATATGAAATAAAGGACTCAATAGATATAAAAAAACTTTGAAAAGCCCTATCTTTTGACCTAAACCAAGACCTCTTCCTACTGACAAAAGAAACCTTGGTTTCCTCCCTCCCTCATTATCCATAGCCAACCATGTTGCACCAGCCTTCCAAGAAAAACGATTTCCTCTCAAATCAGTTACTTTTTAACCATACCCACTGACCACCTCACACCCTCTGCCTGGACCATCACCATGGTTTCCTTCTGTTTCCTTACGAGGCTCCCCACTACTAGTTTCTAATTTTGAATGCTTCACATTACTCCTTCTGTCTATTTATTACCTTGCTGACAGAGTTATTTTATCAAAGTACAGAGTCTAATTATGTCAGTTTTCAAGAATCTGGAATTCCGTAGCAGAGCTTGCCGGCTTTTTGTCAACCTAATCCTTTTCTTCTTCCATTTTTTTTTTATTAGTTTCAGGTGCACAAAACAATGTAATAGGTAGACATTTTTCATTTGTATCTCTCACACAGTGACAACCCCCCACTCCACCCCCCCATCCACCCTAATCTCTTTTTTACACTTTCAACCTCTTTTTCCAACACTGGCTCACAACAGGTTCTGACTCTGTTGAAGTCCCCTACCCAGTGTGTCATGCCATTTTATATTTCCCAGTGCAGTGTCCCCCAATGTTCCTCGCAACCCTGCTTATTTATCAGTTCTGTGATTTTAAAAAATACTTTGAAAAATGATTGAAGCATTATCTCTTCAGTGAAAGTTCCTCCCCCCCCCCCAAACTACCCTAGTTGATGTTTCTTCGTTGATCTACATGCCTCAGAGAGAGACTCTACTACTCCATTGTAGTTATTTGCTTACATGCCGGTTTATTTCATTAGATTGTGAGCTCACTGAAGACAAGGGCTATGATTAGTCATTTCTGTATTCTTAATATTTAGCACAGTGCCTGGCACAAAATAAGTGCTTAATTCAAATAAGTGTAAAATGTGCATACTACTATGATTTCTAAAACTCTTGTCTCCGGATCTGACATGCTTTCCTTACATGTAAATATCTACTTCTGATAAAGCATAACAGTTCCCAGTTCTCAGCTACCTGTCTTGAGGTTGTCTTCGTTAGCACCACCTTGGAAATCTTGTGAAATATTATACAGTCACTATACTTTCCCCCCTCTTCCAGTCAGGGATTTCAAGTAGGTCAACAACCCTGAATAGCTGGTAACTTCAAAGAGGGTGATGGAAATAAGAGGACTAATATGAACACAATAAACTCTTTGTTCATATCTGGGAGTACATAATTAAAGACCAGTGCTTTGTCTCTTCAAATGTCCGAAGTGAAACCTATGTAACTTTACTAACAATTGTCACCCCATTAAACTTTAATTAAAAAAAAAGAAATATATATATATATATATATATATATATATATATATATATATATATATATATATATCACAAAATGATTTTAGCTAGTGTATGGTGAAATTTGGATCCATGGTGGCCTATCCTATCCTTCTAGTAAACACTAAAACTTTTCTCACATGATGCCTAATGGGGAGTTATTTATTAAGTTGTTACTCACTGAGCAGGAGTATAGAGCTTTAAATCTGAAGCTTCAACAGGAAATTGACATAGTCACTGCCTCCTTCATGACATGACAGAAACAACGTTTACTCAGTTTTAAAATCCATTTCAAATTAAGTTGCAGAAAGCATTGCTACCCATGTAATGCTCATGGATTCTGTAATTGAGTTTTTCCCCTTTAAATTTATAAATATACCACAGGATAATATTTCTGACACCAGTGCACTTAGTAAATAATTCAATTGATCCCAGTTCTGAAAAACTGACCTCTCTGTAGTTTAAGTTGCTCTTCTTTGCCAAGTTATAAATGAAAAGGCAACAATAGTTTTTAGTTGAAATATAATTACAAGCAGTATGACAGCAGTAGAACTGAGGACAGCTGTTTAAATAGGAACAATGTAGCTCAAAAGGAAATCATAATGCTTATGGAAACACACTTGATGCGGCTGTAATTCTAGAAACAACTATGAGATTAGAGCATCAAAGAGCTATAAACCTATTCTTTTTAGCTTTTATCTGGACATAATATGTGAAAAAAAAATCACTAAAAATGCCTGACTTCACACAGATGTGACAGTGAAAGGTTATGAAATCTTTGATGTTATTTGGAGGAAAAGAACTGCTGCTTTTAACTTTGCAGTTCTTTTTTCATTACACACTCTATTTGGAATGGTAACACATAAATAACAGATCTCAGCTATATTAGTTGAATGTGTTTCAGTGAAGTAAGAGCTATCTTCTGATCCAATTAATCTTGATTTGGGATAAGTGCTTGATAAATGATTTCCCAGGAAGGGAGGCACCATGGCTCATTGCATTTCGTTTTCATCTTAGATTGGCTGTGTACTCACTGTGTGACCTTGGCAAAGTCATTTAACCTCTCCTTACCTCTTTTCATTTGTAAAGTGAAGCTAATCTTGGCCTACCTCTCTTGGCAAAAATAAACACTAGCACCATATATTCAATAAGTACGAACATGGGAGAATATTGGTATAAATGATGAACATAGTGGAATAAGAATATTATTGTGTCACTAACAAAAGCCTCTGAACAAACTGTTTTCATGTAGAACTGACTGTTTCCAACAACTGTCTACTTTGAATTCAGTTAAACAAACAGGTGCTGTGATACTTTGGTCCATTAGACATAGATCTGGTTGCACAAAACTGGAGTAATATAATCTTTATTGGCTAAGTCTATTTAATGCATACACTTTCATTCTTTTGGCTATTTACTTGTAGGTTCTGACTCTTATAGTCCAAACCATTAACCAGGTGGTTAAAAGTGATACAGGCAGCAAAAACGATAATCAGGTAAAGAAACCACCCAAGAGACAATATCTGGTGATGTGAATTGAGGTGACAGTTAAACAAAAAAGAATAAAAGCAAATGAGAAGTTGGTTACTTATTATTTAAAATGAAGGGCTATATTACAAACACTTAAAATGGAGTCAGGTCTATGTAATATAAACTTACGTTAGAGTACAACTTTAGCTTTGAACATTTTAACTTAAATTTTGGAATACATTTTCAAGGAGAAGAAATATTTGTACCAAACATAGACATGCTATGGAATGCTTAAAGAGCAGAAGAATTCTAAACACTATTCTAAATGGTATCAAGTATTTGAAAAGTGTTGGAATCATATTTGAATGTAGATGTTAGGTCAGATTTAAGAAAAAATAAATTGTACTAACTCTGAGAGTTGTTATTGATGGAAGTATTTTAATTTTTTCCACTAGAAGTTATAAAAAATACTCTAGATTAATTTTAATAATTTTAATAATTGATCATAATGATGGACTCTTATTCTAAATTGAAGAAAAAAGAAATGGACTAATTTCCTAATATTTTTTGCAACCCTGTACAATCTGTAACTACATAGAAAAAAAGTGTTTTTTACATATATTAATCAAAAATTGAGCTGAGATTTTGGTTTGTTTTCTAGAATTGGTCTTGATTGGACATTTTATTTAAACCTCATAGAACTGGGATAGGAGTGTGGGAAAAAGAAGAAATATAATGAAATATGCCCAAGTTGCTTCCAGATAAATTGGGGGGATGAATTAGTGAGAAAGGCCTACCACTTACAGAAATGAGTGATAGGACCACATCTATTTGGAAGAAAGTTGGCTAAAACCAAGAGTGCGTGTTGTGAGTACAGCTCACAAACAGTTCACTCTGCATTCCTGGTATCTATTATTGGGTTCAGCACATTGCAAATATTGAGTAAATATTTGATAAACTCACGGAGTGATTGAAATCTAGGACCTGACTCTCAGAGTATTTTAAACTCTTCATTCACTTGAACAAATATTGACTAAGCACCTTCTAAGTGTAGACAATATGGTGAATAAAAAGACAGTCTCTATTTTCAGTCTAGTTACAGAGATATTAAGCAAATAAACTCATTAAAGAGTATAGTAATAACACTCAGAAAGCACTCTACAAGATGGAAATCGTTAAAGTGAACTGACCTTGACTAGGAATCAAGGCAGGATTTTCTAAGTAAGTGACTCGTGAGTTGACATGTGAAAGGTGAGTGTTAGTTGGTCTGATGTGGAAGCAAGCAGAGATGGCAGAGATCTCCAGGTAGAGAAGACTGAGTAGAAGGAGGGGCAGAAAAGACATGTGGCGTAGTTAATGAAGCATCTGGGCGCATCCTGTAGAGCATGGTAGGCCTCATTCAATAGATGACTTTGTCATAAAGTGGTGGAAAACCACCTAAGGATGATTACCGTTCTGACTGCAAGGCAGTGACAGTCTGGGAAAAGGCATGGGAAGCAGCTACAAGACACACTCTGCTTTTCTCAAAAGGATTGAAGACTTGTCTATAGGACGTCGTTAGTTTTTGCCTATTAGACACTCCACAGAGAACCAGGAGATATTATAAACATTTTTCTCAGCTGTTTCCGAAAGCAAGAGCCACACAGTGGTGACTTGATCACACAGATCTCAGAAGTGTCACAATGACAAATAAAAGAATTGGAAAAGCCTAAGTGCTTTCCTTTCATACTGAAAGCTCCTCATGTACTTGTATTTTTATGACCAAAGAAAAGTGGTTTGCCATTTGTATATCAGAGTAGTACGGGCTTAGTATAATGCTTGAGTGGAAGGTGGCTTGAGCTAGACGGGGCCTGGAAGTAAGCCACCATTTAGGTGATTGGATCTAATCTTCTAAAACTGAAATCAATGTCTAGTCCATAGTTTTCTCCCGTAACAGATAACACTGTTGTAAAAGTTTAGAGCACAGCTTATCCCTGTGTGGTCCACCTAAACTTGAGACAGAATCAACTGGACTGATTCCTAAAAATGAAGATTCTGGGCCTCTTAGTTCCAGACCTTCCAGGTTCTTAGGTTTAAGAACCCGCAAATGTAAAACATTCATAGGTGACTCTCAAGAAAACCTATGTTTAAATCTTAGGCAACGATTCCCAGGCATTCATATATATAAGAATCACTGGGGAACTTAGAAAATGCAGAGTCCCAGAATCCACAACCAGAAATTTTAATACAGGAGATTTGGGGTAAATACCTAAGCAGAGATATATGTTTTTTAAAGCTCAGGTGAATTTTAAGTACAAAGTTAAGAGCCACTAGTCTAAAAGTTCTCCCTAGTTTATTTGAACTATTTCTAGTAAGATCTCTCAGAAAGCACATACACACCTGTATTATAAGTTTATTGAGGTCAGGTGCACTGTCTGTTTCAACTTTCTCTCCCCAGTGCTAGGATAGAGTTAACTCGTACCATTCTGTGGATGTCAGGTGAAATGTCATTTCCTTCTTAACTAGATGGCCTGATCCTGCTATAGATTCACATCTCCCTGTAACTTCCCAAATCACTCATTACACTTCTTTGTAATTAAACTGCCAAGTTACATGTCTTCTAAGCTACTCTGAGAGACTTTGTCTATTTTGTGCTCAGTAGAACTGTCAATATCTAACAGAATACCTGGCACTTAATAGGCACTTTTTTTTTTTTTTAAATTGGAGAATATTGGGGAACAGTGTGTCTTCCCAGGACCCATCAGTTCCAAGTCAAGTTGTTGTTTTCAGTCTAGTTGTGGAGGGCACAAGTCCGCTCCAAGTCAAGTTGTTGTTTTCAATCTCGTTATGGAGGGTGCAGCTCAATGGCTGATGTGGGAATTGAACTGGTGACGTTGGTGTTATGAGCACTGGACTCTAACCAACTGAGCCAACCGGCTGCCCCTAATAGGCTCTTTGAAATACTTATTGAATGAAATAAATATGCAGTAAATATTAAATGTTTTTATTACTTGAAAACTATTATTAAGAAATAGACATCAAATTCTGGTAGAACTTTGCAACAATGATTGGCATAACGGCCCAAACATGGCTACTTCTCACCTGCAGCTATAATCCTAGTCCAAAATGCCTCCATCCTTCCTTCAAAGGGGAAATCAAACAGACTTGGAAAATGAAGGCATCCTCATCAGAGCAAGATTGCTCAGGAATTAGATGAGTATTAAATAAAGGGTATATTTAGAAGATCTTTAGAAGAAAATTGTCTTTAAGGATTAAAATAAATAATGAAAATATAGATAGTAATCTGGACATTCATAAGGATGGCCTAAACATTGAGAGCAGAACAGGACTTTAGGAGTCTACAGTGAAGAAATGGAGGAAGTACAGGTGAGAGTAAAAACGATCAGGATCTGGGTATCTTGGAGGTATTATAGGAGACACTGAACTTGTTAATAAAGAACCCACATTTAATAAGGAATATAGTAAAGAACAGTTCAGTGGGCTTGATTAGTGGGTGGTTCAGATATGAAAGCCTCCCCTCTTCATAGCAAGAGGAGAAGCGAAAGGTATGATGTTAATGAATGAAGGCAGTGAAAATACGTTATTACAGACAACTTGGTCTCCGTTAAGAAAATACAAGGCGACGTAATTTGGAGAAGAGAATTTGTTCAGACTGAAATGGAGGATGCCATGGAAGGCAACCAAAGTGAGAACAGGATGTATGACAGATAACTGTGAGATATTCTCTACCTTTTATTTTCTGAGAAATGCAAGAGACCCCTAATCTAATCTTGAACTTAAACTGGAAAAAAGATCATTCAGTTTGTTTCTGTTCTATTTTCATCTTGTCATGGTCTCTTTTCAATTCTAATTCTATTGATTTTTTCAACCTCTTTCTCCATCATAGTAGAAAAATATTGAAAGAACAGGGTAAAGGAACATTAACCTCCAATGATAGGAATGCTATAGTATTCACTTAGCAATGACAAGAAGCCCATAGAAGCCCTGGTACAGACCTCAGACTCCACAAAGCGGTATACCATTCATAAAATCTTGGAAATATTGTTGGAGCTCGGTATTGTGGGTTCAGGAGAGAGGATTAGGATAGCAATGCCCTCATCAAATATACACAATGCCTTCTCTGAGCTGAGCTTTAGGTACCTATGGAGTAAAGCACCAAGTCTGGGTTAGGGAGAAAAAAATGATAGTGAAAGAAAGAATAAGAGGATAATGAGACAAATAGAATTGCTATTGGTGGGAAAAGAAAGAGCTACAGGTTAAAGCCACAGGGGAATTCGTAACGTGGAAAATCAAAATATTTAACATTAACCAAATTATAAAATAACCAAAGTATTCACTGGACTGATTGTCTAAAGTCAATAAGCAATGTACCTTACAGTCAAGAGTTTGAGTTGTGCATTTCTATTTATTTCAGTTCTTCTGATTGACAGGTGATCTTAGGCACAGCCTTTAACCTTTAAGTTTTCGTCTTTATCCGTAAAATGGGGATAATTATGCTATTTATTTCATAGGGTATTTACATTGATTAAGTGAAAAAGAGCATGTAAGTGTTTAACATGGTGCTAGGAAGCAATTAAGAACTTCATATATCCAATTTAATATTACTAGCTACCATTTGCTTTGCTGCCTTTTACTCACCAATAATGAAGTACAAAGACAACCAAAGATTATTCTGGTTGTCAGGGAAAACTGACAATAGGTTGGCCTGCTGCTTTAGACAATCCACAGAGTGTACGACCTTGCATAAATGATTGGAAGCCCAAAACAAAAGAATATCAGAGGGATCTTTATCTAAATGGGAAGGATAAAGACACTAAGATTTAAAGCATTGTTACGGGAATACACAAGGTTGAAAGAGGTTTGTTTTCTTATGGAAAGTATTAAAAACTTATAAAGCTTTTAAAATACCATCTTGCATTTCACAACAGCTACAATAGAAGTTGTCACATGGTAACAAAAGGAGATATCTGCATGCAAGTTAAACATTTAATGAAAGTGAACCACTCCAATTTAAAATGTAATGCAAGGCTTCTAAATGGAATAATAATGTTTTAAGTCATCATGGAAACGTAAATATGTTTAGAGCAAAGTTGAGGTTTCTAAAAATATCATGATAATGTTTCTCCTATGGAAGACAATTGTTGTTGAATAATGTTTTCTTGTTCCAATAGTAGAGAAAATAAATCGATGACGTTTTATAGTATAGAACCCCGGCTGTGTCCTCAGAGCTGTAATAGACACTATGGACATAGAAGATACTTGTCCATGAAGGTATTATTTGGGGAAATCAGGCTAACGAAAACCAACAGTGAACAGTAGGAGATGACACAGGACTTGTGGAGCTCCTGAAGCATCCAACCTGCTGCTGAGACCAGCACCCTGGGACTCATCTGCGAGTCCTCTTTCCCTGAATCTTCACATGATCAAAACCTACCAATTCTACATCCACAAAATGGTCCAAATCTGCCAAGCT
Source organism: Rhinolophus sinicus (assembly GCF_057876585.1). Classification (NCBI taxonomy): domain Eukaryota; kingdom Metazoa; phylum Chordata; class Mammalia; order Chiroptera; family Rhinolophidae; genus Rhinolophus; species Rhinolophus sinicus. The sequence goes on along the minus strand of NC_142501.1, from coordinate 75,000,742 downwards.
CTCCCTGATCCCACAACTACTATCACAGTTCAAAATACCATCTTTTCCTTGGATAAATGCTGTACTCTCTTAATTCTAGTCTTTTCTACCAACAGTCAGTATTCTACCCAGTAGACTGAGTGAGCGCCTCGAATATTAAACTTGGTCATACTATTTCTCTGGTAAAATATTTCAGTGGCCCCCATGACAATTAGAATACAATCTAACCTCCTTTCCTAGCTTATGGTGTCCTATATGTTTTGCTCTGGTTATTTCATCTAACACTTTGCTTTGCACTAAACTTCTTATACTCTCCTTCTCAAGTCAGGGTCACTCCTGCCTGACGACTCTTGCACATGCTGAAGCCTCTGTTTGGAACCCTCTTTCTCCAGATATTCCAGGACGGTTGTTACTCTTTAGGTTTCAACTCAGAGAAGCCTGTGACCCTCTGTAGGGAGCCGGAGCATTAAGGGTTAAGAAAATGTAACTTCAAGCAGAGTTTGGGAGGATCACTAAGGGGAACTCCGATAAGCATAAAGAACAAACAGACACCTGCTACCCTGGGAATGGGAAAATATCTGAAGGTCTAAGAACAGTCAGGGCCAAACTTTTAGAAAACATAACTAATCTGTACTTGCTGCCTTAGCTGCTTTATGTAACCTTCTTGTTTCTGTGTGTATAAAAGAAAGCTGAAAAATAAAGTAGGCGCAGCAGTCTAATTAGAACTGCTCGCCCTCCCGATCCCATCTTTGTCTCTTGTCTATTTTTTTCTCAATCCTCACTCCCCACTTCAGGAACCGTTCGTCTCGTCGGCAGGCTCCGACAAGTGGCGCCCGAACAGGGACCTGAATACTGGGGAATCAGTGAAGGACACCGCTTGCAAATGAGACGCGTCAAATAAGGTTGGTGAAAGCGGTGAGATACCATAGTCGGGAGTAAAATAAAATGGGACAGGGGAACAGTAAAAGGCTGTTTACCCACATATTAAGGAGCATGCTAAAAACTAGAGGAATTAAAACCAGTGAAGCACAGTTGCTTCGATTCTTAGAGTTTGTAATACAAATATGTCCCTGGTTCCCAGAAGAAGGGACTTTAAACTTAGAAACTTGGGAAAAGGTAAGAGAGCATTTGCAGGGATATTATGATGCTCATGGACCCTCTGAAGTACCAGTAGACACTTTTTCCTTATGGAATTTGGTTAGGGATGTGATCGATCCTAGACATAAAGGAATCAGATACTCTAAAAATGACCAACCCAAACTGGATCCCCCTTGGAAGCAGAGGTGCAAAGATTACAAGCTGCACTCACTTCCCTCTCTGTTCAAATGCAGTTAGTTCAGGCTCGACAGACTGGGCCTTTATTAGAATCTCAATCAGAATAGAAGCCTAGGTTACAATGAAGCTCTCCTCCAAGTGTAGTTGCAGGGCTAGATCCACTGCCCGAGGCCCCAATCAACAGAAAAAGATTCAAGCCGCCAAGCTGCTAGTACAGGAGCAACTTAAAAAGGGACACATTGCTTCCTCCAATTCTCCCTGGAATTCTCCCATTTTTGTTATTAAGAAAAAATCTGGTAGATAGAGATTATTACAAGATTTACAAAAAGTTAATAAAACCATGAAATTAATGGGAGCCTTACAGACAGGCTTGCCCTGTCCTGCAGCCATACCAAAAAACACATATAAAATAGTTTTGGACTAAAAAGATTGTTTTTATACTATACCTTTAAATCCTGATGACTGCCCTAGATTTGCTTTCAGTGTTCCTTCTGTTAATTTACAAAAACCTTTTAAGAGATATCATTGGCTAGTGCTACCTCAGAGAATGGCTAATAGCCCTACATGATGTCAAAAATTTGTATCAGCTGCTATAGAACCTACCCGAAGGACATTTTCAGATATTTACACCATCCACTACATGGATGACATACTTCTTGCCTACTCTTGTGAACCAAAGTTGCTTGCTGCTTTTGCTCATTTACAAAAAAAGCTCCACAATTATGGGCTAGTTATAGCCCCAGAAAAAGTTCAACAAGTGCCTCCTTACTCTTATCTGGGATATTGTTTAATGCCTCAGGCCATTGTGCCTCAAAAAATACAAATCCGGCGAGATAGTTTAAAAACGTCAAATGATTTCCAAAAGCTACTGGGAGACATTAATTGGATTAGACCTCAGTTGCGGTTGACAACCGGTGAATTACAACCTTTGTTTAAAATATTACGTGGGGAAGCTGATCCTACTTCTCCCCGCGAGATAACACGGGGAAGAGGCTTTGCTTGTATTTCTCCAGGTCCGGAAGAAAAACCTTTGTGAATTCCTGGTCGGTGTTAAACCATACCATGAGCGACAGCCCACAGAAGAGGAGACATCTATAGATACCCATCCACACCCCTAGGGTGTGGAAAAGCTCTCACTTTCCGCAGCTGCAAAAAGACTTTCCACTTCAGACCCTGTTAAATGGATAAAGACTTTGGGTAGAGGGTTTGCTGGAGATATTGCTATTCTGTTTATTGTTCTGTTTGTTTTACATAGTCCTCAGATGTGAACAAATAGCCCTCCAACGGGCTGTAAATGAAATAACTACACGTTCTGTGTTTCTCATGCTTCAAAAACAAAAAAGGGGGAGATGTAGTCACACAACAGCCTAGCCGACTGTCCCCCCATGTCTTTCCTTAAGGAAAGAAGAGTCTGTAAGACTGTGCCTTTCTGGGACTCTGTTCCATCCTTGTGTTTACACCTTATGTCTCTCTGTCTGGTCCCCAAAAGATGGTTTGCAGCCAAAGACGGGTAAGATATCTCACGGGAGATACAACCTAAGCCAGGCGGAACCGAGTGGGGACCCCCAATGAGCTGCCTTAGAAGACCCAAAAAGGAGCCTTTCCTCCCCTTCCCCCTGCCTGGCAAAAGCCATTGCTGTCTCTGGCTTTCCTCTGTCACCTGATTGTGAGAGAAGTCATGAGGGCAATGAAGATCAGTTCTCTCCACTTATCTCAACAAAACTGTTACAATATGAGTGACTTGACCCTGAGAAGGTAAGACATCATGGGACTTTATGCTTCGGCTGTTAACAGACAAAGGGTGATTGGAATAAACATTTTTCTGCTATGAGGTATGAGTCTCACAGACCGTGTAAGAAAAAATGTTACTCTTGATCTTATCCAGTTTCATAAAGAGGTCTTGACACTACAAGAGACCTCTCCTTTAAATACTGATATAGATGAGACGCTCAACAAACTTGTCTCTAGTTTTCACAATGTATTTCCATCATACTCTTCAATGCTTCAATTTATGGCCCCCCTTGTAATTCCACTTGTTGTGATCCTCCTGATACTGTGTTTCCTCCCCTGCATCACAAAAGCTGTGATGGGGATAGTCACAGATATTTATGGAGAAATTCACAAAATAAGGCTCCACATGGCTAATAAACCAAAAGCCACTGCCCCTGTCTAACCCCAAAGGAGATCGGTAGCCAATGACGGGTAATGATCAGTAAGCGTTTTTACAACCTAAGACAGGAGTCGATCGCTTTGATGATCGATATCCAATGACGGGTAAGTGAGAATGTCTGTACTGACTACCTAAGCCAGACACGATCTCAAAAAAAAAAAATAAAAAAGGGGGATATGTAGGGAGCCGGAGCATTAAGGGTTAAGAAAATGTAACTTCAAGCAGAGTTTGGGAGGATCACTAAGGGGAACTCCGATAAGCATAAAGAACAAACAGACACCTGCTACCCTGGGAATGGGAAAATATCTGAAGGTCTAAGAACAGTCAGGGCCAAACTTTTAGAAAACATAACTAATCTGTACTTGCTGCCTTAGCTGCTTTATGTAACCTTCTTGTTTCTGTGTGTATAAAAGAAAGCTGAAAAATAAAGTAGGCGCAGCAGTCTAATTAGAACTGCTCGCCCTCCCGATCCCATCTTTGTCTCTTGTCTATTTTTTTCTCAATCCTCACTCCCCACTTCAGGAACCGTTCGTCTCGTCGGCAGGCTCCGACAACCCTCCATCCTATATAAATGGCCCTTCTACCCTCAACATACTACTCATTATCCCATTTATGGTTTTATGGGTTTTTTCCCCACACCACAGTAATAACTATATGTATGTGGGTCTATTTTCTTTTTATTCCACTATAGTATAAATTCCTTGAAAGCAAGGATCCTGGTTAACATATTTAATGCTGTATCTCCAAGAACTTCCTAAAACCAGTGCCTGACACCTACTAAGCATTTGTTACTTGGATGTTGACTGAATGAAGGGGGCCATTACCCATACCTCTCATCCAGATATATTCCCTATCTCTGAAGTCATCTACTCCCAGAATTCTTTTCTGTCTTTGATGAGATTTGCACTGAAAATCTTTCATTACCTTTCTAATGAGACTTGAGCCCCTAAATCTTCTATTCACCTTTGGCACCCAAAGCCTTTTCCTGGCATCTCCCAGGAGATGAAAGTCAACATAGGGTAGCAAAATAAGATACAAGTATTATCTAGTTTCTCCCCTTCACCCCCAAACTTGACCTTCCTCTACCTTCTGAGTTCAGATGATCAGTGAACTTAAAAAGAAGAAAACTATAGATATTGGGACACAGAGGTCCTTTAGGACATCAAGTTCTAACAATACTGTCATGGCTATATGATGGTTAGTCACTCTGGGAACTGATCCAGGCAATAATTTCCTAATATTAGTAATGTTGACTAAAATAATAATAATAAAACATGTTTTTCTCCCTCTGGGAAAATAGTTTCATGTCCCAAATGGTTAACTTGCACATAAAATTATAAAATACATCTTGATTTTAATTTTAAAATTACCTGAATAAATTGTGAGCTGTCGAAGTCCAGACGACAGAAAAGTCATCATGGCCTGTAGTAATTAAAGGAGAAGTATGTAGGGGAGGAGGGACTTGAGATGAGCCTTAAGTTAGGGTTGGATTTAAATAGCTGCTATACTTAGTCGCATTATTTCCCCTCACCTAATTTTGAGGGGAAATTTGCATCTCCTCTATGCCTAGTTTCTCCTGGCTGGCTGCCACACCTGTCTATAGCAGCAGCCCTTTTGCTGAAAAATGGCCAACAAGGTAACTGTGAATAATTTCAGGCTTAAAACTGTCACAAACTGAAATGTTAAATGAGTAGAGCACTGTAGGAGTATATTTGTATGGATGCACATGTACTTCTTTTTTATCTTTTTTTAGATTTCTCCTAGCAGCTTTAAAAATGTACAAAATAACAATGTAGCAGAAGCTATATATTAATTGAAGTCACTAACCAATGCAAAACATCTTAATCACTTGCAACTAAATTGTACTTCAAACAAGTTAACCGAGGTAATAACATGTTTCACCACATGCTTTCACATGGCTCAGCATGGAGAAAGGGGAAACTGTGTTGTAGCATCCCCGGCTTATCCTCCATGTATTAAACTTACTATGTAAAGCTCTGAAGCTTTCTGAGAATATCTTTCTGTGAATAGGTAGTGATCCTGCATTGTACGAGTACATTTTAGATAACCAAAATCAAAACAAAATGAAAAAAAGACATGCAAACAGGTAGGACAGATGTCATTTCAGGGACTCTTCAGAAGATGGCACCAGATGTTAATCCCTACTGATGGCCAAAAGACAAAAAAAGCCAAATACCCAAGCCTGCAATGTCATCATTCTTAGTAACATGATTAGTTTTCCAAAAAGAGCGTCTGTTGCCTGGAGCTCTTTCATGGTCACTGCCATTGCCTTCTCGTTTCCCCTCACGGTAGGCTAAATTACAATTCATTATGGAAACCGTTCCTTGCATAATTGTCGCCCACTGCTGTTGGCACTTTGGTAATACAGGTGCGAGCTATTGGCAAATTGCTGCATTGACCAGTCCTAACCAAGTATCCCCTTGACACAAAATCTAATACTTGAATCCCCATGCCTTATATAAGTGGTCTTTATAAGCGGTCATAAGTAGACCTGCCTGAGATAGAAAATCCAAAAGTAGCGAATGCCATCCTTTCCTTTCCAAGCTAACATGGAAATCGGTATTTCCAGTCAATTTCAGAAGTTTGGTCTTCCCTAAAAGAGAACCTTGAGTTTAAAACACGCTAGTTTTGTTTTTTTCTTTTGTTTTTAACCCACTGTCACATTTGTTTGTTAAGAACGAAGACATATGGCATCCCAAAAGGCATACCATCACTCTTCAATGCAAAACAATTAGAGAAAAGGAAGCCAGGCAAACTGAGTACCCATCCAAACCTCATCACTCACTCCCTGAAGTATCTGATACGAATCCATGAGTGCTCAGGTATTCCGTGGTGGTAAGGATGATTTGAAGATGTGGGATTGGATCAGGAGTCTCATGAAATATCTATCTTCAGTAGAACAAGTTCTCATTTGGAACGGTTTTTTAACCTAAGTGAAAGACTTTGGATCTCTTTTAAAAAAATAATTTAACAGTTTTTTTTAAATTACAGTTTACATATATTATATCATATTAGTTTCAGGTGTACAACACAGTGATTAGACATTTCTGTAACTTATGAAGTGATCACCCTGATAAGTCTAGTACCCATCTGACACTGTACGTAGTTATTACAATATTATTGACTATATTTCCTGTGAAACTCTTGATTTTATTCCTCTTCTAGCATAGTAATTAGTAAACTGAATGGCCAATGCTTGTTTACTGCCCATCTTTTCAGTTCATAACCCCTATATCTATGTAAGGGCCACGTCTATTTGATCTTAAGAATCTATCCTATCTGATATATACATTAATAATGATGCCTGTGTATGAATAAAAATAATGATAATTTATAAAGTGCTGCCCATAGGTCAGATACCCTGTGTTTTACATGTATTATTTCATTTAATACATGGTTAATGTACAGCAGCCCTATGAGAGAGACACTATTATCAGCTGTATTTTTGCTGGAAAGAAACTGCAGATTAGTGAGTTGAAATGACTTGCCTTAGATCCAGTAAAAGGAAAATGGGATTTCAATCTAGGTTTGTGTGACCTTAAAATCTATGTTTTTTGTTTGCTTGTTTTATTTCTATGGGGTATTTTATCTATTAATAAACATTTAATAGATTTCATGATATGAGTAAAATATTGTCATGTTAAAACAGTATTATTAAATGGGTTCAGATATATTGTGAGTTCATTCATGTTCCCTTTCAAAAGTATACAGTTGGTCTGTAACATATGATATTAGTTGAGACCCTTGAAACAAGATATTCCGCTTAACTCATTGAGTATTGCTAAGGTGAGCAAAACGAGCATGATCATAGAGGAGGCTTATTATCTGCTAAGACACAGAAGGTGACCGACCAGAAAGTGTTGTTGTGCTCACATGGTAAGGATCCCAGACTCTTTCTGAGATGTCATCTATCAGGTTTTCCAGTTACGTCTAGGGAACCCTTCTTTTCAGGAAGTATAACACATGTCAAGTTAAGCTGCATGTTTTTGTGTAGTTCTCCTTTGAAAGTTTGAAGTTGTATCAGCATATTGTGCACCAAACCATTGTCACTGTTGAGCGGAAAGGGTTTTAGAGTCAGCTGCCTTGATCTATCACTTACAGCCATGTGGCCTAGAGTAAATTACCCTTTCTGCTACATTTTCTTTATCTAATTTGGAAATAATATTTTTCTCATAATGTTGTGAAATGAAATGAGATAGGGTACTTAAAGGAAATTGGAACATATTATACTCGAAAAATTCCCACATCTATATCCAAATTGCATTCTCATTTTTGCCTTGTACATATTAATGATTCATACTATACTACTGAAATACCCCAAACCAATAGCAATGCTAAATATCTTTATCTTTAGCCCCAACCCAACAAAATGAAATAGCTTAAACATATTATTGAAATTTTGTTGAAATGCAATTATATAACAATATATATATATAAACAATAATATAATGATGGAAAATTTACATAGAGCTCAACATTTCCCAGCACTATTCTAAATACTTTATGTCTAACTTATGGAATTCATTAGGCACATAAGAGAAGTCAGTAAGAATTGGCTGAATTAGTTACATGCCGTAATTATTTGCAATTACAATTGTCATTACCTTTATATTTATGATCTAATTTATTTTCAGTAAAAATGTAACTTACTTTTAAATTTTAACATATTACTTTATGAAATTTAGACAGCTGGTACCTTTCACCACTGCTGACTGTAAATCAAACAAAAATTTAATTGATATGAATATGTTTTCTTCATTTTGCATGCATATATATGTATATATACTACATGTGATTGTCTTTTTTTGATTAGAGTATTAGGTAAATAAAAAAAGCAGGCTTATTAGATATTTGAAAGCAGAGAAAATTGAATCCTTAGTAGTGTCATAGTTACTGTAAAGACAAAGGTTAATTATTCTATTATGGTTTCTGCTCACGGCGGTTTTTCCACATAATGATGCTTTTCAAGATGCTGGCAATTGTTACTTTAAAATTGGAAAAAAAGAAATTAATCCTTCTTGAGGGAGTGATGATTCAAACCTGCCAGATGAAGAAAAAAGAAAGCTGACTTCAAAGCCTACATTCTTCTTTGTAGAGTTTCTATAGAATTATGAAAAATGAAAAGGAACTGTCCAACATATTTATGAATTGAGAAGGTAGGCTATGCCACCAAAAATTAAATAGAGGCAGATCACAAAAATTATGAAAATATGTTTCTTCACAAGGGGAAATGAAATATATATACCTGTAGAATGATCAATATCGTTCAGGGCTTTGGAAAGATCTACAGTGCAGTGTAAATTAAAGTAGACAGAATCAAAGAAGCAACAATCCCTCAATGACACGTATCAGATCCGTTTTACTAGTACATACATTATTCACTTCATCGAATCTCTCAAAACCTAATTTTGCAGTGATGTCTTAAGCATATGTCTTTTCAGAATTACAAGAAATTAGAAAAGTCTATCTTATAATCTACTACTTTGGATTTTAAACAACATATGCATTTCAATATTACTAACATTGATTAGGACTGGTGGCATTTGACAAGGAGACATGCAGGTGGGAACCCAGGTGCATTAGAAGAGTGAAAATCAGAAATCATTCAGTGGAATTTTTCTTTCTGGGTCTTTCTGGGTCAGTTCTGGAGCAATAGTTATCCCGGGACTAGATCCAGAAAATGTTATGAGACAGAAACACTAAAATGTCAAGACACTGATCATTGGGTCAAAGGCACTGAAGTGTTTAAGGGAAAAATTGGAATGGACAGGAGTGTTTGGCCTGAAAGTCCTGGCCAGATTCTAAGTTGAGAGATTGTAGTCTGTTTTTCTTGAGTCTCCCCCTACCACACACCATACCCCGTAGTTTCTTTTGGAGACTGTACTCTTTCTTAAATGATTTAGTATTGTGTTCTGTTAAACCTCTGCTGTGTTCATTCCAATTGGTGGGTAAAGTGATTGCTGTGCTCTGTATATTGTTTAAAACTTACTCCTTAGGGTGTGAAAGGTGCTACATAAATGTAATATCCTGCTACTCATTTTAAAAGAAAGCTTCATACTGATCTTCAAAAACTATATACAGAGGGTGCCAAAAATTGTATACACATTTTTAAAAAGGCAAAAACTGTACTAAAATTGTAATACTCAATATATACCGATAACAAAAGATGAATACCAATGTGTATACATTTTTTTGGCATCCCTGGTATATATATTTCAAGCCCAATACTTCAGGTTTCATGAAATTATTTTCCAAACAAAGTGAAAAAGAGTTCAAGCATTCCCCTGGCCCCTTGGGCTCCCATTCTTCTCATCTTTCCTTACTTTTTACCCTCTTGCCTAATTTAACAATAGAAGGATACCAAAGGAGTGACTCAGTGAATTTGAGATTCAAGGAACACACAGTCATTACGCAAATGTAATGTGTTTAGTGATGCTAAACTAAATTCACAGTTTGAACAGACATGGAATATAAACGAAATAAACTCAGGGCAAGAGTTCAGGGCATCTAAGTAAACACAGCATGAGAACATTTTATGTGTAGCTTGCTTGCTACCTGGCTACTGAACTTGCAGTTCAAAAGCCAAATTTAATTCATTTGAAAACACTTTGAAAACTGAAATGATGAGACAACATTATTGTAAGCAAATTTCCTCCTCATAATGATAATAATAATAAAACGTAACAATGAGAAGCCAAACAATAAATATTTCATCTTACAGTCACAAATGCATTGCTGTTCTCCTTACCAAGTAAATTTTATATAAAAGCAAATAAGTTGTTCATAAATTAGAATTGTAATAATTGTGCAGTGAGCATATGCCATGATGACTCTTAATTTATAGTCTTTATGACCAGAGAGGAAGCACACTGGGCGGATGCACTTCATCCTTCCTTAAATTTACTTTATCCAGTCAATTCCACCATTCTTTTTAACCAGAGGAAGATTATAGTAAAAATTATAGTACAATTGTTTTAACTTTTTTGAAAAGTTTAAGGAAAAACAATAAGGAGATCCATTTTTTAAAGGGATCTGCAAACATTTCTATGTACCCCACAACAGCAGTTTATCCTTTAAATATTTTAGTCGCTTTGCCATGCATCTGATTAAATCAGAGGACATTCTTAAAATAGAATTATAAAACCTTGAAATTACCAAACAAAAATCCAATCACTGAAATTAATATGCATACTCTTCTTCTTCTAAATTTGAAGCAAGTGCCAAAACCAAAGAAAAGTTGAAAGTTTATTTGGATGAAGAAAGCTGAAGTTGAAAGTGAACACTCAAATGATGAGCTTTGCATTGTGAAAAGCAGATAATTACTTTCACCTTTCAGTAAGAGAGTATTTTAAAATCAGCATCACTTTGATAAAAATATTGTCATCTCAAAAACAGACTTTACAATGTGCTGTTCTCTCGGGCATCATTGACACGAGAATAGACCATAAATTGGTAGTATAGAGTGCCTTTTAGTCAGTTTTTCTAAAGGCACTTTACAAAGCAATTAGTCAGATAATGGTGGTGTGCTCTCTTCTTCCAGCCTTTTTGTAGTCACTAATAGCACACCATCTTTAGGGAGAGCTGTGTAACATCTTTGGTCTTGTCAACCCTAATCACATTCTGCCCTTAAATAATGTGTTTGGGCTGTCTTCTTATTTATAAAATAGGTTAGAGTTCAATATTTTACTAATAAAAAAATTTTAAGCGTTGATTTTTGAATCCAATTAATCATAGGATCTACAGTTGATGTCCTCTAAATCATTTGTGAGTAATGAAACTCCAGAATGTTCTCCCATCACTCTAGCAGTGGCTTTCTTAGTGAGATTAGGGACTTTTTTTTTTTTTCAACTGAAGTGAACTTTATAATATAAAAAGTATAAAGTATCACCATTTTAGTCTATCGAATATAACATGTGAAATAGAGAAACTGATTATCACACTGGTAGTTTTTAGCTATTCAAAAGGTTAAGCTGGAAATATCCTAGAGTCCCTTAAACTTACTGTGATTTTTACACTAGAATAGTATATGAATTAAGGTGTATACAAGAGTAGCACTCTGCCTACAGGAAAAATATCTCATTGGCGAATAATTGGAAGCATGAACTTCTAGAATTCCTTAAAAGCTATTGTTCAGTTATTTAATTTGTTTGAAACTATTTCTGTTGACAATTTGGCTAAGATGATTTTGTGTCTATTGTTTGCTTATTTTAAGTAACGACATTTTGGGAATTTAAGTTGGCATTTCTTGGAGTGTCTCAGTACATAGACATGTAACCAACAGACATGTCTATCGAAAGGGTAAACCACTTGGTTCAATAATAGTCAAGTTTTGAAAAGGTGATAATTTTTTTTTCTGGGGAAAACAAAACACTGATTAGTTTTTTGGCCTCAGGAAAACGTGTATGACTAAGGCATCATTAGAAATTCCAGTGTCAGCCTGTATAGTATCAATGGTAGAGACAAATAGAAAATTTTCCCTTAAGGACAGAGAGCTTTATATATTCAAAATGAAAAAGTGATTAAGGGAGCTCTAAAAAGTGATTTTTAAATAACATTTATATTTAAAAACAAGGGAGGTATTTTATTTCCAAGGAGTAAGTTTACATTTTTAATCTTTCCACTGCTTACCTGAAAAATAAAAATAGCACTCTACTGTCCATTTTGTTAGCATCTGAATCACAGCTTAGTAATGGTGAATTAATTTTGAATTACTTTTGAAATATACTCTGCCCTGTATTTTAACATATCCTAATGCAATTTAATATAATCTGATTTAACACCAGTAATGCTTGCATTTATTTCACATTCCAAACATTCCGTATATTTCCACTAACCTCCCTGATACATTTAAAATAATCAGCTATTCTCAGTATGAAATACTCAGCTGTAAATCAAAACCCTCTCACCTATTTAATGTAAGTGCTTATTTAAAATGTGTGGTGATTAGAACCTTTTCTCTCAAATTACATCTTGTTGAAGTGAATGAATTCTTTGTAGGAATATTAACCAGCTTCTACATTTTGCTGATGAGCCCCTCCACCTCACTAACATATTGAATTCATTAACTACTGACAGTGACCGATTCCTGATTTATCTCTAATACAGTGGACAAAAGTAATACACTGGACCCTGCATCACACATACTTTTTGTCTCTGTAACATATTTAGATTTTGAGCATGAGATTATCTTAATTCTAGTTGCCATTAAGCACATGTGTTCTGACAGACATAAATTTAATCCAAGATAAACTATTTCTGCCAGCCTGGAGGGGTTAGAAAAGGAAGGGCGATAAAATTCAGAATTGAGCTTGTCATTAGCAGGGCTGTCAGAGCAGTTTATACCATGGTTATCCTAGTTTTGATCAACACCATTAATCTCCCATGTTTAGATTAAAAAATATGAAAATATATCAGATATAGACTTTCTAAAAATATGCCCCACAACATGAAACAATGGATATGCATTGAAGAATCTGCCTTTAGCAATTATACCATCGTGTTGCTTCCAAATCACTGGCTGCCCTCCGAGAGAGGGCGTTACAATCGAAGGTGCCAAAACACTCACAGCCACAAGCATGCTAATATTCTTGTACCATGCTAATATTGGACGAAAAACAGCAAATGTGGATCCCCAAAGACGTGGTGGATCAGAGTTTCCTAGCTGAATATATTATAGTTTATTTATTGGTTAGTTAATAGAACAAGGACTATTCTAATAAGCCATGTTCGGTCACATAATCACAGTGATTTGCTGATTTGCTGCTCTAGGACATCGGTGTCATTAGCCAAAACCAGGACCTTTTTACTACCTTCCCTCTATCCATCCCTTGACAAGAAAAGAGTGTCACAGCAAAAATTTCTACCAATACCAAAATTCAAGATATTTACAAATTTTGACTGAGTTTTGCCTATAACTTCGCATGACACTTGTTATGCTTAATCTTTCTGAGCACTCGTTGTGTGGCAGGTGATGTGCTCTATGCCTTATGTCCATTAGCTAATTTACTTTTAAGAACTATCTCAAGAGGAAGCTCATATGATGAACCCAGTTTTGTAGAAAAGGAAGCAGTTTCCAGTTTTGAACCCAGTTTTGCAGAGAAGGAAACAGAGTTCCAAGAGGTGAAACAAAGCGGCAGAGATCACCAGGCTAGAAAATGACAGCTGTGATTTGAACCAAGACAGTCTAACTGAGGATGGCCACTCTTGAACACTGCGCCGATTCAATGCTGCCTCCCCATGTTTCCCAAAGGTCACATTGCTGTGTACACACTGTTTCATGATTTAATATCCCTTCAGCAAATGTTATGCTCTACCCCATGTACAGTCCTTACGCTAGCTGCTGTGTATTCAGTTTTTACACAGAAGATACGGTGTCTCTCCTTTCAGAGCTTATAGTCTAGTGGCACAGACAAAACAAGCAGCAATTTTCCCTGGCAGAAAGGTGTGACTTCAGAAAATGGATAAGGGTTACCCTGAATTTACACATTTAGGATTGCCTTCCTAATGTGTTTGTGAAATAAATGAATGAAATGTGTTTCTTAGTGAAATCCTGGCCCTGTGCTCTTGCCCTACTAACTCTCCCATCAGCTAACTTGAAAGTCAGTATCTGTGAAATAAATTCATGCTTGGTCTTAATTTTAGTATTTTTATTTATCATAGGTAAATGAAATAAAATGAATAAAAAGACAGCACCGGGCAAACTATGAAGAAAGAAAGGTTTTTTGTTTTTTTTGTTTTGTTTTTTTCAGGGGGCACTCTCAAATTCTGCTTTTATTCCCCTTTTCTTTTGGGTTATTTAATTTTCTGCTCTGCTTCTCTTCAAGTCTATAAAAACTGTCTTGGTTAAAGATTTGACTTGAATCTATTGGTACCTTTTTTTAAAAAAAATTAAATCAACTTGGTCCTTCCTCATTAAGGCTCTGCGCTCTAGGAAAGTCATTTTAGGCATTACGGGCACTGAGATGGACTAGGGTGTCCGTAAAGCCCAGCTTCAATTGTCGAAAATTATTTTGTGAAGTTTGCTCCCTGCTTATTTTCCATTCAGTTATTGGGGGAGGGAATGCATTGTTTGAATGTAGTGTCCTCTGAAAGACACTCTCTTTCCTCTCATGCCTTTCTTTTTCCTCATTCTTTCTTCTGTCCTCAATACCTTTCTCTTTCTCTTCCCTCCCACTCATCTTCTCGCCCTAACTTCACTTTTTTGTCTCCATTTCTCTTCCCAAAACAGGGGGAAAGAAAAATGGAAAGTGAAAAGAGACAGATTTAGAGTACAAGTTAACTTCTGGGAAGGAAGAGGATCACTCAGGGCCCGCTCCTCTAGCATTCACTCAGAAACAAGAGAAAGGGAACCGCTGCCCATTCTCAAGATTGTTCATGCTTCTATCTTTAAAAAAGCAACATATTACCACCTTCTCTCAGTGCACAATTACTTAATAGCAGTTAAGAATATAAAAAACACTTTAGGCAAAACAGAAAGGCCTGAGGCTTTGGGAATAACATGATCCATAAATGTCCCTGTATTTTGATTGTTTCCTATTTATTTTCAGGACCCTATGAAAATAATAATAGAATCCTATTTGGTTACCTGTCTGGGCCTTCCTACTGTGTTTCCCTGAAAATAAGACCTAGGAGGACCATCAGCTCTAATGCATCTTTTGGAGCCAAAATTAATATAAGACCCGGTATTGTATTATATTATAATTAATTTTATAATTTTTATAATTTTATAATATAATAATTTTATGTTATATTAAAATAAACCCAGGTCTTATGTTAATTTTGGCTCCAAAAGGTGCATTAGAGCTGATGGTTTGGCTAGGTCTTATTTTTGGAGAAACATGGTAATTGAGAACTGCCACACTGTCCATAGGAATGCCTCCCAAAGGTCATGTTTTTGTTCCAAGAACATCTTTCCTGGCTATTGCTAATTAATATGGGATGGACCCTTTAGCACAAATGGAAAAATCATATTACTTTCCTACTAATTTGGAATTTGAACTGAGAGGTATAGGGAATTTAGTTGTTCAGCCTCTAGGAGATTCTAGAAGCCTGGAGAACATATTCCTCTCACTGAGATACATAGCAATGCATTGGCTCCCACTCTCCCTGAGGTATGAAAGATTAAAGCCTCTTTGGATTCTGTAGATACTCTAGTGTCTTTCTGATAATATCACTGAGATTTATGCAAGCTCACATGGTTTCCATGACAGGCCATTCAAAGATTCTTACTTAATCCTGTGATCAAGACTTTATTAATCCTTTTAATAATACAATCCCTGTTTCATTTAAGCATTGCATTTCCAAGGCCACTTGCATGAGATTATCTTTGTTTTTCATCTTTCCGATTTATTTGATCCATTCCCTGTATTTTGCCAGTGAACTTGGGTGGGTGAAGCAGATAGAAGGGGTTGAAGGGTATGATATAGGATTCCATAGCATCCTTAGAACTTCCTGTCCTTTGGAGTCATTCTTTTTTGTTGTTGTTGTTTTGTTTTGTTTTAGTTTCAGGCGAGGAATTATTCTTATAGAAGCTGTTCGTAAGTATGAATATTTAGAAACCTATCTCTTGACCATCTAAGAGTGTCAATGTAGTCTTACCGACTTTTGGGGACCTTTAAGAATACCCTTTACTATTAACATAAAAAAAATAACCACTAAGGGAAATTTAAAACTCTTCTCTAGGGTTTCAACAAAGTGTTAGTAAAACAACTTTCAGACACCTGGCAGAATTCCCATTTCAGGATTTCCTCTTAATTGGTATCAATATAGTATAGCTTTTAGTCAAAGGGAAAGGTAGTTTTTGTAAGATTCTCTTATAAAATCCTGGAATCAGCCTTCCCCTCGATGAAAATCAGTGCTTAGAAAGCTTTCCCTCAGCAAAAATCATGGCTATACAGGTGATCAAGGGATTTTCGCGAGAGCAGCTGGACTTTGATATCAAACAGAAATATTAAATTCATTGAAAATTACTATTAATGCCTATTTTTTACATGTCACCTAATGCACTGAGGCATTGAAACATTAAAGTTATAGCAAAAGCTGACGGAGATCTTTCAATTTTCTTTATAAAATAAATGACATGAAAGTGGAAAGAAAAAAGTAAAATTATACCCATAATTATATTTGTAGCCCTTTCAGTAATAATAATGGAGATAGACCTGGATTATTAGTGAAACTGTCATGTGAAAAACAGTAAGTTCTGTTCAGAAACTTCAGGCAAGTTTATGACTCTAAAAGTATATCATATTACACAGTAAAACAAATCTTTCTTTCTAAACGGAAGGATGCCATTGTCAATGCAAATTAAGACTGAACCCAAATAACAACTCAGTTCATTCAAACAGCAGTTAGTTTGTAGATTGGTTACATGTTTGAGGCTACTTCATTTATTTTTTTCCTCCTGGTGAACTTCGGCAGCAACTGAAATTTGCCCAGAGTCAAAGGCGAAGGGTAAAACCCTCCATTAGTCTTTCCCAGCCTAATCTGCTTTGTAGAACCAACAGATGTAGATATTGAATAGAAATTAATCTCTTTCTGTCATTCAGTCTTACAATGCTTCATTCTAATACTGATTACACTGATGCTCTAAGATATGCTGGAGAAAATGCAGCTGTAATACAATTTCTTTGCTGCTAGAAACGAAAGCTCTTGAGATCGCTCTTGCTTACATAGCTGCTTCAGGTGATTACATCTTTACACAGATGTTAATTACTCTCAGGAGAAAGCTGCCCAAATCTTCAGGTGGGTAGAATAATCTTGCAGTGGATATGAAAGAGTGACTTAAGGGCTATTATGGATATTGTTTCTCACCCCTTTTGAAACCTGAACTCCACTCTGATGAATTTAAGGAAAATGGCAAGAACTTTATAAACAGTAGACAGCTAGCTCATCACCAAAATGGGTTACTAAAAGTGGATATGGATATTAGCTTTTTGCTTATTCCAAAGTCTGTGCTTCAGTGAGATAGAATACACACAGCTATACATGGGAATTCTTGTTAAAATTTCTATCGGTGGTTCTCAGACTTCACTGTGCATTAGACAACCTCTGTGAGAGTTGAAAATATTAATGCCCACGCCTCAGTTCGGATCCATTAAATCAGAATCTCAGGAGGCGAACCCAGACATTAGTATTTTTGAAACTCTGCAGGCGATTCCAATGTGCAGCCCAGGTTGAGAATCACTGGCTTAGTTGCTTTGCCCTGCTGTACTCTGTGTATAGTCTCGTGAGCTTCAGCACAACAATTGCAGGTGGGATGGTCGGTCTGAAGAAACAAAATGAGGGCTGTCTGAAGAAAACAAAAGCTCTGCAGCATTGGATATTGATGGTTGGAAGCATTAGTTTCAAAAATGTCAACCTCAGAACAAAGGACTCCCACCAAACGAAAAAACACACAAAAATGATGCAACTTCTAAAGTAAATGTGAATGAGCTAGGCATTGCAATAGACAGGCCATTCAATGAATATCTTTTAAAGGGGCAAACTATGTAGACATTCACTCATTAGTCTCTTCTCAAAAAAGAAGGAACGGTAACATTGGAAGAACTGTAATATTTTATTGATCATAAATGGTGTAATTAAAATGGTAAAGACTTACTTTGGTGTTTTGTCGATGCTTCAAGACACAGCAAAACTTTAGGTGGTTAAATTCTTTCAGTAAATCATCAATATTCAAGATTGGGGAACAATACCTGGGAAAGACTAAATTACCCTGAGAGGTTGATTGTAGAGAATCTCTACTCGGGAGGAAATAGTTTAACATAAATGAGCACAGTCTATTTAGTTTGAGAGCTTTCCTTTACAGAGCTGGATATTGTGGATGTGCAACTGCTCTTAGAAAAACAAAAGTGGGTCCCAGTGGAATAGTTGAATGTCTCACTGGGTATCCACACCAGTAAGCAATATGTAAAATAGCATTACAGGACCTAATGTCAACGGCCTCAAATATTCAAGGATGGCTGACTTGATGCATCAACCTGATTTCATCAAGAATGTGGAAAATGATTTTTCTGAAGGGAAAATATCAAATTCCCAGAAAATAGACATATAAGTATTTCAACATTACTGTCCTTCATTGCAAGATATACGATGCCCAAAAGTTTATGCAGCTCAGTCAATATTTTGAGCACATCTGCTTGTTCTGATAAGGAATATATTTTTCCTATAACTATGTGTCCATTCACAGATTGGGATTCAGGATAATTTAACCTGACAGTTTCATAATCTGTTTTAGAAAATAGAGAAACATAATACAGGCTTTAAGTCATTAGATACAGTGCTGTCAGAATGGATGAGTTGTTGGTTAATGCACACCATTTTATTTGCATGAAGTAACCATCTTTTGGCTCACAAAAAATGTCAGAGAACAAATATCAAAGTGTGTAGAAGAAATGAATAGAGAAGTTTCTCTGCAGTAGTCTTAGCATATGAATTTCGAGGAACGATTCATAAAAGCAGTTCTTAAACCAATTGAGGATGTACTAACCTATTTGATTTCGCCCCCCACAAATCCAACTGAATGGGCATTGTGAGTTTCTATACATCACTTGTACATGAACATAAAGTAACTTAGCTACTTGACTTAATGCAATAACATTGGTAAGAAATACATTTTATAGCGCATCTAAGAACACACAGCGCAAATACAGAACTGAAGTAAAAGTTTCACAAAGCAATACTAATTCTCATCGCATATGAGGTAATATGTTGTTTTCATTTCATTCTATTCTATTGCATTTAAAAATGCTAGTCACAAAACAATAATTTGATTCCATGACTCACTTATAGGTATCTCTCCACTGTTTTACAAGCACTATTTTAAGTTATATCTTAATGGAACCTTATGCCACTGACAAATTCGAAGTCAAAATGGTTTGGAAAACCATATCTACATTTCCTTCTTGTTTTTGAGATCATGTTGGAAGGATCCCTTTAAATTATTGCATATAAATGGCAATACACTGGGGAGGTTAATTACCATGGCCAGAGTCACAAACACGTAGCTGGCAGAGAGAAGACTCAAGTCCAGACATACCCACTTCTAAAACTCTTGACTATTCCATTTTCCCACAGTGACTTCCAGGTGATATTTGTTGTTTGTGGCTCTCAGGGTATAGGTAAAGAAGGAGTTATTCCTTTCTTTTCCCTATAAATTAATCTTCCTGACTACCAGGGTGACTTTGAGTTGGTGAAAGCACAATGGTATGAGCAGGCAATGACCTTGGTGAATAGCCTGACCTTGGTGAATGTAGATGGGTGCCCCCATCTACATTCTGAGGCCCCTGAATAAAGATTCTGGGAAATAAGGACTCTTCATGTAATGACCCTCACTACAAAATTATCAGCTTTTTGCTCAAACAGTAATCCACCCAAATCAAATATAGAACCAAATTATCTTGGCACAAACATACTTAGCCACAAAAACAATTCAGCATGATTTTATAAAATTATAAATAGATTCAAGTGCTTACATACAACCATCAATTTTATAAATAGCATCAAAAATGATGAGATCAAGAAAACTTGTTAATCTAAGAAAGAGTTCACAGAAAGGACAAAGCTGAATGTCTTAGTTTTTCTAATCATATTTGAAAATCAACATGATTCCTTAAGAATTTTCTTGGATAAAATTGTCTGATTCATGGTTTTAAATAAACGATGAAAAACAATCTTTTATATAAAATAATAATGACTAATCTTCCCTTCTTTTAATTATAAATCAAATTTTACTTTCATCTGTGCAATCTAAAGGAAACAAAATTAATTATCTTGGGGCCCACAATTTCTGAATGTCTGTATCAATTAAGTGTAATGTTTTTGACAATGGCTATGGGCCAAAGAGAAACAATACTCTAGTATAGATATTTATAAGAAAAAAGATAACAGGTTAATACAGACTATTAAGGATTTGAATTAGATATAAGGAAGAGTTTCTATAAAATGTTATTCATTTCCCTTCTTAGTAGGCTTTTTCAAATTACAAATCTGCCTAGAATCAGGCAAGAACTACATAACTTCTTTATATGCCTTTAATTTTGATAATGCTTAAGGGATACTGAAATGGAGTAAATGGAGTTAAAACCAAAACAGAATAAAGAGTCAAATTTCTCCTAATTCTTGTGTCATTTCTATTCATCAATTGTTAGATAAAAAGAAGAGTAATGCTGTTCTGAAGTAAAATATAATGGATCAAATTTATGAAATTATTGCACCTTAGATTCTTATAAAACAAAGATTCTTATAAGACCACTTTAGCTTGTTTTGTTTCAACAATTTATTCCTTCATGTATTTGTCAATGAAGTGCTGTCTCTTGTCATTGGTGTTTATCTATTTGATACCAGAGAGACTGAGTTACAGCATACACACCATATTCCCCCAATATTGATACAGAAACGGGGTGGATGGTTGAATAACTAGTACATGTGGCTGTTACTTTGTATTTGCCTTTTTTATTACATTTTCAGAATCAAAAGCAGATAAGCTCTTACACCAGCCACTGTTATCAACATCAAGGAGAACACACACAAAAGATATGTGAAGTAAATGAAATTTGACATGTCAATAGGAGGCAGACTGTAGTAGGAAAGTACCAGATAATTAAATTTAAGAAAGAAACTAAATTTTGAACTTCTCACAATAGAGTGTGATATGGCAGACACAGATAAGGACTTGTACTTTAAAAACATATGCAGATATCAACTCACATTGTTTTCTCTATAATAGAACAAATAGAACAAAGTAACTGAATGGAAGGACAGTATAAACCATAGTCATGAATTAAATGCCAATGGGGTACTAGGATTAGTTTTTAAAAGTGGGGAAAAAATGCAATAATAGGAGAGCTGTGGTAAATATATTTTATCCCATTGTTTATTTACTTATCTTTTCATCAGAGATTATGACCTTTTTGAGGACAAAGGCCTCTGTCTTTGATTTGCTTCTGCTACAGTACTTGGCATTTGGGATATTCTCAGCAAACAAAGAAACAGTTACTACTACCTATGAACCCTACTCACAGAGATTGCCAGGCCACCTGACACATTCCCATACACAAGCTCATGTTCAAATACTATTCAATGACTTCTGCTAAAGGTGCACAAACAGAGAAACTTATTTTCTGGAATTCAGTTTCTTCCATTCTCCTATGAATTTTCTAAGCTGTCCTATTATTTCTGATTGTCCCATTTCCGATTCTTTAACAGGTCTGTCTACCTACCCTTACCCATTCCCCCAGGCTGATTTAATCTCTCCGTTTCTTACTGATTTCATTAACTTTCCAGCACAGTCCCTGCGTCAGATATATTTACATCTGACTCTCCTTTTTCTTTCTCTGAAATCTGTCTCTGGGTCTCATTTATCCTAGGCACTTCCAAGTCCCCTTTTCTGTTTATTTCACCGCACACACTACCTTCAGTCTCCAACTAGGCTGTGGAACATTCAGATGTGTTGATCACATTTTATTTCTCAGAAAAATTCTAATATCCACGACAGTTTCTGTCACTTAGCAAATGAACCTCAAATAACTTAATCCCTCCTTCCTTAGAAGGGCAATAGGCAAATGATGTATATATTGTACAATTGTAATTATTTTGAGAAAGAGTACTAGAGTTAGTAAATAAGAAATAAATGTTTTGTAGAGAGGCAAACTGAGGAACCAGTTAAGATAATTCTTGTGATATTAGCTACACTTCTTGTCCAGATTCCAATTTATATCCCTTAGGCCCATAAACCCAGAAATATAATTATATTTTTCACAAGGAAGATTATTTGTATCTTGCCTCACAGGCAAATTATAATTTCAAAGTTATGAAAACATAGTATGAAACTGCAGGTCATTGTCATACCAGTCAATTTTTAAATTAAGAGGCAGTGGAGGACATAGGTTAAGGGCCTACGAGTATGAAAACATATGTGCACATAAAATCATTATAACCATACAACGATTTCATGGTTGGCTTGGCTTGTGTTCAGTGACCAGCCTTAGACCAACTACTATGGCCGGGAAAATATAGTCATTTTATTCCTTCTATATTTTGAAGTAGAAAATGTGGATTGAGAGGGAAAACAAATTCCCTAAAAGAAAGGACAGCTAAGTCTAAAATAGTGAGATGGGAATGATTTCTACATATAATTTACTTTCCTACTCAGAGAAAAATTCCAACAAATGTCATTAAAAAAAAAAAAAAGATCTTACTAGGAATCACATAAATTAAGTTCTGTATATATTATGAAATGTGATACAGATCAGTTACTTTCAAAGTATCCTCATTTACAGAAGAGTAAATGAATATTCACTGAGTATCTACTATATAGCACATACTGTCATAGGTGCTGGGAACCTATGGTTTTTTATATCAATTATAAAAAGTTAACCCTGGTACTTTCTAAAGTTAGATTTAATAAACGTAGACATAATAAAGAGACATAACAAATGTCACTAATATTTAAGCAGTTTTTAGTAAGATGTTCTTTAAGAGCATCTCACTTAATAAGCAAACCTTATTTTGATATCTTCATCCCATTCTTTCCCCTGGGGTCCAGCCTCCTACATCTGCCTATTTGACAACGCTTGAAAGTCCAATGAGAGTCTTAAATGCACTACGTAAAACACAAAACTTGTTTTCTCCTCCCTTACCTATTCCTGTTTGAGTCTTCTGCAATACAGTAAATGCCTTCACCAAGTTTTCAAGGCAAAACCTAGGATAATTCTTTTTTTTTTTTTCCTTCTCTGAGTCTCAAAGTTTCCCATCTGCTAAAGAAAGTAATGTTGCCAACACATAGGTCTACTGAGTGTTTCAAAAGAGCTAATACCTAGAAAGGTCTTACTGTTGTGTTTGGAACATAGTAAGCATGCGGAAAATATCATCAGGACCATGTATGATTTCGTTATTTTACTGGATGGGAAAGTGTTCCCTGCCATTCCAAAGAGTCTTGTGAAGTGAGGAATTTAATCCTAACAAAACAACACATTGAAGTCTATTTTTGAAAAGAATTCTTGATGAGATAAAGAGGGTTTCCAGATCCAATTCTAACATGCGTGGCAGCTTCCCCCACACCAACAAGTAATTCTCTAGAAGGGTGTTCCAGAATTCAACTCAATTCTGACACTATCTACCCAGAGACTGAATCAGATTCCACAGGTAAAGAGCTTAGTCCCACAAGACTGCCCTCCACTTCAGATTCCAGTCACAAGCCCAGGCTGTTACCTGTACTTCTGAATCAGAGGATCCCAAGACCCCCTCCTTGGGTTCAATTAATTTCCTAGAACAGCTCACAGAACTCAAGGAAACTCATTTACTCGCTGGATTACTGATTTATTATTAAGGGTAGTAAAGGCTACGAATCAATAGCTAGATGAAGACATACATAGGACAAGGTCCTGAGTGAAGCTCAAGGAGCTTCTGTCCTTGTGGAGCTCAGGGCCCATCAAGGTGGCAAAGAGTTCAGGTTTTCCGTTTTGGACGCTCTCTGGAAAAAGGGCCCTACGATAATTCTTAATTATTCCTCATAACTAATCCATTAAAAGTCTTACAGGTTCTACTTTCAAAATACATCTCAAGTCTCTTTACTCCTTACCATTAGTTTGCCAGGAGCCTAATCGAAACTACTAACCTCTGATAGCTTCCTGGCCTGCATTATGGCAATAACTTCCTACTGATCTCTCTGCCTGTACTTTTGACACCTAAATATATCTTCTCCAAAGAAACTAGAATACATTTTTATCCTAGTCAATTATTTTATGGTATTCTTTTATTGAAAACCATCCAATGGCTTTACATGACTCTAGACAGGAATTCTAAACTCCTTATCGTTTTCCATTTACCTCTTCAAATTTATCTCCAACCACCTCCCTTTTCTCCCTCTTCACTGGCCTCCTAATAATTGTGTCTTGTTCTTTCTACCTCTTCTTTTCCATAAGACATTGCCAAGGTTCTCTCCTTCACATCCTTTAGGGTTTTATACAGAGGGTGCCCCAAAAAATGCCTACACATTTTAAGAAAGGAAAAAAAAAACTATTAAAATTACACTGATGGTAACCACTTTGAGCACCACTTGTAATTGCAGAAGTTAAATGTGACTTGTATTCATCTTTTGTTATCGGTATATATTGAGTATTACAATTTTAAAACAGTTTTTTTTTCCTTTCTTAAAATGTGTATACATTTTTTTGACAGCATCTGTATAAAATAACTACCTCAATGAAGCCACTTCTGAAAAACCTATGTAAATTTCACCCCGTGTACACATTAAATTCTTATTTCCTTCTTAGCATGTATCACTAAGGTGTTATATCTTTTTCATGTGTATCTTCTTTACTGTTTATTTCCCCAGTAAAATGTAAGTTCCACAGGAGAGGGGTTGGCCTGCTTTGCTCACTGCTGTGTTCCCCAGTGCCAGCTATAGCACATTATACATATTCAAGAAATTTCTGTTGGATGATTTAATAAGGAACTGACCAAATGAAGGATGGTAACAAATCTGACCTCTTGACCACACAGAATAGTGTTCAGAACAGGAATGTTGGTTGAAAGAATGAACAGACGATATTAGAAGGCAGAACATCCCTCCGTGGCACCATTACCTTTGTCACCTGCCATGATAGCTACTGAGCTTTACTTTTGTTGGGGATTTTTGCATCTATGTTACTGAGAACTATTGGTCTGCAGTTTTCTTTTCTTGTAAAGTCTTTGTCGTGTTTTGGTATTAGGGTAATTTTGGCCTCATAAAATGAATTAGAAAGTATTCCCTCCGCTTCTCCTTTCTGGAAGAGATTGTAAAGGATAACAGGCACCCGTCATGTATAGTCTTATGGGTTCTAGTAAGTACCTTGCATACTTGTCTGAGGTAAGGATGTAAGTCAATGACATACGAGTAACAAAAGGTGAGTGAAACAGTAAGCCCACTAATTGATCCAGCCTGAAACTTTGTGTTTCCTGTTTGTATTTATTTCTTTGCTTGCTATTTATTTATTTATTTACTTATTTATTTAAATAATCTTGAAAGAGTCTACTGTAATAGTCTGGGCATAGACTATAATGTCCTTTACCCAGCATGTGACCTCGTGAGCACATCAGTCTCAGAGCCCCCCTTTTATGTGATAGATACCTTTCTGTCTGAAAAAAAAAATGTGCTGTTTAGAATAAAAAATATACTTGATGGATGCCTATTTCATTTGAAGATATGAATTGCATTAAAAGAAATGTCTCAGAAAGTGTGCCTCCACATTTTCACTGGCCATAATAATGCAATGTCTTCCCAGTGTTTTTTGAGAAATGCTTTCTGGTGCATAAGGTGGCTCTAAAGACAATTCCAAAAAAATGTGTTAACCAAATATTTTGATCAGTGGTAGCTTTTCTGAAACCCAAGGTGAACATAGTGAAGGGAAATACTCATTTGGATATAAATTTCAGTTTATGAGCTTTTTTTTTTTCTTCTAAAGGGAGTTTTACTATTTCGTAGTTATGGTTCATAAAATTTTAGTATTTCTTCATTCTGCATTGCGACTATTTTTTTTTAATAAGAAATACCTGAAACATTGAGGCAGTTTCCCAACTATGTTCAGAGACTGACAATACTGATGACATTTTTGGAAAGTAAAGAGATATGTATCTAATCCTTCATGTGTATATAGAAAACTACTCATCACAGTCCAAAATTCCATTATAGAGAGACATATAAACAGATATTTATTCTGTTTCATGAACTAAATTTCAGTGTCCATGTGGAATAAATGGGTTCCACAAGCTGAAAAATGTAGTTTCAGGGAAGGAATGAAAAGGCTTTTGTAATGTAGAAAAGTATTTTCCGTTAGGAAAAAATCTGTATTTTGCTGTATATAAACAGGAATTGTTAGTATAAGAAACTAAATAACCTTTATTGATATAATTATTAATATATTTAGCTTTTATTTTCTGAATAATAAATAATAGGCAAAGGCTATTTTCAGTTACTACATTTTTAGTTCACTGAAACTGCAAAAATTGTTGTAACTGTGAAAGAAATTATTTGTTTTATTAAATACAGAAGAAAAACTACCAACTAAAACATTTTTTTTCAGAAAATGCAATAGATACATTAAACTGTTATATGTTTTAAGGTATCAGAGACCTAGAAACTAAATGGTATATTTGAGATATATAAGAAGAAATTGTAATAAATGCTTGAAAGCAATATCAATTCAACTTTGGGATGAACACAAAGATTACTTTTTATAAAGTCAGGTATATGCATAGAAATCATCTCTGCTATTCATCAGCAACATTTCTTTCAGTAGAAAAACACAAACTTAGATTTTTGGTTTGAATGTTGTTGCCTATATAGAAGAAACTGGTGGGAAAACACTATCCTGCCTAACTACCACGTAATGGAATTATACTCATTAAATGTTGCATTTTAATGTTATTTGTTTATTTTTATGTGATAATTATTTTAAGTAATGATTTGTTTAAGAGAAATTATCAAGGATTAATGTTGTTTCTATAACTCATTCAGGTTAGGTTTATCTCTTCTTAAACAATTTATATATTCTTAAAAGTCGCTATGTATTCTTTCTTATCATCTATTTCCTGCTTTATAGTGGGTATCTTCAAATAAATCATTTTAGTTCCTATTGCCACATTGATTTTCTTTTTTATATTGACTAGATATGTACAAATTGTATTGAATTTAGGAGTGACTAGCCCAACTTAATCCATACCAAAGTTACTTTGCCAGACAGGCAGGGCAACAAGAGCTCTGATTTATTCTGTTGTGTCCCAGAATAGGACGCTTAGTCACTGGGAAATGTAATTAAGAAAAATCTCAGGATCACAAAAGATGCCCTTTGAGGCCTAGGTTGTGGATATTTGATTTCGTAATGGCCACAGCGCAGCCACCCTTGCATTACTTAGGCCTAGCTATGCGGATTAGATTTCTCAGGCAATTCAGCTTTATCTAATATGTAAATTTATGCATTCCTTGTCCTTTCCATTTAAGAAGATGGAAAGCCTTAAAAGAGTTAAAATAAGTGGATCACATTGATTTTAGTGCGTGGTTGACAACAGTCAGAATCAATAAGATTAAAATGAAGAGTAGGATAACTGACTAAATAAAACTTGGAGGGAAAAAGGTAGAGAAGAATATGATTAGAGTAACTGAATGACCAATATTTTAGTGGGTCTAAATAATTATTTGTTCTTTGGTAATTGTCTTCCTTTCTACTAAAATAAAATCTTTATGAGAACAGGGGCCCAGAGGGCTTGGAAGAGTAATTGGCATAGAAGATGCTTAACAAAAATCACTGTTGAATAAATAAATATGTGTACTCAGATTTCATGATGAACAAAGTGTGTTGGATCAAGGGAGAGGAGGAGACACAAACATTTGGACTGAAAGCCCAACTGTAGGGAACTTCAAACAAGTTCATATGTGAATATAACTGGTGACAAGGAGGTAATTTTCAAGTATCACTTCAAAGGGATGGGGGAACAAAAGCATTTGGAAAATTCACACAGAATTGGGAGCTGATATCCTTGTAGTCTTATTAAGGCCAGGTTTTTATAGTAGTTTTTGAAAGTTGCCAAATACATGTTGAAATAACTCAGTGTAGGCATTGACCATTCCTGTCCTAACTCACCTTTGAATATTGACAACACTCCATCTTATCCTTTGCTCTTAGTTCTTGAGAATGGAATGGAAAAGAGGGGTGCTTTACATTGAAAAAATTCTTTTAACAACTCTTTTCAATGGGAAATGAACCATTTTCTTCCAGTGGAATTTTCAGAGTGAAGAGGGATTTTAGGAACTTACATAAGGAATTCTGTTGTGCCTCAAGCTAAATAGCAATAGAGATTTTGAAAACTTTTCTTTTAGATATCTTATTTTGCTGGAAATTAGACTTGATAAACATTTATGGGCCCCTTTTCCAAGATGGCTTTCTAACTCTCTTATACTGCAGATTAGCCTCGTAGTGAGGCTTAGATCAAATCTGGAGATGCTATGTATTACCAGTTTCTATTTTGAAATTGCTAAGTTTTCCTTGAATAGAGAATTTTAGTAATGAGGAAGTAGTTCTGTTTGATTTTCTATCTGTGACACTTGTTCTTCATGTTAAATGGGACTATAGTGGGGGTGCGGGGGAGGGGTGTCTACTTAGGGCTCTAAGATTTTCTTGGAATCCAAAATCTAGAGGAGTAATGACAGATATGTCCTTATTTGGTCCTTACTCCCTGAGTTCTTCACACTACTGCTCTTCCCTCCCTAGGCACATATGCTACTTGTTCTCTCAAACCATCTAAATTTAATGAACAGAAAATAAAGAGAAATAGTAAAATATAAAATGCTAAACGTCAAATAGAACAAAACATTCTTTGTGGCCTAATATCTGGTCTAAAAGTAACCAATTAAGCATAGTGCCTAATTACATAGCATGCATTCAATAAATATTTGGTAAATTAAAGGAACAACAATATGGCTAATGCAAGAAATTGGTGAACTTGTTATACTGCAATACTTGATGCAGAACTTTTCGAAAGACACAGAGGACAGGATTCTTCAGTGGAGTTCGATATAGCCTTGAGTGGTAGGTTGAGTACTTCAGAGAAAAAGACGATGAGACTTACCAGTTCTCTGTCTTCACACCATTCACAGATGCTCATTTAATTAGCATGCATGCTCATTGTCTCTGCTTAAACATTTCCTCTATGCATATGCTTTCTGAATGGATGTGTAACTACTAGATGTATGTATTCATTGTATAATAATCGAGTACACCTGTTCACCTGACTTATACACATAACCTTAATGAACATCCTTTCTACTTAATAGCAGAAACTTAAGCAGAAACTTAATAGTTTAATACTGCTTGGCTACCCCTATCTGAGACCATTTTGGTCCTCCTGCTTTAGCTCTACCAGTACCCCTTCCCTTCATCTGCCATTCCTCTGATGAGGAGAATCCTGATCATGTTATAATGACTTTCTCGGTGTTTTAGAAAAAACTACTACCCTCTCTTTCAATTTCTAATGTCCTTATACTCAACTTGCTTTCCTTTAGCAATGATATTCAAAGTAAACCAAAAAAAAATTTGTCTAATTGGTTTAATTTTTAGAATCATAGAGTATTTTTTTCTACTATATTTCACTGTAAAGTTTTATTTTCACAAATCATATGATTTGACTATAATGTTATGGATTTACAAAACTTGAATCTGATCATCTAACATCATTTACAGCATTGTTTCTGTGTGAAAATGTGTTTTGAGTTCTAAATATTTAACTTATAAATTAAACTTTTGAAACACAACCCAATTGAAGTCAATGCCTATATAATAAATACGATCTTTAAAACTAGCTGAAAACCAGGGTTTTTTAATTTATAAAAGGATTCTTATGGATTTTGAAAACAACTGAAATTATTCCAATCATCTCAGGACACATTTATTTCATAAAATAAGTGTACCTGAAAACCTAAAGATTTTGACCATCTGCCCTTTTTAGACCCTTGTCTCAGTGGAGTCTACCATGTCGAATGCAAGAGTTAATTTTATGGGTCAAACATGCCCTGTAGTTTCCGTACTGGGTCTAATGTTGCTTTTTGCTTTCATCCAGTGCCAAAGGTAATCACAACATTCTTTGCATGCAGAAGACAGTTCTTTGTTCCCTCTCACTACAATGTATACATACTTTAGAGTTTGGCATATTGAGTTGGCAAACAATGTATACCTTGTTTGCACTAAAAATAAAGCTATGAGAAAATTATCTTACTAAAATGAGATAACATAGAAATATTCATTTATGAATACATGGAAAACCCTAAACCCAAATTGGTTAACTTACTTGTACCAAGAAATTATCTTTTGAAAGTTCATCACTCCTAGAAGTTGAGTCAATGGAAACCATAATGAAAACACAGGTTGGAATTCTTAAAAGAAGTGGTGTTACTTAGATATATCTAATATTGAAAAAATGACTTGTTACTTAGAAAGCTTTGTAAAACTAAAGATTTAAATGTGAAAAATAATAATTGCATAAACTCTAAATTTAATACCTTTGGCTATTATAGATATCATTTATATTATTTGGCAACTTTGGGAAGCTTTTATTTTTTTATTATTTTATTTTCGGAGAGAAGCTTTTAAATTAATAGACATTCATATCCTTGACATCCTTAATATTGAATTTTTAATTTAAAAACATTTAAGACTCACATGAAAGGGGAAATAAAATAGTATAAAATCCTTGGTGCAGAAATAGGAAATAAACATATGTAGGAAAAAAAAGAATCCAAATTTAATTGAATTTCAGTATTTTTAAGTTTGATATCAATTATATGTCTGTAATTTTGCAGTGTTTTCCTCTCAGCTGTTTCCTTGCTCTCATATTATAGAGTAGTGGTTCTCAAACTTTGGAGTGCATTGGAAAGATCTGATACACTTATTTAAAATGCTGGCTCTAGAGTCCACTCCCAGTGATTCTGATTCAGTAAGGCTGGCATGGAACTCGGGATATATATTTTTGTAGGCTGGCTTCAGGCTACATTTTTGAGATGCTTCTTGGAATATTTTCAGAATAGAAGAAGAAATTATTCCTAGAATGCCTCAAAGTATAAGAGAATAAAATGAAAATGTTTTAAACTGTATGGTAAACCCACGCTGTCAGGACATCAACCTGCCCTTCATTATAAAATGATTGCAAAAACCATTAGACGTTAGTACTGTGAAAATTACTTTCTGTGAAACTAAAGTTCTTTTGACCCGGGTACATGCATTTTCAGACTACTTTGTTTTTCTAATCCATGTAAAGAAATTATGAAAATTAGAAAAAAAATGTGTTTCAACAATAGCAACTGTGATCCTATTCTGTAGTATCATATTGCATGAGAGAGAGGAGAAACTTCTAGTACTAAAATAGTTCATTCCCAAAAGATGAAGAACTTATAACACAAGCCTGCTGGACAGATTTATTTAATAAGTTGATGAATTTATAGGAGTGTATACTGGGTTTATTTCTATGTGATTTTAGTATTGGAGATTGATTGTAGCCAACTTCCTCAGGGAAAAACTAAGATGCAAATAGTGGAATAAAGTCTTCAAGACATAGCTTCATACTGTAACATTATTTCTCCTCTGTACAGTGAGAGTAATGTGAAAAGCAATTCTTTAGAAATCCAGAACTTTAGTAACATTGGACTACAAATAATGATTAGTGAGATAATTCAATCACCTGCAATGTATTTGACAGAATTATGTTTATGCCTAGTGAAAGTGTTGGAAATGACTTAGACCAAAGAAGCAATTTGATTGGTTAATGAATAGCCTAAGAATGATAATTGAATTTGATGGAATTCATTAGTTAAGACATTCAAGCAGATACTCTACAACCCTAATTATATACGCTAACATGTATCGTCACGATGTGATATATGTACTTTGTTGTTGAATTAGGCATATATGAAAGAGTGAGACATAGTACAGCGCAAAGAAACATCACCCTGAGACAAATACTGCCTCCACTCCTGCCCCCCTCCCCAATACCCTAGCTAAAATATCATCTGTACAGCAAGGCACAAAAGCACAGAGGCAGATGCCAGGGCATATTCTTTTAGAACGCAAGGCTGCTCAAGATCATCTACAGATAATGAACCATGACAACTTTGGATATTATGAAGTATAAAATGAGAGTAGGAAAAAGCAAAAAAGATGTTATGTAAACCACCAGGGCCCTGTCGACTAAAGTAGGACTTGAAGGGCATTAACAGTAGTAATAATTTCAAAGGGCATGACAAATACTAATATTTAATATCAAAAACATTTTTAAAGTAAGCGATACAGACCTCTCATCTTCTGTACAATTGCTTCCCCCACCCCACATGTGAGAGTAATGTGAAAAGCGATTCTTTAGAAATCCAAAACTTTAGTAACATTGGACTACAAGTAATAATTAGTGAGATAATTCAATCACCAATGTATTTAATAGAATTATGTTTATGCCTAGTGAAAGTGTTGGAAATGACTTAGACCAAATAAGCTATTTGATTGGTTAATGAAGATCATGTGTGGGGATAGGGGGAGCATCGTTAACAAAACCTTTCAAAGTTTCTGCTTTTCCCAAGTACCTTAATCAGACCGTTGCAGTGCAATTTCCAGGAATGAAGCGATAGGCAAATGAACAGACTTCCAAGCTGAATTCAGGCGTTTGTCACTCAAGTTCTTGCTCGTTCTTGTTTTCCCTTGAGGGAGAAAAATAAAAGAAATAATCCATCAAAATGCTGGCCTGCAACTCTGCGCTTGCCTCTGCTACTATCTGGGCACATAGCGTTCTGCTTATGCAGCCAATTCATTATTCACATCCTGCTCCAGCTTCCTCAATTCCTGGTTGTGCCGGGTGCTCCAGGCTAAGAATCAATAGGTGTGAATCATGCTGACATAAAGAAAAATCTAGAAGAATAAATGTTTCAAAAAAAGCGAGTTTTACACATTTCTCCTGACAACTCTTGTTCAATGGCATTGGTCTATTGAAGATAAAAAGCATGTGCTGCCACAGAAGGTGCCCAGTGGAATTATCTTCTGCAGGGAATTATCTCGAAGCAATTCATACTTTGTTTTGCTAACAAGACTCCTTGTTAGGATACTGAAGTGCTATCCTTCCCTGGCAATGTTCTCCCACCTTTTAGAATTATTGAAAAGCTAACTGAGTCTATTTTGATTTGTGAATCTCTTTGTAAGCAACAACAGCTGCCACAGTGCTAATAAAAAGGAACGGCATTGCTATTTACGTAGGAAGGACACTGAAATATTGCACATACAAAAGCACCTGAGTTGCAGAGGATCTCTATCAACTATTTTAATAGTTCCCTTCCCTCCTTGATTCTTTTGTCCTTGCCTCCTCCCTCCCTCTCTCCTTTCTTTTGCATTCTTTTTTTCCCTTCTTCCTTTAGTCTTTGTTTTCCTTAATGCACTTTTTATTGCATATATCTATTCTCTGATAGAGAACAAACTACTTTCTTATATTTGAGATTTTTAAAGAACAATTTTTAGAAAATGAAATCCCCAAACTCTGAGGTTGAAACACAAGTAGGGAGATTTAAGTTATCAGCTGAATCTTGTCGCCCCAATTAAGAAGGGAGGCTCTGCAGATCCCAGTGGCTCTGATACGAATCACACCATTTTGCTCTCTTTTCAGTTTGGGTTTCAATTCTCTAGAGGAAGCTAACATGGCAACACCCTGTGATTTGAGGATTCAAGTTTTCCTACTACAAGATAAATGAACACACAATCACTGGCAGCTTTCGTTATATTTTGAACAGAATTTTATAGTTCTTCTGCTGTTATTAAGGAGTCCTATTTGCCAATTAATGGACCAGCATCATTATGGCATAAATCCATGTAGAAAAATCTTCTGTGGGTTTGCAAGGTGTGGGAAAACCTTAACTGTTGGTTTAAAGAAATAGATCCTGCATACGAGAGCTCTATTTCCGGAGTGGCTTCTGAGCTCCATTTTGCCTGCCTGAGATAGACAAGGGACGGTTGACTTCAGCTCAGGATGTTTCCATTATAAATATTTATTATCTGTGATTCATTCAGTGAATGTTAATGGAGTGTCCTTATGGACCTTTTTGGGGGGTGAACAGATCTTGGGGATAAAAAAGAAAACAAGATAGTTTTTGTGCTTCTGAAAGAGTTGGGGAGACAGAGATGGAAATAAAATAAGAATATTACTACAAATTGATAAGTACCATAATGAAGATTTAGGCAATGTTAAGTGCTGAACAAAGGTTCTTCTCGTCCTTAAGGAGAATTCTAATTTCTCATTTTGAAAGAAGTGGGAAACTGTGTGCTTGTATGTGTGTGTGTGCCTCCTTCAGATATTGGGCATGAGGTGATCACACGATGCAGCCCTGAAATTATTTAACGATTTACACAATTGTGGCTTTTCACAATTGGATCTTTTTTCCAACAGTGATTCTAAGCATAAAGTGGTTTTTTCCCCGCCAGAAAGCATTTAAAACCTTTTCCCTATGGCTATAGGTCCCAGAAAGTATTTGATTACTCAGAAAGCACAGTCAACCGGAGTCATTTTCTACATGTTGCAGAGAATACATGAATTAGAAATATACTCCCATTCTGGAAGCCAAATAGCAAAGATTAAAAACCATCTGTCATTGGGATTATGAGCCTACAAGCAAGCAGTAGACTTCCAGCAGAGTCTGGGGCAGGAACAGTGTGTAACACAGATTTAAAAACACAAGATTTAACTAGACTCATTTGCACAGTCACATGGTTTAAAGGATATTACCAGCTCCCACTAGAACTCACTTTGCCCAATATGTTGCATAAAACCATGTTTTGTAAACTGAAGACATTTTTGATGGAAATTCATTCTCTCTCTCAGAAACAATTTTCTAAATGCTTATTTTGTGTCAGGCAGGGTCCAAGACACTTCAAGTTCATTGGCAAAAGAGAGAAATAGCTACCTCAGTGCCCCCTCACTTCACCCCAAGGAGCTTGCTTAGAGAGAGATAGATGACAAATACACACACACAAAGAACATATGTAATTACATAATTTAAATCATAATAAGTTCCCAAAAGGACAGGAAAAAATGCTAGGAAAGTGAAAGCAGGAGGCCTCATCCAGAATTGGCTTCCATGTAGAAGTCACATTTAGGAATTGGCTGGGTTTGGAGGTATGTTGGGGGTGGGGGTGGGTGAAGGGGTAGACTCAAGGTGGAACAGTGTATGTGTGAAGTCCTGAGACAGGAGCAGATTTATATGTTTGAGAAACAACAACAAAAGGTCAATGTGGTTATAATATAGTGAGTACAGAGAAATAGGGAGCATGTGAAGGCTGGAGGCAGAACTGGGTTAGCCTCTGCTGAGAGCTCTAGGTGAGGGAGCCGTGGGAAACCACTGAAGGCTCTAATCCCTTTAGTTATTCTTTGAATGATGGATTGGGGTTGGGGGTGTGTAGGGACACTTACCAGGATGAAATTTAAAAAACCTCTTTGCATGAGTCTATTGGCCACTTGTATGTCCTCTTTGGAGAAATGTCTAATTCAGGTCCTCTGCCCATTTTTTTAATTGGATTGTTTTTTGTTGTTGAGCATGAGTTCCTTATATATTTTGGATATTAGCCCCTTATCGGAGGCGTTGTTTACAAAAATCTTCTCCCATTTGGTTGGTTGCCTCTTTAATTTGTCGATGGTTTCTTTTGCTGTGCAGAAGCTTTTTAGTTTGATATAGTTCCACTCATTTATTTTAGCTTTTACTTCCCTTGCTTTTGAAGTCAAATTTATAAAATCCTCTTTGAACCCAAGGTCCATAAGTTTAGTATCTATGTTTTCTTCTATGCAGTTTATTGTTTTAGGTCTTATGTTTAGGTCCTTGATCCATTTTGAGTTAATTCTGGTACACAGATGGTAGATGAGGGTAAAAGGGATCAAATATATGGTGATGGAAGGAGAACTGACTCTGGGTGGTGAGCACACAATGTGACATATAGATGATGGATTACAGAATTGTACACCTGAAACCTATGTAACTTTACTCACAATTGGCACCCCAATAAACTCTAATTTAAAAAAAAAATTATTTTACCTACTCTCAGCAGTAAAAATTATATTGATTTAAAAATTAATTTTCTGACTCCTTGATGTTTAGTTGGTTGATTTATTTTTTTAACTTACAATTAAGTTGCATTTTTCTTTATAATACTTATTATTCTACATATACGAGGTCAGACGATTAAATTTGCAAACTTGTTGTAATGAACTTGCTAACTTTCTTTGATACCAGAGGGATTATTCATTATGAATTTGTACCAACTGGACAAACAGTTAACCAAGCTTACTATTTGGAAGTGCTGAAAAGGCTGCGTGAAAAAGTTAGATGAAAATGACCTGAACTTTTCACCAACAATTCATGGCTCTTGTGTCACGACAATGCACAAGCTCGCACAGCACTGTCTGTAAGGGAATTTTTAGTCAGTAAACAAATCACTGTACTGGAATACCCTCCTTACTCACCTGATCTGGCCCCCAATGGCTTCTTTCTTTACCCGAAGTTAAAGGAAATATTGAAAGGACAACATTTTGATGACATTCAGGATATCAAGGGTAATACGACTACAGCTCTGATGGCCATTCCAGTAAAGTAGTTCCAAAAATGCTTTGAAGGGTGGACTAGACACTGGCATTGGTACATAGCTTCCCAAGGGGAGTACTTCGAAGGTGATTATAGTGATATTCAGCAATGAGGTGTGTAGCACTTTTTCTAGGATGAGTTTGCGAACTTAATTGTCAGACCTCGTATACTTGTTTGTTTCTTTTTTCCACCACCACATCTTCAAAAGCCTGTAAGAGCTATTTTTTTTTTTTTTCCCCAGGTTAGCTCACTGATGCATGTCTGGGGCCTAGAACATCATTTGGCACATACTTGTAGCAGTTCAGGAAATACATCTTGAATGTATAAGTGAGTGGATAATTTAGAAAATTATCTCCTAGTAGTTGCTAGCAATCATTTAGTGTTATTCTTCCCCCTAAGTTACTTTCATGCGTGATCAATGTTGCATGATAAAGTATAGCATATTAGATTAATAAAATGTGCTCCTGGTGAGTCATCATTAAAAACAGTATATATAGAGTTGTAGCTTATGGAAAAGGCATAAATAAACCTATTTGGGCAAAGCAAATGTATGAAAAATAAAAGATAAAAGCAAAATACATTTTGTGCTAACATATTTCTCTTAGATTTTAGGTTCAATCATTATAGAGTAAGATCTAATCATTTACCCATTATTCGACAGGGAATTTATAGGAATATACCAAACCCAAATGCATGTACTTCAAATTTTGTAATATTAAGAGTATAGTTTTATGGCACATATGTAAATTTATAAAGCTGATAGGCAAAAAATATGTAATAAGTTAGGAATTTTAATATACTATTTCCATAGAATAAGATGTTTCTAATTTACCAATTATTTTCTTCCACTGAACATATGTACTATAAATTTTATTGGGTTACATATAAATTGTTTTAACATATCAAACAGCTTAAATAATCTAGAGGAATGTGTTAAAAATTTCCAGAGTTTATTTGCTTATGATGGGCTTAATTTTGACATATATGTTCAATTTTATGGTATAATTTTAAAAAGGATAATATGAGTATTGCTCAAATATGGAAAATTAACTTTATAGTAGTCAATGTAGGTTAAAGGATTTAGTAGACCTTGGTAAAGAAAATATAAATCATTAGTTTATGAGAAATTACCCCAGGTTTTTGACCTTATGTGTAAGCAAATCAGATGATATAGCAGCAAATTAACCAAGACATTAATTTTTGAAGAATAATTATATTAGAAAATTTCTTTTGCCAAGATGCTCTACAGGATATTTGCATAAGAGCAATCTTGTTTGCAATGGGCAAAGACAAAAAATAGTAGAGCTAGGCTTTTACTTACATCATTCAAATTTTTTTCCCCAGTTAAAAGAATAATTTAGGATAAAATGTTTGCAAATTGTATTAGAAACACAGAATGCAAAAATATTTCAGAATTACCTAGTTGTTGGTTTCATTACCTATTGGTGGGCACCATAGCTCCAAGAAATCTGCATACCCCCTGACATATTAGGTAAGATTGTAGGCATTTATGTATTTATGCATCTTTACCAGATTCTCAAAAAGAATCAATGATTCCCCTCCTTGATAAAATGTTGAGAAATGAAATTTCACTTGCCCAAGTTCTCACATTCATATCTTTTGATTCTCAAACTAGTGAGTGAAAAGTGCCATTTTCATCATAGACTTTATATTTCCTATGTGCATGATTCAAGTCAAACCAATATAGCACTTTACTTCTAAGAATACAACATTAAAATAGCATAAAATACTCAGAAAATCAAGTTTTGCTTTATTATTAGCATTAATTTTTTTTTGCATTTTTTAAGCAAAAATGTCAGGGAGAAATCCTTTACCAAAATTAGTCAATGTGAGATGAAAGCTACAAGGAATTTTATATAAATTTTCTTTGTGAATTGATCAAAGTGCATTTGAAAAGCATGGTTCTCTTGTGTAATTTAATCCAAAAAACAATGCATTTACTTTCATCTTTTTTTTCTTTTCCTAGAATCTCAGCATGGAATAATACACTGTGAATTTTAACAGCCTGTTTTTGTTCAAGTGATTGCCTTCAGTTTCTGTAGTCCTTTGTGAGGACAAATGAATATATTTCTTTTTACTTTTGTAAATTTGTTTTAAAGTTTGGTTTTAAATTATTTCAAAGAGTTTTGGACTTTTTACAATCAATTGAGTTAGGAAAGAAATATAGTGTAGAGATTTGCAAAAACTAGCCATCATGCACATGATCTATTGACCATTGTTAGTTGCATATTAATTACTAGATAACAAGAGCAACCCTAGTAACAGTAGTCTACTATGAGAATTTAGGGGAACTCTGATCTGAAGTCCAGGTAAAAAATCTTTGGGAGAATAGATCTAGGAAAAGCACACGAACAGGTAAGGTACACACACACACACACACACACACACACACACACACACACACACACACATAATGCGTTATGACTAAAGCCAAAGTAATTCATTTTATGGCACTATCTGTGTCAGTTACAGCCTCAATTTCACAATCATTCTTGGATTGAATAAACCAAGATGTTAAAAATTTACTCTGCACAGCAATCAGTTGTCTGAGTTCCAGAAGACTTTCTTACATGCACAAGAGAAGCAGGGAAAGAGAACTAGCAATAATTTATAGGTGAGGTTAAAAGTCGAGTAGAGACACAAACTGTTAGAACCAACAGAACATTGACATGTGCTTAGATTTTATTTAGTTACTTGTGTCAAAATGTGCTCTTTTAATAAGTCTTTCAATAAAGCATAATTTATTAACACTTATGCTACTTAATAAATTTAAACTTTAAAAAAGTTTGGAATAATATTTCTATTGTTACGAGTATATATCACTTACTATTTTACTATAAATCCAGTTTAACAAAAAAAGTGAATGGACTCTTGTATGGAAAATAAATATTGAGTGATATTTACAGTAAAGAACTGAATTGCTCTTTCAAAAATGGTTATTTTTTGGTTATCATTGGGTTCTGTCTTCTGACAGCTTGAGTTCAAATCCAGGCTCCAGCACTTCCTAACTATAATCCTCAATTTACTCATTCAAAAAAATGAATATAATAATTCTCCCATAGTGCTGCTTTGAAAATTGGATAAATTAATTCAATTAAAATGTTAGCATATAATAAGCCCCATTGGTTTGGCTATTGTTAATGCTAATATTATTGATATAATTATTCTTTTTAATGTAAAGTTAACACAAATTTTAAAACACTACATCCTAAAGAATCGCATTCTTCAATGCTGAAGGCACACGTACAGTTATGCTTTATTGGAGTGTATATCTCATCACCGTACTGATTGTTATTTATAATTTTTATTCACATGTCATGTTTCTTATCTTGCCTCTTAGTCTCTTGAGGGCAAAAAAAAGTCTTATTAATTAATCTTTTCCTCTCTTTTTGTTCTCTATTTTTCCTTTCTTCTCTCTATTATATCAACACATACGTATTTATTGAGCAATTATGTGGCAGGCATTTTTGTAGGTCTGAAGTTACAGGGGCAAACAAGACAGATAAAATCTGACATTATGTTGCTTTGGTTCTTATAAAACTCAATTAAAATTCTGTTACTATTTGCTAAATTCAATACCAGTATTGGACTGCCAGATATAAAAATAAAGACATGAACAAATATATACATAATAAATAGTTTAGAAAATGCATTTAAAATGCAAGAAACTGTAAAAAGGTAAATATTCATAAAAAGGCAATACAATCATAAAAAGTAACTACAATAATGAAGGCAGAGTATACTGATGTTGGTTGAATGGCTATGTATTATCCAGTGAAAAAAAATCAAGCTGTTTTTTACATAAATAAGCACTAAATAAACCAAGTTATAGTTAAGCCACAACAATTTTTAAAAAATAATTTACAGAAGGAGCCATATACCTTGATGAGAAAAGAGCATATCAATAAAGAAATGAAGTAAATTACAAAATTAAAAAAATTAT
Organism: Rhinolophus sinicus; assembly: GCF_057876585.1. Taxonomy (NCBI): domain Eukaryota; kingdom Metazoa; phylum Chordata; class Mammalia; order Chiroptera; family Rhinolophidae; genus Rhinolophus; species Rhinolophus sinicus. The sequence continues at coordinate 74,960,215 of NC_142501.1, read as the reverse complement.
TTTATGGTATGCATTTATTTTGAACAAAACATTGAGCATGTCCTAGATTTCTACCTCACACTGTCTGTGGCAGAAGAACCCAGATATGAGAAAACTCAGAAAACCCAGACATAGCAAGTACAATAGGATAAGAAAGGCTCTATGAAATAACTTGTACATGTAATAGTAACCACTTTTTGTTTCTAAACTTCATAAATTACTTATTTTTTTAAAATGCCGTATCTTCTACATATTATTTGGGCAATAAGAAGAGAATATGAGTAGAAGACAACTGTATGAATCTCAACTGAGCCATTAAATTAATAAATTACCTGTTTCTTAAATCAGACGTAGAAGCACACAACAATTAAAGCTACTGAAGAATCACTAACATTTTGAGTCCATCAATTACATTGGAGAAAAGGAGAATAGGATATTTATTTTTAGTCCCTAGAATTATTTTATATTTCTAAAAGTACTGTGAACTAAAAAGAGCTACTCAAAAAAGTGAAGTTAGAAATTGTGTAAAGTTTAAAATCAAGTCCAATAAATGACTGAATTATTAATGATATACAGATGAAATTTTAGAATATGTAAAACTTAAAAAAAAAAGAGCTACTTTAATTATTTCCATGTTCTTTAAAATATATACATACAAATCAGTGAAATATGTTTACTTTGAAAACTCTTAGATCTTCAGGCACTGCAAAATAAGAAAATGTATATAATTTTCTAAACCTACTATATTAGAATATACCTATTTCAATCTGAAGAATTATATTCAGCACAGTGTCTTGTGCAAAGAGATAAACATCAACATCTCCTGGTAGAGAATCTTGGATAATTAAGTTATCTCTTGATGTCTTTTATCTGCAAACCTTATGCTTCTAGTGTACTGTTGAAGGCGAGTGGGTTGTAGATCATTTATCAAGTTCTTTAATACCATATGAGGGAAGATATACTAGTATCCCCATTTTACAGATTGGAAACTCAGGAATAGAATGATTACATAAATTGTTCAAAGTCACACTATTAGTGAGAGGTTAAGCTGAGATCTGTATTCCAGCTATCAGTCTTTCAGGCTAATTCTCATTGACGTAACATTCTCCTATATTTCTTAGTGTATGGCTAAAAGATCGGTGAACCAAGATAAATTGGCTAATATATACATAATACTGCTGAGATAGTTTAGGATGTGAAGTGGGCATAGTGTGCTGATGGCTTGTTTTAGTTCAGGCAAAGATCTTCACATTTTCTTTTCAAACTCATAATGCCTAAAACTAAAACTAACTCCCACGCCCCCCCTGCCCACTCCCCACACATACATTGATTCCTTTCTCTCTCATTTGGTCATCTGTTCATTCATTTCAGTAGGGTTTATTGGCAATTTATAATCGGCTAAGCACAAATATAAATGACAGTTACTTTAGTCATGCACATCATAGGGAATCATCTTTGCCTCCTTCTCTCTTAGTGTAATCAGGCCCAATTCTATTAATTCTTTCTTCTTAATGCATCTAATAGCAAATTGCCTTTTCCTCTCCATTGGCATCATTAATGCATTGAGAAGGCTGATTCGGGTCTTTATCACTTTATACCTGGAGTACTGCAACCACCTCTGGAATAATCTACCTCCAATCTATCCTATACACTAACACCAGATTAATTTGTCTAAAATATTTAAGCATATAACAAGGCGATTCTTAGAAGAGAAGGTACTAGTAGACAGAGCAATAGATATTGAGGCTGGGGTTATCACTTATAAATTTTCTCCCTGAAGATAATCATGATACCCTGACGAGGCATCTTTCACAAATTATCCAGTGAAAATGCAAAACTGAAAATGCAAAACTGATGAATTATGTCACTCTCCCAGTTAAAATCGTCAATGGCTCCCTGTTGCTCTGAGGGTAAGTTTGAACTCCTTATGCTTACAAGGCCCTTTATTTTGTAAAAGTTGAAGTTAGACATAGGGTTAAGTGTCCTGCCTTTTACGACAACCTTGATGTCTTCTCCAGCTTTCTCATACTTCCCTCAGTTTTCACATCCTCAAATCAACTTCTGGAATAAATCAAGCTACTTCCTCCATTCCTCACTTATTCTTATTCCAATTCCTTACCATGGCACATAAGGGCTTTCCTGGCCTCAGCTACCATTCTCTAGCATCCTCAGTCTACTCTAGACAAACTGGCCCTTCCTCCAGGTCAAAAAGCGTGTTCCTACCAAGAGCCTTTGCACTTACTCTTCCCTCTACTCATGATCTTTCCCTGGATATTTGCATGGCTCATTTCCTCAGTTTATTCCCATCTTTTATCACATGTCACCTTTGTAGGGAAGTCTTCCAGAGCCACTGTGCCCTTTCCCCATGTTTATGTTCTTTATAACTGTTATCAAGACCTGACATTATAGACTTTATTTGTCCATTTATTTATTTTGTTTCCCTCATGCTGCAATGCATGAAAGCAGACATTTTTATTTTATGCGTGCCCATGATACCAGCACTTTGGATAGTATCTGGACCATATGGGCACTCCATAAACCTTTGTTGAATGAAAGGGTTTTTCATGTCTCAGCTTGGATATTATGTCTGCTAAAACTAGTACTAATTCTCAGATTGGTATGATTCCTTTAAACTCTGGGTTAGGTGTCCTGCATAATTGTTTGAGTCGACGCTGCACTAGGCCTGGCACAGACTGGGCAAGTGTTCAGTAATCATTTATTGAATTACACTGAAAATACTTTTAGGTCTTTTTCTTCAGAATTTAGAGTAAATTAAGATATGAGCTATTCTTTTTAACTTTGTTGGTAAATGTACATGGAACACTTTGAGATTCACAGATGAACTTTTCAATGAAATGATGTAGAGTATATGTCCTCTCAAATTAATTTCATCCTGTTTCCTTGGCCATTGCGTAAAATTTTTCCTTTGTATATTTCAGATTCCAAAGTTTCTTTTATTGGGGAGTATACATCCTTATGAGAATCTCATGACTCTTTCAATAAAAATTCACATATATTCAATATGTAGTTTTTGCTTTTAAGAGATAAAAACAAAAAAATCCTGAAGCCCAAAATAGACTCCTACACTATGGACCCGGATAAAAAAACCTTACTCTTTTTCCTCTCTCTTTCTGTTTTCTACCCATTTACAAACAAGTTCAATTTTCTCCATACTAAGCCAAAATATTAATTCTACATTGCCTCTCCTTTTAAGATACACCATCCTTTCTCCTCTTTAGTATGAAACTTTCACGGTAGACTTTTCTGCACTTACTTCCTTATGTCTATTAAATCTTTAGCAATCTGGCTTTCTCATTCATTCTACTAAAGTCATCGTGAACCTCAGAACTGTCAAATCCAACACCTACTAACCTCAATTTTCAACTTCTCTACACCAGTGTGATTGTTAAGTACCATTCCACTGTCTCAGAACTTTGGTTGTGTGTCAATACACACAATCTTTGGTTTTTGTAGGTCTTTGTTTTATTTTAGTGTCTTTTTCTGCTTATTCTTCCTTTATCATATCCATATTTAAACCCTGTAAGGTTTTATCCTCAGCTCTCTGTTTCTATATTCTTCCATGTACCCTCATATTATTAGTTTCAATATTATTGCTATGCAGATTACTCCTCACACTTCATCTTTAACGCTGGCCTCACTATACTCTAGACCTAAATTTCTTCCTGGTGGTTATCTACTTATAGATGTCCCGCTGGTATATTAAACTCATAAACCTCAAATGAAATGTGGCACACTCCCTCACAGCTTCTCCTCATTTTGTGTTCCCTAGTTCAGTATCTGATAAGAAAACTTAAATTCATCTTTGACTCCACCGAATTTCCACTCCCACATCTGATGAAGTGTCACATATTATTGATTCTTCCCCTGAAATGTCCCTGGTATTCTTTCCCATCTATTCTATCAGTTCACTGGCTAATCCAGGTTCTTATCATGTTATTGCCTATCTGTGCTTTAACTTCATAACTGATGTCTTCCCTTTCATATCCTGCCACTTCAACCCAATCTCCACACTGCTCTGCCCTCTAGCCTTGCTTTACACTTCCAGAGCACTTCGTATTTCTATTAAAAGACTCACTTTATTTTCCCCAATACTGCAGTTGATTGCATACATGTCTACTTTTGTCATCAGATGATTAATTTCTGAGAGGCAGAAATGATATCGTAGCCTATTTTATATCCTACTTAGTGTCACTTTGACCACAGTGTGAACTTAATACATATTTGTTAAATTGAGCATAAGGATGTGTGAGAAAACAAATCAGGAAATGTGTCACCATTGTGCTAGGCTGGCTAAGATGCCATTCTCTACTGTGACACAAGAAAATAAAACTATATCGTTGTCCCTAATAGTTTATGCTCAAATATTAGCTAAAATGTTATCGATTATCCTTGGTATTTAGTTTTTGAACAAGGAGGTGTTCAGTAATCTACTGGAAAAATTCAAGAGAGTAGAAGCATATATTTAATTAATAGTCACATATAATTCAGAAATTAACAATTATTTCACTTAAATTTGCTCAATACTTATTTGCAAGACAATGTCTTTATAAATACTAACTTTTGTGAGTGTTTTATAATCTGTAAAAACATGGAAGGGATAAATAAAAAAATATAAGGGATTGATTCACATGCTTGAATTTTTGAATCATACATACATCTGGGTTTAGTCTAAGACTTTGTAGATAGAGAGATAGGTGACTTACCTTGCCAATGTTTTTATTCTGACTTATCTGAAACAAGTGTTATGACAGAAATGTTTGACATATATGTTGTGAAAGCTAAAAATGTGCTGTAAGAGGAAACTACTCTCCATAGAGAGCCAGGCAAAATAAATAGGGAAGATGGTGTAGTAGAAAGATTGTGGGTCCCTAGAATTACACAGACTTGGAATTGAATTGTGACTTTAGCACGTTACCAGCTCAGGAATCTTGAGAAAATTGTTCAAATTCCATATCTTTAAATGATGATAATGGTACCAGTCTTAGAGTTATACGGACAGAATAAGATGAAGTATGACAAATGAATGATTAAGGTATGTAAATGATTGGTGCTCAGCAAATGTTGGTCCCTTCCCACTACCCTGTTTTCTAACAGAACATAAACTAGACATAGTCAAAAAATGTGAACTCTGAACTTATAAAGGGATCAATGTATTTATTCATTCAAGAATTTTTACTGATGATCTCTCTGGTTCCAGGCAACATGGTATATATGGAGATAGAGTATTATGATGGTTAAAGGGCATAGAGAACGATCTTGATTCAAGTGTCAGCTGTAGAACTTACTACTGTGTGATCATCAGCATGTGTCTGAATGCTTGAGTCAAACCTGTGGAAACCCTCAGAATGTGTTTCCTTTTTTTTTCTATAAAGTGTAACTGAAGTAATGTTCAATTTACCAGGTAACCATATTAAAGATGTTAACTGTTATCAGGACTAGATGTAGATTTTAGGGGGAGGCATGTGCTTGATTTGTATTTAAATACCTTGTGTTTGAAATACCAGTAGGTCAATCAAGCACAGATATCTAGTAGGAAGTTAGAATAGAGGATTATAAACTGTATGTTCCAGGAGGCAAGGGTCATGTCTTGTTTGCTCAGAATTATATTTCCCTGTGCTTATAACATCTGCTCAATCAGTAATAACAACAGTGATTATGTACCAGGTTCTACTCCAAGATTTTTACACATATAGCTAATTTAACCCTGAAAACAATGCTATGGAAAAGGTACCATATTTTCCATATTTCGTATGAGAAAATGAGGCACAAAGATATTCAATAATTTGCCCAAGATCACATAACCAATAAGTAACAATGACATTTACATCTAAGCATTTTGTCATCAACATTCACACTCTTGACTACCCTAATTTGTGAAAGTAAGGAATAAACAACAGATTTGAGAGCTGGGGATAGAGAATTGAGATTGTTTGTATATAGGTGAAAGCAGAGGCTGACGGAATAGCTGAAATCTCCCAGGAAACATAAAGAGTAAGAAGGGAAAATGGATTGGGCATCCTTGGGGAACACTAACATTTAATATGAGGTGGCTAAAGAAAATGTAATATGCCCAATAATCAAACAACAACAAAAAAAGAGTATTGTGTTGGAAGACAAAGTAGAAGAAATTTCTAAAAGTAGAGAGTGTGTCAAAAAGACAAGTAAATTATAGATTCAAAGTATATCTCTTGAAAGAGCTGTCAGAGGCAGAACGAGAGAGAACATAGAGTGGGCAATGGAATAAAATATAACAAAATAAAATGGTACATGATGACACAAGAATAAGCATAGAGATACTTCTGTGCATGTACTTCTAATTGTTACTCAGAAGACATTACTAGTGCGAGACATTCAGGATACACACATATATCAACAAGTATTTTCATGAACTAAAAAGAAAAAAGACATTCCTTAAACAAAAAAACCCACAATTTTTAATTCCTGCTTTCTAAAAATTCATATAACAGATATTCTTTTCCAAGATGCTGTGAAACTAACAAATAGGAGGAAATAGAAGTGAATTAGTAAACTCTTGAAAGATTTAAAATGATGAACAATGTTTTAAAGTTTAGAAATGAGATTAGAAATAATTTCTCATTTTGGATTAGGTCTCATTTCTCTTTTATTTAGTGCACATAAAATAAATAATTTTCCTCAGTAGCATATTGGTATTTATTGGAATTACTAGTAGTTAATAATAAAATCTTGCTATTACTCATATCAGTATTTTAGAATTGTGCAGAATTCTAAATTCTTCACATTTATTTGGTCACAACAACCTGTTTATATTTAAAGTAAAGCTCAGAAGCTATTATCTTTCTTTGGGCTACCCTTGAAGAAAATTCATCAGCTTCTGGGACCCAAATATTTTTTCTTTGAAAGGATTTCTTTCTTTATCCCTCACAGTTCCATGTTCTAAACAATGAAGGCTGCTGAGAGAGGGGACTTGATACAATTGTAGGAAATCAATGTTGTATAGCTTACATATGTGTTTTTTTTCCTTTTAAGATTTTTTTTAACTTCATTATTTCTATATGGCTATAGTTTTATATCTTCTCTAGAGCACAAATTGTAAAACAGTTTTTATGCCATGTACAGCATACTCACTATTATATTGTGACCATTCATTATAGAATTTATATGTGCAGTCATCCCATTTTTTGGTGAGCTAAGTTTTAGACCTTATCTCCAAATCTTCCAAAATTCTAAAGAGAGGATGTGTTACCTCATTTCCTTTTATTAGTATATTAAAACCAAATCTTAAAAGAGTACAGTAGCAGATAAAGGACTTTATTAACCTGATATAAGAATCTCTTTAAAATTAAGATATATGAATATGAATAAAAGGATGGGAATCTTTCAATTGAGTTTGAACTTTAATATAAAACTAATTCAATATAGAGGGGAAACTAATGAAAAAACTTCAAATGATCCTTTATTACAGAGAACTTCTGAGGAAATACACATTCAATGAACTAACTAGTCATCCTTTTTTCATTCATGAGCACTTACTAGGTGCCAGCCACTGTGTTGAGATCTAAATTGTAATTAAAAATTAGTTGAATGAGGCCTGGAGGGAAAAGTGTTCCAGGGAGCTGTTTCAGCACAGGCAGTTTCTGCAGGGACTGAGCATGTGACCAGAACAACTGGACCACAGAAAGCAAAGTGGGAGAGAGGAGCCATAAGGTGGGAAAGGGAAGGAGGACTCAGCTCCCAGAGACCCTGGAATGTCATAGCAAGGATTTTGGACTTTTTTTCCCTTATATATTTTAAAATCATTAAAGAGCGTTAAGTAGGGTAGTAACTTGATCACGTGAATTTTCAAAGCATCACTTGGGCTGTTGCTTAGGTAATAGATTTCAGGGAAATGGTCATGGAGAAGTTAAGTTGCACAATTATTTATTCCCAATTCTGATGAACTAAATTCGTTATTCCTATCATCCAATTATTTTTTTAAAAAATTTTGAATTCTAACAGCTTGCTTTTAGAATCATCCTATTAGATTGGGACTGAGTATGCATACAGGCCAACTCTCCCCTTCCCTGCCCCAAACACACTCACATATATACACTCACCACATTATCTAACCTCTTTGCAAAGTTGACATGCATGGTTGATGTAGTATTTAGGTCATAGACTTTGAACTAGTTTTCTAGTAGTGATGTTCAGTTTTTATTGATAACTTATAGGCTACACAGGGTAGGTTGGCATGGAAAAAAGTAAGGTAATTGACTTATGGAGTGATAATAGTATTAATTATATATCCTCAAAAGAATGCTAGTGAGTGATTACTGTGTGCCAAGCAATATTCTAAACACTGGTATTATTTAATCATTGTCACAATCCTATGAGATAATGTCTATATATATATATATATATATATATATATATATATATATATATATATATGATCCATTGGATAACTTATCTTATTCAGATAATTCCCTAACTTAGCAAAGCGACCCAAGCTTCTGCATAGACTCTCCATATCAGGACAGTCAAAAAGTTTGAAGTAAGCAAAACAAAACCAAGCTAAGGTAGCTTAAAACCAAAAAAGGAGAAAACCCTATGAAACAACAAAAACACAATCCGATACTTTCACCCCAATACAATTTTGTTATAGGGAATTATATGACATTAAAAAACACTGTAGGCATGTATCAATATTAGAGTTAGTCTCTGATTGGTTCTGAATAATATATGAGTCCAAAGGTTTTACCACAAAGTTGGTCAAGTAACGCATGAGGTACTTAGTAAATGATCATGTTCACCAACCAAAATGTGACTTGTCAAATAGAAAAAGGGATTCAATGTTTCACAATTCTTCCCACTCATTTACATAGCTCACATCTTCTGGAAGGATGATCATTTTATCTGGTGCTAAGTGTCCTTCTGCATAAGTACTTTTCAAGTTACCATTAGTAATGCATAAGAACTGCTCATTATTTAAGCAATGTAGCCTACAACTACCTTCTCATTTCTCTTATGTGACCTGCTTCTTGGGATCCAAAGAAAAAGCTGACTGCTACAGGAGACATGTTTGCAAAGATAATAGCTCTGTTTAGAAAGACAAAGGATATAATCAATTTCTATAATGACATGAAAGCAGTTGATTGGGTCAATGTGAACTTGCTCACAGAAATCTTGAATCACTGCAATTTAAGGGAGTAACAACTACTCAAAGCTTGAAATAGCAAACTTAAGACAACAACAGAATAAATATGAAATATCCTACCCAATGGACATTTTGAGTAATGAAATGTACTGCTTCAGAGAGGTAGAATGAAAATATAACTATCTTTAAAGAAAACTTGAGATAATTAATGGATGACAGATCCATATTGGGCTATTAAAAAATAGAATTGCAATAGTTTTATATTGCTCTTGGCCTCCACTATAAGTTCCTTAGCCACTATGTGGACACAGATAACGGGCTAATAGAAAATTGCATAACTCGATTATAACTTAATATATATTTTTTAATTCTACAGGGAAAACTATGGTAGGTCCTTCTTTAAAATTTTTAGTTAGCCTACTTTTTCTCCGTTAAAATTCTTCAAAGTGTTCCTCATTCCATCCAATTCACATCTCCCAGAAGCCATCCCTCACCCATTGATCTGAGTGAGAATCATTCCTTTGTACCTCAGAGTATCCCATGCCCCTCTCTTAATGTGACACTACTGCTACTGCTCTACTCTGCATCTTTACTTGCTGGTCTTTTCCAATAGACTGTGATGTGCCAGAGGCAGGGACCATGTGAATATATTTATCTGTCCATTACACCTAGCTCACCAAATGATTCAATTCATTGCTATAGGAGCTCACTTCTTTTTTCCATGAAGAAGTAGGTGAGAACAATTGATTCAGAAAGGTGTTTCTAGTTTTCAAATTATTAAACATATTTTCTTTTTGACTCCAGAAATGAGCATTGACTTTGCAGATCGCTCTACTGCGAGATTCTATCTACATTTAAATTATAAAAAAAAATATTTTATAAATTGTTAAAATTTATGCCATTACTTAAAATGCTTGTTAAGAGAAAATCTGGAAAGGCTAAAAGTTAGAATGAAATCTAAAAGAATGGATTCAAACATGGTTAAAAAACTAACTAAGATTTCCACTTTTACCTTTTTTCTTCCATGGTACGCAAAACTCCCAACAAAATATGCAAGTGGTAAAGTTGTGATTTTTATTGTTTCTTTACTAACGTATTGAGTATTAGACAATAAAGTATATGAAAGATTTTAAAATTATTTTAATTAAACTACTTTTAAATCACATGACATCTTTAAACCCCTCTGGAATGTAGGTCTTCCCACTTGGGCTTTAGATGGTTTTTCAAAATCACCAGTAGTTTGTCTTTGTTTCTTGACTCCTGTAGTTCAAACACTTTAGAACTACGTTCCTCAGAAACAGAGTCACGTCATGCATCCCTCCTGATCTTGGCATGACATTCAAATACACTTACAGTTCCAAATGACCTGAAAGCATTTCCAACTGTTATCTCTCTTTTCCACTGAGTTCCTCCCTTGTTTTACAGTGGGCATTGCAACTGTGTTTTTATTAGCTTGAAACAGGGTAGAGCTCAGCAGCATTCTGTGATGAAGACACATTTGTTTAAGAAGCCCTGGCATCTATTGTTCTGTAGTAAGAATCAGAATCTATATGTTTGATTGATTGTTTCTTTCTAGGTGCCTCTGGTAAGAAGCATCCATCAGAATATTGTATCTAATAACTTCTTTTTTTTGGGTTCATATCGAAAAGCCTCTCTAGTAGAACACATCCTCATTTACATTTTAAGGTAGCAGCATCGATTCATAAACACGCTTGTAATAGGAGATGGGTACAGAAGGAATAAAGGACATTTGAAGCACAATAAAACCAATATTTTTATGTATGGAAGCTTTTTGATTATAATTACTCTTAAATAGGATTGTAATTTCAGTAGCTCTAAGCAAACATCTTAAAATGCTGCATTTGAAGTTACATATAATTTTATTCTAAGTAAATTTATAAAATATGTATTTAATAAGAAAATCTTTCTTCCAAATGATTCTTAGAACACTGCCTAAGTTCCACAAAATAGAGCTTATACAAGTTAATATATATAGCTTCCTATCAATTTGTAAAGAAAGTAAATAATCGACTGAATAATTTGCTGAAAAACTGAGAAAATAAAGTTTAAAATGGGTATATTATAAGAATAAATATTTACATACAAACTAATTTCATATATATTATAAACAATAGCCTCTTAGGCCCTATATTATTCTAAATCAATATTAAATGGATCTTGACTGTTTTTCACACTCATACAATTGATACAAAATGAGATTAAAGCATAGTACACTTTCCTTTACTTAAATTATTGCTGCAAATAATAAAAATCAATTACTACAAAGAATAATACATGCTCTTTTGAATGATCTTTGGTATGTGCCTAAACTTGCCTGGTGGGGACTAGGTCAGAATGATAACTTTGGAGTATATGAACAAACAAAAACAACCATGGCAAGATGGCAAGGAAGTGATCAATAATCTTCTGTTTGGATTTGTGAAATAAATTAAAAAGAAATCTGAAGTATTTATTGATTCCTTGCCTTCTAAGTGACAGCTCTTGTGTGCAGTATTTTTGTTGTGGTTTGGAACTAACTGGACCTCAGAAGGATACCATTTATTAAAGGGTATTCGGAGAAGAGAGATTAACCTTTATCTCTAACTATAACTGTCTTCATAAAGAAAGATGAAAGGTATACTCAAAATGGCCTTTTCAAATTTTCCTTAAAAATTACAATGTGAACAGAATTGGAAGAGGCTATGATCTCAAATGAAGCTATCTGAGGAATTAGGGGAAAAGAGAAGGAATGGAGAGAAAGGAAATTTCTAAGTTATTTCTAATGTTTGAAAATTATCTGAATGCTAGAATGTTAATAAAAATGCAGGTTGAGTAAACTAATTTTAGAATCTTAAATGATTTCTTAACCAAATAATATGCTATAATGTTATTGCTTTTACACATTTTGGGGGGTTTAACATTTGTTTATTTGGGGAGTATATTTGAAAATACCTTATGAGATTAAGACCTTTGGTGTTTTGTTATTTCTTTCAACGTACATGTCAGATTCATTTTAGTCAAAATGAAAGTGTAGTATATTTGGGCCAGTATTTTGACTCTCAGGCTTTTCATTTAGAAAGATACAGGGTCCAATTCTGGCTCTTGACACCTACTGGCTATGTGACCGTGAGCAAATGATTTAATCTTTGTGAATCCATTTTGTTGCAACAAGCAATTAACAGAAACAACCCGAGTTTTTTGTATTCCTTGAAAAAAAAGAGTTCAGCTCAATACTTGAATATAGTAAGTGCTTCAGCAAGTGGTAGAATGAGAAAGTAGAAGAGTTTGCTCTAGGATATTTAGAAAACATTTTCATTTAAATAGAAAAGAAAAACCCACAAATACTTATTAGGTATTCTTCCCAATAATCAAGGAACATAAGTTAACAGATTAACTAAGTAGATGCCTGTTCATTGTTTTCCCTCAATCAGTGGATACCTGGGTGAATCAAGTGTATGCAACCTTCAGCAGCAAGTCTTTTTATGGCATTATCTCGCTCGTCCTCTGTTATATTGGCCTCAAGATAAAATCCATGTTCACTCTGATGGACATTTTCATCGAAAGTCGCTGACCTGGGTCTCCTATTTGATTTTTCTCTTTCTAGTCAGGAAAGGCTTTGGGGCGCAGATGGGTTTTCAGATGGGTTTTAAAAAAATGGGGTAAATGTGTTCCAGAGAAAGGGGGTCTGCTAACACGCTTAAGTAGAAAATCATCAAATATACTGAGGATAGAGCTAGGGCAGACAGATAGGAGAAGGGACACAATTCTGAAGTGTAAGGTTTGATATGTAGAATGGATTTCAGAATAACTCCGTAACTGTAGGATTCTTATACCTGAATACCAAAAGGTCATCAACAGAAGACTTGCTTATCAATGAAATATGGTATGATCTTAAGGAGAAATTCCATATATCTTCAAATATATAGTTATCTCATACAAAACCTGCTGCAAAATGTGAGTTTTTTCCCTCACTTTTCACTTATTTCACTTATACTTTTGGTTTTCTAACTTAACTATTTTAGTTAAATTTTTTCACTTATTGTTTTGGTTTTCTAATTTAACTATTAATGAAGTCAATCAGCAGTGGTTTTAGCCAATAAATACCTTACTGGTGATAAATTTGAAATCACATTTACCATTTGTCAGCAAATGGCGATAATGCATAATTCTCGACAATGGCTGCCAGTTTCCATAGATCTAAGCCATGTCTAAGTGACAACTGTCCTCTGTTACCATTTAACTCTTCCACCATACCTTAAGTCCTGGTTTTCCCACCACTGTACCTTTAGCGAAAGAGTCTCGATATTAACTTTATTACTTCTTAAAATTAACTAAACACAATATAGCCGAAATAAATTAAAATGTACTAACATTTTCATTCATTACCATTTGTTCATCCAGCTACCATTTATTGAGAGCCTACTATGTGCCAGGCACTGTACAAGTTATGACGTTACAGCTATAAAGAGAGACATCTGCTGATCTACAAGCAGATGACACTGAATAGAACAGAGGGTTTGATAAAGGAAATATAAGATAAAAAGTACAAAACAGATTTACTATTAGCACTAGAACGCTGACTTCAGTAGTGAATAAGCTTGGCTATTAAGCTTACTTATGTTGTTATTAGTATTTAGTAAGATATTATTCAAGTAATTATTAGCTTTCTATTATAATGGGCTTCATTGTCCTGAACACCAAAATCTTTTAAGATTTCTGTCATGAAAACAAAACAAAACAAAGAACCCTCCACCTTTCTTAGTCAATAAACTGTGATGCTAAGATAATATTTCATCTCCATTTTTGAAAATTAGTATTTTCTCCATGAAAAGCTAAAAAGAATTCACCACAAGGGCAAATTTTGATGAGGATCATAACCTGTATTTTTTTTCAGAGTTCTGTAAGTATTCTTTACTGATTAATTTATCAATTACATAGGAGTTCAAATCTCAGTAAATAACAGAGTAATCTTAAACTGCTATCAAAACACAGAGTTTATTCATAAATGTTCTTGCTAGTAGTTAATTATGACATGACACACTTTTTTCATTTTTGATGAGCATTTAAAATATAAGATTGCGATCACCGTTGCAGGTATTTAGAATACATCCTTTAAAAACACAAAAGACCTCCTGAAGTTTTCTAACAAAGGGAGGGAGAGGGATATTAACTCAATCCTTAAGACAACTTAATGACATAGATGCTATTATTATCCCAATTTTACAGAGAAGGAAACTGAGACAAAAGGTTTAATAAATTGTCCATCATAGAAGTAAGAGGTGGAGGAGCCAGGATTCAAACTCAAACAGTGTGCCTCCAGTTTCTTTAGCAACTCTATATTAATATAGTACGTTAAATTGTTCCAAATGTTTCTCAGAGAGTGTTATTTCACTTGTGTGATACATTTATTAAACACATACACAAAACACAAATACAAAACCAGTCATTCCAACAATGTAATACTCCATTGTTACTGAAGTATTCCCTTCCAATTACTACACACATTTTCATTCAGAAAAATAAGACCTAAGTTCAATATAAAGGAATGCGATTTCATTTTATCATAATTTCTCAGATTCTATACTTACCACACACCTTGATCTTACACGACCCCATTCTACACTGATCAACTTTATTTTCAGTCAAAGAAAAATAGCAATTTTAAAATGAGTTTGACCTTGAAATACTGAAAGACACAAGAAAATTCAGTTGATCTACTATATGACCATAGAGCAAGGAGAAACTATTTTTGAATGTTTGCCTATCCATCCATCCATCCATCCATCCATCCATCCATCCATCCATCCATCCATCATATATCTATCTATATAATCTATCTACCTTTATATATACATACACATAATGACAGAAAATAAAATGCATAAAAATGTGTGTTCCCATAAAACTGTTAGGTACAGGGTGAGAAAAGATTATTTTCTTCCTGGTCATTATTTAGTAAAGATATTATTCAAGTAACGACTAGCTTTGTACTATAATGGGTTTCATTGTCCTGAATAACAAAATCTTTTAAGATGTCTGTCATTAAAAAAAAAAAAAAAAAAAAGCAACTAACCCACCAGCTTTCTTAGTCAATACACTGTGATGCTAAGATAATATTTCATCTCCATTTTTGAAAATTAGTATTTTCTCCATGAAAAGTAAAAAGGAATTCACCACAATAGGCAAGGTTTAGTTCAATGACACGATGGCTGCCAATGATTACAATGAAACCCCTCTATGACAAATAAGCATTTCTTTCCCCCTGAGGTCCAACCAGTATTACCCCATTCAAGATATGCTGACAAAACCTGAATGGTGTGTTTGAAAACCCATCCAGCAATATTTTTCTCATCTTCTGCTCCTGCTGATCATCTAGATATCACTCTACTATGAGATGCTGTGTAACAGCCAGGCAAGACTCACTGGAACTCCTAAATTATTGTTAAACACTTGAAAAATTATGTTTTCTCCTCTCAAAGGATTTCAAAATATCTTAGAAACTCTTTTTCAACAGTCACTTTAAGCTGAACAGTATTTAGCGCTATCAAGAAATACTGATTTAATAGCAGGATAAAAAACTAGAAATGTGAAATTAGAAAATTGAAAAAAAAATCTCAAAAGGCATATGAACTCAGCACATGCATTCACACAGATTGCCCAACTTCAAGGTTCAGATAAAGATTTTAATTAGCTCCCAGGACAACGGTTGTTAACACTAAAACAAAAATTCCATCATTACTTCCGTTTTACATAGTACTCAGGATACCATGCCCAAAAATAGAATTTAAATTCCTGATTAACACTGCAATAAAAGAGTAGAGAAATATAATGCAGGCCACACTGCATTAGTTTAAGTGCATTTTAGCAAATAGATCTTTGCCATTTAGCATTTAATATATACACACAAATATTAGCTACATATTTTATTTTCCCTCACATGCTAATATTTAACAAAATCTCAAATGAAAAATACATATTTAAAGTTATTTATAATACAGGCATGCCATTATTGAAAATAAATGCTCAGAGGTAATTATTACATGTACAACAAACTGATGAAACTAGATTGAGTTCAATATTAAGACGATATTTACATATACTCTATATCTGTCTATCTATCTATCTTCATGTATATTTCTACCAAAATGAATGGTGGACAGGGTACATATAACAGATTCTTTATCTGCTAATTATTTTGATAATTTATTATATCTGTAAAATTATAATAAATTTATTATATCTTTAAAAGATATAAAATTAAATATATCTTTAAAAGTATACAAATCATATTAAATTAGTAAGTAAAAAGAAAAACTTAAATGTATTGAAGTTAGAGTACACAAAAAATGGAAGATAATGTTTGATTTAATTCTGAGGCTGTAAGTTGCAACAGCCTTATTTTCATGGTCAAGGTGACTTCTGGATATACGGAGTAAATCCTTACACAGAACTGTACCAATGAGAAAACAACATGTGTCAACCCAGTAGGTGGAGGTGACATGCAATTTAAAATGTCTAATTACACACTTCACCTTAGCTAAACATCCTGAAAGATGACACGGTCTAATTGCAGATTAATGCATTATTTCTCTAAGGCCACAAATGAAGCACCTAGAGGAAACATCTCTCTGATTTTCTAAATAGTTGAAAAATTCTATTAAGTGCCTGTGTTTGCCAAACACATCTGAAAAATTCTTCAGCATATCACCGACCCTAAAATATAACTGACTAAAGTATTAGTGGACATTGAACTATCATTAAGGATTGCTTTTGAAATTTGAATAGGTAAAAATCATCCCTGGCTAGGAGCTCAAAGCAAACCTTGCTACACTTAATGCAAAATTTGACACACTATCTTCACCCACATATTCCATACTTCTTACTCGCCCTCTCCATGGCCCACTGCCTTTTCTTCTTGATTTTTTAAAGGAAAAGTGTCAAAAACCTTTTCCCTCTGGCAAAGTAGATTTGTGTTCTCTTAACCTCATACTGTGGTTTGAATTTTCAAATTGCATTAAAATTTGTTTGCTGGATGCCTGAGTGCTTAGAGACATTTCTTCTGGTGGATTATACAATTTGCATAGCTTCTCAATACAATACCTCCACTGTCTTTAAAACAGAGAAGACTTTAGGATTGAATGATGATACTGTGTATATACTGATTCCATCCATCCATAAATGCTCTCTGAGTACTTATTAATGTACTGCACTCAATGCTGGAAATGAAAAGATGAACAAACTCCATTTAAGTACCCCTAGGAGCTATAACAAATAAATATTCTGGGTGCACTAGCAGCAAAATATTCTTTGAGGAGGAGATGCTCATTTTAAAGTTGCTATAAAGTGAATGTTTGTGTCCCAACCAAATTCATATTTTAAATACCTAACCACCAGTGCAATGGTATTAGGAGATGGAACCTTTGGATAGGTGGTTAGGTCATGAGGGTGGAACCCACATGAATGGGATTAGTGCCCTTATAAAAGACACCACAGAGAGCTCCCTGTCCCCATCCACCAAGTAAGGACACAGTGAAAAGAAGGCTGTCCGTCTGGTGATTTCTTATAGCAACCCAAACAGTCTAAGATAGAGGTGGAATCTTAGGCTGGTTCTGCATACCTGGGGTGCCAAAAAAATGTATACACATGACTTGTATTCATCTTTTGTTATCGGAATATATTGACAATTGCAATTTTAATGCAATTTTTTTCCTTTCTTAAAATGTATATACATTTCTTTGGCACCCTCTGTATATTCTTTTCAGCTAGTCTCTATATTGTTCAGTCCTATTCTCAACCTTTACTATTTTTTCTAACTTTCTCCAGCCTCCTGATGATCTAGCCACATAACTTGTCTTCCAGAGTCATTCATTCATGCATCAATTCCTCCTATCAATCTACTGATTGGTGTCCCTACTATTGCATGGTTAAGCACTGAGGGTACAGTGATAAAGATGGATTATTCTGCTTTCAGGGAGCCTATGTGTTAAAGTAAGTTAAATATCTATTTAATTGCAAATATTAAGTGCTAAACATAACGAGTAACAATATTCTGTCCTTATGATTTTGCCATTTGAGGTTTTCTTTTCCTTTCTTTAATATGTTTATGATTTGCTTTGTTTTCAATAGTCAGATTAAGAAAAAAAATACCTCAACGTATAGAATGTGATATAAGAAATACAAGCAGTCTCTACTCAGGGAATACCATAAATGTTGGTCTTTTTTCATGATGGAGAAAGGGTTGTGTTATCCTGAGCAATCTTGTACAGTGACGGACATTTTAGGAAACCAGAATCTACAGCGTTCATTAAGCCATTGACTGAATTTGCCCTCTCAAAACAAAAAGAACATAAGAAAATGTAGGAGTATGATTTTATGGTGGTAAAACCTGACAAAACTAGAGTCTAGGAATATTCCATAATTACCATTAAATTAGTACCATGTTTCCCCGAAAATAAGACCTAGCCAGACAGTCAGCTCTAATGAGTCTTTTGGAACAAAAATTAGTATAAGACCCGGTTTTATTTTACTATAAGACTGGGTTTTATATAATATAATAAAATATAAGACTGGGTCTTATATTAATTTTTGCTCCAAAAGATGCATTAGAGTTAATTGTCCGGCTAGGTCTTATTTTCGGGGAAACATGGTAGTCGCAAGAGTGCTTTTTGGTATTAACTACTATACAGTAGTCGTCTAAACAGAGCATGAGTCACGACATCCTGACAGTCCATGCCGAATTTAAAACAAATTGGAGCTATAATTTATAGCACAATAGAACCCAAGACAGAGGCACATGTCGTCTTTAAATATTCTATAAATAATAGCTCAAACAGGCACAATTGACAATGAGCAGAGGCTGGATGATGAATCATCAAGTAGTTTAAGTAAAACCCTGCCTGATTAAATGCTTTGTTTTTAAACCACCTGCATCCATGTCTGCTGTAGCAGGACAGATCAAATTGTTCTCGGTCTTTTTTCAAAAAGTCAGACAGGCTTACAAATGATAAGTTTTATTATATTATGAAACTGGTGCCCAACTGAAGTGCTGAGCATTATGTAATTCCAATTATCTCCATTTGGGCCTGGGATTTGGTGCCAGGCAGTGTTAAAGACACGGCTAATGTAAATGATCAGGCTTCTCATGCCTTTGGGTTGTATGCTCGTAATTTCATTTTGGTCTTCATGGCCTGGAGAATTCATTTTTCCATCCTTCACTTCAGGAGTCTTTTTTGTTTATCCCACCAATGAGCTACCAGATGCTGTATCAACTAAGTTAATTAGTGGAGTCTCCTTGGAAAGCTGGGGCTTGTTGAGTGTGGTCATTAAGAGCAGACAGAAGTGCAGAGGCTAGAGACATCCTGAGTGACACATAGGCTCCGGCAAGCACTCTCGTAGCCAGATCACTAGGAGCTGCATGGAGCCTGTGACTACACTACGGCAAAGCATCCACTTGGGTGAACACAAAGTCTGGTCATTCATCTGGCTTCTAACATGATGCTGAATGGTGGTTCATTGTGCTGACTCTTAACACGACTGAGAGTCTTATTTTAATGTTAACCAGACATCTTATTTGTTTATATAGTTACAACCTGATATCACGTATTAAGTGATATGTTTTAAACTAGTGTTTCCCCCCCTGGAGTATCATAATTACTCTAGAATTGTTATATTATTAAATTCCATATTATTATTGTCCTAAAAACATAAATAACAGTATTTCTCATATGTCTTAAGACATTGAGACCCAAAAGAATCACTGGGCTGTCATTTTAACCTTGTATCATATTTTGTATCAATCCCCTGCTTATTTGCCTTTTCTACTGACCACACTGTTAGCTCATTGAGGACATGGATGCTATGTCTAATTTGTTTCTCTATCTCTAGAGTTCAACATAAATCCAGTAAATAATAATTGTTCAATACATTTTTGCTTAATAAGTGAATGAAGCTGCTGGTCCCATAATGGACTGACACATAATTAGGAGACAACAAGAACATTTATCCAAAATAAAAATCTCTGTTTTGTAAAAGGTTATAAGGCTTTGTTATGGAAACAATGGGATTATCCTGAACCAGGATAATCCCAGGATAACTGAAGAGTTAATCCACATACTGAGAGTCTGAATTTAACTATTATACTGAAGGAAACACATTGTCCATTTGCATAGAGGGTTACTATTCACATTCACACCAATGTCCTCCAAAATAATATAAAAATGTATTGGACGTAAAAACATTCTCTTTTGAAATGTATGGATGTGGTATTACTTTGTATTTAAAATTTAAATACATCATTCCTTCTAAAATTATTTGTAAATTGGTACTTTAGTGCTAGTGCAATGGCTACTCCATTTTGGTCAGAGCAAACAGGTTTCCTGTTATGGGGATTAGAGGATAAACAGAATAGCACAATTTTTGTTTAATAATTCTCTTAAAAAAAAATTATGAGCTGTAGTTAAAGAAAAAAATTTGAGAGTCAAACCATATGACTAAAAAGGCATGATCTAATTAAATAAAGCAGACACTTGAAGTGATTTTTTCACTTTTCGTTCGCATAGCAAGAACAAGGAATCATTCAAACATAACTGGTTTTGAATATTAGCTTTGCCATTTACTAGTTATGTGTCTTTCAATGAACTTTTTAACCTCTCTGAACACATTATCCTGTTCTATAAAAAGATGTTCGATGCTCACAATTCCTACTTCCAAAGATGGTTGTGATTACATGAAATACTATGTAAAAAAGTTCCTGGCACTTTGCATGTACGCCACTGAAATTGGTCCCTTTTCATCACTGGGGCTTGTCCGAAACTGTCAAAATGTAATTTGACTAAAATATGTATATTGCATGATTGTTTATATTATCATAGCAAGAATATACTTCAGAAAGAGGTTTCTTAAAGGAATTATGGGGCTACCTTCATCCATTTAATGAAACCCTATGGTGACAAAAAATTAAAACAGGTTCATGTGTTGATAAAAAATTTTATATCTTATATGATTGAGTGAAAAAGTATCTGCAGAATAGCATTACGGAAAAACCCATTAATGTAAAAGTATATATACTTATATATTATCAGTATATATATTTATATATATAGTTTAGTGTGAAAGGCTTCACACTAAACTAAAATTATAGTTATTTTTTGGGGGGTATAATTCCAAGGAGGCTTTTATTTTCTTTGGTTTTGAATTTTTTTTTGAGAACCATTATTTAACAGAAAAATGCTAAAACATTTGTAGCTTTTGGGGGAAAAAAATCTTATTCTGCTTCTATGTACACTGATTGATTATAATATTCATTTATATCTACTCTGTTCCTATTCAATTAGAGGCAAATTTATATCTCAAAGGTTTTTATAGTTCAGATAATTTAACGTAATTTAGATTGCCTTAGTTTCACCTTTGTCCTTTTGGGCTAATGAGAGGGAACTACCTTATTATTCTCTCTAGCTCTTCTGTTTTTCTCATATGCTTCCTTTTCAATGTGAAGCATATGCCAAAATGAGAGATTTGAAAGTCTGTTGTATTTTCTCACTCAGAAATGAATTTCCAAAGCTGGCTCCTATCCGTTCTCTTCTTTTAGAGGAACTTCCTTCCGCTACATCCCATCTTAGGTATTTCTCTAGCAACGACTCAGAAACACCCACTGTTGTCAATCAATCTCTAGAATACAGACATTTAAAAGTGGTTTATACATGAAATGGTGTTGTGATTGAAGTCTCTCAAACTTGATATTATTTAAGATTTTTAAAAGTCTGCTCTACTGTTGTGTGACAATTCACACATTCTACACTCACTTAGAATTATCTTGAAACCAGTGGACACATTTTACTCATCATAGGTCTGAAGATACTGCTTGGTATTATTTTATAAGAATAGTAAACTTTATTTCACATTCCTTATTGTGTAGACATCTTGATTAGTCATCAACATTCCTGAAAGTATTCTCTAGCAATCCCACATTTCCAAAGTATCTACGGCAAAATTATTATGACATGCTTTCTAGTATTTTTACATCTATGATTCCAAAAACAACTGTTTCCATGTTAGTCTAAGGATATGCCATGTCTTTGCTATTATTGTAATCCTTGGTTTGGAGAAGTCGTATATCCAACCACTAGCCACTGGTATAAAGACAACCACTGAATTCAGGAAAGAAATAGATGGCCTTATTTAAGAATTTGGAGTTTTACAATTGAGGTACTATAATGTATGGGACCCTGCTTTTTACTACAGTTAAAAGGGCCTTTAAATTATTGTGTATAAGGAACTTACATTGGAGACACCAGAATCGGAGATATGACGTATTTAATGTCTATGCTTGCTGTGGTAGCATCTT
This sequence comes from Rhinolophus sinicus, assembly GCF_057876585.1. NCBI lineage: Eukaryota > Metazoa > Chordata > Mammalia > Chiroptera > Rhinolophidae > Rhinolophus > Rhinolophus sinicus. The sequence goes on along the minus strand of NC_142501.1, from coordinate 74,937,758 downwards.
TCTATGGACACTGTGTAAGTTCTTACCTCGCTTTTGGCACAGTGAGCATGAAGGGAATGGATACTACTTAAAATGCTAACCTGGACAGTCTAATTAAAGATGCTCATATATCTGTGATAAGATGAAAGGAAAATGAATTCTTGACCAGATTAGAATCTTGAGAAAATGGTCAGTCAAACACCACTTGTCATGTCTTGGGTTGATTAAATTCATATAATCCCATATACACATGAATATAGTGAATGCAAATTTTACTCCATGAAGCCTAAATTAATAAATAGAATGAATTTGGCTTCTTTTTATAGAATTATACAGACATAAAATGAATAGAAATTGGTGTATATCTGTAGAATGTACATCATTAATAACACTATATTTTCATTAAAATATGGGTTACGAACTATGCTAAATACTGTGAACATCATTAACTTTCTGTCACAGCATATTATAAAATTTAAAAAGGCAGTAATTAACCTGACATAAGTGTTTCTTACAAGCCAGCTGTTAATTTCTAGATGAAATAATACATTCTCTAAATTATATTTTGATTAGGAGTAAAGATAGCTATATGACTAAATAAGAAAATTAAATATGTCATTAATTGTAGAAAATGTTATTCCATGACTAATTCTCTCATTTTGAGAGCTTTTAATATAGTGAGTTATACTAATATTGACTTTAAAAAATTATCTGAGAAATGGTATTCTCTCTTTTCTAATTAAATGGTTAATATAATTTGTAGGACCTTTTATGTATTTGATTTGTGTTATTCTCCATCACCACTGTTAAATCTATCCATTTTTTTTACAAACGTTATATCTATGGTTCTTTAAAAACTCTGGAAAAAATGAACTTGAAATTTTAAAGCTGGTATTTTAAAACACTACTAGATGATGGGGATATTCTATTAGATTAAAATATTGATTAATCTTTTTAAAAGATTGGTTCACATAAAAGATATACTCTAGCAGTTATTATCCATATAAAGACTCAAATTCTTTAAATTCTATCATTTTTTTTTACATAGCACCCCTTACAACAAGCCCAAGTTTTTCTAAACCAAAAGAAAATAACCCAAGTAGTTCCATAAAGAACAATAATAATTTGCATAAACCATAGAAACAAGCCAAACAAACACCTTGTCATCTTCCAAAGCTGCACTAGCTGTCTCTATCCTTTCCGTGGTCTGTTGGCACTGAGAATATTAACAGCATGAACAGCAGCAGTTTCAGTACACATTTAAAATTTTTAATCTCTTATCAGCCATTTTCCCTTAAGTAAATCTGTTTTTCTTTTCTAGACTCTGTCAAACTGTTGTCAGGCACTGTTGCATCTGGTTGAATTTGATAGCCTGCGTGAAGAGTCCATGACTCTAACATAAATTGTTTGGCTTGTCTCTTAGAAAAGCCCCAATTCACCAGCCACTGGGTTTCCAATTCCAGGTTATGATGTGTAATCTGGCCTCAAGAAAAGGGCTTCACCAGTGAAAAATCTCCAATGCAAATATTCCACGCCCCTTTCCTCTCCATCTTTTGGCATGTTTTCACTTTGCCCAGTTGTGCCCAGAGAGAGGCTAAAGAATTGGTCACAAGGACTTCACCATCTAAAGCACCATGGCAAAGATTAATTCCTAAATCCATAACATGCTAGGTATTTGCCAGGAAACCAGGGCTCCAGGGGAGAAGAGAATGAAACCAAGCTGGTGAAGGAAAGTAGCTGCAAATCTTTCAGGGATAGGAAAATAAGATCCAAAAACCCTTCGGTGATACTCCATCAAATATACGAATATACCATTCTTAGTTAATAAATAGACGTCAATAAACATCTTGGAAAATAAAATTTGTAAAGTTGGGTTTTTCGAAAACAGGTGTAACATAATTCTTATATCCTTTATACTAAGAGCAGACTCATAACAAATAAATACTTCTACACTACATTCTGCTCAAATCCAGTGCGTTTGTTAGTTCACTCCAAAACTGAGATATTTTAGCTAAAATGTGTCTTCACTGGCCTTCCAATCTGGTGACTAAATGTATAATCGGACAAGTATTTATTATGTATTCAATGGAAGATGTTATGGGCAGTCTAGAATTACTGACTAGCTCCCGGTTTGACAAATACATGCCTTTATTCATTAAGTGTTACGAGAATGTAAGCTCTTGAGGGCAGAAACTTTGCCTTTCTTGTTGTTTGCTTAGGAGATGCCTGGCAAATTCTTATGGAATGAATAAATCTGTTCCCTCCTTGTAAGAGGGCTGATCTTTGGGGGGAAAAACATATTTTAAATATTTTTAAAAAATGTTTTACTGAAATGGGTTATTTTAGAATTCTCTAACATAAATATACAGAATTCTTTCATACATAAGTATAAACATGTTGTAACATTGTCTACCTGAGTTATATTGCCTATCATGGATATTACTGCTTTAGAAAAAAAGGATCTGAGTTTTTTCTTTGAACAATGTCAAAGAGATGGTGACATTAAAGAGGAAAGTGCAGAGTTTGAACTTCTTTTATTCTGGCTCAGATCTTCTACAAGGCTAAGTAATATTAGAAAAAAAAGTAAAGCCAAGAAAGAAGGGCTGCCTTCAGTTTTAGGTAGGCTGTAAGAGGCATGCAGGCTCTGGGAGAGTGGGTAGAGGACTGAATGGGGGCAGATTGAGCACAATTTTCCATCCTTTACTCTCTACAAACAGAAGTGATTTGGCATTAATATCATTAGATTTGTGTATTTGACTTACACTGCCAAAACCCACATTATTAGTGAAGCACAAAACTAATGTGACTAGATTACCACCAAAGACTGATGATTCATGAGTATTTCACATAAGCACCACTCATCTCATTTCCTGAACAGAGGAGAGAGGTTTGGCTTGGTAACATTTGTCTAAGTACATCATTGAATAACCAGAAATTGTGCAATCCTACAAAGAAAAAAATACACATAATTTATATGTATGAATACATATGTATATGCACATATGGATAATATATTAATATTCTATGAAATAGTCCCTTATTTATTCTGAAAAGAATTCAACAGTTGAATTGCTGTATTTCCAAATTCCTTTCTGTTCCACACATATCTGTGGGTATACATTTTTTTAAAAACTTGCATTATTAAGAAATATATATATATATAGTGATAAGGAGAACTGACTCCAGGTGGTGAACACACAATGTGATATATAGATGATGTATTACAGAATTGTACATCTGAAACCTATGTAACTTTACTAACCATTGTTACCCTAATAAACTTTAATTAAAAAAAAAGAAAATCTCTCTTTTCAACAATTCTTCAAGTGGCTTTAAATCAGCTGAAATTTTTTCAGGAATTTTGTTGTTATATTTGTATTCTGAACTCCCAAGACAAACAAGTCTAAAGTGAAGTCCACTTACAAATATTAATGGTACACAAATAAAATTAAAGTTGTGAGGCTGATTAATGGCTTATTTTCACTTTTTAAATAGAAACTGTGCTATTTGTAGTAATTTATTTATTAAAAATATTTATTTTACTTAGCTTTAGGGCAAAGGCAAATGAAATTAGTCTCTTTAATAGCTAAGAAAAGCATTCTAGAACTACACATTGGGGATGGGGGTGGTGGGTGGAGGGATGGCATTTGTGAAGATAACTGTTATTTAGGGTATAGCATATATTTGGGCTGTAGTGAAAATTAAGCATCTGTTGGCACACACAGTTTTTCAGAGATTCTTTTTTTTTCAGAGATTCTTAAAATTCTAAAGTTTCTGTAAAAATAAACTAAGTTTTCAATGTCTCTTAACGTATAAACCCAAAACCCTATGAGTTTCTGAAAGATACAACTTGCCATGTTTACAAGATATCATCATTTGAAAAAAAAAAAAAATCTATATAATTATGCAAAATTCTATAGGCAACCAATTCAACAGGAAGGAGTTACAATTTCTGATTTATTATGGGGTTCAAACAAGATGAACTATGTGATGGAACTTTGTTAATGGTGAAAAACAAGGTAAATTTTACAGTTTTATTAGAGAAATATTCAAGAAGGCACAAGAACCGTAATGATGAGGTATAATTGAGAGGTTTTGCAAAGTCTTTTCAAAGAAATTGTTGCATTGTGACATTGTACAACTTGTCACTGAAACTTAAAAGTCTGTTGTTCCAAACCTGGCATGCCATACTTTTTATACTAGTTTTAATATTTGTCATAGGCTAAAGATGTGACCTGAAAAATGGAGCTCATTGGGGAAATCCAATCACAGATATGATGAAAAGTGGTAGATGACTGTGAACTATATTCTTAAGTGGATTATTAACTCCTTAAAAATTGTGCTCTGTACAAAAGAAAGTAAATCATTTCTAACAGATTTAGTAAATATACACTTTTTATTCAATGAATATTAATGAATACTTATTAAATATCTACTATTTTTAGGCTACTCTATAGAGAATAATGTGGAAAAAATAGAAAGTCCTGGGCAGTTTTTTTGATAATTTTATAGAACACATACAAAATTTAAGACACCATTTTAACTGACATTTTCATATTACATACTATACAACTGTAGAGTGGAGGAGTGAAGTAATATTGTCAGAAAGAGCTAATTAGAGGCAGACACTGAACTAATAATATCCTATTTTACTAACACAATAAGCTGGTTCCACCTTTTAAGTAGTTAAGGAGACTTAGGTAAATATACAGTTAACCGCAAAACAAAGAAAAAGATGCTTTCAAATAATGGGACACAATTCTGTGTAACTTCTGAGATGGACAGGGATCCTTTCATAGTAAAAGGTCATAGAATACCTGATCATATGAATCCTAAAGGAGAGTGTTTTGGGGGGCGAGGGTAGAAAAAGATTGAGAGAGGCCACAAGAGTGTCTTGGAGTCTGGAAAATTAGGCATATTTTGAGAACTGTTAGATTAATTATAATCTTGTGCAAGTAATAAAACAATGTCTAGAGACAAAAGTTGAGGGCCAATTTTGATGGTCTTGGAATATCAGAATAAGAAGACTGAGCATGTGATACTGGGAATCATGTGGTGAATTGAATTCCTGTGGTGTTTTAGGAAGATCAAATTAGTAATTATAGTGTTGAAGGGCCTGGAGGCTGAAAGGAGAAAGAGATAGGTTCTAATAAAGACTCAAACAAAAAATTCATTCTTTTCTTTGGTCCTAAGCTTTGATGATGTTTGTTGAATGGAGTGTCAATGAAGGGTGTTGGAATAAATGATGGTTCCTCCATAAAGACATTGAAGTTGTACAAATGGATGCTTGAAACTGGGGTCATAAGCCAGATTGCCATGTACTCAATGATTAATTGACAGTCCTGAGAAGTATATGTAGAGGAAGAGTTTAGTATGACAGAAAAGTGATGGTCTTTGAGCGGCAGTGGGAACTTATACGTGTGTATATATACATACATGCATACATACATACATACATACATACATATATAGATGTAAATTAGCATTTGCCATCTCTCCACCTTAATTAGAAGTCCTTGAATGCTAGTCCCCAGAGCCCAGCACAATACTCTCTACTTAGTTATTCCTCCGCAAATGCTAGTTTGTAATATTATTACTAAATCTGCTCTAATTTATTATTCTGTCTTCAGAAGAGAGAAGGACAATCATGAGAAGTGTTGAGTTTCCTGGTTGATTTAAATTCTCTATTCCAGCGTTACGATTCTCCTAATTTATTCTCTTTTTTTAAGCTTCTTTTGTTGTTGTTGTATTTTATAGAGGTCAAATATCATAAGAACAAAGTAAAACAAATTCCATTAGTGTTCTACTTTCTTCAAGGAAAATTTAATGGGAAAAATTAGTCTACAACAAAAGATTGTGGATGGTCACTTGGAATTTAATTTCACTTTTTAGAACACTTTAAGAAAGAAAAGGGCAATGATTCTTGAAGTTTTTGTATATCAGTAGACTTCAAACACCCTAAAGTAATGTGTCAAGTTAGATTGGTGGATTAGTCCAAGGATACTTTCAAGTTTTAGGGAAACTTGCTTTGAAAAAAACGGAAAAGAACTTTTAATCAATATTCAACATCGGGCTACCAGATGGCACTTCATCCTACGCAGAGCCACAGTATTTCCTTTAATCCTGCCATCTCGAATGGTCAAAATACAAGGTTTCTATTTGAGGAAGTACTTCCAATTTATTATTATCTACAACCACTGTCTTCACAATCTCTTTTCTGTATTCTGTGACTTATGAAGACAATTACACAGTAATGTATACAGTATAATGTATAATACAGTAATGTATGTATCCTAAAGTCTTACTACATAAAAGAACCAAAAAGAAAATAAACAATGGGTATATGGCTATCCATATTAGTAAGGTTTCATGGAGGAAGTTGCTCTTGATACATACTTTTAAGATATAGCATAAGAGACACTAAAAATAAAACCTCTTAGCAGATGGGATACTGTCAGAAATCCTAAAATCTCTGTCAATGTAATATGAAACATGAGTGCCATTTTGGCCATCACTGTCTTCCATTGCTAAATCTTGGGAATGTAGAAGACCACTGTATGATGATTACCTCGTGCTTATAAAAACAATAACCTCTTTCTAAAAACATGTTACCAAGACACACTTGCAATGTTCTTAGTAAGCGCAGAAAGTGAATATAGGGACCCCATTTCTCTCATGTAACCCGAATGCCTGTGTGGAGGTTAGTTTAGACTAGAGCTAGTTTCTCCTGGAGGCAAGGGACTGGATTAGGTATCTGGAGATCCTTCTGACTGTATAATTATTTTGTATCGATTTTAATTATCCACAAAGCACGACACTGCTGTGAGCTCTAATTTCAAAGCCCTGACCTAGATGTTCCAAAGTCCTACCCTTTCCCCTGTTAATTCAGTGTCCCTGACTTTACAGGAAAATTGTGTTGCAAATAAAGCTTAGGTAGCATTTGTCTTTTAACAGTGAAAAGAAATAACTTAAATCCTAAAGAAAACATTTAAGTTTAGAAGCTTCCTTTGCAAGTTTTAAAGGTGACTTCGATGTCAGGTGTCTAGAAAAACAAGAATACGAAAAGCCACATTTACATTGAAACAAAAGAGGCTTTGAAATGCTTCCTTTTACATTAAACTGTTCAACAGCTCATTTTATAAACTAGGTTTATTTTATTAAAACAACAACAAAAACAACCTGATTAAAAGTTTTAGTCCATGTTTGGAAATTCAGCAGTGCCGCTGACCCAAAAGTCTTCTTAGATGCAGATTGTCCCATTGCCGATGTCATTGGACAGCTGAGTGATGGATACTCTCCTGAAGCAGCAGATGTTTCCACACAAAACACTCATATTCTATATAAATCCTTAGATGAACAATAAATACCATCATCAAAACACTAATCATTTTTCGTGATTCTCAAGCAAGGTACCCTTGATTTCTGGCAATTTCTAATCTGCTAACTGGTTTTGTCATCCTTAGGGTCAACAAAGGCAGCAGTTTATGTGTGAGTGACACAAAGATAGCAGCTGTTCTCATAATGTTACCGTGCAGACTTACACTTCCTGGAGAGCTTAGATTTATGCCTCTGGTCCAATCTGTCAGCTTGCTTCAAAATTACTTTTTAATTTGTGTTATGAGTAAATCATGAAGGATGAGTCACAGGACTTCATAACATTTACTTTATTGATGAATTATTCTTTTCTATAATTTAGTGTGCTTGACATGCTTCTGTATGTGTGAGTCTGTGTGTACCTTTTAGGGCCTTTTGTTTTCTTGCACCTGAGCAAATAGATGGAGGGTGATTATCCTACGTAATTTGTCCATAGAAGCCAAAGGATAAAATAGGCACTATCATAGCCATGAAACACTCTGGAAGGAAATCTGGCCAATTGTTCCTCATCCATACTTTATGGAAAGCTTTCCTTATCAGTAGAGCCACATTTCTCAATTTCTATTCCACAGCTAGCTTCATCCTATTAAACCCAAAGGAAAAGTTGAAACTTCAGGCATGGCTTACTGAGTGCTGGCATGGTTAGGGCTTACTCCCTGATGACTGTGGGAAGTTAAATATTTTTTTCAGTGTCCTAGTTTCCTAGAGAAGAGCAGTGTTAAAGGAGAAAGAAATGGAAGGAAAGGTTGGAAAGCAGGAGAGAGGAGACCCCAAGAATCCAGCTGTATAGGAATGGCGGAAGGAAATAAAGACAGAAAAAAAAGAAGAAGAAGAATGCAAAAATAAGATTATTTTTAGCCATGGCTATAATTCTCTCAAATATAGTTCAAAGACCCCGAGTTCAAAGTGTTTACATCAACTGTTAACTGCCTCACCCTCACATTCCTTCCTACAGTCAGCATAGCATCACATTGCCGTATGAAAACGTGATCTCAGAAACACCACTTACATGTGCTCTTCTCCAAGTAACTGGAAAACCATACCTAATTACCCCAAACGGCTTTCAAAAAATATTAGAGAGGTCTGGCTTTCAGAGAATTAAAAATTATCTGCGTAGGTCCTATCAATATTTTTATGAGCTATTTTACTCTGAATAATGTTTCCGAATTAGAGCATTACAGAATTTTCCAAAAAGGCTTTTTTTGTTTTAAAAGATTCTGAAGGAGAAAGAGAATTTATAGTTATTGCTGTCTCCTAAACAAGATGACATATAAACAGTGTTTTAATTCAAGTTTGAAGGTTGGAAGCTGCTAATATGAAAATGTGGGTATTCTATTTAAGTCATCGTTCAGCGTGACTCAACTTACTTATCTTTATAATATAACCACACGCCTTTTCTGTGCAACGTGATGAATATGTTCAATAAAAGTACTAAAAATGCTGCTACTAATTGTATTTCTATTATAATCCTCTTTTGTGAGATTCTAATAAATTAAGATACAATTTCGTTTTTGTTTGTTACTAGAATAAATATCTAATATCTTTTCAATTTATAGGATTTAAAGGCCACAAAAGCAGAAATAAACAGAGTAACGAAGAGTGCCAAAAGCATCATCCCTATGGGTTCTCTCACTTTCCAAAGGTCTAAATGAGTCACACCAGAAGTCCAGTCAAAGAACCTTGGAAAAGAAGTCCAAATTATAACATATCTACAACGTACTTTATTGATCATGGCAACGCCCCTCAGCTTGACTACACTTGAGGCAGTCTTCTTCCAGACTCTGGGAACTTGATCTCACTTTTCATAGAGTGTTTCCTTTAGAAACCTTGTAATTGTGAAATCTTTCTCTGCTTCTTTGAAATGTAAATCTTTTTAAAAAGCTTCTTACCAGTTTTAAATCCCAGAAATGTCTTTCAAAAGGACCTGTGAGCCATCCCTGTGAAGATAACGCCCCTATATTTTAATGTCTGTCTAAGGGTAGAATGGATGCCTTGCTCCAAGTTGTAAAACTATTTCCAGTCTGGAAGATATGAGGACGTTTCTTTTTCCTTTAGGTAAAGCCAATTAGCAAGCAGAGATGGTGTAAGAGCCCCTCCACACCACCTTTTGAAACGCTCCTGCCCTTTGTCAGTGCAGTAGAGCTCCGATTAGGTTCTAGTCTCTCTTGTTGCAAAAAGCCTTAAATCAAAGCTTCCTTACTTGTTTATGCAAAGTTGCCAGACTAAGTTACATTTAGAGACAATTATTGTCCACATATACTAATAAATCATTTACACTTATTATTATTTAGTTAACATTATTATTTAGTGAACACTATTTGCTATTTAGTGAAAGTCTGGCTTCTTTATAAGGAAACATTGTAATTAAACACACCTCCCAATGCTACCTATAAATACTCTAAAGATAGAAAAATATAAACAGGCATACTTGCAAAGCCAATTCACAAGAATTATATTGAAAGCCGTTTAAAAGATGTAAAATATATGTAATGATTGAACAAATGATCAGTAGCCAAGGTCTAATCTTCCAATTTTGTAACAGCAAGCATAGAAGTTATCATTTGAACTTGAACCCATAGGGTTTAAGTTCAAAATTATATAGTTTTCAATTTACTAGCAAACTTAGAAATAATGCTGATCCAACTATCATTACAGATAAGGAAGTGAGAATAGTATACCCTTATCTAAGTAAACATTCCCAAATAGAATATATTCTATTTATCAGTTAATCTTTTCTACATTAAAATTTTCCTTTTAAACTGTACATTCTTTGAAGACAAATATTAAATTTTCTCCTAACTATTCCACTCTAAAAGAAGTGACATAAATACAGTGGAACTTGATAATTCATTTTGATAATAATGCAATAATTTTTCTCCAACTTTTTCCTATCTTATATCCAAAGCCTTGCCTATTTACTATATCTTTATTTACTTTAAAGGAAATTTGAGTCTTCATATTTTAAAATATTTTATGAGACTATCAAAATACTGATTTCTAGGTGATAGCAAGATGGATTTACTCTGCTCTATCTATAGCTATAGTGGCTACCAGTAAGTACACCCCCCTTGCAAATGACTACAGCAAATTTCTTAGTTTATGTATATTCTTAGCTGTAATAATTTGGTATACTAGGAAGGATTGCCCATTTGTTGTTTTGACTTACGCAGATTTCTCTTAAGTGCTATGTAAAAGCCCTCATCGGCAAATGACAAACTGAAACCAGTCTATGAAAGAATTTTACATCTTAGAAAGGATTAGTATTATGGAGATACTCCATTAATTATCAACATGAGTAAAGAGCAATTAATCTCATCTTTTTATTTACCCAATCATAACCCATCCTTTAATTTTCATTCTTGTGTATTTGCCTCCTTTTAAGGAGGGGGTCTTACTTCTGTACTGTTCTTTCTTATAACATTTAGCTTCCCTTCTGGTGAATAATGTTATCTTTATCAAAGCAATAAAACTAGGTTGCCCAAAACACAGGCCATGCCTATGTTGTAGCTTTATGGCCTAGAGTACTGCCTGGCTCATGGGAAGAGCTCAACAATTTATTAATTGAGTAAATAATTCAGTAAATCAATGAGACCTAACACTTGCCTTTCAGAACCTTATTTAGCAGAGTCTGCAGCAGACTTTAGAGCAATCTTCATGAGAAATGCAACCAGTACCACCCTGGAGATATCTCTAATGTCATCACAAGAGGCCTAATTGCTACCCACGGTTGCTCTTCTGTTCAAATTCAAATTCCAAATTATCTAGGCCCAGAATGTACAATCACTTAATTTTTTTAAATTCTCGGAGATTCGATTTTAGTTTTTTTCAGACTTCTGACCTTCATTCATTGGAAATGGATCCAACCAAATCTAAACTTCCTAGGCAAGGCATGATTTCTGTGGATTACAAGCCAGAGTGTGGTCTTTGGTTTCTCACACTTCAGTTACCAACATGTAATATACTGGTATGTCCTATTAGAATCCATAAATTATGGTGGTACTACGAGTATTTACCACCAGTCTTGCAGCTGCTTTCAGTGCTTGTACTATTCTCTAAAGATAGGTTGTGCATCAACTTTATCAGAGCGTTGACCTCTTTCTATAGTCAGTTTCAGTGTATCTTTTTCAAAAACAGCTCATATTTAATTTTAACCTACATATTTATCTCTTTAGATTTTTCACTTCAACATATGGTTTTACCACAGAGACATTTAATCCATGTTTTGATTGGTTGACAGGCTTTCTCAGTTCCAGATATGAGAGAAAACCAGTGGTCTCATAGCTCTCTTCCTTCTTATTCTGAGGACTCTTAGGTCTTTTACAAGTAGAATGGATTGGCACTGATTCTGGGTCAGAAAGACAAGTTAGCAGCAAAACCAAAAAGAGATATGATAATATGTTTTTACTCATCTCAAAGGATTGTCTACAAGATCTTTTATAAATTCAAATTAAAAAAATTATTTACTCAATAAAGATGTATTAAATGTTCTTTCATTGGAGAGACCATGACCAATGAGACATATAAACAGAACCCTTAAATGTAGATTATCTCTAATTTCTTGTAATGAATTTCCTATTTCTGGAAAGAACCAAACACACAAACCATGCATGCTTCTTTAAATCTAAATCTATCAGAATTCTACTCCATCTCTCTTCTCTCTCTGTTTCCTTTTTTCTCTTGAAGAGGCAAAACAAGGACATATAAGAAAAATTTTCTCTGCAGATTTTTTGCTAATATTTATCATAGAAATTTATTGCAAGTATTCAGAAATTATGAAACTAGTCCTAAAATGGATAATCTGCAAGGGGATCCAAAACACAAAGTTGAGGATATTTAACTCATATCTTTCTTTACTCTTTCAAATGGATGAATTTGATAAATTGTATTAGAAAAATGCTAATATACTTTCTCATCATCTAAACTTGACAAATAGTTTAGGTTGGAAAGAATTGGTACCTCAGGAAACAGGACATTTAAATTTAAATCAAAATTAAAAATTTTTATAGTGCTGAATTCAAGGACTTAGAAGTCACTAGAACAGTTTTCCTGAACTACTCTTGACAATATATGACAAAATTTTTATTTAGCAAGTTATAGGCATTTTTTGACCTCTTCAATTTAGTCTTCCTTCTTCAAGTTATGGTTTCTCAGAGGCTCTATACCTCACACAACAAATTCTTTGAGAAGTTGATAAACTGAGGTCAAGATTGTTCTAATATTACTCACACAAATTCATCTAACCATATGCATCCCAACCCACAGAGCATAAAACAAGATGGGAGAAGAGAGCTGAGTATATTATATGTGACCTAGATATTTCTTCACAGGTGTACCCTTTTAAGGCAGGAAAATTAAGTTAAAAATATTACTCAACTTGACTGCTTAGAGACTTTCCTCAAAATCAAATAAATAATTTTCAAGGATACCAAGAGTGATGCCTGATAACCTTTAAAATTTGGGACATCTTGATGTGACAAACATTGGCTTTATGTAGAAATTTTAAAGTGTTTCTTACACTGAGGAAGTCTTACATGAGAAAGTAACTCTTATTCATGTAAGACTTACTGCGTTTTGTGTTTCAGAAGGGCTGTAAGAGTTTATTAGCCTACAGTTGAAGTGATGAAATAAAATGAATAATTGTTTTAATATAGAACTGATTTAGCAATTGAATGGACTGCCTCTTATGCAAGTGAATAAAATGTTTATATAATTTTGTATAATTTTTGACTTTTATTGGTAAGAATTGATAGGAGTTAAATTAGCTCTAGAAGAGTCTCATATTATTCCCTAAAGGCAACTGAAATGAAAATTACAAGGACAGTCAGATAAAAAATAACGATAGTTATAAAATGGAACAAAATGGGATTTATATGTGATGGTAATATTTACACAAATTTGTAAAATTTCACATAGCAAACTTAACTCATAGTGGATTTTACATTTTAAATAAAATGGAAATCAAAATATCTTAAACTGACAATGTAACTAAACTCATTACCATAGAGATCCTTTTAAAATTAGTATTTTTACAAAATTAGACAATTTTGGAGGCACAAATAGCTTTGTAGATATTTTAAAACAAATATAATTGACATTCAGTATAATCCTATGAGACAAATAAAAACTACTGACATATCTCCTACTAACATATATATGAGGAAACTGAGGTGCAGAATGCAGGCATTCATTCTCCTGGTTGCCAATATCAGGCCACTGTACTTTCAAGTACTTTCTCATGAGGAAACCCATTATGGCAATGAATGAATAATGAAACAAAACCAAGACCTAAATTTGAATATTCAGATAATATTCTGAAGATGTTATAGATTTAGAAGAAGAACCAAATTCAGCCTCTCATACTTTTACAAACAAGAACAATTTCACAATCCAAATGACTATCACTAAGGATAAAAGGAAACACACCTTGCAGTGAAAGAAAGTGGCTGTCCAAACACACTGACACACTCAACCATGCACTGTCTCAGACATAACATCTATGAGAGTCATCCTTCTCAAGTCATGCCAAATTTTAGGAATTCTTGTAGAAAGTGGCTCTTGTGCCAGCTATTCCTGCCTGGATGGGAGAGATGGGGACAGAAAACAGACTCTGCTTTTGCCAACACTGCTTTTCCTCCTGCCTGTTCTCTACCTCATTAGATTAGGAAAGTCATCTGTGTGACTGGCACACATTGCACTCAAAGAGCCTCTCTCTCTCAAATAAATTGGCCCATCTCTATTGACACAAAGTAGTTGCCAGCAAGAGACACAGAACCATTGAAGCTGGTAGGAAAGCTACAGAAAGCCTGTTAGCATTCTCAAAAGAAAACTGTCAAAATAACCCCTAAGAGAAAAATAAATAAATCTACATCATGCCCACACACTTGTTCACTCATTTCTAAGTACCCAATTTGAATTCACAAGATGTGGATTGAAGAGTCCTCAGCTCTGTAGAAAGAAGCAAGGTCTCTGAATACTTAACTTATTGACCATTTGATAAGCATATATTCAGTCTCAAGTATAGCAACACATTTTTTTTCCTGACAGCCGTATTAGATATTATTTTTACCCCAGTTTAACAGATGAGAGAAATGAGACTCGAAGAAGATAAGTAATTTGCACAAAATTACATAGCTACGGAAGTGGCAGAACTGGGATCCAAGCTTCAATCTGTCTCACTCTAAAATTTATGCCCTGGTTTTACCTGTTGCTCATTTTAACCTCCAGCCATTGAAGAGATAAATTGCATTCAAGAGATCAAATTTTGGTTAAATCATTTACTTATGCTTGAGGTTTGACCACTCTCCAATATCCACCTATAGAACATACGTATATTAACAGTCTTAAAAAATATCTGCATCCTGCTCTTTGGTCATTATCAATATATAAGGCCTCAAGCAGTCTTCCCAAATCTAATGACCATTTTTATGTTTCACAGCTTAGTGCTATTTCTAAAAGACTCTTAAGTCATTAGCTGTATTCTTTCCTGACTTCTGACTTTTTGGTTTACAATGCTAATATTTCCTTAATTTCTCTCCTCCCTGTTCCCAAAATTGCATACATAGCTATTCTGTCTTGTTTGAAAATGTGTTCTGATCTATTTTCATTGTATTTTTCATTCCACGTCTGCCTTCAGTTTTTCAATATCAGCTTTCTTTATAGGATTTTACTCTTTTTTACAAATAGGTCTACCCAATCTCTCTCTCTCTCTCTCTCTCTCTCTCTCTCTCTCTCTCTCTCTCTCTCTCTCTCTCTGTCTCTCTCCTTATCAGAAAGTACTTATACATCAGTATGAAATTGTACATATATAACTATCAAATGTGTCTTGCTATTTGCAGCTTATAAAACATTTAACAAATATTGCATTTTGATTTTCTCAACAACCTTTTAGCTTGGTAATTTTATTTTCAATCACATTGAATGTGAGTCAAATATTTATCCTTTAAAATGGAGTGTCAAATGTCTTACAATAGTTACTAAAGAGATTGCCCAAGAAGAGAAAATGTTCAAAATACTTCTATTGCTGTTATAAGTTATATCTTTCTAAGCTATCACTTTATAATACCAAAATACTTTTTATTTTTTGTCAGTATTATTTGCTGCAAGTTTAAATGCATACTTTTGAGTTCCAGCAGGGAAAAATGAGGTGAAATACTGAAAAATAAGATAGCGAGAAATCCATAGATTTTTGAGGGGAAGCATATAAAATAGCATTAGAATAAATGAACAGAAATTCAGAAAGAAGCATCCTGTTACACGGGAGGTACTGTGCTATAGGTGGCTGATTGGCTGGAGGCTATAGGGGCTTTATCCCTAATGATAATTTAAAGATTAGGTGATAGAAAGGCAAGTTTTTGCAGCAATGGGGGCTTTACATTTTTCTGGTATCTATAAGAAATCTTATAGTAGTAAAAGTGGAAAGCTAATAAATATTATTCTTTGCCATGCTAATAATTTCATCGTTCATCTGGAGAAGGAAAAGAAAGTTATTAGGATAATTTCTCTTCAATGCTTAATGCATACCAACAAGGAGGGTAAAAACAGTAATTAGTTAGAAACATACTCTAGACAGTTTGGAATGTCCTTTCAAAAGGGTCAAGAAAAAGGCATGATCCCATGACCAGAATTATAGAATGGGACATATTTCACAATAGATGGGAGATACAAATTAAAAAAAAAAAATCATGACCTAAAGTAGTAGTAGTAAAATTTCTAGTGAATTGTTTAGAACACTGAGTCCAATTTCTCATGGAAATAACCTTACAATAAAGACTGGGTTTCCAAAGCA
Source organism: Rhinolophus sinicus (assembly GCF_057876585.1). Taxonomy (NCBI): domain Eukaryota; kingdom Metazoa; phylum Chordata; class Mammalia; order Chiroptera; family Rhinolophidae; genus Rhinolophus; species Rhinolophus sinicus. The sequence continues at coordinate 74,921,620 of NC_142501.1, read as the reverse complement.
CCCCAATGAAGTCCTGGGGTTCAACATGCAGCTAGAACCCAAATGCATTCTGGTGATGATATTTGAAAGGTCCACTTATTTCACCAACAACAAGGACAGATAAAGGTGGACATATAAAGGATTCATGAGAATTCAGAAAATAAAGAAATCTTCAAGAGAGGTGGCGGTGCAGGAAAAATGGGACTTTTGGGAGCTCCAGACATGGCACAGAAAATACAATACAGGTACTGCTGGGGGTGGGGGAGGGGCTGTTGTATTTACCTCATTTGGAAGATGAGACCCAGAAATAGAAAATTGGGTACTAAACAAGCATAAGCATCTGTATACTACATAAAATAATTAATATATTAAGGGAGGGAAGTGGTAGATGAGGATAAAAGGGATCAAATATATGGTGATGGAAACAGAACTGACTCTGGGTGGTATGTGATGTATTACAGAATTGTATACCTGAAACCTCTATAACTTTACTAACCATTGACACCCCCAATAAATTTTTAGTAAAAAAAAGTTTTTCTACATATGAATAAGCATTTTCTAACATATCTGAGCTACAGAATCATATGTTAGATTTTCCTGTCAAATTGAAATATATTTACTAAGAATGTATTACAGCTAACACTGTGAATGTGTACAATTTGTACTTTAACAACTCTAAGTTCACACTGCTGTTAAGATATGGACAAGAAAATGTCCGTATGTTTCTACATATTATCAAGAATATAGAAAGTATACTTAAAGGAAACCATCTCAGGGAGAGTGTTATATTGCTAATAACTACATGGGTGTTATATTTTTGATCCTGAATATCATCTTTATTTGCTTCCCTAAAGGTTTATGGTTCATGGTTATTTTTATCATTTATGAGTTCTCTATAAATAGTTTCCTTTTTTGTTTCTTCTACTGCTTAGTCATGATGCCAGAGTAAAATTAAATGTTTATAAAATTTTTACAAAATTTAATAACTTTTATACATGATCATAAAAAGAAATGTCTTTTATTAAGAATATATATATTTCTCCCAATAGAAGAAATACCTAAATTTGATCCATAAATTTTATTGCGAACATTTAACTATGAGAAATCTATTCTCTGACATATTTATTGAATATCAATAAAGTATACACATTAGAATCATTATTCAAGTATGCACAGAAGAATTCATGAGGAATATGCAGCAATATTAGATGTTTCCAGAAACAAAGCTTTTGCTTTAAAGAAATGCATTAAAATAACAGTGATTTTAATGAGATAATGCTTGCTTCCTCCCCCTCTTTTTGTGGAGCAGGACTTAATTTAGAAACCTTATCTCTTAGAATTAGTTAAGCATGTAATTTGCTTGTTTCTTCAGACATGCCTCAGGATTCTTTGTTTGTTTTACTCCAATCTAACAATTATGACCTTTATACAGAATTACAGCTATTTTTCTCATTTTAAAGGCATTATTGAAATGAAGTCTAACTCTGATATATTTTCTACATTATTCCTGCAATAACATTATGCTTATACCACATGCAGTTAACTACATTGCTACCTTTTTTTGTATTCAAATTGTTTATTAGTATGGAAAATGAAAATAGGTTCTTATACTCTCCCTCCCCCCAAAAAAAGCTGTCTCCGTGAGATAGGTAGAGTATATATATTATGGACTAAAGATATCCAGGAACTTACACAAAGCCAGTAGGAAAATCTCAACAATAATCAAACTTTTATTTTTCAATGTCCCCTTAACACACAACAAATAGAACATTATCAAAAAATTAAACCTAATTGAATATTAAAAATATAGTTCAATTCAGTTATGAATAAACAGGCTTTAATATGGAAAATTAAAATACTATTATCTGATTTAAAGAAAAAGCACTACCTATGATCTTAGGTAACACTGTTGAGTAATGATTCACAGAATTATCTCAATATTCAGCTCTGAAAACTCATAGAAATCCACAGTCCAACAATGAACTTTGAAAAGGAGGCTTAATAAACAATATATTTACAACATTTACGGTAACTCTTTCTTGTTAAAAGTTTTCGGGAACATATTTCTACTTCTTAAGGAATAAAATAGGCCATTGATTCTTAACTGGAAACTAAACACAACAGTGTTTTGTGATCAATTGTTACAAGGATACAATAATCTTTTCCTAATAAGACTTAAAATATCAAAGTTTGAGAAGAATTTTATTCACTTATTTGCATTCCAATTTGGTTTCATAGATGGGAGGAAAAGGTATTAAGTAATTAGAGGGTGTAATAGAACACAGGAAAAGCAATATTATTAAATGAATAGGTAGATTAATTTTTTGGAACCTAAATAGGTACCAGGGAATATGTAAAATCCAAACATTTATAATCTTATTTACTCCTCAAAAGTTCCATGAAGAAAGCGAGTTCTGTTTTTTTGAAAATTTTAATGTTTCAAATGCTTAAAAAAGAAAACCGGATCATTCAGGCAGTGGGATCTAAAAAGCTAAAACAAAAATACGAACAGCGTCACATTTCAAATGAGTAACAGCTACATTGGGCAAGGGGGAAGGGTAAGAATTCAGGTAATTTTAAACTATTTGGATTTTGAATATTTAGACTATATATCTTCCGTATGAAGGCTCAAAGAACTCAAAACAAATATTAAATTCTACATCGTAGGAATCTTTTTTTTTTCAGATTGATAAATCAGATTGATTTATCAGATTGATAAATGAGTTAATAATTTTAAAACTATTTTATATGTGGTTTAGGCTCAAACATATAAATATATTGTAGATGACTGGAGCTAGGTTTTCTGTGTCAGAGAAGGGAGTTACAGATAACTGAAACTTAACATAACTTGTTATAATCATAAAGCAAGGGAGAAATTATAAGTCCTACTCTTAACTATCCTTTATGCTGACTTCTATTCATTATAGAATATTAGGAAACATATTAAAATAGTAAAAGGATGAAATTAATTACTTATCATCACACTACACAGCAACTGTACTGAACATTTTGGTTTATTTTCTTTTAATCTTATTTATTTTGAGGTCACGATGGTCTTAAGTAATATGGCAGTTATATTACTAAATAAGATGGATGCCTTTAGCTCCGAAAGTTAATGATTCAGAGAAGAAAATATATAATCTATTAATAATGTAGGGACTGAAAATATGGACTGGAGAATCAGACTGTTCAAGATTGAATCTTAGTATTTTATTTGTAAGCGACACAACTCTGAACAAATTAGCTAAACTGTCTAAACTTTGATTTCTTAATCACTAAGTGGTCCATTATTATCCTCATTATATAATGCAAACTTGAATGAGATAATACAGGTAAAAGCAAAGTTCAGGGGCAATATGGAAGGAAAGGAAGGGAATTAATTTCAACTCAACGAATCATAGAAGGCTTTGACTTGCTAATTGAGACTTAATTTATGCAAAAATAAAAGAACGATTTAAAGGGCTCTTTCTCTCTTCCTCAATGAAAATATATTCTCAATAGGTGAGATTTTTAATAAAAAAATGCTTACTTAGAGATCTTTTGGTTAGAAAAAAATTACAAAAATGCTTCTGACTGAATAAAAATCAAGAAATGAAAAACATGTGAATTGAAAACTCAGTTGCTTCCTGAATTTGTATTAAATGAACCTCAATGGTTAAAGCCATTCCCATATCCCTTAGCACACATCTGTAAGTGATAGAGATATAAATTATCTATGATATGTATTCTGTCTTCTCATTTTCATATGTTGAATGTCACCTATTAACTCATAAAACAACTCAGTGGCAGGTACTACATCTTTAACTTTCTCTGTGACCTTGTAAACCATCTTAAAGTGCAGAGAACGCCTTTATTCAATGTTATTATTTTACTAGTAAGAAGTTGTCACTACATTATTAACCTAATCATGGATTTCCATGACTTTAATTTAGTTTACATATTTCTTTCTAGTCTATTAATAAATAAAAAGAACATAGTTTCCTACATATTACACAAAAAATAAAAGTATGTTTTTTAATTTTGGCAATTAACTTAGTAATTCATCCTGACTTAATTTTTCAAAAAGACTAACTGTCATAGCTCTCTTGAGCAGAAAACACCCTGATGATGCTTTAGAATATAGTGACACTGATATATGGTGTCTGAGGCTGGCAATGCATGCATAAATTAGTCCACATATTGGTATCCAGGAGAATACATTTTTATTATGTCTTAGCCACATAATATACATTACTGAAATGTTCCAGAGTCTTAGGAATTGTAGCACACACACTTAGACTTTCTAGCACAGATAAAATTCTATATTAAGGATCGTATTAAAGGACTTCTAGAGAAGTATTAACACACTATTTTACAATACCATTCCAACCTTTGATATACATTTGCCACAACTTAGCCTCCAACACCCTTTCTATTGGAGACAGATGACAGAAATCTCAAAATAGTAGATGTGCCTCCACCTCACCTAAAGCCAAGAGAAGTAGAGGTGAACCATACAGAGTCCTAGAAGCACGGGCATGGATATATGCCACGAGTTATGGCCCAATGATATATATCATCCCACCTTAAACTACTGTATCCTTACAAAATGAGGTAAAGATATAAGGACAGTTAGGGTTTATTCTGGGCATGGGAGCAAATGTGTCCAGTGACTACGGCACAGATCAGCTCTCCAGTGACAAGGTACCAGTTAGAAGTCTAAAGAGACCTTTCCCTTGTTTTGCCTGATCCAAGCCTCCACTAGTATACCGATTTCCTTAACATCTTTTCCAAGCTTGGATCCAGCAGAATTGGAGAGTTCTTAGATAGCCCTCCAATGCATCCTTTCTTTTTTCTTTTATTTATTTATTTATTTATTTATTTATTTATTTATTTATTTATTTTTGCTCAAGTTCCCTAGAAGCTGGTTTCTGCTGTTTGTAAACTGGAAACATTACTTTTCGTAACTATTGTAACTTTATTTAAAATTTTTAAATTATATATGGTTTTATTACAAAAGTAGCAGCTTTAGTGCCTGTATATTTCTATAACACATATAAGCACAGATACAAAAACTAAAATAATAACTCATCAATAACTCCATCATCTAGCAATAAATCCTTTAAAATTTTGGTTTATAATCTTTCATTTCTCCTGGCTCTAGATATCAGTCTCAATTAGTATCTTTATTTCTCCAAATATATCATTTATGCATTTTAAGATGTGAACCACTATACATACTACATTAAAATTTGATTTTTTTAATTTAGTATCTCATCAGTATCTTATAGACGTACTACGAGGTTGGACAATTAAGTTCGCAAACTCATCCTAAAAAAGTACTACATACCTCATTGCTGAATATCACTACAGTCACCTTTGAAGTGCTCCCCTTGGGAAGCTGTGTACCGACACTAGTGCCTAGTCCACCCTTCAAAGCAATTTTGGAACTCTTCCCATCAAAGCTGTCGTCATATTACCCTTGATGTCCTGAATGTCATCAAAATGTCTTCCTTTCAATATTTCCTTTATCTTCGGGTAAAGAAAGAAGTCATTGGGGGTCAGCTCAGGTGAGTAGGGAGGGTGTTTCAATACAGTTATTTGTTTACTGGCTAAAAACTCCCTCACAGACAGTGCCGTGTGAGCTGATGCATTGTCGTGATTCAAGAGCCATGAATTGTTGGCAAAAAGTTCAAGTCGTGCAACTTTTACACGCAGCCTTTTTGGCACTTCCAAATAGTAAACTTGGTTAACTGTTTGTCCAGTTGGTACAAATTCATAATGAATAATCCCTCTGATATCAAAAAAAGTTAGCAACATTGTTGCAACAAGTTCGCGAACTTAATTGTCAGACCGCATATATTTAATGCTATAATTATTAGCTACCTGGATTGCATCCTTTTTCTTTTCATTATAAATAATTCTATGAGGATTATCCTTTATATAAAATTGGACTCCAATTGATCTCTTTATATATTGTTTGTGTTTGTCTCAGTGGCACGCTGATGAATACTGCTTAGTGAATAACGCACCTGCGAGGAGGGTCATTTGTACTATTCAGGAGAGCGCTGTCAGTTTAGCCAGCCTCCCCTGTTCTAGAGTTTTATCTCCCTTGCTTGGAAGAGGACCAAAATGTAACTAGCTCATATGCTCATATGCCCACAGGGCATATGAGCTAGTTACATTTTGGTCCTTTTGGGTCCGTTTTGGTTACATTTTGGTCCTCTTGTCCCAGTGTCTGTAGCTTTCAATTCTCTCAATCAGCCAACACTGCCCTGATATAGCTCCCCAGCAAAGCAAATTGCATACACACGCTGCATGAAATGATGCTGGCAGTTTTACAGGTAGGGATGAGGCTTTGGCAGGCAACCGGCTTGGAATGGAGAGGAAGAGAAAAGGAAAGATTCTTCTCCCATCAATATTTTCCTAGTCTCTTTTCTGGAGGAATCAAGCCCAGTCAGAGCATGTATGGTGCACTGTCTTATTTAAGCAAAAATGAAAAAAAAATAAAAATGTGTACATTTACTTGTACATTTCTAAGCTATATTATTACAGGATATGATATGAGAGTACTTAAACACCATAGAGAGAGGACTTAACAATCTCTTAACAATATATGGCTTTTAAAATTCCTAAAAGATTTGTTCAATATAAACCCAAGTTCTTAAGATTTAACTTGCTTTTTTTGGACTATCCAACTACTGATGCTTGATTTCTATCTCAGGCCCAAATTCTAGTTAACTTTAAATTTAATATGAGCCAACATTATGAAACAATCATCTTACAAGCTAACCTGAACAGGTGAGCTTATGTGTGGCTGGGTGGCAGTGGTGTTAATGAAAATATATGCTCAAGAACAAGGGAAGTGTGGGTCCTCCTTTATTCTGTGATGTTCAGACTATCGTGTGGTCCTGCCATCAACTCTGGGTATGTAGACTAATTGGGATTATATTGAAAAGACTGGATGGTAAAGAAATCAAAGCAGTGACTGATGAAAAATGGCCTAGGGCAGAGATGGTGTAGGAGTATGAACATAACCATCTTCAAATAATTGAAAGGCTGTTGTGTGGAATAAAATTTGTTCTGTATAGCCACAAGGGACTGAGCTACATGTGGAAATATAAGAAAACATTTCAAGTCAATATAGGAAAGAACTTTCTAATAAAGCTCAGGGTCATTGGTAACTGCTTTGAGAATTTATACTGAGACTGTGAAGAGAAAGGTTTTCAAGTTTATATTCTTGAAAAAAAAAAAGGAGTAGCAAAACAGTAATTGAAAACTATGGTTTCATAAATATTAACCCCAGAGACTTTGACAGAGAAAATAGTTCTAAATGTAATTAAAAAGGGGTTTCCATTGGGTACAACTAACCTGGATACTTGTAAATAAAGAATACTATGCTTAGTTTCTATGCACATCAATAGAAAAAAAAATCTGTACAGTTCAAGAGAACACATCAATAGTAAACAATAAACTAAATATGTTTAATTGTCAGTAAACAATAAGGTAAGATAGAAGGGAAATAAATGAATTTAGCTAGGCTGAATTTTGGATGTCAGTTATAATGAATGTTGATTTCAATAACCAAATCTATGCCCTCCTCAAATATTCTTTATTAAGAAGTTTTGAATGTCCTTATTTGCAATTACCTTTATTATCATTTACTTCATATAAGAATTTTGGTTTTGCCATGATTTATATTATTTACTAGAAAAACCATACATTAGGCTAAGTGACCTATTCAGACATTTCAATGAAATTAAAAGAAAATCCTGGCTCAACAGATGGGTCCTACACATGATTTCAAATCTTGTCTGCCTGGCTCAGCTAGAGAGCTGAGCTACTCTACATTTACAGAATTAACAACTGAAACCTGAGTCTTCTATTGGGGTTATTTCCTTTTATCTTTTCCCATCATTTTTAGTATACTTTACACTTAATTAAAATAAATACTGAATATTATTTAGACCTAGAAAAATCTGATTAAACTCTAGAATAAGACATCCCCATAAACATAATTAAATACTACTATGTTAAATGTACATTGAAAGATAAATCACAGTTTCTATCCTTGTGCCTTTGGGAATCTTAATAAAAAATATATAGAATTTGAGATGCGAAGTGGGTAACAAAGCCCTGAAAACTGTTTCAAACATAATGGTTTTCTTTCTTAATTCGTTCATAATATTCTTCCTAAAAATCTTCTATAAAAATATCTATGGTGGAAGTAATTTTAAATATTCAATGTAATTATCAAAGGACTTACAAATCTTAAAATTACTTCAGAATTATAATCAGCAATCTATATCAATAGATACAGTAGAATCAGTAGAAGAAACACTTTATAAGTTATTTTGACAAAATTTGTATTGATCAAGTGAGAAAAATAGCGGGAAAAATGGCAGGAAAATAGATATTAAATGCCCTATAAATATAGCAATAAAAGAAGACAACACTTTTCACAGGTGCATTTTATAAAATGCAAATAGAAAGAACTGTCAGTTTGAATGCTGAGCAATTAATAGCAACTAGCTTTCTATGTCATTCCAACTTTTTTTTTTTTTTTTTTGGCCCTATTATCTTATCCTAATTCCAGTTTCTTCTAACAAAACCAGAAGTTTTATCATTGCAATCTGTGGTTCCTAACCTTGGCTATGCACCAAATCACTTGATGGATTTTCAATATTGTTTCTGGGTTCTATATAAGACCCACTGAATCAGAGTCTCAGGAGAGACCTGGACATTTAGCTGGATTTTTTGTTTTCTTTTCTTTTTTAAAAACTGTCTGCAGATGCTTCTGTAGCAGGGGGCTCAGTACTTGGGAATCACTGACCTATTATTAAAATAGAGCACTCACTGCATTTTTATTTGCAGAAACATCCCTTGCTTTTCAATCAATCTGGAACAAGCCACCACGTCAATCTTTTTAAAGTATCTGTCTGATGATATTATTTCCTATTCTAAAACTTTCAATAGCTCATAGTTTATCTCCAGTGTATCTTTTTGAAGAGATTATCAGTCATTTTTAAGGTATAGCTCAAAAGGCACTTCCTCCAAGATGCCCACTTTCATTAACTGTGGTAAGAGTTATCACTTGGAACCCCCATATACGAATATTCTGCACTACCCATGTGGTATTTAAAACCTTCATTTGTGTATTACAAATATGCGTACATGTATTAGATAGCATGTAAATTGAGGATAGGTATAATGGATTATCAAACTGTATAAAGCCTCATATCTCACAAAAGTAGGTATTCGTGTGTATGAATTCATGCATGAAAAGACATAGTAGAAAACAAAACAGCATTCTTGACTCAGAGTTAAATGCAGAGGTTTTATAAGGAGAAAAATAAGAAAAGTTTCTAATACCGCATTTGAGCTGTATGTGTCTTTAAGCAGATATCACAAGGTATAGGGACCCATAAACTATCGCATACCAGCCTCGGAGCTGAAATTCATATGCCTCTTTAAACTTATGCAAATGAGGACATTGAAGTGGAAACATATATAATATGTGCATCAATAAAAGAAAACAAATTATTCTATAATTTGTTGCTGTTAAAGTAAGCTTAACTCATTCAACTCCTCAGTGGCTACAGCATATAAAAACATTCGCTGCCGAAGATCATAGTCTATTATCAGAATAGATTCCAGGGACAAAACCTGGAAATAGCAGTTTCTTTCCATTGTGTTTCCAGTTCCCAGTTATGCACCTCACTCTTCTATGTTAGCACAATTTTCTTCTTTCCACCCTCAAAAATACTTTCCAGGGTATCTTTGCTATAGTCCTCATTTCTCCAGTATCAAAGACCGACAATCATTTTCCCAAAACCTCTTTGAAAACTTTCTGCTTGGTGAACACACAATGTGATATATAGATGATGTATTATAGAACTGTATACCTGAAACCTATGTAACTTTACTAACCATTGTCACCCCAATAAATTTTAATTTAAAAAAAGAAAAAGAAAACTTTCTGCTGTATATCTAGTTCCTCAGAATTTCACTAAGGGATGGATTTGATAGGTGACAACAAGAATAACTTTAATTAATGAAGAAGATTAATGCCATCCTTCTAGTTCAAAAAAGTCACATATGTTATCTTACTTGAGTCAGAACATCTGCGTGGTAAGTAAAACGTATCTGTATTTTGCAAATGAAAAAATTAAAACTAAGTAAGATTAATTGATTTTCCCAAGGCAAGTCCAATTCAGTGCCCTTTCCTAAATCCATTATTTTTCCAAAGATATTTAAGTTTTTAGGGGACTCCTAGAGACACAATCAATATTTTGGATAGGAAGATACCATTACTCCCTTTCAATTGTTCCACATATGTGACTAGCGATGCATAAAGCTAATTTGTTCATCATCTGGATCACTGGTTAATAATTAGACTTCAATTACTGTGAGTTTAATAATTTCTCGTATACATCACTATGAGTCAAGTGAATCATATATTTTACTAAATCAAGTAAGTATTACAAGAGATTTGATTAGTCAAGCAAAGCAAAAACAAAACAAAAACCCAACAATAACAAAAGAAACCTAACAACTCACGTTTTGGGCAATATCTATTTAAAGACTTGTTTAGAGCAAGGAATGAAGGAAGAATTCTGCATTTTATAAAAATCATAATTGTCATCTGAGGTTAATTTTCAAATAAAAAGTCTGGAAAATGAGCATAATAAAGCATTTGTCAAATATGTATGAATTTTAAATGATTATGAGAAGTAGAGAAAAATACAGAGGGTGCCAAAAAAATGTATACACATTTTAAGACAGGAAAAAACTATATTACAATTGTAATACAATGAATGACACTAGCATTCATTTGATTAATGGCCATCTTTTGAGCGAATATCATACTACACATTGTTACCGTAATTCAATTCAACTTCAAAAAGTAATACATAAATAACCTCTTTTAAAATGTGTACATTTTTTGGCACCCCTGATATATGAAGTTCCTTAAATATCATTAAAGTATCTAATGTTACATTAAATAGTAATTTAATAATTTTTTGAGAAATATCATTCTCATACTTAAGTGTTTACGCAAGTGTTTACTCAACTAATATGGAAAAATAGTGTATTTGGCTTAGTTTAAAATTACATAACAATTCTTGGTCACTATTAGATCTTATAGTAAGTGTAGATTGATCCAAAATGAATATGCTTATAAATTATTTTTTAAAGGAAATACAAGAAATATATGAAATGTGTCTTTAAAATGGTAGAGAAATATAATTTATTTCCTTAAAAAATAAGTCTTATTTATAAGAACTTTATATGGGAAACCAAGACTATTGTATACATTTTTATGGTTGCCCGATGGGAGGTTGGGTTGGGGGAACAGGTGAAAAAGGGGAACTGGTTAAGAAGCTCAAATTTGTAGTTGCAACATAGTCATGAGAATGTAAAGTGTAACATAAGGAATATAGTCAATAATATAATAACTGTGTATGGTGTTACACGGGTGCTAGATTTATAGGGGTGATCATTTTGTAAGTTTTATAAGTATCCAATCACTATGTTGTACACCTGAAACTAATATAATATTGTATGTGAACTATAATTGAAAAATTAAAAAAATATATTAAAAGAAAAGTATTTTGTACATTTTCTTAAGACAAAGTTGAGGTGTTTTACTTATGTCATCTAAGAACAACAGATTCTGCAATGCCTACTAGAAATAAATAAAAAGATTCTACTTACAATTAAAAGTAAAATTTAACTTTCCAGTCTTATATAAGTAAATATAACTAAATAGATTTGTAACATATTTTCAATCAACGGATTTTCTCACTTGTCTTTATCAATCTAGACCATACCTTAGAAAATGCTGGTTACTGAGTGGGCCCTAGGGAGCATTTGAGAAAACGTATAGGTAGCTGTATAGTAACCTAAGTGTTTTAATTTTATTTTGCCTTATATTTGTACATTTGGATGTTCTACCAACACATGATTTCTAATAAACTAAAAATATTACTTTAGCTTATTATCTCCTCTTTAAAGTCTCTTGCATGTGAAGCTTCTTTTGACTCCAAATTGACTGCTTTTCCTTTGACATGTTCCCAGTGATTACAGAGTCTTGAGAATACTTCCATTACGTGATACCTGTCGTTTATATTCAGTCCCTAAAATTGATATGTAGATTAACAATAACCAATGTCTCTTTATTTTTAGACCTGTGCAGTTTAGGATAATCTTTGTTAACTTATATTTTCTTAATAGTGCTCAATTTATCACATCACACATAGCCTTGCATCAAAAGTATCTATCACACTCATTCTCTTAATCACATTCTCTTCAATCTTTTTTTAAAAAATTAATCTTTGTTTATTCTGATGTAAACTTTCTGTTTTAGCAATTTCAGTGTACTTGTCATTATCTCTTATTTACCTTTTCTATTAATCAGCTAATGACTTGTATGATGCAGAATAATCATTAAGTGTTCATTTCTTGGAGGGAGGGAAGGAGGGAAGGAAGGAAAGTAGGAAGGAAGGAAAGAAGGAAGGGAGGAAATGGAGTAAGATATCACAATTGACTCATATCGAATATTCCATCCCTGATATTACATTTCTTATGTACCCCAATTCTACATTCCATTTCCTAAATGCTACAGAGGAAACTTAACAAAATATCATAGAAAATCACCCAGGGAGTCATGGAAGTAGTAAATCAGACATAGATATGATCAATTATATTGTACTTCAAGCTGCACTGAAGACTTTATGATTCTATTAATGCAATTAGGCAGTACAGTGAGCAAATATTCACCATGTTTAGTAATTTAACACAGTGTCCAGTCCTAGTAAGGACCCATTCTAGAACTTCATCACTAGTTTGTTTAGAATAAAGAAAGAACAAGAAATATGGCACTGGAAAAGGATTTCCCAGGAATTAAGTCACCTTACTTCCTCAGGGAGTCATCGACAATATACTCAGAGAGAGAGGCTTAGAGAGGCTAGAGTTGTCTATACTTATCTCCATCTTAACTTCCACGAACTCTTCATTATTGTGGTTTCTGATCTCATCAGTCCATTCAAACAGCTCTTGCTGAGATTACCAATAATTTCTGTCATTAAATCTAATTAACAGTTTTTCAGATTTCAGGTGATATTCCAGTAGTTTTTTGACACAATGTCTTCTCTCCATTCCAAACATTTTCTTCCCCGGCCTTCTGTCACACATGTATTATACTTCTTCCTCCGTGTCAGCTCTTTGTTCCTGGAAGGCTCGTTTTTGTGTACACAGACATTACACAGTGGAGTGCCTCAAAGTTCATACTCAGGCTTTCTCTCTTTTTATTCTATACTGAGCCCCACATCCACAGCTTGAATTACTACTTAAACACAAATTATTTCTGCTGTGCTCTAAGCCAATATATTCAATTTCCTATAAGCCATCTCTCCTAGGATTTATTTCCAAATACACATTAATGTCCAAAATCAAATTCGTGATCTTCCCACACACTTAGTGTGTTTTTCGTCTTGATGAATAACACCCTCATCCATCTAGCTGTACAAGCCAGAAAACTCATCTTGACCACAAATTAATCTATTCACATCCACCTTAGTCCCTCTTTAGCTCACTTACAACCCAGAAGCTTCAAAGATCATTTAAAATTGAAAATCTGATCACTTCTCTCCCTTGTTCAACACCATTCAGTGACCTCCCATCACTCTTAGATAAATCTCAACATGACCTAAAAACCCTACATGATCTAACTATCTCTATTTCTTTAATCATTTCTTGTAGCACACTTTTATGCCTTCCTTGTACTTTAGCATAGTGGCCTTTTCAGTTGACTTACTACTCTCTCTCAAGAATTTGCCTGGCTTCTATCCCCCATTCTTATCACCTATTTAATTTCCAGTTTATCCTTCAGATATTAGCCTATGTGTACCTTATTCAGGAAAGTCTAGCTTACCCAATAAGGTAAAATGTCCTTACCAAGAGCTCTCAGAGCACTGCATATCATATGTTCTTTTGTAACATTTTTCAGTTGTAAATTTATATTTTTTGCAATCATGATCTAATTGCTCCCTTTCTCCTTTTCTAGATTGTAATTTGTATGAAGGCAAAGGCTGTACTTGATTTCATTCCTGTTTGTATCCAAAATGTCTAGCAGATAGTAGGAAATCAATAAACACCAACTGAATGAATGAACAAATGAATGTTTATAGTCTGAACTACGTAGGTGTAAATATCCAAGGATTTAAGCTGAGATAAGGAATGAATAAGAGGAGCAGAAAAAAAAATCCCTAAGAAGTTATATAATTTTACCTCTAGAATATAATAAAGTTTATACAGGCTTAATGTAAGGCTTTAGGCAGAGAGTGAATGTTTGGAAATGGATACCCTGAATATGTGGCAAAGGAATTAGTAAGCACTAGAAAGGGAGGTCAAGGTTTAGGGTTCATACTTTTGTTTATTCAATTCGTTATTTATCCATTTGCTTAAAAAAACATTTATTAAATACCTACTATGCACTGTGGGCTATATTAAGCATTATGGCTACTAAGATAATATGATGCTTGCCCTCAGGAAGCTTTCAATCTAGTAGATAAATGATTTTGAGGCCCACCCAATGGTGAAGAAGTAGCTTCTACTCTATTTCTTGGTCTGAAGTGCACATGACAAAGGCAGAAAGTGTTAGAATTGAGGCTGATAATCCCTAGTTAAATGTATGAGAACAGCGGAGGAAGGAGGATGACAATCAAATGACACTTCAGATGGTCCTAGTGTATCAGTAGTACTTAATGACTTTATTATTTGACTATTATTTCAAGAGAGAACACATTTATTAAACTAAAATTAACAACCTACTTTATGTGGTATTCGACACTTTGAAAACTAAGTTAGAAACATACTATCAGACTGTAGAAAAATCAAAAGTAAAATGAATTACATTGAGATAGGTGTGTGTTATTTAAATACTAGTGTGGTAATATCAATATTTAGGAAAACAAATAAATATTATATTGATTATAGATATTGTCTGTATTTTCCCTCATGGAGGAAAATGAAGACAAAATCTATATATATATATCTACTCATATAACTATAGCTATAGCTATATATCTATCTAATTGGTTTAAATTACACAAGGGCCAAGGTTAAACTGTAAAGAAAACATGACAGCAAATAAATCTGGTTAGGATGTTTTTGTAACAGTTCTTTGGGAATACAAGAAAGAAGCATACATGTATCTGGATTTTGGATTTTTTTCCTAAAGTCTAAGCTCTTGTATTCATGATTTTCGTCACAGTCAGAGTTTAATTAGAATCTTAACAATAGAAAGCAATTATATATGCTGAAAAAATTTGAAGACAAGATCTGAGAAACAGTCATCTTTTCTACTTGAAAAATAAGGAAACAAATAGATGAAGCAAAACAATTTAGAAGTAACTCATGCTGAGAGATGTTTTATAAATGAGTAGCTGATAAGAAATAATGGCATAATCTAATCCTAGAAAGTCACTAAACCAATCATACATTCATATAAAATAATCACTCTGGAAATATTTACAATGAGTTAATGAAAATGTGAATTCGAGCACGGAATCTGCAGAGAGGCTAAAAAAAAGGAGAAGTATATGTATTTGTTGAGTGTTATACCAGGAAGATAAACTTTTTGAACAGAAACAATCATTCTGTAGTCACTTGGAGATGGGCCATGTGCCATAAAATGCAATTCCCAAGTCCTCTTTGACATGCATACATTATGAATCTTTTGGTTGACCGAAATGACTTTATACATTAATGAATTGTATTCTGATTTTTCTATCTTTTTTGTGTGTGTGTGTATCTGAAAATATATAGTATCAATTAGTGTCCCAGAACCTAAGTGAAATAATTGATTTCCTGGAAATGCCAGGTAGGAGGTTCAACCTGGACAAGTAGAAATTCTCTCAAGGGCCAAAATAGTGGACTCTGTCCATACATCCTTCTTTACTCATTTTAATTGCAACATTTTTGTGAGCCTATTTTATTTACTGAAATAAGTAGTATTACAACACAGGATAAACCAGAAATATCATCAAAGAACCATTGAGCATGGCACAACTGTGTTTTAGTGATTGGGGGGAAATTATGACTTCTGATCACTAGAGTAGGATGATTGGCAAAGATTCTGGTTTAAGAATGAACTGTTGAATTCTGTTTAGTTTTATACTATTGAGGTATGTAATTATCAAAACTGGCAGAGACTCTGAAGTTGCACCATGTGCCCTTAAAGTAACATTATATTTAGAAATAATATTACCTGTACTGAAAAAACAACAAAATTTAAAGAAAACAAAAAACAATTCATCAATCTTTGGATTCTTCAAGTTTAATATAGTATTTCAACTAGAATAATGTAATAAGAAAGATCCTGTAAGCTATAAATTACATGAATATTAGTTGAATGAGTAAATAGAAATTTTACAGAACTTTGGAGATTGTGAATATGAGGAAACTGAGGCTAAGGGAGGCGAAGTGATTTGCTCCAGGCTGAACTGTCAGCTCGTGAAGGTTAGTTGATAAGTCCAGAGAATCTTTGATAGAGTCTTTTCCTTGAGTTTCTGAAAATTCCATCTTTCTATCATTTACCAGGGGCACAATAACTTCATCTATTTACGAGAGAGAGAGAGAGAGAGAGAGAGAGAGAGAGAGAGAGAGAGAGAGAGATGTAAACAAAAGTATGTGTGTCTTTGTGTAAACAAGGAGATGAGAGAAAAAAAAATCAAAGTAAGACTGTAGTGTTGTCTGAAATTTTCTAATAAACCTAATTAGTTATACCTTTTGGGCATAAAATGGAATTTGCTTATTTTCCAGGCAACAACATGGCTGCTGGCTGAGCAATTCCAGATATCACAGACTCTAGGAATTGGCTGGGGAAAAGCCTTTCTCCGCTCTATAGCTGAGAGGGAATTTAAATTACTCCTTCCCTTTAAAGTATAAGGCAGAGAATTTGACCAATGTTTTACATAAGCAGCCATCTTGATCATTTTACTTCTATTAAGTCCCAAGAACTTGTGTTTTTTATGGTATTTTTCTGGTTGAAGGCATAGACAAACTCACATTTTTACTTCATTTGACAAAATAAAAAGTAGCTTTGTGACAGTAATAACTGGGAGGCAGATCAGAGTGTTTGACCTAACTGCATATGGCATTTTATATTTTGGCTTCAGACAGCTCATCGTTTGAGACTTCCATCAGTGTATAAAAGGAGAACTTAGTAGTTAATGCCCTAATAATTATGCAAGTTCAGGAAAGGGGGACTGCTTTGAGGATGTAAATCTCTAAGCATCATCACCTAAACTTCATCACTTTCCTTGGAGGAGCTTGATTCCTTGGTTCTTCTTTATGACAATGTATTATGATAGATACCATTATCTTTTGATTTCACACATTTTCACATAATTTAATTGATTATTGTGCATGCAATAATGATATCATCAAGCTACAAAATGAATCTCATGCGCTGACTTTGTACACATCATATTTTGGAAAAAAACTAAACGAAGACATTGGATTCAATTGTCTGCTCTGCTACTGCTTACTCCATGAACTTGGATATCGTTTTGCTCTTATATTAAAATAAGAATCATAATACCCAACTCCTGGAAATAGTTTACTGATTTTATGAAGTAATGTATATGAAGTCCCTACCCCAAAACCTAAACAAAGTCCTCAAAAAACATGAAATGTCCTTTCTGACAACAGTTTACCATAAATATGCTTTAATGAACCGAAACATGGAAAATCTAATCTTTAGATAGTTTACATCAAAGAATTATACCAGTAGGTATTATCAAAGTGCCAGAATTTAAGCTTTTCATGTGCAGTTATGAAGTCTTAATCATCGTTGTATTCACAAGATAGAGCATGACGCCAGGCACGGTAGGCATTCAAATTGGTGTTTTAGTGATGAGATGACAATAAAAAGAAAATAATCGGAATCACCTAGGGATACTGTTTGCTCTGGCAGAGTGAAGGTGGAGTCCAGAACACTGCTTTTTCCTGGACCTTCATCAATTTGTCTTCCAGAACACCCCCAGTTTGATCACTGCCTGCATCAAGGCAGAACTAATTCTCTGTTTGCTCTAATTTCACTTCTAAGTCATTCCTCTTTGATGTGAGTCACCAAATGAGTGGGTGGCCCAGGGACAGCTCATACTCCTGTTGTTGGTATGCCCTTTTCCCTTTTTCTTTCTCCAGTAGCACTTTTACCATCCGACATACTAAATATTTTACTTTTTGGTATGTCTGTCTGCTTCCCTCCATTAGAATGTAAACTTTATGAGGGCAGACATTTTTATCTGTTTTGTTCACGGCTATACCTTCAGCACTTGGAGCAGTCTGGCATTGCTAAGTACTCATAGCTATTTGTTCAATGTATGAATGAATTTCCACTTAACATGAGGAAACGCAGTTTTACATTATAACGTCTTCCTATTCTTTTTAGATATATACATAAATGCCTAGAATAAAACCAGCCATCAATACTTAATGACTAATGTTTTTGTTTTTTCTAGATTTTTAAAGACACTCTTAATATTATTGAAAATAATCTAATCCATCTCCTTCTTTTATAAAACATCTTCTGTAATTGCACTTACTAAATATATAAATTCTTTTCATTTATATTTTTATTCACTGGCTTAATTGAGAGTATGCTAAACATATTGTTTTGATTTCTTCAGATTCCTTGACATACATAACAAAGAAGAATATTCCTAAATTACAAATATTTTTATCTTACCTCAGGGAAGAAAAAAAACTCATCAGTGTTTACAAAATATGAGAAACTCCTCTGGAAAAAAAACTTTTTTGTTGCTACATCACATGTAATTAGAACTATTTTCACCATATTAGAGATTTAACTAGGTTTTACATTATTTACATTTTTAATAGCCCTGCCATGTGCTGTAATTTTTAAATTGTTTAAATAGTTGAAGATGTTGATCTTTCCTTTTCCAAAGTCATTTATCTTAAAAGAAATAGTACTTCTATGTTCAGATATTTATGTTTATTTTAGTAAAACTGAAATTAAAATGAAAATAAATAACAGTAAGAAAAGCAAAATCTAAATTAATGCATTGTAGAAGATATATATTAAAAGGTGAGAGGCATAAAAATGAATGGCTTACCCTTTTCCAAATTGTTCCTGCTTTGAGGATTTTTAATGCAGAAATCATTCTAAAATGAGGTTTCAATAATTAATAACTAACAATCCCACTTACACTTGGGTTAGAAAATACATGTATAGGGTGTGAGACATTTTATGCTCAAGTATGTCATGTGAAGTCTAAAACATTTCACAACGTATTTTCAAGCTCCTTGAATCAGTCTTGGCAGTGATTTTGGGGGGGTTTGACACCAAAAGCAATGGCAACAAAAGCAAAACCAAACAAGTGGGACTATATCTAACTAAAAAGCTTCTGCACAGCAAAGGAAAACATCAACAAAATGAAATGGCAACCTACTGAATAGGAGAAAATATTTTCAAATAATATATCAGATAAGGGGTTAACCAAAATATATAAAGAACTCATACAGCTCAATAGCAAAACAAACAAACAATCTGATAAAAAAGTGGGCAGAGGCTCTGAATAGATATTTTTCCAAAGAAGGCACACAGATGACCAAGAAGTACATGAAAAGAAGTTCAATGTCACTAATCATCAGGGACACACAAATGAAAACCATAAATGAGATACCACCTCGCACCTGGTACAATGGCTGTCATCAACAAGACAAGTAATAGCAAGTATTGGTGAGGATGTGGAGAAAAGGAAACACTTATGCACTGTTGGTGGGAATGTAAATTTGTGCAGCCACTATGGAAAACAGTATGGAGGTTCCTCAAAAATTACAAAATGGAACTATCACATGATCCAGCAATTCCACCTCTGGGTATTTATACAAAGAAAATAAAACACTGACTCAAAAAGACATATGCAACCCCACATTCATTACAGCATTATTGACAAAAGCCAAGATATGGAAACAACCTAAGTGTCCATCAATGGCTGGGTGAATAAAGCAAATGTCACACACACACACACACACACAAATTATTCAGCCATAAAAAAATTTATTTGCGACAACATGCATTGAATTTGAAGGCATTATTCTAAGTGAAATAAGCCAGAGAAAGACAAATACTGTATGATCTCACATATGAGAAATCAATAAAAGAAATATGATTAAAAAAAATTAAAAACCAAGCTCGTAGATACAGAAAACAGATTGGTGGTTGCCAGAGGCTGGGGTGGGGGATGAGTTAAGAGGGTCAAAAGGTACAAACTTCCAGTTATAAAATAAGACGTGGAATGTAATATACAGCATTGTGACTATTGGTTAATAATACTGTATTGCATATTTGAAAGTTGCAAAGAGAGTACTTCTTAAAAGTCCTAATCACACACACACAAAAATTGTAACTATGTATAGTGATGGATGTTAACTAGACTCACTGTGGTGATCATTTTACAATATATATGAAAATATCAAACCATTACATTTTACATCTGACACTAATGTAATAATGTATGTCAATTGTATCTCCATAAAACAAAAAACAAAACAAAAAATATATCTGCACCCCCCAAAATCATTGCAGCATTACTTACAATTGCCGAGACATGAAAACCACCTAAGTGCCCATCAATGGGTGAATGAATAAAGAAAATACACACACACACACACACACACACACACACACACGGATATTATTCAGCCATAAAAATGAAGGATATACTGCCATTTGTTACTACATGGATGGAACTTGAGGGCATTATGGTAAATGAAATTAGACAGAGAAAGACAAATATTGTATGATCTCAGATATATGTGCAATCTAAAAATATTGAACTCTGTCACGTCAATAAATTTAATAAAATTAAAAATAAATAAAAATATTGAACTCATGGATACAGAGAACAGATTGGTGGCTGCCAAAGACGAGGGGCAGGTGAAATGGATAAAGGGGGTCAAAAGGTACACATTTCCAGGTACAATATAAATAAGTTTTAGAGATGTAATATACAGCATGGTGACTATAGTTGAATAGCCTCTTTCAAATACAAAACTTCGAGGTCCAATGTACACTTTCAGTCTTTTTTTGTATGTGGACAGTTCTGTAGCTTAACCATTTTCTTATATAACATATAATTTTATTTAATTTCTTCATTTGTCCAAGAATTATTTTCTTTTGGCCTCTTTCAATACTGGGGAAGGAAGTGAATAATGTGTCTATCCACTCTTCATAATCTTAGTCATTTTCTAAACATTCATTATATCTCTTTTCAAGTCTTATATCTCCAGGATGGATCCCTAAATTTTATAGTGTCTCACTTGACACTTTACACAGGCCATCAATCTGTCTAAATTCTCTGCGCTGGAGAATTTGGCCTTTGTCTTTTAAAAAAATACTTTAGGTTCACTTGGAAACACAGATATTTTTCTGTGAGCAAAACTGTTGCACTTACGGACCCTACTGTTAATTTCCCATCCAGAGACGTTCCCCTTTCTAATCGTTCTCTGCATTTTCAAGACAGTTCTTCTAGAGCCAAGCATCTACCCCAGCACAGGGGCAACTCAGGTTTTATTTTTTTAATTAAACCAATTCTTTGTGAAACTATACTGTAGCCTTTAGAAAAGTTAACAAGCAGGTTGACTTCCTTTAGATTTCATTCAAGTCCTGCCACGTAAGAATGCCACTTGTGGCAGCAAGCATGTAGAAACAATAAAAATTAATTTCATACAAGCTTTACCCTGTAATACTCAAAGAGTATATTTTAAGCAACCATAATGGATCTTCTTGCATTTTCTTTATTAATAAAAGTTAATAATACAGATATAATTTATTTTCCTACAATCAAAATTTGAAGGAAGCAAACTTTCAAAGAACTTGATGCTTAAAGCTGATCTGCTGAGCAATTTTTCAGAGACCATACACTGGTACAGAATTTATCACCTCATATAAAAAAAACTGCTTGTGCAATATTTCACATTAAAGAAACAATGTATCTAATACCTTTATCTTCATCAGCTAAAATTTGACTATTTTTTAATTAAGAGAAGCAGGGGACCCTGACTAATGACTCTCACTCCCCAGGAGAAGCAAAACAACTATTTGGGATACTTAAAGAGTAACTGCCTTGGGGAAAAATTGTTTACGTTTTACGTGTACGCAGGCTTAAAGCTGTCATGGAGTTCATAAGACAGAAAAATAAATTTATGCCTAGCTAATAGATTTAAGGTCATGCTGAACCTAAATCACGGTGAGTGATATCAAATTCCTTTGAAAACCCCCATTATATTATGTCTTACCTTTAAGTATTGAAAGTAGTTTTAATTATTTTATTATTCCTATAATTAACACTATTTAGTCTGTTTTTAAATTGAAAGTAGAGAGCGACTGCTTCCTTTATTGTAGTTCTTAAAGTATTCACTTTTTACAGAAATAAGACAATTACCATTGCTTTTCTGCTTTTTTTAACCTCAATTTGCTACATTACTTACTGTATTATTAGGTTGGTGCAAAAGTAATTATGGTTTTTACAATTGTTTTTCATCTTTTAAACCGCAATATCTTTTGCACCAACCTAATATATTATGCAATATATCATTTAGATCCACAGGGTTTTAAAGAAAGATAAAACAAATTGATCCATTGGTTCTTCCATTTTAATAATGTAAAAAAATCAGAATAATCTGTAATCTCCTCTTAAAAAATATTTAATTATATTATATTTGCAAGGTTTCATTAGTATCCAAGGAGTTTACAGAAAGATTAAAAACATAATTTATTAATTCTTCCAAGTTTAAGAATGTAAATAATTTTTAAATGTCTAATAAGAAACTATTTATAAAATATTTAGCCAATTATGGGGAAATGAAAGATTTTTCTTTAAATAAACATACAAAATTAAATTAATTGCAATGTATGATATCATCCTCATTTTGAAAACTGCTTCAACTTTACTTAATCTCTGCATGCTTTATTTGCTTCATGATAATGTCTATTTTATAAAGTGTTCTGAATAATAATGAGTTTAGAGAAGCTCCTGGCTCAGATAAAGTGCTCAGGGAGCCAGCAATACATATTACTATCTTTATTATTTAGGTTCAAACAAATCAAAAATCAATAGTTAAAATAGATTCATTTAAGTTCGAACTCCTTTTCTTTTTCACTATCCATATTTATGGAATTCTGTTAGCTTTTAATACGAGAATTACTTTTGAGTACTTTTAATTGCTTATCATATAACACCTACTACCTTCTTTTCATCAAATATCTTTAGGTGCAGATCGTTAAATAAGTTCAGAATGCCAATAATTAGATTCATTGATTTTCTTTACCACGGATCCAATATATTGATTTGCCCTGAACAGATGTACATTTAATACTTACTAAACAGATCTTGATTTGATATCTACCCAACGACATGTATTTGGTTGTTAAGTAGCTCATAGTTTTCCACTTTTTAGAAGAAGAAGAAGAAAAAAAAAAACTACGGAAAATCAATAATATCAATATTTTAGAAGAAGAAAAACCTGGGGAAAAATCAATAATATCAATATTCATTAACATGGCTGAATTTCAATAGGTGACAGGTATTATAACTGATAAATTTGTTTTTCTGTCCCATAATTTCAGTTTGTCTGCTGGCTTATATTACCTATGCGATTTTGATATATAGTTTATAAATAAATAACTCTCTGTGAGACGGCGCTATATAAAGTCTTCCAAACTATTTGCCTTATTAGAGGGTACAAAGACGTCCCTAAAGTACCCTTTATGTTTCGACCACCGTTGTATGCCAAGTTTGCCTTCAAATGGGTCCTTAAAAATCTATGTAAGAAAATACATTTTCATTTTCCAAGCATCAATGAGCATAGTTACACATAATGTTAAGATTAAGAGTGTTTATATGACCAGAGTAAGTGAGGATTAGTTGAAGCACATAGCTAGAATATTTAGCAGTAAAGAAGCAGCACCTACATAGCTTACATGAAGAGGATTCTCCATTTTAAAGATGCTGTCTCAAACATGTAGTATATAATGGGTTGTGATCACATGACTATAGAGGGCAAACAACAACAAGCAGTTGCCACCTGAAAAGGAGAATTGGTGTGGCCTGACATCACCATTTTTGTCAACAACTACAAGAACAAATATTTGGACATGTTTAATAATGGCAAATTATCTCTTCCAATTACTCTCGGTTTATACTTCTGTTACTTTTAACAGCTAGATTATCCTTTCCCACAAACAATAATGGCCTCAACCACTAAAATGAAAGTCTAAAGCAGGCAAAAGCTTCATTTACTAATACTAAGAGATGTTAATTACAGAGGATATTGAAATATAAAAGAACTCCCTTTGTTGTCTCACATCACTTTTGAACTTCCCAGGGGTTTAAATATACCATTTGCTTGGCAGATATTCATGTTTAAAAAATAAGAGGAAAAATACTACACAAAATAAAATCTCAAAAACTCGTAATCAACTATAATCGTCATCAATCAAGGAAGAAGACTTTCTCTTCAGGAAAAATTATTTTAAGAGGTCCAAATTCAATTCAAAGTTGCTGTTTCAGGAAAATATGCAATTTTGTCATCATGAAAAAATGCTGATGATTAAATGGTTGAACTGGGAAACATTTTTCCCAACTATTTTTTTCTAGTTAGAGAAGCAATGGATTAGTAGTATCAAGTCAGCAAGAAAGACAGATATATATATATATATATATATATATATATATATATATATATATAATTTCTAATATATGTGTGAAGTTTTTATGTAGGAAGAATATAGCTAATTAAATTGATTGGATATTGTATACTTCAAATATATTATAAAGAACTTTAAAACTATTTTTAAGTTTTTTAAATAATATGGTAAGTGATTTTAATTCTTTTGGTGTTCTGACAAACCACATTACTTTAAAAACTACAAGCATTTTGACAGTGTTGAGTACTTAAATTAAAAAACAAGAATGTAGCAGCAAGAGGAATCCAAATGCATGTAATTTTAAGAGGTACAGAAAAATATTCTTTCACATAAAACAATTTTCTTCTAAAACTATAAATAGGAGCCTGACATGCTGTTTACAATTCTTCATAGCACGTGGAGTACATTTCAGTGCTTTCCATGGACTCCCAGGTTCTGCAGGATGTTACTCTGTGTTATCTTTAGTCTCTTCGCCCATCCTTTTCCTAGTTCTACATGCTCCAGTCAAAGGTACCTTCTTTCCATTTCTCAAACACACTAAGCTCAAGTGTATCCCTTGGGGCTTTTAGCTCTTTCTTCTGCCTAGAGCATCTGTCACAGATCTTCCAAAGCTGGTGTCTGTCATTTAGGTCTTAGTTCAAACCAGACTTCCTTGACTATTCCATCAAAATTGGCTGTGACTCTCCATAGCCACTCTCTGTGCTGTTTTATTTTCTTCTCACAATTAAATCCACCTGATTTCAACATATTTATTTGCTCATGTACTTATTAATATCTGTCTTCTGCTGAATGTAAGTTCTGGGATAGCAGCATGTGGTCTAGCTTGTTCACCAATCTAGCCCTCCCTAGTAATAAATAGAAGGTGCCTGACAAAACGTCTAAATTAATATTTGCTGAATGACAGAATGAAAGAAACATTTTTTCAGTAATTTTCTTCCCGTAGAAATGTTTATTTTACCAGAAAACTATGGAAATACAGCGATCCTTGTTCACTGCCTCTCTTGATCACCACCAATAGCTCTATCAGCAATTTTCGATGACCATTTATTAACTGATTTTGTCATATTTGTGTTTGGTCTTACTGTACTACAATTATAAGATAACGACATTTTTAATTTGGATAAGGATTCTACCATACAATTTTCTTAATTTGTGTTTCTAAAAGTATCTTAGATTAAAAAATCAAAAACAAAAAACTAGGAGCTAAATTCAATTATAGAACAAAATTAATGACTTCATTTAAAAGGTGAAGACATATTGGAAGAATATTCTGTTTCACCTATAAAAAAAAATCTAGCTAGAAAATTATTTTGGAGTTTCATTAAAAAGCATTGATAAAAGTTATAAAGCATATTGAACTAAGACTATTAGGGGAAAAGTTTTTCACAGTGTTTTAAGAGCCAGGTTAAAAAAAAATTATGTTAAGTTTGCTGATTAAACAGTAAACAGAACCTTTTTAAGAGCTACATTGAATTTCAAAGAGAAAAATCTTCTTAGGTAAGAAAAAAAAATCTAATTTAGGGGAAAAGTGTTAATATTTTACAAAAATATGTTTTAAAAATATAAATGGTGTAGATTATAACCACACACACTTACAGAAACATATTTTACCATATAATACATTAATATATGTTTAATACATAAAATATATTGTTAAATATAAAGCAAATTATATCTGGAAAATATTACATAGTTTTGGAAGTGAAAATATTTTTTTCCAGGGTTTGCAGCTTTTCATCATTAGCTTAATTCCCCTAGTGGCCATTTTTTATTTACTTAGATTTCCATATTAATTCATTCAACTATTTATTGCATTGTAGTTTTGAACTTGTGCAATACTGTTGTAGCTCCAGAAATACACTGAAGGTCAAGGCAAAGCCCTACACTAGACGCACCCATGGGGACTTCATCAATAACCTCAAACACTTAAATGAGAACTTTTAATCTCAAATTTTACTTGAAAATGGTGACATTTAGTGAGCATTATTTTCTAGTATTAGTCTAATATAAGCAAAAATAGCACAGCAGAACTTGCCAACTCACAGCCGTCAATAATGAAGTGGGGGCAGTGTCATGCTAAGTGCTGAGCACACAGTAGGCACTGTGTATGGAAGACATGAATGAAAGAAGGAATGAATGAAACATTTTATTATCAACAGTTATATCATTGTGTATCATTACTGGATCTGCAATTAACAGTTGCAAATTATACTTTTTGTTAAATGTCCATTTTTAGCTGATAATTTGCCAGTATCCATTTTGCAAGAATATATATATATATATATATATATATATATATATATATATATATATATATATAGCATTTTTTAAGTGTTAAAGATATAACTTCACTACATGTGAAATCACTGTTAGAGGTTTTCTTCCTCATTGTGAATTGTGCTTGAATTGGCCTACAGAATCAAAAATATCCATGCTCTTATTCTCTCAAACCCAGAGTGCGGTAGAAAGCCAGCTGGCAGAGCCTGCTGGCAGTCTGCCATTCTCATCTGTGGTTGCAATGCAGTCCTAGGGGAAAAAGCAATCATGAATTCTGTTTAACTAGGGCCATAGAATGGCATTTGTTTCTTGATGGACTGTGGGTCTATTACTAAGACAAACTAGATGAAAGCCATTCAAATCCTACTTTCTATGACTCTGGGAAGATCAGAGGGCTGAGGAAGTTTTGAGAATAGAAATAATGCTGTTTATTAGTCTTTAACACAATGATAAAACACCCAAATTGAAAGTAAATATTCTGGCACCAACTCGTTATGTTGACTGATATTTCCCCCTTTAAGTTGACTGAACTTTCTTGGCATGGGATAGGGACACCCTACATATGAGAAAATAACAAAAACAATAATGATCATTACCATTTATTGTTACCTTTTCTTAGGCACTGTTCCAAGAACATTGGCATTTTTTAAGTCACTTAAATCACCCAAACAAGTCTATGAGGTAGTACTATTCTTATTCCAATTTTACAGGTAAGAAATATGAGACAACAAGGTTAAATAATATGCTCAAGTTTGCACAATTATTAAATGAAGTGTTAGCATAAGAATCTGACTCCAGATAACACTTTTCAAACATATAGACAGAGTAAAAGATTTAGAAACTATAATCATAACATTTGAGCATTCCTAAATGCCCGAGAAGATTTTAGGTTAGCAATGTTAGGAGTTTTGGTTAGTAGGATTTTTTAGTCTGAGATGTTCTACCCTTTTGGGAGCTGAAGATGAGGAAGGCTGCCTCAACACAAGCTCCAAGTGGGCCTTTATATTTGGTTCATTTCCTGACTTGGGCATTTCAGTTTTACCAAGGCAGAAGTGGTATATGGACAAACTCCATAAAACAAACAAAACAGTGAGAATGCCAGAACCTCAACACTGTATTCCCTTATCAAGATAATATTCCAAAAGCACTGGGAAGGAAAACCTCCCTCTGTCCTGCCAAAGTTTTAGTTTTTAGTACACACTTATTAATAGGTCAAGTATGATCTTTGTGAGATGACAGATGTAAAGCCCTCACATAGGGTCTGCCCTATGGCACTTAATAAATTATATAAATCCTTATTAGTTGCATAGAGCAAATCATTGGATGGGATCTAATTTGAATCACCTGTCCACTCCTTTGAAAGAATCAGGACAAACTGCTGCAGATGCCTTTTCACAACAGTCTTGTACTACCACTTTTCAGCTTGACAGAGTTACATGCCATGATGAAGATTCACTTTCAGCATTTGGACAGCGTCGGAGCACTGGTCTAACAAAAAAGTTTAACTTCCGGTCAAAAAACATTTAGTCCTACCTGATGTACTCTAAGATAGTTTAAGTAATATTTCTATGTTGATACCATTGAAAACAGAGAAAGAAAAGTAGCATTTTCTCTAAAGCTCAGAAATCTTGAATATCCTGATATTTGGCATTTGATTATACAATATATGTAATTCTATATAATTTTATATAACATATAAAAATTAGCCTGAATATTTTCCAAATTATATTTGAAAGAAACAAGGTACAAAATCTTCTCTGGGACACATTTTAGTTTAAACATTGTGAAGCTGTTATGTATTTAAATGCATTGTCTGCTTCTGTAGTTTATATGTAAAAATATAAGAAAACTATATACAAATATAAATTTTTAAACGTGTTTTTTAACTGACTGATTACAATGTTGTAAGTCTATTTAGATATTGCACAGAGGTCAAAAGGACTTCAACACAATATTGTGAGGTTCTGGGATTTAAGGAAGGTAAATTTTCTAATTATAGTTTCTTTAACTGAATCCAATCTAATTTTTCTGTAGAAAATGTTTTTAATACATTGAACTCTAAAATCATTATCATCCTTTGTAAAATACATAAAATAACTTGTTTTTTCTTTTTGTATTCCTCAAAAAATAAAGCCAATTCAAAGATAGCATTTCACATAATTTTTAATATTTTAATGTAGATTATATTTGATACTGTTTTAAATAAAAAACAAATTAAGTGGCTTTGGTATCTATATTATAAATAATTAACAGAGATACTGTTGACTCCTAAATACTGTCAAGTCTTCATTTATATGAGGATACATAGTTTGGGGATATTTCCCCCTTGGGGAGGGTGGTTGCTGTTCATTTCAAATTAAGCTCTCTTAATCCATGTTTCAGAATGTATTTGTTCTCTCTTATAGTAAGAACAAGTTTCAGAGAAAATTTTGGGCTTTTCAGAAAAATTTCTTTGTCCAAGAGATTTATGTTTTTTCCAGTGACTGTATTTTCTTGTTCTTCCACAGACAAAGGTAGCTATGAAGTTCTCCTTCATAATTAACCTTGTTATTTCTTTATCATGTGTTTCCATAGCTTCTTTCTTTCAAGTATGTTTTCCACTGTATTTTTCTTATAATTCCGGCAAAGACACTACTCATTTGCTAGTTAGTACTAGTAGAAATAAATAGCTCTTTTATTCAAACAGTGTGAGTAGCAATTTAAATTAGTAGAAAAGAATAAATGCAGTTCTAACATTACAGTAAATGCTTAGGAAAAAGAGAAGAGCAAAGGGATTTTGAGACACATAGAATTGGATTTCTAAAAACAAATTCTTTCATTCATATATTCATATAGCAAAGTCACAGACTATATGCCAGAAATTAACCTAGGCGCTTTAGCCAACACTTTACTTTGAAGTCAGTAGGATTATTTCCATTTTACGTGTGAGGAAAAGGCACCAGGATAAAGCCCGTTTCATGGTAACTAAATAGCTGAGCTTTCCTCCTGTCTTTGGGTTACTCTGTCCATTTTCTTTCTTCTTTACTATTAATATATTTTTCAGAAGGTCCCTGGAATAGTGGGAGGCCAGATTTTTTCTAGATTGCAACTCCAAATCATTAAAGAGGCTATAAACTGCAATATAGTCCATAGATCCAAATACAGAACAAACTTAAGAAAGCATTTGCCACAGTTACAGTTATTCAGGTACTTTTGAATCTCCTTAATAGACTAGAATTAGCTTTCATTATTCAAACACTGCACATATTACAATCATTCATTTATTGAGTCCTCTGACTCCAAATACATATTCTTTCTTAAAATATTTTGGATTTAGCAAAAAACATGAATCAACAACAAAAGAAGTTTTCTAATAGAATACCTTTAAAATATTTTTTAAATAATCCTTAATCACAGAAATAAAAATGTTCTATGATAACATATTTTATTTTTCAGATGAAAATGCCACAGTTTAAACTACCAAATGTGTTTTTTTAGAGTCTGCTAATTATGTGGGAAGCACAAGTATTCCAGTTCTTTAATAATTGCTAAAACTAATATTATTTTACATGAACAGAATAAGTATTATATTTAAGCATTTTTTATTGTTTTATTTAAAGTGTTGATTATTTAGTCCTATTATTCTAAATGTCATAAGTTAGTTTTATGAGGAAGTATATTTTGTCTTTTCTCATTTTGTATTTCAAAATTATCTTGTCTTGAAATAATCAATTCTTTTATGAATGATTCATTTGAGTACATATTTACGTTCAAGGTATTTTACGGGATGGTATAGAAACCTAAAAAGAGGGTACATCATAAATTCTGACTTAAATAGCCATAATTTTAAGAACTAACTCATGAGTTTTTACTATTGTTCAAGATTCCCATAAACAATTAATATGCCTCATCGTATTTACTACTCCTGACAAGTCTATGAAGAGACTACTCTTATTTTGATGCCCATTTGATGCCCATATGACTACATAGCGAGAACGCATGTTGTGCTTAATGCTCTTATGGATAAAACAAAACAAAGCAAACAAACAAAAACCAACAAGAGACTTGATCCTGCAGGTACGAAGATTATAATTCATTGGGGACGATAACTAACATATATATACATGAAAAATCAGTAAGATTAATTCTAAAGAAACCCATAAGAAAAATATATTATAGTATAAAACACGGTACCAAATACATTCCTAAAATCTAGAAGTATTCCTGTTAGGAGCACAATTACTGTTGCATAGTTCTTATTTAGAAACGTTCTAAGATGATGGTTTTTCAGCTAAGCTTGAAAGTAGGGCAATATTTAAATTGATGGAAAGAAAAGAGAGTCTGACTCTGGATAGGAGATCAGAGCAATGGAAATGCAAATAGAGTTGGGGAATAAAGACTAAAAAATATGGTATAAGGAGCAGATGAAGAAAGATTTCCAGGAAGAAACGGCCAATTTTGAGAAGAATGAGTGAGTTGGAGAAGACTGATTGCAATTAATAGAAACTGTGAAGCTCAGAAAAGGAGGGAAAGAAAAGGAAGGAAGTAAAAAAATAAGAAGGTCATAGACAGTCCAGTTTAAGGTACAGTAATTTTGAAATAACACTGTGATATTCAAGAGATGTCTACTCTCTTAAGCCATGGAATTTGAACATTTTTTTCCCCATCTGAATAAAACAGAAGCTTAGAACAAAATGCCCTGGATATATTTAAGAAATCTGAAATACAAATATTCAGTCTAGGTCGGCATGAATACTACAGTGTAATTTGCTGTTAAAGAACAGTACTTAATGTCTGTGAAATTGACTGCAGTCTTTTGTAAATATATATCATGCTGATTGCTGTTATTAAGAGGTATTTAAAAATAATTCTTGAATATTTAAGATTTTCAGAATCTAAATATTTTTAAATCTAAGGAAGGTTATCTAAAAGATAATCTACCATGCATCTTTTTACTATCAACATTTTAAACCATGGGAATTATTAATATCTCATGTATTCAATAACTTTTTTATAAACCAGTATCATTCAAGACATAGGCTGTTATCCTCCCAAACACCCTAATCAATATTAATTCCAAGGCCTTCTCATGCTCTTTTCCCCAAAAGATGGAAGTCTCATGAAACTTTAATAAATAACTTATTTCTAAACTCAGATCAAGTCCCAGTTCTTCCCTCTAATGTATTAGTGATTTTGTTCTTACCTATTGTATCCAACACCATTTCACCCTTATTTTTATACGGCCATTTCACTTATATTGCAAACTCCTCAACCACAGGAATATGTTTTATGCATTTTTGCCTCTCTAGTGGGTGACTTGATTTTTGGGGGGTCTTCACCCTTGACAATCTAATGGATGCTAGGAGCTCATCTCCCAGAAAATGCATATGCAAACATACACACCACATTTTGCATATAATTTGAGGGAAAATATTCTGAAACCCTTGAAGCAATATGGATGCTGGGATAAAATACCCTGAATTAGTGGTTTAACAAACATCCTTGGACAAAGTACGAATTCAATACATGCTGTCAATGGATTAACTATAGGTACTCATGTCATTTTTGAATTGTTTAATAAAATTAACTGGAACAGGTGCTCTAGGAGAAGGGGGACAGAAAATTGATAATAGTCCAAAGAGTGGAAAGAGTAGGGGATTTAGGAGAAAAGAAAAGCTTTGGCCTTAGGTATTAATCTAGCTACAACTATCTTTTTCTAGTAAAGATTTGTTATCAAGTATATATTTCTTATAGAAAAGCAGGCAGGAAATCTGTGGCTACAGGAAGTCTCAGAATATAAGATGCTTTAAAGAACCTTGTGCTCTAAAGTAAAAATAGAAGTGACAGTGAGCAGGAGGGATGAGGAGGATATGCCGAAATGCAAATCACACCCTTGGTTTCCTGATGAAGCATGACTCAGAAGCTCCCAAAGATATTAACCAATTACCAGACAGAGGAATGTAAAACCGTGTAGAGTTCAGAAGCTAGTTAGAAAAAGTGATCGCTGAAGCATTTAAAAAAGTGAACAACTCCAACAAGATTATTAAGAGTAGATATAATCATGACTTACTGAACTTTTCTGTATCAAGCGCTACACTAATCACTTTACATGCATTATCTCTCAGTAGGTTGAATATGTTTCATTACCTTAGCAGATTAAATATGTTTCCTTAAAGCTTAAAAAAATGGAGATGAGTTTATCCATTTACCCAGGGAATTGTACACAAGGATAGCCAGGAAAGGAAAAGTAAAATGGGAAATGAGCAATCTACTTACACCTACGTTACACAGTCAATTGTGCAGTGTTCTACATACAAGGGCAATACTTAATCCTCCCAAATCATAAAAGTTGGGGAAAAACAGACCTGTTTAAAAAATGATTTTAAAAATATTTTATATGAGTTTCTAGTAATTTATACTTTTTATGACTACTACTAATGGTACTCATTAACATCTCACTTTTCCCATGTAGTAAGTTTGATTGCTAACTACAATCTCAACGTAAATGCTCTCATAAGTTTTGGGGTATAAAACTTGAGCAATCCTCTTTGGAAATAAAATTTAGCTAGTTTCAAATATTTCCATCTTGAAAAAGTAAGCATTCTTTCAATAAGCCCATACTATCCCTTTTGAGTAACAGCCAGAACTCTCAAAGAAGCAGTAATAATCTATTTCTCCTAAAAAATATGTAGATACTGAAATTGTATTTTTCCATTTTAGGAGAAATCACATACTTCATTCAATCAGTAAATATTTATTGAATATTGACTATATGTAAGATATTTTTTGCGATATAAAGACAATTAAGATATCCTCCCTACTCTCTAGGAGCTCGTGTTGTAATAGGGAAGGTAAACGAACAAACAATGATATTATTAGGTAGAAAGTACAAGTGTTATTGGATATTATCTTAATTCCACCAGCTGGCATTCTATCCTCCTGACTTGTGAGAATACCGATTACATGACAAAATAGCACTTATAGGTCATGAAATCTTATTGAATGACTTAACCTTAAATAGCTTGTATCTGTTTATCAACCAAGTCTTTTACTTAAATATCAATTTACGTTAGCAACAAATAATACACTGTCTTATACTTTTCACTGAAAGTATGTTATGGCTCTTTCTTAGCTCTTTCTATAATATTCTCCTTGGAAAAACAAAATGTTTTTTCTAAAAAAAAGCCTACAATATCTGTCTGAATGCTTATCTCATAGTAAACAATAGAAAAGTATTTGCTGACTGTGCACCTAAAACACCAGGAGTATGTACTGAGTAAAATATAGATTATCACAGCTCTAAGGGTTACAAATATCTTTTAATTCTTAAATTCTTGCTTTGTATTCGACTATGACAAGCAACATTTAAATGATCGTTAATTTTAGGAAATTACATAAAATGTTGTATAGCTTTCAAAATCAGCCTTCAGCTGAGTGGATATCATTTCGGATGTTGACATTGATATATTTTTGTTTAAAATGAAATTAAATGTAAAATACTGAAAAGCAAGAGCATTTTGTCTAAAAACAATTTTCTTGAAAAGCAATGCCGATCCAGGTATTTTATGGAGGATGGCTTTTAGAACCAATTTCACTCACTCTATATTCATGAACCCTTAATGCTTCTTTTCGGCTGACGTCTGAGAGTGCATTAGTAAGTCTTTCAAGCATAGAAAGAAAAGAGAAAAAATTGTCCTGCTGCTTTCCCAGATGCCTTGAAGTTAGCCCAACTTTTATCTGCTTGCTCCAAGACCATGCATTAGATGGCAAGGTAGCTAGGAAATGTATATATAAAATGCTAAAAACATAAAATAAAATCAGTGTTATGATGAACTCTGCCTTGTATGCTAGAAGTTAAATCCATTTTTTATAAACATTCTGTGGTAACATTCCTGAGCATTCCACTGCTCTCTTAATGTACTTAGTGGTCACAAAACCTACGAAACACAGTTTTGTTTCCAACATAAACCTACAAAGAGCAAACTTTTCCTTGTTTCCACCCTAGGCCCACTCAGTCTATTCTAGCGAGAACATTTTATTCAAAATGACCCTTCAGAACGTAAGTGGGAACGTGTTACTCTTCTGCTCAAAACACTTCAATAGTTTCCCATCTCGTTCAGAATAAAAGCCAAAGACGTCCCAGTGCCCTACACTACACAACCCCATCTTACCTCTCTCAAATAAGCTTCTGGTGCTTTCTCAGGCCACTCCATGGTCCACAGTGGCCTCTTTGCTTTCGTCAAATCATTAGGCATGTCCTACCTCTTACCAAAGCTCAATTTCACACCTCTTTGAGATCTGTGCTCAAACGTGACCTTCACTGATCACCCTTATTAAAAGTGCGTTCTACATCCATTCCCTGCCCCCCAACCCTGCACTCTCTACGTTCTTTCCTTGGATTTTTTTTTTTTTTAAATTTTGACTTTTTTTGATAGCACTTGCAAGGTAAAACATACTACCAGCAAAGTCCCTCCCTTCTTTCCTCCCTCCTTCTCCCCTTTGTGCTTTCTTTCTTTTCTCCACTGACTTATTTTCTACTCCCTTAAAGGTAAGCTTTTTGAGAGCTGGAAACTATTGATAATGAGTAATTTTGAATGAATGCTCAGGTTTTTGAATTAATTAAACAATAAATTGGCTCTAAAGCCAACTTCTTCTGCCACCCAGGCCCCTGGACTGAGACCCAGTTGTGATACTTAACAGCTTTATGACAGCAAGCAAATAGCATCATTTCTCTGACCGTTAACTTTGTTTCCAAAAATAGGCATAATAATAGTACAAACATCACAAAGGGTTTGAGGTAGGATTAAATAAATCATGCACAAAAATACTTAGGACAGCACATAATATGTAATTAAAGCTACCTACATGTAAACTGTTATTATTAAACAAATTTTATAAATCCCCTTAAACTTAATATTCTTCGCACATCTTCCACAGCCCATATTTTAATTTTTAAAAATTGGTCCTGTAGCTAAAAGGTGCAAGGTTCTTAACAATTTTACATTGTAAAATACTTTAAAATCCTTAAGATTAACATATTGCAGCCTTGAACATTACATATATTAAATGTGATTATAGAATTTTATTTATAATTGTGTCTGAAAATATATAGGAAATCAAACATTAAAAATACTATAAAAAATTATGATCTCTAATGATAATTATTGAAGAAAATATTTTTAAAGAAAAGATTGCATTACCTGTTGACAAAGAATGAGATGAGGAAAGCATAATTTTATGAAAATGCTTAAATATGATCAAATCTATAAAATAATTTAATATATCTGTGTATTGTCACAATTATCACAAATTATGCAAAAAAACCTTAAAATTATAAAACTAAATTATAATAACTTAAAGTTAAAATAAACTGAATCACTTGCGATTAACATCTTTTGTAGAATTATTTCATGTTATATTAACCAAAAGTAATAGATATAACTCTTCCTAATACATAAAATAGATTATGTACATTACAAAATAATTGTAGTCTGTATGAAATAAAAATATTTCCAATGTAAATAAAATAATCTAATAACTTAAAATGTGCAGAACATTGCATATATAATGGAACATTGATTTTAAATGCGATGTAAGCTCACATACGCACATATTTCTGTTAGGGGATATTAGAGGCTGTTAACAGTGATTGCCTCTGGGAAGACAACAAGGGGTCTGAAAGAACATTTATTTTTTAACTTACATATTTTTGGGTTATTAAGTATTTTTAATATTTTAATGGAATAAATTTTTATTCAAAAATCAAATTAAAATATTTCTTTAAAAACATAGCTTTTTACAAGCAATAAACCACACTTTTCTTAAAAATACCAGTTTCCAATATCGCGTATTAAACATATATTGAAAATCTATACAGAAAGTACATCTTTTTCAGAAATAGAACACTTTGTCCTTTGAATGCAATAGAGATTTATGATATAATTGAGGAAACAGATAAAAACCAGAGAAGGAAGGAAAAAGGTGGAGAGGAAAAGAAAGGGAAAGATAAAGTAAAAGAATGATTATTTCAGATACTAGTTATCACTGACCCAAATCCAAAATAGTGGTCTCATTAAAGTGGAATTGGGATCTATTATTACATAACATGTTTTTACTTTTAATTCTCTCTCACAAAATGAACACTTAAATTAACACACATTCATTTGGAATTTAATAGTGAGCTAGCTGGCTGATTTATTGTAGGGAAGTAAGGACTGATAAAAGAAAGGAAGTTATATTTTGCCTTGTATGAAAATGAACTAAATCCAGTTCATGAAGACTCTTATCATCAAGTCCACACATAAAGTTACTATATTAGTTTGAAGAAAAATAGAAATGAGTGAGATCCAAATAAAAAAAATCAACAGAGTGATTCATCCAGCAGTATCCACCAAAGATTTTTAACTGCTTGTTTAGTAAGTGCTAAGGACTGCCAGGTCAGCCGACACTGAGGATATAATTGGAAACAATAAAGAAATGATTCCTGCACTCATAGGGCACTTAAGTTCAATCTGATTTTTTTGCAGTGTGAAAATAAACATTAATTCTCCACTGCTATAATTTTATAATTTAATGCATTATTATTGGAAGCACAGAAATATACACATAATCTCAGAGATTTTTTTACACAGTTATTCTCAAATTAGTAATCATTCATCAGAGATTTTGAAAAATCATATCAGGCTGTATTTCTGTTACAGTCTCACTATTTTGTCTTTAGCTAGAAGATTTTTTTTTCACTGCATTTTGTTCAGGTATTTTTTTAAATACATTTTCATACCCAGAGGATGTAAGGTCACAGAGTGTTCCCATTACGAGGAAAGGAAACAAACAAACCAAAAAAAAAAAAAAAAAAAAATCTCTGATGCCATGATTCTGAGAAAACACATTGCCAAAATAATTGGTAAAGAATCCTAGGTTAATTTTTAGCAATATGTAATTAAAGCACTTCTCTACATCCCACTTAAGATTTCCTTCAGTTTAGCCTCATCAGTATCCTCACTGGTAAGACACGAATTTACAAATAAATTTCCTCTCTCAAAGCAGTTAAGTATTCAACAACTTCAAACTGAAACTCTACTTAGGGTTTCCCAAAATATGAAAAATGTTTCAATTACTGTTCAAATCCCTTTTTACCACACAGAGTTTGCTAATTTTTTGACAGTTCTTCAGTTGTTTTGAAAAATGACATATCTATACACTTATATCATTGAAAACTAAAACATTTACTCTCAGATATAAATAATAAAAATTTGCTTTTAAATGGCCAGCCCTATTACATTGCTGAATTTACAATGTTAGTGTCTGCCAATAGTAGATATATACCATGCTGCTCCAAGCATAGGGAGCAGATTGTGCTAGAGCTCAGAAGCAGAAAGAAGTTCGGAGTATTAAAAATTGAAAGAAGGCCAGTGTGGCCAAAACATGAGAATGAGAGACTGATGAATGGGAGGAGTCAATATTGCATGGACTTGAACGTCAAGTTAAGAATAGCAGAATTGAGAAGACAAGTTGGTGTGATTATGATATGGCAGTGGAGGTAGGGAGAAGTAAACATATTTAAAAGATATTTGTGAGCTAAAAATGATCAAGACATCATATATTTTGGATATGAGGTGAAGCATGAGGGACAGGTGAAAACAAAGATGACTCCCAGGTTTCTAGAAAACACAATTAGATAGATGGTGGAATCATTCATTAGGACTAGAATCATTGGGGAAGGACTAGATTTGTTGGTGAAGAGAGTGAGTTCTGTTTTGAATGTGGGAAATTTGAGGTATCTTTAAGATATCCATATAGATCTATTAAGTTGGCAGTTGTATTACATGTTAGGATTCCTAGTTAGACATAAATGATTAAGTTCATTCTCCAAAGTTGTCAGGAGTGCCGGTATTCTTAATCAAATGCATATCCATTGTCTGAGATTCAGGTAAAGAGAAGATTTCATTAAAGAATGAATTAAGCATCTCTCATAATAATATAAAAGTCCCTCAGAGAGCAGCTTGTGCATCCACCCCTCTTTGAAGCCATCATTGTCTTGACTAATTGATCATTTTCACTCTCCTGTGCTTTCAAAAAGCTTTGCACTTTCCTGTTGCGACTTAACAGATGATGCTTCAAGAACTTGGCAATATCCTCCCCTTCCAAGCCTGGACTTGGGGGGGGGGGGGTGGTGGTGGTGGTGGTGGTGGTGGTGGTGGTGGTGGTGGTGGTATGCTATACTTTCTATACCCTTGCAGTTACAGGCCATGTAGACTGGATCTGGCTTATGGTCTATGACCAGAAATTATATATGCCTCTTATAGGGTCAAAGTAATTAATTGCTAGTGAGAAAACTCCCAGCACTTTCCTTTCTACTGCAATGAATCCTTAAACAGTATGTTGAGATGACAATGGTATAAGTCACTGAAGTCCTCATCAGTTTGGGTCCCTGAATGACTATGTAAATCAAAAGACCTCTCCACCCCTCTCCATCTCTCCATCCATATACACACACACAATGATCCACAAAGCTTATGTAGTATAAGAAAGAAGTAAGGCTTAGGTATGTAATCCCAGAGATTTTTGTACTGTTTGCTACCACAGTGTATCCTACCATATATACCTTATTTCACAGCTCACATCTAAGTATATTATCATTACTTGTTTATGGTGTCTCTCTTAACTGAACTATACTTTATTCTTCTATAGTGGTTGATAATGTTTGAGAGTTTATACTCTTTAAATATTTTTGAGCATATTAATGAATGCCTGAAAAATTGAGGACATAATCTCCAACCTTTTCCACCATTATGAGAAAACTCATATGGATAGTAGGCAAGCCAAAGGAGCATTTCTGTGCTGAGCCACTTATATGTCTAATGACCTTGCAGGAAAATGCCATGATTAATTACAGATGCTCACACATTCGCACAGCAGGGTATCACAGATATCATCTAGTAAAATCCCAACATCATGAAGTTAGTGCCAGGTTGACAGGTTTTGTGTTATTTGTTTTTTAATTCAAACACAAAACCCTAAATACTTATGCTCAATTTTCACTGTCTGTCGGTTCCATAGACTAGTTCTCTACTCACTACTTTAAAGGAAGAAAAATTATCTATCATATCTTTGTATAGTCCTCTATTCTATAAGAAAGTTTACCCATAACCAAAAAAAGTACAACGTATAGACACCATTTCAACCAAAAGAAAGCATAATATCTTTTCACTGATAGCTATTATAACTAATAGCTATTACCTGAATTCCTCAGAAGGTAGCAAACCAACATGGATCTGCTTGATGGAGAATAGCCAATAATAGCACTAGTGCCAGATTCATTGCAGGCTTTAAGAAAATCATCAGTGTAAATTCACCCAAAATCACCTATATGTGAATATAGAAAAAGCATTATAATTTTGGTATGGAAATTCTATTAAATTTCATGCATTTAAAGTATGATAATACCCTATATTCAAAATAAGCCACTGCAAGTTCTTATATATCCATTGAATTATACTTACATATGTTTAAACACGATTTTAAATGTATTATAATTCTTTAAAAACTGGTAAAACTTTTTAGGGAAGTGTTTATAAAACTACAGATTGTTACCCATGAGTAGGTTGTTACATTAACTTAATTGGTCATAACAAGTATGTTTTAATAAATTTTAAAAAAGATAATTGGAAAATAATCAGGATACAACACCAGTAAGAAACATTCACAGAACTTTTGTGCATCTTGTGTGCATATGTGTTTATGTACTGAGTCTGGATATCATTCAAAAATATTAGAAAATATAGATTTAGTGGATTCATTCACTCGTTCAATAAACATTCTATAGAATGCTTTCTTCCTAATATCTGTCAGGTACTAGAGAATCAGAGATGATAAAAAATTTCATTGCAAAATCCTGAAAAGCTTGCATTTAGTAATCAGATATTAAAAATTCAAATACATTATATACACAAGGATATAAGTATAAATGTACTAAAACATAAGACAAATATTTAAGATAAAGAGCCTTGATTTCGTAGATAAGGAAAACATAGAGCATATCGTTTATTGAGCAGAATAGTCCATTATACTCTTGCTATGTTTACACATCGGTGATTTTGTGTGAATTTTGCAACGAAAACTCCATTTTCAAAATATGTTATAATCAGAGTATACTATCTATAGGAGTCTTAGGGGGAAAAAGAAGGCCATTTAAGATTGACGCTTTAATTATTGCTTCATTATTGCTGCAGCATATTGAGTGTTACTGCAGCCTCACACAAGATAATATGCCTGTGTAAGCACCTAGTTTACTATCATATAGTGACCTAGGTAGACTTTGGTTATTGAGTTCTTGAAACCAGGATATGAATCGAGAGAGAGGAAAAATAATTTCCGGTTAATGCTCTAAGACCTGTGTTGTCTAAATGATAATCGACACAAAATGATTTGTTTCATTATGTTTCAGTGTTTATTTACTTTTGTTTCAAAATCTAAATTAGAGTTTGGTAGGATATTATCAAATATATACTCGAAAGGAAATTACAGTGGGAAAAAATCATTACTGTGATAAAAAGCCATGATGTTCACTTAAATTCAGAGAAATAATAAAATTGGAGGTAGGTTGTGTGTTTAATGCCCTTAGAAATGAGGGCAAAAGGGGAAAGGTTATTAAGATTTAACAAAAGATATGCAATAAGTATTTATGGAATACATGCCATAAAAGAAAAGGAGTTACTCTTCTGAAGATGAAAATGGCGGATGAAAATATACACCTATATGACACCTGAGAATTCATTTTCAGTGTCAGGGTAGAAATATGTATGTATTCAATGACTGTACCATAAAAAATAATGTGAGTATATGAACACAGTCTGAAAACATATAATACAGAATTGAGACACCACATACTTGTACATTTAAATAATGTTCAGGTTATATTGTTTTGAAATTTTCCTTAATAATGTTTGTAGATTGTTTTTCATTAAAATATTGAAGCAGGGGTAAACTCATGAAACCAGTATTTGTACACTTCAGCTACATTTGCCTTTTGTCCATTCCATAATTACAGTGTCCCCCTTATCTATGGCCCCCAGTGGATGCCTGAAACTGTGGATATTGCCGAACCCTATATATACTTTTTTTTCCCCTATCCATACATACTTTTTCACTCAAGGTAAGCACTTTACAGCTTCTCTTTTGCATATCCAAATTGAGAGCATCACTACTCTTGTGCTTTGGGCCCATTATTAAGTAAAATAAGGGCAACTTGAACATAGGCACTGCAATACCACAACAGTCAATCTGGTAACCTAGAGGGGTATGAAGGGGGATGCGGGACAAATAGATGATTCATATCCCAGGCAAGAGGGAGCAGGATGGCGTGAGATTTCATCATGCTACTCAGAATGGCACACAATTTAAAACTTATGAGTTGTTTATTTCCGGAATGTTCCATTTAATATTTTTGGACTGTAGTTCATGATGGGAAACTGAAACCACAGAAAGCAAAACGATGATTAAAGGGGACTACTGTAGCCCAGACTTATTCCCACTGCAGACCTTCCACACTGGGGGTTTCCTCTAGCTACAATATTCTTCCCCTGATAGATACATAGCTGGCTGCTTCTCCTTTTATGCCTAAATTTACATATTTTTCGTTGACCAGAGTCCACAGGGCTACTATGTCTTATTTATTAGGCTGTTTTATTAATTTATAGCATTTCTTACTATTTAACATCATCTTAGGTTTCCGTCGTTGGTGTTGTTTTTAATTGTCTGTCTCCTCCCATTGAATGCAAGCTCCTTAAAAGCAAAGTACTTGTCTGCTATGCTTGTTTCTGTATTCCCAACATCCAAAACAGTGCCTGGTGTGTAATAGGCACATCATGGCACTTACTAAAGAAACACATTATTTCTAAATAATTCCCTTTCAGTTTGAGGTACAGCAAAGAGAAAATGTGCAGTTTTTGTGCAAATTTATTCTGTGGCATCTGTAGCAATACATATGTAGTTAGAGCAATTATGAAGTAAACTTTAAAACTCCTTGAAGTAACATCACTGACACAAAACTAACAAAAATATTAAGGACTGACATATACAAAGGTGGCCCAGGAAGTATCTTCAGCTGGCTACTCTCTGCTCTAGTGAGCTGAGAATCTAAACATCCTCAAGTCCTCTCTTCCCACTGCATTAAAAAAGA
This sequence comes from Rhinolophus sinicus, assembly GCF_057876585.1. Lineage (NCBI taxonomy): Eukaryota > Metazoa > Chordata > Mammalia > Chiroptera > Rhinolophidae > Rhinolophus > Rhinolophus sinicus. Next base: position 74,878,484 of record NC_142501.1, on the reverse strand, counting down.
AAAAGCCAAAGCAATAAGGCAAGGACCCAACTAGAGCAAAATTACACTCAACTCAGTCCTCAGCCTCCGATATTCAGGCTTTTCATGCTGGTATAGTCATACTGCTTATTAAATTATTGAATATTTCCAAACCTGTTTGTAAACAGCCATTGCTTCAAGCCTTCTGAGGGCCACTTCTCTCCACATCCACAACTACTATGGGCCTTTCCCTAGAATTCCCTAGATCTTTCCCTGAACCATCAGTGAAGGGGTTAATGTCTGGGACACTAAGGGACCTGCTCCAGCATCAGAGCCAGCAAGCATCCTTTCTGGTGGGTCAATGCCCGTACCTTATCAGCTAGTAGGCATGTGTTGCTTTTGTCTGCTCTAAATCTAATCATTTCCTTCTTGCAACAGCAGAACTCTTTCTACATAGTTGAGTGATGCTATGTTCAACTCTCATATCCAGAGATTATACAAGGACTGGCTTACAAAAATGTCATATTTCATAGCCTGCAACATAGTGACGGGTCCATGGCAAATGACGTAAGTTGTTCCAATCAAGCTCATCCTGGAAATTTTTGGAAAAAAAGACCACTTTACATGGTTTCTTATACAATCCTATAGTCACTGGAAACATTCTTAACCACTATAAAGAAAAAAATGTGACTCTAAATAATGCAAAGAAAAGTAGGATGGGTGGTGGGACGTAGGTGGGGGTGGGAAATGATATGCCTGGTTCTGATCATATGGTTTGATTTCCCATTTCCGGCTATGACCAATGCAGGATATTCCTGAACTTTGTGCTAACCTGACCTCTAGAATCTCTTTTCTTTCTCAAACCATTTTGAGTTAGGTGGCATATTTATAATTGAAAGAATTCCTAACTGAAAAAAAAAAGGGGGGGCAAGGATGGTAGTCTCTGCTATTATTAACAGAGTCCCAGCATCTTGCAAATGTTATTACTTTCCCTTCCTGTTGAAATCAGACTTTTATAGTAAAATATATTATTGAAGCTCCCCATGTTAGAGTAGGTATTAATACCCAGGTCTATAAGACTTCAAGTTTCATGCTTTGATCATATTGCCATGATGGTCATTAAGTTAAACTATGAAATGGATAAAGTTTGCTTATGACACGTCAATATCTTTAGGTCACTTCTAACACTTTGCTGCCATCTGTTCCTCTTCTGCCAGTGAGGAGCTAAATAGTTATACGATTAATTATGGCTGAGTATTGGCTTTGTAAATATAGACTGTCTGGATTTGAATCCACATCCTGCTACATAGTAGTTATATAGTTGTGTGACAATTCCCTCATTTAAAAATTGCAACTCACACATTTTAGAATGGCTATTATCAACAAAGACAAGTAATAACAAGTGTTGGAGAGGTTGTGGAGAAAATGGAACCCTCATACACTGCTGGTGGAAATGTAAATTGGTACAGCTAGTATAGAAAACAATATGGAGTTTACTCAAAAAATTAAGAATAAAATTATTATATGACGCAGCAATCCCTCTTCTGGGAATCTACTCCCCAAATATGAAAACTTTTATCCATAAAGATATTTGTATTCTGATGTTCATTGTAGCTTTATTTACGTTGGCCAAGACACAGAAACAACCAAAGTGCCCTTCGATAGATGATTGGATAAAGAAGATGTGATACATATATACAATGGAATATTACTCAGCCATAAGAAAAGATGAAATACTTCCACTTGCGACAACATGGATGGATGTCGAGATTATTATACTAAGCGAAATAAATCAGACAAAACAAGTGGAGAACCATATGACTTCACTCGTATGTGGCATATAAAACTGAACATAACAAATGAGCAAGACAAACAAAAACTCATAGATACAGACAACAGTTTAATAGTTACCAGAGGGTAAGGGGGGATGGAGGGTGGTAGAAGAGGGTAAAAGGGGTCAAATACATGCTGATGGAAGGAGAACTGATTGTGGGTGGTGAACACACAATACAATATATAGATGATGTATTATAGAAATGTATATTTGAAACCTATATAATTTTACTAACTTAGGTCAATTTAATAAATTTAATAAAGATAAAAAATATAAATTAGCACCAATATTATATGGTTATTGGGAATATTAATGGAATGAAGCAAGCATGAAAAGTATACAGGAAAATGCCTGAGATGTAGTAAGAACATAATATGATTACCCTGTGTTTGTCCAAAAATCCCCATAATGACCTATTCTATGTTCTAATTAATCTTGCATTCTTTCTATAGGCCTTTCCCAATTAAAACTTGTTTCCTTGTATCAGATCAGCTAGAAAGTCAATTATGTTAATCCATGTTGCAATGTGTATGGCTCTTGGCAGTCACTCACAATTGTGTTTCAGTCCTAACACAAAGAATTGCCAATTGATGGACTTCACACATTATGGGTGAGTAATTATTGGGGCTTGGCTATATCTCCTGCTTAGCCCTTTCTCCCTTAGAATGGAAGAGAAAAAGCATCAAGAGACTCAACAACTTCCATTAATGTTAGGTTCAGAAAAAAGTGAGAAGTTATGTGTGTGAGTACCCATGAGAAAAATGAGAGATTCCATTGGAGAATTTGTGGTAAAGCTCCAAAACACATTATTTCAATTGCATCTTTGTGTACTCAAGGAAGTAGCTTAGGACTACATAGTTTACAAATAAGGAAATCAATGAGAAGACATTCAATATCACAGTGATATGTGATATAGCAATGACTGAAGGTCAACTGAGCCTAGTGACTCAAGCTTAGTGACTTCTCTTATAGATGAGAAAACTGTTCTGTGAACAATTTAAAAAAGACAAATATAATTTATTTCAAAGTTAGAGTAAAAGAAGTAATGACAGTATATTAAAATGTTCTTATCTTTTCAATGAGAAGAATAAAGACTATATATCCGATATTCAGTGATGATGTTAGATTTTTGTTTTTATTTTTGGTGAGAAATAGCTAACTAGTTTTTTATATACTGAGAGAATTAAAAGATATACTTCTTTTCCTTTATTAAATGCTGAGGCACTATGATTCTGTAGGTGAAAGTTATAAAAGGCTTCATGAGTGTCTAGTTGCAGGCAGGTAACTTAACTGCTGAATCTCCTTTATTTCATCTATAAAATGGAGACTGTTTATCAAAATCAAATAAGGCAATATAATTTTAAAAATACAGTGCTATACAACTGTCATGAGAACAATGATTTAATTATCATTGGATGAGTGAAATGGAAAAAAAAAAGAAAGGTGCCTCATAATACATGCCAACTTATTTGTCTTTTTATTTTTGATCTTTTAAACATTATTGTTCTTTCTCTCTGCAATCGGGTTTGTTCCAGAAATTACCAGTAGGCCAGTCTTTACATTTAAGAACTTAAACATTCAAATCATGGCAATTCCATTTAAATATGCTACTTACATAAACAAATCGAGAGTCTGCTCCCTTATTTATCTATACATGTGCTTTATGAAGCTAACCCAAAATGCACAAAAAAACCTAAGAATTAAATTTCTTGGTTGTTGACAAAATAATAATAATAATCCAGCTGGTAGAGAGAGATTAGTAGTACAGGGTCTAGAGTATCAAGCTCCCAGTTAATGGTTCTATAGGAAAATAATTCATTAAGATATATAAAAAAAAGAAAGGAAAAAAGAAAGAATGAATAAGGAGAGGGTAGGAAAGGAAGAAAATGAGAAAGGATGAAAATTCAAGGAAGAGAAGGGAATGCAAGAAAATTACTGTATTACTCTTTTATCTGGAGAGGTGAACAAATCTCTTTTACTCCAGCAGTGAGTAGTAATATGCTTCAATATGTGCAAGTCTGAAAGTTCAGAAGTCAAGAGAAGTAAATCTGTTGCTATGTATTCAATATATAAATGATGAAACAGATTCTCAAAGGCATAATGGAAATAAAGCCTACTCCACGTTTTCCTGAAGTAGTCGACTCTCGCCTATCAATATTCATTTTGTGGTATGTAAGAGTGTGTCTTTGATTCTCCCCCCCCAAAAAAAAAAAATTGAAAACGTATATATCAAGTACTTTTTGTTTTTTGGGTGCACCCTCACCTCCCCCCCACACACACACTATTTAACAGCAGGGCAGTTTGGGTTAATCTAGAAGTATGTTGGCTTTTTGTTGAAATGTCACTTCCTTGAATTACTAAACTCAGATGTATTTCAAGGTGATTGCTTGGCTTTTTAAATTTAACAGTTATAATAAAACCACTAAAAATAGATACATTACTTGTAACATCATGTTGTTAACTAAGGTTTTAACAGAAGAATTTCCTGAACACAGACAGACAAAACGCAAGCACTGTTAGGCATATAACGGTCTGATATATATATATATTTAAATATAAAATCTGTGGCCATGGATTCTGGACATTGATTAAAATAGGATGGTGACGTTATTCTATTTATAGAAGAGATTCTGGTGCTCTAGAAATATTCTCTAATGCCCACTGGTTCACTTTATGCATTCCTCAAATCTGATGAAAATGCTAGGGATTAGGCAGAAAGCCAGCCTTGTAAACCAGAATCTGGCAGGCATTCCAAGTCAGAAACAGATTCAGTGCTTTGCTACCTTGTCTTTCTCCTAAGAAATTGTGTCAACTTTTCCTTTTAGTAATCTCGCTAACTCAAAGCCTGATTGCTTAGAGGAGCTCAGCTAGGCCTTAGTAACCTGTTACATCACTGGCCTTGTTTCAAAGATCATTGAGTCATTTTTCTAAAAAACATTTGTTATTTTTTTCCTTGTAAGCAATTTGCATATGTCATAGGTGGTGAATAAGGACCTATCCATTGTTTGTAGTGCATAGAATAGTGGGGAGCAGTATATCATGAGGAAAAAAATACACTCAATTGGCTTCTCAAGGAGAGTTCAAAGAATTCGAAAATGACTTTAGTGAGTGTAGCCTGCTGCTGTGATGCTATGTTGTTGTTTATATTTACATAACTCTCACATAAAATTATGTTTGCAAATAGATTAGTAATCCATCCTAAAACTACCTCATGCGATGTTTCACAATAATATCCAGAGATTCCTTAGAAAAATAAACTGGTTCTCAATATCTGTGATTATGAGGATGCGGTATGTGAATGTTTAAGAGTCTTCATAACAAGACACAGATGGAATTGGGAAGTACTAAAGCCAACCCAAGGATTTGGAATTCTTTTTAACAATTGTTTCATAAGGGGGAAGAGAGGTGGTAGATGAGGGTAAAGGGGATCAAATATACGGTGATGGAAGGAGAACTGACTCTGGGTGGTGAACACACAATGTGATTTACAGATGATGTAATATAGAATTGTACACCTGAAATCTATGTAACTTTACTAACAAGTGTCACCTCAATAAGCTTTAATTAAAAAACAAAAAACAAAAACAATTGTTTCAGTTTTATCCACTGTTGTAAATTAGTAAAAAAAAGTTACACTGATTCATGGTTTAACAACCTCATCTTTGCTTGAATCACTGGTGAGTAATCAAAAGAAACTCCATGAAAGAAAGGCTATTTTATCAATTATCCTAAAACCTATATAAGATGCAGCATCACATTTTATATAAATATTAATACTAAGGTTGATATAGCTGTGTATCTTTTGCCTGACTATTTTCTTGTGCTTTTGCCTTCCTGATGATGAAAATATCAACGTAGCAATTAGTAAATCCAATTATCTGTTTCCAAGCTAGAGTGAGGCCTGGGGTGACAAGTAAGGAGGCTAGTCCAGAAAGGAAATGGGCCTCAGGTCAAAACAAGAGGCTGTCCCCTGGAGGCCACACCCAGGCAACTCTCACCAGAGGTGCCTTGTGGGTTTGCCTGATTTCCCCTCTGTTCCCATGCGAATTTAAAGATGGTTATACTCCTGGAAGGTGTGGGAGGAGGACAAGAGTTAAGCTCTCATTTAAGCAATTGCAGGATAAGAATGTTTAAAAAAAAGAATATATCACATTTAAATAACCCTTTGATTCTGTTTGTGTTTTAGTGCCTATGTGCATTTCATCTTTGATTAACTAGTTGAATTATTTAGAAAGAAAAAGAAAACATTTATCTATTGCAGGAAACAGCAAGCAACTCTTTTTACTTACATAATACCCTTTGGCAAAAATAATAGTTAATGATATGAACTCTAAGCCCATTAGAATTATAAGCAAAGCTACATTTCACAAATAGAGAAACAAGTTCACTGGGATCAAGTAAGACCATGTTTCAGTACCATACCTGGATTTGATTAACTGGATATTTCAACCAAAAAGTGATTCTCGATGGAGGCACTTAGCTAAATGTCTTATTCACAGTATTTGCAGTTGCTGTAGCATGGTTGTAATTTGGTATGTGCAATGAAATGTTATCTAACAGAGCTGTTAGGAAATTATGTCTTAACCAAAAAGTTTCACCAGATTCTTATACTAGCTGAAAAAACAGACCTTCTCACTCTACATGGAAATTTTCCAGCTCCCATTTGGTATAAGCAACTAAGGAGTAGAAGCATTTATTATCCTCATCTGCTTTATAATTTTCCAGAGCTGTTTAATAAAATAGACTCGCCATGTGTAATATTAATATGTTCAACATACTACATGTGAGACCTATATAGGAATGGCCAGTATTTTGTTCTTTGTACCTCCATCATAGCATTAACCAAAGAAGATCAACTTTGACTTCCTCTCACTTACATTACTGGTAAATTATGGAAACTAGGGTGCCACATCCCTTCCAAGAATTGAGTGTATTTGTAGAGACAAAACAAACCCAAGGAGCATCAAAACTAGTTCTAAACAGTTAGAACCTGTGGTTTGACTAATATTAAAATTATGAAAATTGCATAAATTAAAAAACAACTGCTTTGCATTTTTCAAAGATGTGGCAGCAAATTCATTTCTAGCACTATCATAAATGTGCTATTTTTATTCTACATTGGTTTTGATTTGTTTTAGAACTCAAATATTGTTTTGAAATTAAGGAAAGGGATAGTTTAAAAGGAGGCTTCTTTGCAATAGGACCTCTAAAATTATGCTTAAAAGTACAGAAATTGTATCCCTGGTACTTACTCTTCCTACAATATAGAAATATTTCTCATTGCACACTTTAAAAGTTGTTTTATTTTTTAAATAAAACATTGAGGGTTAGAGTTTTATTCCTATATACAGGAAAGGACAGCATGTTGTCTTACTTGCAATAGACAGCATGAATGTATTTGCAATATATTTAAAAATATGTTTATTTTTCTATTACTAACACATATGAGTAGAACAACATTCATATGTCCTGCTGCCAGTTTATCTTATAATCAATATAAAAATAGCTCTTCAAGGCCTCTCTTAAAATTACAGAGAAGCTGACGGAAAATTGTTGTTTTCTTCATATTGGAAAGATTAAACTTTATTTTAAAAAATGGCCACACTTAATGGAAAGATTTGAATCAGGTTTACAAAAATATTATGAAAAAAATATTGATCATTCCTAGAGGAATTATTAGAGATACCAATCCACACCCCTTACCAAAAAGAAAAAACAATGATAATCGTATCATTCAATTATGTAAACTATTAAGAACAAGTATATCTTTACCCAAACTTTGAAAGAAACACTTGATAAAAGCCTTAAAAAGACAGAAACTTTATCACCCTGTTATGTCCACATCATGTAAAAATAGGATTTCATCTTATTTGTTACCTCTACATAGAAGTGCATTTTCTGGTACTGAGAAATTTTTTTCATCCATGATTCATATAAAAATCACTTCTTCCCAAAGCCACAGAAGGGCTGTTCAAAGTGAAAGAACTAGACCCCTATTAATTTTGCCTCTGGGTATTCCTAGCCTTTCAACCAAAAAGCCATTAAAAGCATCCACAACATAATGTCATTTTTCTTTGAATGGTACTTTTAGAAGGAGTACTCCCTAGTTTCAGAAGATTATATGTTATTTTCCATTAGTTTCTAATCCTTTCAGAAAATTTTCATAATTTTAATATACATAAATATATGTACACACATATGCATATATATCCTTGAATACTAGTTGAAAAAAATTATTTATTTAGACTTCCACATCCCTTTTTAAATACTTTGGTCAATTTTAATGGAAAACAAACTCAGCTAGAAAGCTTCTCTTCTATTGTAGAATTTTGATACAGATATATTTATAACAGGAAAATCATTTAAAACAATTTAAATCACAAGTAGATTAGATATTTAATTTTAGAAAGCATTACTTTTTTTTAGCAAAACATTTGCAAGACCCACAGCTACATAATGCAATGGCATAAAGCCTAACTTTAGTCTTGGTTTTCTAAAATATTAGACAAAATTTGCTCTATTATGTAATCAAACTGTTTTATTTTTGCTTTCTCTCCCCCAAATTATTTAATCACTTCCATTAGGGAAAGAAATATTATGTTCCAATTTGGAATTAATGACATCTCTTCCTGGTCATTGCACAAACTGGAAACCGTAACAGCTATAAGTATTACAGGCTAATATAAATGTCTGTCTTAAGTGTGAGTTCTTTAAGATTAGATAGCTCCAAAAACCTGCTTTGGGGATTCGCTCTAAATTGATTAAAATACTGACCTCAAAAGAGATGAATTGATAGTATGTCCATGTATCATTAGGTTAACGGTAAGTTCAAATTACATTTCTAACACATCTCGTGTTTTATTTATTAATCTTCCAGTTCATTTTGCAAATATAATGAAGAGAAGCTACTATATTCTACTTTTATTTTAAGTTAGCACCAAGTCTAATATGCAAATCCTGTAATCTAAATATCATGTTATCACATTTTGTATTTCTTGATTAGAACTATCTGATAATTTGACCAGAGAAAATAACTAATACTCTCCATTATGAAATGGAGTTTAAAACTACTCTGCAACAACTCTCCATTATGTAGTATTTCATGGAATTAGTATGTTAGGATTTGTCCTGTATTTTAGCAACCTTTAGTACTGATAAAAATATGTTAAAGTCTAATTGCCATATTTGTCCTGAAACTGTAATAAGATTTACAAAGCTATTCTTTTAAATGGAGAAAAGATGAAGATTGTATGAAATTGTTATACCAGAACATTCTGTGTGATGACAGTAATAAAGTCTCTTCTCAAGCCACTCACTATTGGAACTACTGGAATTAGTTCTGACTTCTAGTATATATACAGACTTAATTTTTCAGAAGTATGTGAAAAACTAAATACATACATATCTTTTACATGTCATTGCTGTAATTAACATTTGTAAAGAGTCATGAAAATAAATGTCACAAACCAAGAAGCCTAAACTTTTACGTTTCCTAAGACAGTGGAGAAATACGCAAACAAAATCTTATTTTGCTCACATGGAACACGCTTGATTTCCTTTTTGTACATCTTTTCATGTCTAAACTTGTTAATTCAGTTGTATACACATGAGGCAATTAAGCAATTGTCCTTTTGTCCTTGGAACCAAAAGGTGGCACCTCTAAAAATTAGAGTTAGCTGTCAACAAAGACACTACATTAAAAAGGAAAAAGAAAAAAGAACATTTAAATGTCAAAGCTCTAGAAAGATCTTGTTTTTTTGTGATTCTCGGTAATTCTACTTAGAAGAAATAAGTGCATCAAATGGAAAATGGTTGAGAAAATAATATTCATTACATTGATGGCAAATGAAACTAGCTCTTCTCTAAGTTGGTGTATAAAACTTATGTGCTAGGATATATGGTGAAAAAATACTTTCTGGGGTGCATAGATTAGGGAGGAAGATTAGGAAGAGTTGAGAAAGAAGATTCCCTTTTCTCTTCCCAAGTGGACATGTAGAAAAAAATGTAAGAGTTGGCATTTCCCCTGGTAAATCAAAGGAAAAGACTTATCTGGACATACTAGCATCTTCCAGCTTCCCTGCACTCATGTAGAACCCACTTGGAATGCTTCCCCATTAGATTCAACTAGGCACTTCTCTCTACTTCCTCCCATCTGACAGTAATCACTTAGATATCTCTGATGCATAATAGGAAAGGAAAGCTCATATCATTGATGATGGAATTGGAAATTGCTGCAGCTGCCGTCAAGGCTCTGTCCCACAAGTATTTTGTACTTGACCTATTATGCAGTCAGTCAGGGCACATAGTTGTTTTGCTATCTTTCTCTTTCTTGAGAACAAAAACATTTCCCCTTTAAGATTTTTAAAATTTAAGGTTATCTTCCTGCCATTACTTTCTAAACTTTGTTCCAGAACAAAAGAATTATTGGCTAACTGAGCTTCCATATGCCTTCTAAATAAAGCATGTAAACATGATGTTTATACAGTTTCAATCTATTAAATATTCTTATTAAAGGAAAACAAGGCAAGACGTGAATTTGATATCCAGGCGATAAAATGCAAATAGATAGTAGAAAGGTAGAATGAAATGACAATGTGTACACAAAAGTAGCTTTAGCACAAAAGTTAAATGGTTGCTGTATTTCACCAAAGGGTTAATATTACAGAAAGTGAAAATCAACATGTACGCAAAGCTAACTAAATTATCTTTCTTAAAGTAGAAATCCAAGCCTCCTCATAATACTGGTGTCACTTACAAATGTTTGAAACTTTACACTTTTTTTTTTGCCCCCCAACATAAAGGCCATACCAGAGAACCTCAGGAAAGTAATCTGTTTTTAATTTTTTTCTTTACTCGAGAAACACCTCAAAGTTCAGATATTACCAATGAAGGTCAATACCAAATAGTCAGCCCCACAGGACAGATGGACACAGGAAAAGTCAGATGGTTGACACTTAAAAACAACAGCAGTTAAGCAGTTGAATGTGGGTTGGACCAGTGGTTTATTTTTGTTCCATTGGAACGAATCGAGTGAGAGACATAGCCTCTTGCAAGGAGATGAAGTCAAACTTGATGCTTCCCCTCTCTGACAGCCCAGGCTGGATGGCTTATCTACTTGCTTCTTTTGGTTCAACTGCTTTCTGTACTCTAATTTTCACAGCGGTTGTATTCTACCTTGTTTTTCTTCTCCCCCGGGCAAAAAGAATTCTTTCTTCCTTCACCACCCCGTTCTTTCCTCTGAGAAAAGGCAATCCTCTCCAGGAGGAGAAAGAAACCCTGTGCGTGCTTAGGATGGAAGAAGGGTGGAGATGAAAGAGATTGAGGAAGGTGTGGAGGGAGGTGAGAGATTGAGACTGGAGTGGTGGATAGAGGAGGGAGAATGAGGGAAAGAAAGACGGAGCAAGAAGATGGGGGATGCCCACCATCAACTCCAGGGTCTAAATCACCGGCACTGTGCAAAGTGCTTTTCCAGGAGATGCACATGTGGTCTGATTATATTTCTCACAATAGGCCACCCGGGGCTCCCTCCCCAGGTCTCAGCCTCCCACCACCAAAACCCATGTGTACCGAGAACACAATCTTGCAGACAGATTCAAACAAATAGGCACCACCTAGGTGGCCGCGCCGCCAGTCCCGCGGTCTTACCTGGAGGGAAGACTAGGAGGTGCTGCTGGTCTCTGTCCCCGCTGCTTTCCCCGGCGGACCCGTGCAAGGCACACACGTCTGCTCGCTGCCTCTGTTCTTGGAGGGGCAGCCTGTAACACAAAAGGGGTGTGTGGGTGTGGGTGTGTGGGAGGTTTCCAGGGCCACCAGCTGGTCCCAGCTGGCCGCCCCCACCCTACACACACCCCTTCGGGGCGCTGAGCCCCCCTCTCCGCTGAGGACCACCCTGGGGGGTTTGCCCGGTGCAGCCTCAAGTTGCTGTCTCTGCTAAGTAGTGCTGCTGCCGCCGCTGCAGGAGGAAGTGGAAAGACACTGGGGGCAGCACTCGGTCTAGAGCATCCCCACACTGCAGCTTCTCCAGGAATCCCTCCAGTGAGGAGGCTGCCGCCCATCAGCTCCCAGCCCCGGCCACCTGATTGGTTCCACCTCCGGTACGCTCTGCCGAGGAGCCAATCCAGGCTCACTAATAATAGGTGGATCCGCTCAGCCAAGATCGCCCTTCCCAGTTCTGTTAGTGTCTCTCCATCCCCACAGCGGACAGGGACCTGAAGAGGGGGTTGGGGGAGGGCTAATGGGAGGGGAGTGAACTAGGAGGGGACAGAGCCCGAGGAGACGCAATCGAGGGCATCCGATATACCCTTTGGGTAGGAGCAGGGATGCCCCGAAACCTGTTCGGAAAGCCCTATGCACGGGAGGAGACAGCATAATACAAAGCTTTTTTTCTTCTTTTTTTTTAACTTTCAATCAAAACCTGCCCTGAAACTGAGCATGCCCAGACTGCAACAGTGCCCTAGGAGTTCCGATGTGTGTGGGTTCGCAAGCTGTGGGGTTTTGAAAAGGTGGGAAAGGGGAAGGAGAGGCAGAAGTTTGTCTTTGGTCCTTTGACCCGACGGAGTTGTGAAAGCAGAGCAGGACTGGGTATGAAAGGATTCCGCACGAGTGCCCACAAACGGAGCCACCGGGAGGTGGCCCCCTGGGCTGCTGGAGGTTAATGATATTATTTGGTCGGGATTCCGGGCGTGGAAGCCGGAGTGGAATAACCTGAGCGTTGCTCGATGCCCGGAGACTTATCGCGAGGGGTACTGTGGACCAGAGACGCTGAGGCAGCTCGGTCTCACAGGTGGGGCCGGGAGCGCGACTCCACCCAGCAGCGGAAGCTGCGAGGCAGTGGAGAGTACACTGGAGTTTCCACTGCAGTGACCAATAAGTTTGTAGACTTGGGTCAAGTACGACGTTGTTGGGGATTGTTTCTGCCAGCCTCTTCCCACCATCTCTCTCCACCCTTTGCCAGCACAGTGACGACTAAAGCGTGGGTTCCCTCCCTCCTTCCTCTCTTTACCCTCACTGATTCTGCTCGGAAGTAAGAAGCTTTTCTCTTCCGAGAGCTGTGCTGACCTGATTGTCTCTAAGCTCTAAGGCAGTTTATAGCTTGGTAATACTGACAGATACCAAACTGGGAGGTTCAGCGAGTGGGGGAAGGGACAAAGAGCAAGGCAAGGGGCGGGAACAGACCCAAGCTCCAGGTAGGAGCAAGTCCAGTCTCTGCTCCACAGGTGAAAGCCTTTTAAAACGCAAAGAAATATTTCCCTTTCCCTCTCACTGACCTTATCTGATGGTCTTTGAACCTCTGATTTGTTTTGCTTAGAAAATCCTAGCAGTTTGTGTACACTTGATCAATAGCTACAACTGAGAACTCTCTTAATTGGGTTCTTTTATTTTACTGAGAAGATTATCATGGCATCTCAGGTAAGGAAATAAATAGCTATCTCAATTCCCCAAATCCATCCACTATGAACTGGAGTTTCATTAACATTGGTTTGCAAAGGTAACTGTAGCAAGAATTCAATTAACAGTAACACATTTCTTCAAGTTTTAATTAAACCTCTCCTATTTATGTAATGTTTAAGATTAAAATCCTTATTCTCAGTACAGGAGAAAAGATGACAACCTTGATGTAAACGAATTCCTTTAATGACAAGTAATTGTGTATTTGAAAAAAATAGTAACTTTATGTAAATATGTATCTTCCATTATCTTATTTTAGAATAGTTTCATAGTTGGAGAAAGGAGATAATAGACATTAGTTTAAAATCAATTTTAAGTACTTGATGAAGAAAAAGGAGGAGGGGAGGAGAAGGAGAAAAAGAAGAATCAACTACCTCTCTAATATTGTTTTCTAGTAAATGTCTTTGTATGAGAGAATTAGTATAATATCCACCTAATAGACATCTTTAGTCGAAATATACTCCTAGCACACTCCCTAGATTCCAATAATTAAAAACTGCATGTTTTAATTATAACTGCACCCAGTAGCTACATGTAGAAACAAATAAGCTTATTTTAGACAAAATGAGTAAGTAGAATATGAGTCGAGATTAGTTATCTCTGTTCCACACTCTTATCTTATCATCAGTATTTTAGCCAATTTCTCTTCCTGTCTACTTCACCTCCTACCCAACAATCACTCTCCCTCAGTGGTCAGGATCCTAGACAGTGAGATTGTGTTAGATGCTTGTATGCCAAAGGTCCTTGAGGCAGACTGTTGGATAACAAGAAATGGGGTTTACATGTATGTTGTAATTAATTTTAGAATAACATTTTTGTTCATGAATATTAAAACTTTACTTACACAGTGGATGTAGATACACTTTAGTTTTTGCAAGACTAAGATTTTTATTCTGTCTCCTGTGTGCTCCCCAAGTTCAAGGAATGGGCTAAATAGCCCCACATGATACTAACTGGGTTGACATATCGTACTTTTCTGTTGCAGAGAGTACATATCGTCTCTTTCCCTTTATAGCAGACACATCTTAATTAAAAGACAGATCAGGTCAATTGTCTTTTTTTCTCTTTATCCCATTTCTCAGGTACTTTTTAATCTAGAATCTCTGTATCTTATGCTATGGAGATTTAACTGATTCCCTGGTTGTGTATTTTTTTAAAAAATTATTTGCTATTTCTAGAACTGATTTAATCTATTTTGTTTAATGTTTTGTTTCCTCATTTTTGCCTAAAATCCCCACTTTTGTTAGCTTTCCTTCACAGTTTTGCTTTGATTGAGATCCCATTGTCATCATTTTCTTTATTCCTTTTTCAATGGCTTCATCTATTTACAACTTTAATGTTCCCTTTGCCATCTATTTTAGGCTACAGGATCAGAATAGAAACTAAATTGGATTGGGGCACTGAGGAGAAAAGTGTGTCTTATGGCAAGAGTGGGAATTAGAGACTCTAGAAACAAGAAATTCATTAAGTGTAAACTTAGGCAATGTTTTCTGTAGACTACAGAAAGAATACGTGAGAGGTACCAAGAAAATACTCCATGTTGGTGGAAAGGCTTGTATATCCTAGTCAATCAGTGGTACTAAAGAGTTCCATTTAATCAAGACTCTCATGTATCATTAAACTTTATATCTTTAATAACCACCCTAGTTTTCTGGTGAAATCTATTCATAAGTGTCATTACCTAGTGTTGTGAAAGAAATAACAAACTTTTCTAAATTTTACCTATTGTTATATATTGTTTACCTATTGTGTGTGTATATACATACATACATACATATATATTATTATTATTCTTTTTATTTTATATATACATTTTCTGCCATTGCCCTTCAAGATCCAGGCTTTTTTGTTTTATTGTTTCCAGGACAGACAGAGGATTGATTAAAAGCTTATTTTCTGGGGCAAGAATTTGGATAGAACTCCAGCTTCAAGACTAATTGTTTATGTGATCTTGAAAAATATATAAGACCCCTCCAAGCCGGTTTCCTCATCTATAATAAGTACAAAATAACATGTACAATATATTCTGAGGTTTTTTTGTAAAGATTAAGTAAAGCTGTGCATAAGTGCTAGTTCCAAGCACAAAGCAAGGACTTAATGATATTAACCATTATTATTATTTTATCATTATCATTGCTGCTGCTACTGCTACTTATTTTTTTCATATTTCTGGGAGATTGGATTTCCTCCTATCCTCTAATCCATTTAAGCCTATAGTGAGGTATATTCACAATATCCTCTTCACCTGTGATCATTGAAGTTAGAAGAGAGTTATTAATCCATGTTATAAGAACTAGTTTGTACGTAAAATGTCAGCAGTCATCTATTTTGCATGTCTTGGTCTTAGACTATAATCTTCTAGGACATGAATAATTTGATTTTTAGAGAATTTGTATTTAAATACTGTTGTTTATTAAAAGTTTCTATTACTTTTTAAAATTAAGAAAATTCTAATTCTAGAGGTAAAAAAGTCATGAACACCTATGTTTTTTGTTTTCTAGCAAAAAAGATGGAGCCATCCATTTTGGTTACCCTTCCATTTCTTTCTCTCGGGATCATTTGGTCTGGCAGTACTGCTAATCATTTTATAGCCAACTCATAAGGAAAACACATCAGGGCTCTCTGTATCAGAATTAGATAAAAAGAAATTAACCACATGGATTTTTCAATTGAACACCCACGGTGTAAAATAAAGGAATCTAGAATTGAGAGAGAGAAAAAAAGAAAATGAATACAGATGGGAGTCAAGTCTCTAGGGCAGAGAGTAAGAACCCCATAATTGAACTACAATGCTTTACAATTTCCTAAGAAAAGAAAATAAAGAGCTAGCAGTATTCAATGTGGCTTTACAAAAGCCTTTTCTTAAAGTTATGGCTAAGAAAATATTGGAAATGAAAAGGAGGACAGTGACTCAAAAAGTAATATACTGTGTCAGGCAGTTGAGGTTAGCAAGGAAAATATTATTTAGGTGAATCTATCTCAAGGGCAAAATAAAAGTAGTTTGAGCTAATGTTAGCCAAAGGTCTTAGAAAACAAATGATATATCTTTCAAATACTCTATCATACAGGGAATATACTGTGGTGAAAATAAGTTTGCTAATAAAGCAAGAACAACATTAAATTTTATATTAATTCCCTTTAAAATCAGAGGGACGATTTCTATTTAACTGAACATGTAGAGAATTATAGTTCAACTGCTTCATTCAATTTATGTGGGGAAAAAAAGTGGGTCCAGATTGATTAATTCACTTTCCGAAAGGCATAGAGATAGATAGCTAAGGTAGGGTGGGGCAGGGGTGTGGAAATATTCTGTGTTTTCAATGAGCTAAAATGTTCTAATGATATCGATAGGGAGAGAAGCATGACAGACACTCAAGACCTCTACTTTAAAATCTGATTCTGGAATAGTCCTTAGTGTTCTGATTGTGGGCGGAAAAGACACAGGTAAGTCTGATTCATTCTAGGACACTCCTGGAAGGCTTTTTGCAGAATAGATTATATGGATTTGCTTCAATAATTTATATGCATCCTTGTCCATTTGTTCCTAATTCACCTAATACTAAATTAAGAATGAAGCATCCAAAATTAGTAGGATTTTGAAGGAAAGTTTATTGAATATAGAACCAAAAGGAAAGATAAGGACACCAGGCTCCCTACATCGAGCACCAGCATAAAAGTCTGTCATGAACATGAGCATGCTTAACTTTTGGATATTCAAGACTTTTGACAGAGGTGGCGGAAGGAGGGGGTGGGAGAGAGTGATTGGTCTCTTGGTCTGGGAGCATGTTTCCATTGCAGGTGGCATTGTGGATACAATGATAATGACATCTCCTAGACCAGAGCTGTCCTTTGTGTGTAATCCCCATGTTTTCTATCTTAAGCAGAGATGGAGGAATAGATTTGGGTACTGGGAAGTCAATGGGATATAAATAATCACAATTATTTTTGAGAAAACAAGACAGAAATGTTAAGGATCTGTTTCAATATCGCATAGCAAGTAAATGCTTCACTTTTCACGTCTCAACTCCCAAGACTTGACAATCTTAATAGAAATTTAAGACGTATTCAGAATAACTTTCAAGGACTCCGGTCCTATTCTAGTAGACTCCAGAAATACAGAGTAACTTGAAAGGTTTATGTAGGAATAGCTTATATACCATTTATCATATAATAATCTCATCAACACCAAGGGAAATAGAACAGGGATATTTTTCCAGCCACTCTCCTTAATGAATGAGCTTACTGAGTTTTAGCTGATGGCTTTAGAACTCTTAGAAATTTTCATTATGAAATAGTATAAATGGTTTAAGGTTATTAATCAAACCACCAGTATAGCCACCATCAGTCTTCAAAAATTAAGTATTAAAAATTACCTTTGCATCACCCATTTATTCTCCCCCATCTGATACTCCTTTCTATGTATACCATTATCCTGTATTTTTCATTTACCATTATCTCGCTACTCTTTATAGCTTTATCACATATGCATGTATCTCTAAAAATATTTTCAGCTTTTCCTATTTTTGAAGTTTTTATAAATAGAATAATGCTGTAATATATATTTCTCCAAGTCACTATCTTAGTTTAAGAGTAGGTTTAGTGAGATCCTATGGTAGTTGTCTTACTCTGTCTGCATGTGGAATCTAAAGAAAAGAATAAATGAATGAACTAATCAGAAACAGTCTCAGACACATAAAGGAAAAACTGAGGGTTGCTAGATGTGAAGAGAGGTGGGGATAAGGGGGAAAGTGAGGGGATTAGAAAGCACAGTCAGTAACCACAAGATTGCCATTGGGATACGAAAGTCAATTTGGGAAATGTAATCAATAATGTTGTAAAGATTTTGTAGGGTATCCGATGGACTCTTGTCTCATTAGGGAGACCACCTCAGGGATGATGTAGATGCCTGATCACCGCACTGTACACCTGAAGCTGAACAATAATGAATGTCAACTACAATTTTACATATATATATCCAACTACAATTTTACATATATATATATATATGGTTACAAGAAGTGAAGTACAGCATTAGGAATAGAGACAGTGGAAATGTAATGGCTGTGTGCGATGTCAGAGGGGTAGTAGATGGGGGGAGGGGGGTTATCACTGTGTGAGGGATATAAACGATAAATGTCTAAACTATTACATTGTTTTGTACACCTGAAACTAATAAAATAAATAAATACATTAAAGAAAAAGAGTAGGTTTGCTGATTTATCCCTGTAGCTGAAATTTATTCATTGTAACTCATACACTGTTTTCAATTGTATGACTATATCATTGTTACTTATTCTTCTGTCTGTAGATATTTGCGTTGTTTTTGATTATCTGCTATTACATACGGTACTGCTATGATCATTCTCATACATGTTTTTTGTTCTGCATGCGCCAAGTTTTCTTGAGTATACACTTAGGGTAAGACATGGATCCAGGTTTTGTGGATCTGAAGTTTTTACAATCCAGGAACTTTATTTAAAAAAAATAGCCCCAAATTAGGAATGGAAGTGCTTATTTGTTTGGAATGAGAAAAGAAATACCAACAAATT
The DNA here is from genome assembly GCF_057876585.1 of Rhinolophus sinicus. Classification (NCBI taxonomy): domain Eukaryota; kingdom Metazoa; phylum Chordata; class Mammalia; order Chiroptera; family Rhinolophidae; genus Rhinolophus; species Rhinolophus sinicus. Next base: position 74,859,695 of record NC_142501.1, on the reverse strand, counting down.
TTAATAAAGTTTTAATTTTTCTTCATTTGATGGCTATCAATGATATATTTTTGAGTTAATTTGTATTTTCCTAATTACTGAGAAATTTTAGAATTCTACCATATGTTTATTGGATATTTGTATTTCCTTCTCTGTGAAATGCCAATATATTATTTATTTTTGGTCTTTTGATTTATTGGAGCTCTTTATATATTCTTTACATTAATACTTTTTTGGTTATATATATTGCAGATATCTTCACTTAGTTGTGACTTGTGTTTTCATTTTGTTCTCTTTTCATTTCATGAAGAGACATGCTTAATTTAGTGTAGTACAATATTATCATTCTTTTACTTTATATCATCAATATTTATAAAATACATTTTAACCTTTTATGTTTGAGTCCTTAATCCATCTTAAATTATTTTTTGCATTTGCTTTGAGGTAGAATTTAGGTCCATTTTTTCTACACTGAGAACCAGTTGTCCCAACATAGTTACTGAGAGCCTGTCCTTCCCCCCATCAACCTAATGCTAATGCTAATATTATTATTAATATTAGCATTATTATAATGCTAGCTCTGTCTAGATCACTTTTTCATATACACATGATTCTGTTTCTAAGTCTCCTTTCTATTCTATTGGCTTCTTTATCTATTGGCATCAACAGTACACTGTCTTAAATATGTAAATGTATAATAGATGTTGATCACCCAAAGAGCCTTCCCCACTCCTCCTTCTCCACTGCATCTTCCTTCTTGTACTCCCAAAAGGTCTTGACTGTTCTTTATCTTTAACATGCTCATATGTAATTTGGAATCTCCTTGTATATTTTCAGCAAAATTTCCTCTATTAATATTATTCACACTTTTTAAAAATTAATTTGGGGATTTAAAAATTGGCATCATTATGACTGACTCAAAGGCATTGTACATTTTTTCTTAGATTTTGTTTATGTACCCAGTTTTATTGTTTATTGCTTATGTACCCATTTTTATTTTATTTTACCATTTTAAAACTTACATTTCCTCACAAAAATGAAATTGACTTTTGTAGCAGCCCTGCTAAACTATTTAATAATGATAATTTGCACATTATTTATGTTTTCTTTGGAGACAAACATATAATCTATGAATAATGACTTTTACTTTTCCCAACAGTTATAATTTTCTTTTTTTTAAAAAAACTTTTGCTTGATTATCACATTGGGTAGAACATCCACCTAAAGATCTTTATTACTTTCACTTTACAGAAACTACTTTTGATATGTTTCCAATTAGTATATTGTTTACCGTATAGTTTGTGACAAAGTCTTTTTTTAGGGCGAGAAAGCTCTCTTATTTCTGGTTCACTTTTTGTTTTTTAATTTTATTTTTCAATCATGGATGTTGAATTTTGTCTAGATTTTTTTTTTCTGCACTTAGAGGGCAATTTTATTTTAATTTGTTAATGTGATTTATATTAATGTGTATTTCAATATTGAATTAATCTTGTACTTTTGATATAAATGAACTAATATAATGTACTATTTTAATTGCTGGATTTGATTTGATGATATTTTAAGATGTTTGCATTTGTATTGTTGATTAAGATTCGACTAGAATTTTTTTCTTGAACTATACTTGCTGGTTTTGATATCAAGGTTACTGTAGCATCAAATAAAATGTATTGGGTCTCTGTTCTTTTTTTGTGTGTGTGTAGCACAACTTTTCACATCTTTCCCTTGTGGTAACTTGTTTTACATCCTGTATAAGAAATCTTTGCTTACTCCAAAGTACTAATGACAATTTCCTATGTTTTAATCTAAAAGCTTTGCTTGTTACTTTTAACATTTAAATAGGTAATCCATCTGGAATTGATGTTTATGTATAGGACAACATTCATTTTTTTCCCATGTGCAAATCTAGTTGATTCAATGCACTATTTTTACTATTCTTTCAGCAATTACTTTATAGAACATATATCCTTTATTTACTACAATCTAATACACTTTATTATATTTACCACTTTGTCAATAATGATGTAAGTTAGGAACACTTAACTCCATTTATTCCCATGCTATCACTAGCATAATTCTGGCAACTCATTTTAATTATCCAAATATTTCAAATCTTCATTATTAGCAATAGTTTTATAAAATATTCTTTTATATTTACCCACAAACTTTATTGTTATTTGTATTGTTTCCTGCATTTCTATGTTTTTATTTGGGTTCATTTTTATTCAGCCTAAAACACATCTTATAATAATATTTGTTGTTGTATAAATTGGCTATTCACAAGTTATCTGAACTTTAGTTTAAAAATCTCTTTAATTTTTGAAGGCTGTTTTCACTGAACATAGAATTCTAGGCTAATATGTGTTTCTGTTTTTTTGTTTGTTTTTTTTCCCCCTGGACTTAGAAACTTCTTCATTATCTTCTAGTCTGGATTAGTTTTTATGGTAAGTGAGTGATATTTCTTTTCTTTCTTGGCCTATATGCCAGGGCTGCCAAAAAATATGTATACACATGACTTGTATTCATCTTTCGTTATCAGTATATATTGAGTATTACAATTTTAATATAGTTTTCTCCTTTCTTAAAATGTGTATACATTTTCTTGGCACCCTCTGTATGTGTTCATTTTCTCCACCTACTTTTAGTATTTCCGTTCATTATTTATTTTTAACAATTTAAATATGATTCGTTTGGGTGCAATTTTCTTTGTGTTTATCTTGCTTATGGTTATTGAGTATATTTAATCTGTGGATTTAGAGTTTTAATCAAATTAGGAAATATCCTGACCATTACTTTTTAAAGTGTTTTTTCTGTTCATTCTAACTTCCTTTCTTTTTTACTAGGATTTCACTTTTACAGATATTAGACTGTTTAATATTGTTCCACAGATATCCAAAATGCAGGGCTTTTCCCTCCCTTTTACTCAGTTTACTTCTATAGTGATAGTTTTATTGCTGTGTCTTTATATACACTGTTCTATTTATTTGAGTATCTCATCTGTTATTTAGTCTATCAATTTTCATTTCAAATATTATGCTTTCAGCTTCAGAATATTCATTGGTTTTATTATCTTCTGTTTCTCCCTCTGTTATGTTTATAGTTATCTGTAAGCACTTAAATTTATAATAGCTCTTTCAAAATCCTTGTTTGCTAATTCTGTCATTTTTATATCTGTTTTTTATTTTCAATTGATTGATTTTCTTCCCGATTATGTATCAAATTTTACTGTTTCTTCTACTATCTAGTATTTCATTTTTTATTGGATGTAGGACATTGTGAATATTACATTGCCAAATTGTCCACTGTCTTCTTTTAAAGTTTGTTGAATTTTATCTTGACATACAGATTAATTTCTTATAGATCCAACTTGTTCATTTTAAGGTTTATCTTTATCTACAAGCTAGGGTCTGACTGCCTGTTTTTGTAAACAGATATTTTTGGAACCCAGCCACACGCATTTGTTTATCCTTTGTCCGTGCTGTTTTCACACTACAGCCACAGAGATAAGCAGTTGGTACTCATCCAGGTAGTACGAACTACAAAGCCTAAAGCATTTGCTCTCTAGCCTTTACAAAGGAAAGTTTGCTGGCTCCTGGTTTAGGCATATACGTGGGCCTGAATGAAGTCAGTAGTAATGAAATGCATTAGATGGGACATATTGGGAGATGTTTAACAGATATATTTAAATTTTTTCCAGGTTTGAGGTCAGAGGTAATGGACAGGGAGAAATCTAGGCAGGATACTCGATTTCAGAATTGGTTAATTGAATAACTATTAGATAGAGGGCAAATGAAGAAAAAGCATAGTTTAAAAAGAATGTGAGTTAAGTGTGGGTTTGAGACTTTAAGCTGCCTAGGGAAAGCAGATATGGTTATGATACTTAGGTCAGTAATACTCAGGTCTGGAAATTAGGTCAAGGTTATAGAAAACAATTTTTGGATTGTTATTGTTTATTTGTGATTAAATTCATGGAGATAAATAAGAAAGAAAAACTTGTCATTTGTATTACTGTCCAAACATAAAAATTTTAACAAGGGAATAAGCCTAACACTGCTATCTCAACAACTTTAACCTTACTTAAAATAATCCTTAAATCTTATTTTCTTATAAAGACTACCATGAGGAGATATGTTTACTTACAATTAATAGTTACCTAATTAATTATAAGTTTATTTGTAAGGCAATTGTTTGGAATTTAAGTATACATATTTGAATGGAAACATTGTCAAAATACTCCTCTAAAGAATTCACAAAACACTATGTAATCTATTATACTCTCAAAATTTGGTAACAATAATCTCACATTGAGTTTTCTTTTTTTTTTTTTTAAGGTTTTATTGGGTAAGGGGAACAGTGTGTACTTCCAGGACTTTTTTTCCAAGTCAAATTGTTGTCCTTTCTATCTTAGTTGTGGAGGGCACAGCTCAGCTCCAGGTCCTGTTGCCGTTGCTAGTTGCAGGGGGCGCTGCCCACCATCCCTTGAGGGACTCGAGATGTTGAACCAGCAACCTTGTGGTTGAGAGCCCACTGGCCCATGTGGGAATCGAACCGGCAGCCTTCAGAGTTAGGAGCACGGAGCTCCAAGCACCTGAGCCACCGGGCCAGCCCTCAGATTGAGTTTTCTAACCACCACTTTTAATTCTATTTCTAAAGGAGAAAAACATTAGTGCTGTATCTTGCAATACTGCAGTTATCTTCAAAATCAGCATATTTTATAAAGGCAATACTTTGTGTTTTATAGAGTATTTCTATCTGTATCATCTTAATCTCATAGCACTCTGACGTCATTTCCATTGTCCCACATACCAGAGGATGAAACTGAGAATCAGATTGTTTACAAGCCTTGCTAAACATTACAGAGCAATGAATGGTAATAGGGAGTGTAAACTGGTTCTACTGATGCTACCTCTGCCTGCTGCTTTACCCATTCTCCCTCTGTAATGTCTGCATAGGTAAAGTCAGAATACACACTGATACCAAATGGAATACCGAGGACTAGGTTCAGTGTATGCCAGTGAGCATGCTCAAAACAAAGCAAGTAGGCAAAGGTAGCCATTTTAATTCAATGATCAGAAATGGTTTTTTCCCAAGAGATGAAAAAAACTGTGGCGGTATTAGGTTAACAAGTAAGAATTTCACATTTGCACAATTTCACATTGAGATGAGCCAACGGGGAGCAGATTCTGTGCAAGTTTAACAGATCACAGAACTTTGGAATTGATTAAGAAAAGGTCAAAGATAAATAAAATAGACTGAATTGAAGGCAAATATGAAAAACAGGAAGAAAAAAGCCAGTAAATAATGGTAATACAAACTTGAATTGACCTCAAGTTTGGGAAATTAAGTTTGCTATGCTGCCTATTTCTAAGGCTACAGGTTAGATATTTTTGTAAAGAGAATGACTGTAGTAAAAATTAAAGTGTACACAGTTGAGATTTCTATGATTTGACTTTGTTTAAATAATGTGTCTGCAAAATGTAGCTTTCTTAGGTCTTTCATCAAAATGGTGCTGAATGTGTTGGCATGTCTAATATAAACATTTATGCTGCGAGAATTAAGAACTTAATACCATCTATTCAATGAGTATTGCTTATAATTGTCTTATTATTGTTATTATTTTTAAAATTTTTTTAAGGAGGGCGCAGCTCACAGTGGCCAATGCGGGGATTGAACCGGCAACCTTGGTGCTACCAGCACCATGCTCTAACCAACTGAGCTAACCAGTCACCCCCAAATTGTCTTATTCTTTCCAAAAGTCTCCATTTCCCTGCTTTAGTGTGGGTTTCTCAGCTGAATAATCAATCCATGGGCTTATACTTTTATTTAAACTGAGGAGGTTTCAAAACATTAAGAAATTGAACTGAAGTTTTTATTTAATCTCAATTAGAACAGATGCTCTTAATCTCAAACTTAATGTGTAGAATATTAAGTTTTAGATAGTACTTTAAATTTTTGTAGCATTTTATCTGTTTGCAAACCACACATTAAATAGTGCTAAAATAACAATGATTGAATAAGCTACACTGTTAATATTGCAGAAGCTGACAGACATTTAACTTTTAAATATAAAACAGTTTATTGTTTGACTATAGTGGTTTTTTAAAAATAATGATCTTAAACTACTATTTCTTTACATAGTCCCTCAAGCTTCAATTCTATTATTTTTCAGGCAACCCATCATAAGGTAGAAACTCATTTCACATCCTTTTATCATTAGAAATATCTTCCGAGTGCTGAACAATAGTTTTTGTTATTTGTTTGCTTTATGCAAAATTGTGAGAGGTTTAAGTTATTTATCCTTTATAATTGTAAACTTAAAGTTTAATAGGGATTTAACACATGAAGCTTATGGATAAGTTTCTGGAGGTTGTGCCTTTCTACTTATTATTTCTGTAGGTCTGCAACTAAGTGTCTGGTTATGAGTCTGTGAGCATTGTTGGGAAGAAGAACTTGACATGGAATAGAGAGATGCAAGGACAAGCCAGAAACTGTCAGGTTCTTTCTGCTATACATCTGCCAGTTCTGTCTGATACCCCATCTGAGCATGGGAACCCTCAGTGAATAATAGCTACGGTTCAACTTCTGTCTTCTATATGACACACAAGTACGTCTGCATCAACTTTATTTTATCATCATCCGTAGAAGATTCTGGAAAACATGTCTCATCTAACCACATTCACAGAGAAATATGTTAGAGACATATGTAAAATAAATATGTCATTGTTTACAAATTATGTTTCTGTAAGCAGGATATCTAAAAGAATCTACAAACACAGCCTTAGAATTAATAAGTGAATTTACCACGTTTTTTAGATAAATGGTCAATAAACAAAAATTAATCAGTTTCTATCTCTATTAGAAACAAATACTTAGAAATTATATTTAACATGATACTGTTTACAATAACATCATGGGATATTAAATGCCTAAAAATAAACCTGACAAAATATGCTTATGATCTCTGCATTAAATTTGTAAACATTGCTGAGAAAAATGTAAGGAAACCTAAATAAATGAAAAAATATACCATATTCTAGTATTGCAGGAGTAAATATTAAAGTCAATTTCTCCCATATTGATTTAATGTTTCAATTCAATACCAATTTTAATATAAATTGACAAGATGGTTAAACATTTATAGAGAGCCATAAAGATTTTATGGTTTCCATGAAATTCTCAAAGAAGTTTAACAGAGTTGAAAGTCTTTCACTACTAGATATGAAACTAACACATATGAAACTAGATATGTGTTACTGCTGAAAAATTAAAAAGGTTGGGGGAAAATGAAGAGGTGTAAAAAGTCCATATATCCAGGTATAAAACAAATAAGTCATGGGGCTATAACGTACAGCAGAGGGAATATAGTCAATAACATTGTGATAGCGTGGTACGGTGTCCGATGGTTGCTGGACTTATCATGGGGATCACTTCTTTAGGTATATAAATGTTGAATAACTATGGTGTACACCTAAAACTAATATAATACTGTATGTTAGCTATATTCCAATAAAGATCTTTAAACATTAGACAAGGTCACTGCCCTCTTGTGATTTCCAGTTCACACCTGTGCTGATCAATAAATATGGTAGTTACTAGTCATGTGTGGCTACTAATCACTTAAAATGTGGCTAGTCCAAATTTTAATGTGCTGTAAGTGGAAAACACATACCGGATTTCAAACACTTAGTATGAAATATGTTAACTATTTCAATTTTGTAAACATTGATTACATGTTGAAATTAGAATAGTTTGGATATCTATGAGGAAATATATTAAAATTGTAAAAATAAATAAATAAATAAATACACAAAGTAAATAAATAAATAACTGTGAGTTACTGGTATAAAAATAGACAAATGGTCCAATGGAACTGAATGTAGAGTCCGGAAGCACTCATATATGTATATATACAGATAGATAGATAGATAGATAGATAGATAGATAGATAGATAGATAGATAATGTATATCTACAATTCCTAATTTTGTAACTAAGGAACATCTTTAAGTCAGTGGAAATTTATTTTCAATGAATGATACCAAGTCAATTGGATATATTTATCCAACTGTACAAGTGGAAATAGAGCATATCCTTAATGTGGAAGGAAAATCAGTACAGTTTCCAGAATAAAGCATAGGAGAATATCAGCTCGAAGTAGGAAAATATTAATAGTTCTTAAATGGAACACAGAGATAACTATTCATTAATGGAAAGATTGTCATAATGAACTTCATTAAATTAAGAACTGATCATCAAAAGACACTGTTAATGAAAAGCAGATTACAAACCAGAAGTCATTTGTAATGCATATATCTGACAAAGAACTTAAATCGAGAATGCTTAAAGAGTTCCTAGCTTCTTAGAATACACTAATAACTATTAAAGGAAAATACTAACAAATTAAACTTCATCAATATTGAAAATCTCTTCAAAAAAACTGTTTAAGAAATTGAATAGGTAAGGCATATATTTACAAAAAATTACAAACATCTATCTGATTTATATCCATGATAAATTAATAATTCCCACAACCCAATAATAAAAAGACAGCTAGACAATTAAAAAATGGTGGACAGATTTGAATAGACACTTCATATAAGAAAAGTATGAATGGCTAATAAGTACATGAAAACTCAAATCATTAGTTTTCATAAAGTTACAAATTAAAACCACATGAAAACCCCCTACAAAACCTCTCAACCAAAAGTGCAAGAGCAGATCACTTTAATGGTTAAGTCTACCAAATTTTTGCAGAAGCATTAACTCAAATCCTTCTCAAACTCTTTCAAAAATTAGAAAAATAGGAAACACTTTCTTTACACAGTCTTTGAGAGTAGCCTGAAAACATAAAAAGCTAAACATATAACAAGAAAACTACGGACCAACATTTTTATAAACATAGATGCAAAAATCCTGTACCCTATATGAGCAAACTGAATATAGTCATGTATTTAAAGGACTATACACCATAACCAAGTGAGATTTATTCTAGGAATGCAAGAATGGTTGAACACACCAAAATCAATATAATATGCCACACATTGTTTGAAGGGAGGTACAAAAAAATATGATCATTTCACTTGATGCAGAATAAAAGTTTCACAAAATGCAACACCATTTCATGATAATGATATTCAACAAGTCAAGGAAAAGAAATAAAAGACATCCAAATTGGAATGAAAAACATAAAACTATGTCTATTTCCAGAAGACAGAGTTTTATATTTGTAAAATCATAACAGGAATTATGATTTTACAATTAGGAATAATTTTAACAAAGGAAGTGTAAAACTTGGGCACTGCAAATCCATAGAGAAACAAAGCAAGTTAGTGGCTGCCAGAGTCAGAGGAGAGGAATGAATGGAGAGCTACTGCTTACTGTGTATAGGGATTCCATTTGCAGTTATAAAAATGTTCTGGAACTAGACAGTGGGGATAATTGGACAACATTGTGAAAGTCCAAAATGCCAGTGAATTGCATGCTTTAGCATGGTTAAAAGAGTACATATTATGTTCTGATTTATATATATATATATATTTTTTTTTACCACAATAAAAAAATCAGTAAGAGAAAGAGTTGATCCCATGTGTCCAGAAGGTAAGAGTGGGACAAGAGAATAAAGTTCTATGTTTTATGTGTTAAGAATATCAGTTTTGATGGTCATATGTAGTACGGTTAAGAGACTTGGATTATATATTCTAATTGAATGTTGATGGGGTGCCAGGCTGAAGTTTCTTCTTTAAGTTTCTTCTGTTTCTAGTCTAGCATCCACAAGTGAAATTTATCAAAACATTTTTATACTGAATCTAACTTTTCTGGCCCCCTCATTAAATCTGAGATGTTATCAGGACATCACAGGACAGATGTCCTACTCAATAAAATATCTGTGTATTCCCTCAGTTTCTACAACATTAGACAAATTAAGTCTGAGGAAGGATTATAAGATATTTTTAAATCTGTTTTTTTCCTTCCCTCCTTCCTTCTTTCCTTCCTTCCTTCCTTCCTTCCTTCCTTCCTTCCTTCCTTCCTTCCTTCCTTCCTTCCTTCCACATTATAACGCTGTTCCTTTGGCCTCCTCTGACAATGCCTTGGTCATCAAGAGTCCTCTAAATTTTCTACATGCTTTAAAAATTGTACTGTCCGGCACGTGTGCAAGTTCTGACTGCAGCTAACTAAGTAGCTAAAATCCAAGTCAGAGTTTACAATATTTGCTTTTGGGCTATTTAAATGTTATTTTCAACTCAAACAATTGCAAATCTTCTGGATTTACAAGTTCCAGCTTTACAGGATTATACAGATGGGTGTTTTGTATTTGGTGAGACTGGAAAAGATGGAGCAACACACATATGCCAATTTTGCTGTGTAACCACAAGTTTATTTTTAAAGCATGCCGATACTGTGCTTTAATATAGTCTTTTAAAATGCATATTAATGCTTGTACTGGGGAGATTTCATTGCTCTCAAACATATAACACCGCAGGAGCTCACTTGCTTTGCTTTCATCCCAGTGGATTGTGGGAAGTTTTCTGTTTCAAAATGAATATGAAAGCATTTTCTACTGTAAGATCTTCAGGCATGTTCTTTAACCAGTTTTCTTTTTTTTTTGTACATTAGAAAAAATAAATTGTTTGAAAACATTAATAAGATTTTATTTCTTCACTGTCCATTTTACATCAATGACTATATATATATATATATATATATATATATATATATATATATATATATGAAAGTCATTGATATATATATATATATTTCATAAGGAGGACACCATGCGGGGATCGAACCAGCAATCTTGGTGTTATCAGCACCACGCTCTAACAAACCAACCACCCTGATTTTCCTATATTTTTTTAAAGTGATATGATTAACTTTTATTTCCCTCATTCCATAAAATATGAAGTTCTGCACGATTATCATACTTGAAACTGTGCACTTTTTATTTAGGCTCCCAAATAAATGAACCATCAGTACTTAATCATCTAGAAGCAATAGTCAAATTACAACTTATTGAGCATCTTAAATGATAATGCTATGCACATTTAATACTTTATTTCACTTAATAAAAATCACTATGAAAGTAAATTATTTTATAATGACATTTAATAAAATTAAACATCACTAAAACTAAAGTGGAATATATTGATACTGATAAGTTTTTTTTTTTTTAAGAATTATAAAAATAGAGTAATAAAGCCATGGTCTTTGAAAAGGTGTTTATTTGAACTTGGAAAGCTGTTCTTCATAACTTAAAAATATAAATTTAAGGAAAGGGTATTAACTGGCAAAATCTGAAGTATGACAATTTAAAAATCCTTGATACAGACGTTATTTGTTTTAGAATAAGAGAATAGATACTGGTTAAATTGTATGCAAAATGGGCAAAGAACAATAACAGTAGAAGAAACATCTTGGTTAAATATAAGTAATATAATTTTAGGTTTTTAGGGCAGATAGCTCTCTTGACATTTCAATGAGATTAAATGGGTATAATATGGGGAAACAAAAAATTAATGATTTCATATAGCAGTTGGAATAATTTTGGTCATATAGCATTTTTTAAAACTATTTTAACAAAAGCTCTTTAGACATTTTTAACCATTTAAGAATTGTATAAATCAAGCAAAATGATCCCTCATGAAATCAAGACTTATTTTTTTCTATGTGTAAGATGAGAAATTCACTTGTAGAGAATAAAAACCATTCCCATGGTCATGAAGACAATCCTAAAAGGAACTAAAATTGAGGACCTTGAATATATCAGCAAAGTTTTTAGGCTATTTCAACACACTAAGACATTTCTGAATAGAGTCCTGTACTTCATTATTGTGACATTTATTATTGAGTTTCATAATTTTTATGAGATAATTCACAAAAAAAGTCACAGTGTAGAACTAGTAATTTTCCAAAATTATCTGCAATTCAAAATAAGCAAGAAGTTAAATGTTAGTTCATAACATATAAGAATACTACAATTAGGGTGGCTGGTTAGCTCAGTTGGTTAGAGCATGGTGTGTATAACACCAAGGTTGCCAGTTCAGTCTCAACATGGGCCACTGTGAGCTGTGCCCTCCTTAAAAAAAATAAAAATAAAAGAATACTACAATTATTTCAAGCATCTTTACCAACCACAAAATTATGAAAGTAGAAATGCTACAAAATACAACTGGAAAATTCACAAACATGTGGAGATTAAACATCTTGCTAATGAACAATCAATTAATTAATGAAGAAATAAAAAGAAAAAGAAAAAAATTCCTTGATGTTAGTGAAAATGGAAATACAACATACCAAAACTTATGGAATATAGTAAAAAAAAACAGTTCTAAGAGAGACAGTTGTAGCAAGAAACACATTAAGAAACAAGGAAGATCTCAAGCAGTCTAAGGTTACACCTCAAGGAAATAGAAAGTCCAAAGTCAGTAGAAAGAAGGACATAAATGTGAGAGTGGAAATAAGTGAAACAGTGACTAAAAAGACTTTGAACTTGAAAATAGAAAAGATTAATGAAATTAAGAGGTTTTTTTTGTTCTGTTTTGTTTAGTTTTGTTTTAGATAAAGCAAATAAACAAAGCTTTAGCTCAACTCACCAAGAAAAAAAAAGAGAAAGGACTCAAATAAAGAAATGAGAGAGATGTTACTTACTACTGATAACATAAAAGTACAAAGAATCATGAGACTATTATGAAGAATAAAATGCCAAGAAATTGGACAAGTCCTTTCATTCTGTGCAAGTTTAAGCAATGGCATCTGTTGATATTAGGGAGTCCTTTTGGGGTTTGTCCATAGTTTTCTTTATATAATTTAAACATTTTTAAGTGCAAAAATGTCCGTATTTCCTAAAATTCTTTCAAACAAAACAATCTTGGACTTAATTTCCCATTTCATGTAATGTATTCTAAAAAATAATTAGGTAAGCATAAAAGAATGCATGCATAAAGATTTTCTTTGCAGACATTGTTTTTCATAGTGACAAATTGGAGTTTCTATAAAAGTCCACTAGAAGAATTATATAATCTCTGGTATATCTACTCACTTGGCAAACTATACAGTAATGGTGTAAAATACAATTATAAGATTTTATGTTATATTATGTTATATAAAATGCTATGTATTAGTTGCTTTAAAACAGCCACATTAGATAGGTAGGCTATTATTCCCCAATAAAGAGATGATATTTAATAGAGTTAAATCATTTATCTGGTGTTCCACAACAATGAAGTGGCAGCATGGATCAGAACGCCAGACATTCTGACTCTAGAAACAATGCTTTTGATCACTACATTGCTGATGTCTCTCTACATTTATTGGCATGGAACATGTTCTTATTATGTTAATTATCCCAATTATTCAGGATACAAAGTAGAAAATGAAATAAATGGCTATCTATCTTAAAATATTACCAGTAGTTGTGTCTGGGAACAAGGATGTATAGTAATTACAAATTATTGTATTTTCCTTCCATTTTTTTCCAAATGTTATATATTTGTATTTGATTAGAAAATATTTAAAAATGCATATAAAATATTCTTAATGTATTGGTGAATAAATACATGAATGTTTGAAGGAAAGTTAAACAAAGAAAACATACATTCATATAAATGTATCTGAATGTTTATTAAAACATTAATAGTATTTATATTTAAGTGCTCACTTATAGGAAAAATCTTCCTAAATTTCTTCTTCTCTTTATATGTATATTGCATTTTTTTTTTTTTTTAGTGACAGTATGTTACATAAGCAATGAAAATTTAAAATAAAAAATACGGTACAACTTGCTTTGCTTGTAATATTCAGTGTGTGTAGGCAATGATGATGGGAGGATGGAAACATAACTGTGAGCCTTCCTCCCCCTACAGCAATGTAAACTATATAAGCAGTACACAGACAATTTAAATATCATATAGTCAGTGTTCCTAGAGTAAGCAATTTTTATTTCACTACCACAGTTGCATAAAGGACACCTCTCAACCACCTGCAGAAATTTCTTTATACTATATCCTAGGAGGATCTCAGCATGCAATTTGACAGCTTTCCCTCAAGACACAAATCAGGTTAAATTATTGAAGTTTCCTTGCTTTCACTAATTGAGGGAGTCTAGATATGTGTTTCCACAGACCAAAAAGAAAAAGCCACCCACTGAACATAAAGATTTAAAGAATCTTTACCCCAGAGGATGCCACTTGGAAATTAGGTTTAAGTTAAACTCAATATTTGCCTTTGTGGGTGATCTGAATACATGACCGACCCTATGACATGAAGCTCTTCAATATAAATAGATGTCCCATCTATTACTCTTAATTCCAAATCAAATCCCATCCCTTCAATCTGTATTTTATTTTACTAGAAAAATCATAGAGCTAGAAAATCACAATGAAATAAAATGAAAATTTTAGCTTAGCTAATGAAATAGCCTGTTTTTTAAAATCTTGTTAAGTCTAGCCTAGTCTATGTTCACTTGGCCACTTTTCTTGATAACAGTAGAAAAATATATTAATAATGTCTTTTATTTCTCAGAGGACCAGAATCAATGACTGAGCACTGTTACTACACAAAGTCAAAAACGTCATCAAGAGTAATTTCGATTTCACGATATTATTGATCATCATAATGGTTATTAAAAGAGTTATTAAAAGTTCATCACGCTAACTTAACTGGAAAAGTATAATGGATTGCTATTGGATAGCTTCCACTAAATTAATGTAGGAGAAGTATAATCAAAGCCTTAGCTGTTGTCATTTAAAAAAACAAAACTGTAATGATAAATTAATTACAAGCATAAAACTGTAATGATAAATTAATTACAAGCATAAATTGATGACATCATTCATGAGAGAAATTAAATCTTTATCTAAGACAAAATTTAGTAAAACTTTTTGGTTATCACTTTTTCTTATAATTCATTGATATTTTGGTTTCAGTATTAGTTAATGCATCATCTCACTCATTACAATTTAGATTTATGGACACTAATTTGGAGTATTGTGGAGTAACCATTCCTGTTTTCTTCCTTTGTAGAATTCTGAGATATCACATTTTCTCCTGACTCCTTTGGTGGCAGACTCTTTTGTAAGGAGCCTGGCCCAATGCAAAGCCGCCTGGTTGCTAAGTCAGTCTATTTCTGTGCGTCCTGTGAGCAATTTTCATTTTTTCACTATGTCCTTCCTTTTAAACTTTATCAGCAATAAAAGAGATATTTTGTTTCTCCATATGCTGGCCTTTTGTCTTGCCTCTCAATTCGTCTGGGAGGCAGATAGGAAAGAAGGATTCTTTTTATTTGGCTTCCTCAAAAAACCTAATGTAAAGTATTTGGTGCATTGGGCTGGCCATTCTATCTTCATATTTCTTGTGGGTAATCTTTCATATTTAGAAAAAGTTGGTTTAGGAAATAGAATAAACTCAATTATTTTTTGAATAAATATCATTCAGTGAATCAACTAATAGCACAATATCTCAACAATGTATGATTTCCTATCATCAATTCATAAGCATGGATTAAGTGCCTGGCATTCTGCAAAGTGCTGGCACAAAAATGAATAAGATTTGAGTGACCTCAGAAATGACAGAATAGGAAGACCTGGACTCTCCTTCCCCCCATGGGCAGACTGATTCAGTAGCAATTGAATCAATTCCCTTTGTGAGATATCCAAAAATTAGATTGAGGCTCCTGTAGCCTAGGTAAAAGTGAAATCAGCCACATAAAAACTGGAAGGAAAATGGGAGACTTCCTCTTGCTATAAACCCTACCTCTGATGCAGTGCCATACAATCAGGAAATGCACAGTGCCCACCTTATCCCAGAGTAAAGAGTAACATCACTCATACAACACTCTGTTTTGGTGCAGCCTGAGGGACTGGCTTCTATCTCACCTGTCTCAGAGTACTGATAGGAGTAACAAATGCTAGATCTCTAGGACTACAAAGAACCAAGGCAGAAATCTGAACTGCAATTCACCACAGCTCCTCCTCAAGACCAATATAGAGCAAGTCAAGGGCGAAAAACCAAACAACACAGTGTTCAGCTTCTCCCTGGGGAAGAGTTGGACCACATATTCACCATTCCAGCTTCTCTGAGTACTACCTGAGTTATTACCTTTTGTCTTTCTTGTCTCAGAGTATTGATGGAACCCAGCATATATGCTAGACCCCTGGAAACTATAGAGAACAAAAGCAATGAGTTAAACTAGTGTGTGGGTACTTGCTCCAGCTCATCCCTCAGCTCAACATTGAATAAGCAAGCAAAAAACCCAGCTCACAACTTTCCTTTGGGGAGGGAAATAATTAAATTGTCCTTCAAACATTCCAACTGTTCTAGGGGTCCAAACCAAGAGACTAGTCTGTCCTGCCTGAATAAGAACGCTTATGGGACCAGGCATATTTTAGATGAATGGGGAAACTGAGAATGAAGAAGGTAATTTGAGCTATCACACCAACATTCATCACATCTCCATCCCTCAATCTAGCAAAGATTGAGCAAGCAGAAAACTTCAGCTCCAACTTCTCCCTGGGGAGGGAAAGAGTTTAACTGCTCATTAATGTTCAAGTTGATAATCAAGAGATTAGCTTTTGTCTCTTCTGTCTAGGGGCTACTAAGAACAACAATGGTGGTTTAGACTAGCAAATATATTTGCAAGGCCTACAGGAGTTTTGGCTAGCTTGATTGGTGAGTGTCATCTTTTGTATGAGACCAATTTGTGAAGACAGAGAGGTGGCAATTTTTTTTTTTTTTTAATGTGTGTATACTAACAGTGAGTTAAGGGAAATTAAGAAACATGGAAATACAATCTGAACAAAGAACAAGAAAAAACTCCAGAAACTAATCCTAATGAAATGAAGACATATGAATTACCTGACAGAAAATTAGAAATAATGATTATAAGAGTGCTCATTATGCTCAGAAGAGTGATGCATGAACAAAGATAATTTCAACAAAAAGAAAATTAAAAACAAACAAACATTAATACTGGAGCTGAAAGATACAACAACTGAACTGAAAAATCCAAATGATGTGAGCACCGGTGATTTGATAGTATCCAGTCAGAGGAGCAAAAAGAAGAAAGAATAAAAAAGAGTTAAAGAAAAAAGTTTAAGGGATTTATAGGATATCAACAAAAATACACATTATGGAAGTACCAGCAGGAGAATAAAGAGAGAAAGCTTAGTCAAAGAAACAGTGACTGAAAAGTTCCCAAATCTGGGAAAGGAAATGGATATCTAGATCCAGGAAACCCAAAGGATCCCAAATAAGATGAACCCAGGAAAATTCATAGAGACACATTACAGACGGTCCCTGACTTACAATAGTTTGCCTTATGACTTAGATTTTTCAACTTTACAGTAGTGCAAAAGTGATATGCTTTCATTAGGAACCACACTTTGAATTTTGACCTTTTTCCAGGCTACCAATAAGTGGTATAATGCTCTTTTATGAGGTAGTAGCAGCAATTCACAGCTTCTAATAAGGCATGTGATCACAAGGATAAACAATCAATATTCTACAATGTACTGTGTAGCCAAAGTTTCTGGATATTGGGTTCTGAGCATGTTTAAGGCAGGTTAGACTAATCTAAGACATTTGGTAGAAAAGGTGTATTAAATTCATTTCTGACTTATGATTTTCAACTTAGATGGTGTTATTGAAATGTAACCTCCATTGGAAGCTAAGGAGCATTTCTATCATCAAATTGTCAAAAGTCAAAGACAAAGAGAGAATTTTGAAAGCAACAAGACAAAAGTGATTTGTCATGTACAAGAGCTTCCCCATAATACTATGAGCAGATTTTTAAGCAGAAATCTTGCACGCCAGAATGAGTAGGATGATTTATTCAAAGCACTGAAGGAAAAAACAATTGTCAACTAAAAAATACTACACTGGCAAATGTCCATCAAAAATGTAGGAGATATAAAGACTTTATCAGATAAATAAAAGCTGAAGGCATTTGTCGCCACTTGATCTGTCTTACATGAAATGCTACAGAAAGTTCTTCAAGTTGAAACAAATAAGAAAGCTAAACAGTAACATTACAACATAAGGTATAAAACTCATCGGTAAAGGTAAATATATAGACAAATGCAGAATACTACATTACTAATGAAAATGGGTGAAACATTTTAAATTCTAGTATAATAGTTAAAAATGAAAAGTATACACATTATAACTATGACTAAAATATACAAATAGATACACAATATAAATAGATGTAAATTGTGGTATCAATAATAAAGTATATGTGAGGGGGAAACAAAAGTGTACAGTGTTTTTTTTTGTATAAGATTGAAGTTGTTCTCTGATTAAAATAAACTGTTATAAATATATTTTACATGAGTCCCATGATTACCACAAATAAATACCTATAGAAGTTATTCAAGGAAAAATAAATCAATACAAAAAAAAAGTAAGACATAAGAGAAGACAGCAAGAGAGAAAAATAGTGACAAAAGAACAGTAAGATGAACAGAAAACAAAAATGGTAATTAAATTGGTTTACTTTCCTATCAATAACTATTCCAAATGTATTAGGTTGGTGCAAAAGTAATTGCAGTTTTAAAGGTTAAAAATTGCAAAAACCACAATTACTTTTGCACCAACCCAATAAATGGATTGAACTCTCTAATCAAAAGACATACAGCGGGTGCACAAAGAAAAAGCAAGATCCAACAATATTCTGGCTAGGAGAGACCTTTGATTTATGGACACACACAGGCTGGAAGTAAAAAGATGGAAAAAAGGGCCGGCCCGGTGGCTCAGGCGGTTAGAGCTCCGTGCTCCTAACTCCGAAGGCTGCCGGTTCGATTCCCACATGGGCCAGTGGGCTCTCAACCACAAGGTTGCCAGTTCAATTCCTCGAGTACCGCAAGGGATGGTGGGCAGCGCCCCCTGCAACTAGAAAACAGCAACTGGACCTGGAGCTGAGCTGTGCCCTCCACAACTAAGGCTGAAAGGACAACTTGAAGCTGAACAGAACCCTCCACAACTAAGATTGAAAGGACAACAACTTGACTCAGAAGAAAGTCCTGGAAGTACACACTGTTCCCCAATAAAGTCCTGTTCCCCTTCCCCAATAAAATCTTTAAAAAAAAAAAAAAAAAAAAAGATGGAAAAAATATATTCCATGCAAATGATAGCCAGAAGAGAGCAGAAGTGGCTACACTTATGTAACACAAAATAGACTCTAAGTCAAAAACTGTCAAAACAGAAAAGGAAGTATATTAAATAATGATAAAAGTGTCAATTCAACAGGAAAATATAACAATTATAAACATATATGTACCCAAGATCAGAATACCTAAATATATAAAGTAAAATTTGACAGAACTAAAGAGAAAAATACAGAGCAACACAGTAATAGTAAATTTTGTTACCACATTTTCAATAATGACTACAACAACCAGAAAAAAAAAAATCAATAGAGAAATCACAGACTTGAACAACATTATAGATCAAACTGACTTAGATGGGAACTCAAAAACGGCAGAATGACAATATTTTCAAGAAAACAAAACACCTTATCAAATTTAAAAATATTAAAAACCATACCAAATGCCTTTCCAAGCACTATGGAATGAAAAAAGAAATACCAAAAGAAAAAAATGAAAATTTCAAATATATGTGGAAATTAAACAACATACTTTTGAACAACCAATAGTCAAAGGAGAGATCAAAAGAGGCATTAGAAAATATCTTGAAGAAAATGAAAGTGAAATCACAACACACCAAAAATTATGGGATGCAGTAAAATAAGTACCAAGAGCGAAGTTTTTGGTGATAAATATTAAAAAAAAAAAAAAAGAAAAGAAAAAGAGGAAAGTTTCTAAATAAACATCCTAACTTTACACCCCAAGAAACTAAAAAAAGAGGAAAAAACTGAGCTTAAAAGTAGCAGAAGGAATGAAATAATAAAGATTAGAACCAAAATAAACAGAAACTAAAGAAAACCGAAAAAATCAGTGAAACTATGAGTTGACCTTTTAATAAACAAAATTGACAAACATTAGCTAGGTTGCTAGATAAAAAAAGAGAAAATCTCAAAAAATAAAATCAGAAATAAAAGAGATAGTTAACCAATGTCACAGAAATAAAAAGGGTCATAAGAGACTACTGTGAAAAGTAAAACACCAACAAATTGGATAACTTAGAATAAATGGACAAATTCCTAGAAAAATACAATGCACCAAGACTTATCATCAAGAAATAGAAAGTGTGAATAAACCTATAAATAATAAATAGATGGCATCAATTATTAGAAATCTCCTAAAAAGAAAAGCCCAAATCCAGATGAATTTACTGGTGAATTCTACTATTTAAAGAAAGTTAATGCTAATCCTTCTCAAACTTTTCCAAAAAAAATGATAAAAGGGAAATACTCCCAAACACATATTATGAATCCAGAATTACCTTGATACCAAATCCAGAAAAAGATACCACAAAAAAAAAAAAAAAAAAAAGAAAGAAAGAAAAGAAAACTACAGGCTAATATCCCTGCTAAATATAGATGTAAAAGTCTTCAGCAAAATCACAGCAAACAAAATTCAACAGCAATTGAAAGTTTCATACACCATGACCAAGTAGGATTTATCCCTGGGATGCCATCACCATGCCCAAAATTCAAGGATGTAAGAGATACCATTAAACCATATACAAAATGCAAGGAAGCTTTAAATATCAATTAATGTGATATACCATATTAATAAAAAAATAAAAAGGATAAAAATCACATGGTCATCTCTATAGATTCATAAAAAGCATTTGATCAAATTCAATATTTTTTCATCATAAAAACAAACTACAAAGGGGGGTGGGGTGGGGAGTGGAGGGTGGGAGATGAGGGTAAGGAGGATCAAATATATGGTGATGGAAGGAGAACTGACTCTGGGTGGTGAACACACAATGGGATTTATAGATGATGTAATACAGAATTGTACACCTGAAATCTACGTAATTTTACTAACAATTGTCACCCCAATAAATTTAAAAAATTAAAAAAAAAAAAACCCAACAAACAAACTACAAAGAGTAGGAAATTACCTCAACATAATAAAGGCCATATATCAAAAGCCTACATTGAACATAACATTCAATAATGAAAATCAAATTTTTTCCTCTAAAATCAGGCACAAGGCAAGTGTGCCACTCTAACCACTTCTATTCAACATAGTACTAGAAGTCCTATCTGGAGCAATTAGACAAAAGTAAATAAAAGGCATCCAAAGTGAACAAGAAAAGTAAAATTTTCTGTTTGCAGATGACATGATCTTAAGAAAATCCCCAAGACGTCACAAAAACCTCTTAATAATAATAAATGTAGTCAGTACAGTTGCAGGATATAAAATCAACATACAAAAATCAGTTGTTTTTCCACACACTAACAAGGAACAATCTGAAAAGGAAATTAGGAAAACAATATCACTTATAGTAGCATCAGATATAATAAAATACTTAGGAATGAGCTTAAGAAGGTGAAAGAATTATACACTGAAAACTATAAAACACTGATTAAAGAAAATACAAGAAAAAAGGAAAGACATCTTTTGTTTATGTATTGGAAGGCAGTATTTTTTAAATGTTCATACCACTCAAAGTGATCAACAGATTCAATGCAACTCCTATCAAAATCCCAATGGTTTTTAAATAGAAATAGAAAAAAATATATATATATTAAATTCATACGGAACCACAGAGAAACCCAAATGGCCTAAACAATCTTGAGAAAGAAGAACAAATCTGGAGGCATCTCACTGATTTCAAACTATATTCAAACTACAGTAACTGAACAGTATGGTACTGCCATAAAGACAAATATGTAGATTAATAAAACAGGATATAGATCCCAGAAATAAATCTGCACATATAATTGTAAACTGATCATTGACAAGACTGGCCAAAAATACAAAATGGAGAAAGGATAGTCGTTAATAAATGGTTTGGGGAAATCTGGACAGCTGTATGCAAAACAATGAAATTAGACTCATATCTTATACCTTACACAAAAATCAACTCAAAATAGATTAAAGACTTAAATGTAGCACCTGAAACTATAAAACTCAGAGGAGAAATCATAGGAAAAAAATCTTCATGACATTGGTCGTGGCAATGATTTCTTTGATATGACATCAAAAATGTAAGCCACAAAAGTAAAATAGACAAATGGGACTGAATCAAACTAAAAAGCTTCTGAAGAAACAAAGGAAACGATCAACAAAACAAAAAAGGCAACCTATGGAATAGGAGAAAACATTTGCAAACCATGTATCTGATAAGGGGTCAATTTCCAAAACATATAATGACCTTCTACAACTCAATAGAAAAATCACTCCTAACAACCTGATTTAAAAAATAGGCTAAAGACTTGAACAGCATTTCTTCAAAGAAGATATGCAAATGACAGGTATATTAAAAGATGCTCAAAGTCACTAATTATCAGAAAAATGTATGTCAAAACCATAATGAGATACTACCTCACACCTGTTGGAAAGGCTACAATAAAAAGAAAAGACAACAAATGTTGGTGAGGATGTGGAGAAACGTGGACCCTTCTACACTGTTGAGAATTCAAAACGGTGCAATCTCTATGGAAAACTGTATGGAAGTTTTGCAGAAACTTAAAAATAGAACCACCATTTGATCCAGCAATCACATCTCTGGATAATTGTCTAAAATAATTGAAATCAGGATCTTGAAGAAATATTAGCACTCCCCTATTCATTGTAGCACTGTTTATAATAGCCAACATATGGAAACAACCTCAATGTCCATCGACGTATGAATAGATCAAGAAAGTATGGTATATGCATACAATGAAATATTATTCAGCTTTAAAATTGAAGGAAATTCTGCAATATGTAACAACGTGGATAAACCTTGAAGACATTATGCTAAGTAAAAAATAAGCCTGTCACAAAACAAATACTGTGTGATTCCATTTACATGAGATATCGAAAATAGTCAAACTTACACCATAGAAGCAGAGTAGAATGCTGGCTGACAGGTGTTGATGGGAAGAAGAACTGGGGAGTTGCCAATCATGGGGCATATAGTTTCAATTATTCAAGATAAATAAGTTCTAGAGATCTGCTGTACAACATTATGCCTGTAGTGAATAATACTTTATTATACATGTTAAAATCTAAGAGGGTAGATCTCATATTAATCATCCTTAACACACTACACGACTCAATCCTTGCCCTCAAGAGATGTCACTTGTAGAGGGTTAAGTTTATATAAATGCATGAGCAGACATTTCATTCTCCCTGAAAATGTAAAGCTAGAAATAAATTTTTATGGTGTTAAGGAGTTTTTATAAGCACAGATGTTAATATGAAGCATGATGGTTGTAATTGAGTAGATTCTTCTTTACCATATTATTCTTCTATTGCCTCATTACTCTTCCTGTGTCTTTTTCTATCATAGTCTCTCTTCCTCCCCCCCCCCCGCGGTTTTTTGTACTTTAACAATCCTTTTACTTCACTGACCTCTTGACCTACAGACATTCTTTTTCCATTATTCCTTTAATTAATCTTTATTGCTAAGAAGTTAGTATTTTTTAACTTTTCTACCTATTCCATGACTTCTTTCCCTAAGAACTATCCCCCAATTCATAGGTGGAAGAATAATTAATCTTAGTTATCACACCCTAGTGAAGGCTGTTTAAACCTCTTATTAACAAGGGTGAGTCTTTGATCCAACTGGATCAAACAAGCTTCTTTGATAATTTGGGACTGAAATTCAGAAATCCTAGTCAGTCTCTCATGTTGATTGCACTGAGTAGATGCAAAAACTGGCAACTGTAACAAAACCAAACTTCCCACCAGAAGCCAGTCTTCCAAAGGAGAAGACTAGAGCAAATACATAAAATACTCTAGAAAAGAGTCTTTGACACTGTCAGCTTCCCATTTCCTAGTCTTTGGAAAGACCGGGTTGGACTTCCATGGCTTTTGTTCTCTGAGACACGTGTGTGTCCTCATGAGATGTTTTCTTCTTCCTTTTTTTTTTTTTTTTAACCCACTTTCTTCCGCCTCTGCCACCCCCCCTCCCCAAACTCTGGTTCAAGCCATTGTTTCTCAGTCTAGCTGTGTAGGACACAGCTCCCTGACCCATGTTGATATTATGATCCTTGCGCTCCCCCCCCCCCCCAACTGAGGCAGTCAGTCGCCAGTGGTTGCAAGTTGTCTGTAGGAGGAGGCAGCTCTCACCAGCTGCTGGCCGCACAGGGCAGCACATGGTAGCCCTTGGCAGCACACAGCAGCCCACGCTGACCTCCGGCTGCTCATGGCAGCCCAGCTCTGGCGGAGAGCAGTTGTTCACAATCTTAGCTGTAGAGGGCATAGCTCACTGGCCCATGTGGGAATCGAACCAGCAACCTCGGCATTAGGAGCATGGAGCTCCAACCACCTGAGCCACTGGGCCAGCCCACGATGTTTTCTTCTTAATCAATTAATTGCAACCTAGTCATAGTGGAATTGTGCAACTTTCAGTCACAAGAATGGTGACTTGGAATTTCTCTTTTGCCCCTTTCTCAATTTTCTTTTACTTCCGTTCTTTTCCCTTTCTAATCTCTCTCCTTTTTTTTTTTTGAGTTGTGACATAATCCTTTCTGCTTACATTTTTCTCTTCCTTTCCCTTTTGCCTCCTTATTTCTATCCATTCTTTGTCGCTTTTTTTATTTCTCCCCCTGCCTCTTCTTTTGACCGTTATCTTCCTGTTCTTAGCGTAATTCTTCCCTATAGTTTCTAGGTCTGTTTTCACTTTACTTCTCTTTATTACTCAACATTTCCACTCTTAAAATTAATGTATCTCCAATATGAGAATTCTAAATATACCTAAGCCTTGGTTTAGGTTTTTGAGCTCTGTAACTTCCCATCTATGTGAAATAGAAACCTACCTACATTGTTATATACATACATACATATATATATATATATATATATATATATATATATATATATATATAACATATATATGTATGTATGTATGTATAATGCTGTTCTATCGCTAAGTAATAAATATACTATAAAAGAACAGATATATAAATATTGGATGCATTTATCTCATCAAGACAACTCATCAAAATCCATTTTATTTTTCCTTTGAGTCGAAGAAAATTGAACGACCCTCAAATACTTTGAGGTCAATGTGTCATGTTTTTACTGTAGCAAACAGACTAAAATGTTCAGCTTACACTGTGTGAGAATCTGATAAGTCAGGTTTAATCTTGTCCTTAATTAAAAACACCACTACCACCTAATTGTCATTCAGTATTCTTACACAAAATATGCATGTGAGTGAAATTTCCATGATGGTGATTTTTATAGTCATTTCTGGTTTACAGAACAAGATTTACTTCACTTTATAGAAATGTACTTCATGACATTTGTCATACAGTATTATGATCAAAGGGCTGTAGCACTGAATGTGGGAACTTCTCCAGGAAGCTTGACTGTACGTGATTATGTAAACTTCTAAGCAAAGGCAACCTCCATCATGCACCCTAACTATCGGAAATCCTTTGCAGGTTACATATTGCTAAATATAACAAATTTCTGTCTACTGGGATTCCACAGGAATTTTGGATTGTTTTAAAAGTGTATAAATCTGTAGATATGCTTTTGCCAATAACTAACACAAACAGAGGAGCCTGTTCGGATCATAGCCGTGGACGTTGATTATATTTTCTTTCATAAACAGATGATGAGGATTGTGCTGGTATATATAAAACCAAAGTTGTTTTTCAGATCCAATACCTCTAACCTACCAGACAAGAAATTTGGCCTGAGTAATTTTGTAACTCTCTAAGCTATATTTTGAACTACTCACATATCAACCAGGGAGTCAAATACGCTTATTTTGCTATTGTTAATAAGGTACAATGTTATTTTTTTTTATGCTAAATGTTTGCTGGGAATTAATTTTAGGATATGACATTAAATAATTTACTTTTTTGCGTTTACTAATTTTCATCCATGTATAATAATATAAATATTCAAAAAGATTTGCAATAAGAAGTTTTATGCACTAAAATTTTATGATTTAATCATTTCATTTAGGTATCTGTTCAAGTATCTTTTCCTCTGAGAGGCTTTCTAAATTCAGCTTGTCTAAAAGAGAGCTTCCCCATTACCTTTTATACTCATATCTTGCCTTAGTGTTCTTCCTAGCACCTGTCATTCTTTTTTATGTATATAGTGGTTATCTGTTTATGTTCCTTCTCCAGCTAGAAAATCAGCTCCACAAAGGTGGGGATTCTGCCTTTTTTGTTCACTACTGTATCTTCTGGCCAGAGAAGCCTCTTTGTGAATTAATGAGTCATAGCATTAGCTGTAACGATGAAAGAAGATGAAAGTAAACTCAATGGTCTACAATAGGGGGTTTGTTGAATAACCCAGCAAATATTCATAACTTAAACTATTAAAATGTTGTCTATTTTGTGGTAAAGAGATTTTCTTTCTGTTTTTGTAACATTATGTGAATAAAGCAAGACCTAGAATTATAAATGCAATATGAGCAGAACAGTATATATAACTATATAACTATATATGTATATATATAACCATATGTATATATATATATATATGTGTGTGTGTGTGTGTATATATACATATATATAGATATATGTATATATGTGTGTATATATATATATATATATATATATATATATATATATATGAAACCATAAAGGGAAAAAAATAGATTGAGAAGAAACACCTCCAAATATTTATTGTCCATGTGCTTGGACGGAGACATCATGCATTTTGTTTGTTTGTTTCTAAATATTTTACAATTGTTATTTAACACTGGTGGCAAGAAGAAATGAGGCAAAAAGGATGGAAAGGAGAAAAGAAACACAGTAGTGACTGAGTACTATCACGCGAAGGCACTGTAAATATGAAGACTTTAGCACCTAACAATATTACATGAGGTTTTTGAGTACTCACTCTGTGCTGGTATTGTTTGAAGTACTTTACATAAATTATATTGTATAATTCTCATAATTACCAAATGAGGTCATTGTTATTGTTGTTGCTATTATTATTATTCCCATTGTACAGATACAGCCCAAAGAGGTCAACTACTTCCTACAATTACCCAGCTAAGAGGTGGTGGACCTGAAATTTGAAGCCTTGTCTGAAGCAAGGTCTGTACTTTTGTAAATATAGGAATTTCAAAAAGGGAGAAATTGTTTCTGAAGTAAAAATAAAAAAGAAAATATTTACTCATAAATTCATCTTATTTAGTTTTTTTAACAGAGCAGTGTAAAATGTGTTACTATTTAAAGGGGCTCATTTTGGGATTAGTCAAACATATATAGCCATCTTGAATATTTCAACATAAATGAA
Organism: Rhinolophus sinicus; assembly: GCF_057876585.1. Taxonomy (NCBI): domain Eukaryota; kingdom Metazoa; phylum Chordata; class Mammalia; order Chiroptera; family Rhinolophidae; genus Rhinolophus; species Rhinolophus sinicus. The sequence continues at coordinate 74,832,391 of NC_142501.1, read as the reverse complement.
CAAGTTGCTGCTAGAATGCAAATTGGTGACTTACAGGAACACATAGTGTTTTGGTGACGTGCCAGGCTACTCTGGACAGTAAGTGGCCTAATGACTCAGAATTCTATATATATAAAAGCCTTATTAAGTGTTACATTTTTTAGATGTATATATATTATTAGAGCTTTGTGTCTAGATGCCATTTTGAAGTGGTCTGAATTCTTTTTATATTTAACTTTATAATGTTCATGCTTTCCATAAAAATTAACAAAATGTCTGTAATTCTACTGTTATGTGGTAGAAAGAACATGAGCTTTGAAATTAAACTGATTTGGGTCTTAATCTCAAATCAATATTTTACTCTATTGTATTATTCATGGGGCACAATATCCTATACATGATTTATAATGGAAGTTCAGGTAAGAGGTTTTAATATTTCTTTAATTTTCAGCGTATAAGTTATTACAGTTCCATAGAAGGAAATAACCCAATTGTCATTTTCAAAATCAAGAATCCTGGATGCTTATTACTTATTAATTATGGCAAATGGGTTAATTATATAACTATAAAAATGATTGAAGTTACAGCTGACAGTTGAAAATGTCTTTACAAAACAATATACCTGATTCAGTTCTCAGTGAAAACAGTTCAGGAAATTTAATTTAGGATGCCAGGTGGCACAATAGGTTAAACATTAACTTGTCTCCTCTGGAAAATTTAATTTGAATTTGGCTCTGGTCACAAATAAAATGAGTCATTTGGTACATGCCACTAAGGATACTCACAAAACCAAAATGACATTTCATTGAAAAATTACCTGTTAAGAAAAATGTCTTCAGTCACTGGGGAGTTTTCAAAAACAATAAACAAGTGCATAGGGCAAAAAGAAAGGGATCTAAGAGGCTTTCGTAAATATAGGCTTGCTGAAAAGTTGGAGGAAGGAAAGTGCTGCGATACTTATGAGCTTATATTCAGTCAGGAAGTTTTATATTTTAATCTGTACTACCTATTTATCCCATTTTCAGGATTCTAGGAGATTATTCACTGTTTTCCAAAGAAAATTTGCTTTTTTTCCTTGTCACAGGTTTAGCCAAATGTCAGTTTGTATCAAATTATCATGGATTACTGAGCTCACTGCAAGGAGCCATCTAACTGTGATTTTGAAACATATGTTTAGATCTTCCTGTTTTTCCAGGTAAATAAATAATGTAATTATAGATCACATTCTCCCCTCATTTACGGAACTAACAAAATGTTCAATTGACAGACTTCAAAGCTAATCGTACTTTAGAATTAATGCTTATTATTTTCATTGTTATATTCTTATCCAGATAACAGTCACAAGCAAGAATTTAGACAGATAATGAGATTAATAAGAGTCAAATTCCCAAATCAAACAAGAAAAGCCCAGTTATTTCATATTCACTATTGGAGAAATAGTGTACACAAATATTAAAATTATCCTAATTCGGGGCACTCCCATTCGGGACCCCTCCCACTCAGCAGCTGCAACTTCTTCTCCTGCCTTTAATAAACTATCTTTTACCAAAAAAAAAAAAAAAAAAAAAAAAAAAAGGAAAAAAAAATTATCCTAATTCTTCATGTTTCAGGTTTTTTACTGGATTCTAAATAGACACTTTTAATTCACTATTTTGGGGCCTCCAAGTCCGAGGCAATTCTGCAGTATGAGTCAGGCCATGCCCATTTTGTATTCTGCCAAAAGACCATACCTGCTAGCTGTTCTGTGACCACTTTCATGCCTCTGCCTGATGGTTGACATCTTCGAGGTCTGAATGGTCCTGGGCCACTAAGGTGTTAGGCTTGTTTCATGCTGGGGCAAACTGAAATAGTCTCTAACTTACAGTTTTACCTCAGCAGGCAACTTCTAGACCATTCCACTCTATCACTGGAGAGAGGTTATGATAAAAAATTGTAGCATGACTAGGCAATGTTAATGACAAAAAAAAATATTCACAGCATCCCTGGATTTTATTCTCAACATTACTTGCTAGGCAAATGTCCTTGCTTATCAATATTATTAAACCTTAAACCAAGGAACAAACCTTACTTTAAGACAATAGGGTCATGCAACAAGATCAACAATTACAAAAACAAAGTCATAGGACTTGCATATGTTAATTCATCCTTGCTTAGTGCAAAAATGAAAATGTATTTTTACAGAAAAGATTGTGTTGACACTCTGGCAAAACTTACTTAGGAACAACAGCCCTAAATTTATTAATATTCTCTATTCACATAGAAAGCAGAAGTCATTGCAATGGGGATGATTAAAAAAAATCCCATAATAACAAATCACAATAAACATGCACAGATATAGGGAATATACCCAATTTTTATAAAAAATGGGGGCAAATGATGAAATAAGAGTTATAAGCATAGCTTTTTTCTTTTATGTTGTCTAAAAAAAATTATCTTCCTTGTATTCTGTTAGCCTTTTACTATCTTACAAACCCTAAAAAGTAAAAATTATAGTTGGTTCTATGTGATAACATGTAGTCCTATACTACCAATGAAGGGCTTAATGTATACAAATAGTAAGGAAATTTCTCTGCAATTTTCAACTGTCATGGGTGAAATTGTTATTTTGCTTTGATTATTTTCAGACTTTAAAACCTGACTTAAGGAATCTGGCAATTATGGAAACAACGAAAGACAAAGATGGCAATATGCATTGTCTCACCTCTAAGAGAGAGGTATTCAGTTTGAGCCATTTTCAACAAAAAATTTCTTAGGCTTCTGTATGATCACATATTATTATATTAGACATTCTGGAGGCAAAAACCACTTTTCAATGCTAGGCATAAAAACTTTCAACCTACTGTCTAAATATTTTTTAATACCAAATTGAAAAGCAATTGGCAGTTGCATTAAACATTAAATCCAGGCTTAGTTTTTCAGAACTTCTTTTGTAACCTTTAAAACAGAGTTCCAAATGTTTAAGCAGAATTTTGGAAAACACTTTAAGATCAATAGTGAATAGAAAAGTAGCTGTGTAGGACTTTGACAATATATCGCCTTAGTCATATCATTATAGAAGGCATTTCTAAGGATTGAAAAGCGTATATTGTATATGAGTTGGGATTATTTGAGGTTAGCATCATAATGAGAAGATAATATTACCTCATTGCCTTTTTCTAATATTTAAAAATTTCTCAGATTTATGACCCAATTCATTAGAAACTTTAAAGACATTCTACCAATATACCTATTTTAGTGAATTTGTTTTAATACATTTCTAATTTATAAAATACACTTCTAATTTTGTACAAAAAAGGAGATAGTTGATATTTAACACAATGAGATCAGGTACTTCCTCTGCCTAAACCACTTCAGTGAATCCCCACTGCTGTTAAGATTTTTAAAAAAATCATGTATGCATATACATGGTTCTTTCAGGGTTCTTGGATATAAGCACCAAAACAACTGGCTATTTTAAGAAAGAAAAGCTAATCGTATTGGAGGACCCACACTAATATGGGTAGCTAATGGAGAATCTTGGAAGACACACAGAAACAATGCCAAGTCTGAAAGCAAGAAAATCAGAAAGGACAGAAATCATCCTTTATAAATGGTAGTCTATTACAGTCAGCATAGCCTATCAGTTATGAGTATGGACTGTGAAGCCAGTTTAAGTGGGTTTGAATCCTGGATTTGCTGCTTATACTATGTGTGCTTGTGTAAATTACTTAATCTCTCTGTGGCTCAGATTCCTTTGTAAATGGGAATAACATACCTACCTCATAAGGGTTTGTATTAGGTGACGGATATCTATGCTCTGATAACAAACAACTCCCCAAATCTCACTATCTTTAAAATAAAGATTAATTTCATGCTCATGGTACATGTTCCATATGGGTTGGCTGAATAACCGTTCTGTGTTGGTGTCTTCACTCGTATATCGAGGCTGAAGAAGGAGCCATTCTCTGGAATATTGTCAATGACCATAACACAGGTAAAAGAGGGCCAAAGGGTATCATATGAACAACTCGTTAATAGGACTGAAAGTGACATGCTTCACTTCTTTTTACAGCTCACTGGCCAAAACTGATCACTTGATTACACCGAACATCAGGGAGCGCAACCCTTCTATGAGTCCGGAATTTGTGGCAAAAAGCGTCAATGACTAATAGAAGTTTCTAAAGTAGTTAATATTTGTACAACCCTTAGGGCTGGGCTTGGCACATAGTCTATAGATCTATATGTGTACTTCCTAAATAAAATAAATAGCTGGGGTATTTTCTTTGTCTGGACACAGTCACAATTGACTTTAATAAATACCAGCAATCTTATTGCCTTCACATCATTCATTTCACATACAACACTCAAGGCTGAACTTCTGATAATTTCACATGCCTTTGCTGTTGTTAGGTACCATTTCCCTCAGTTGCCATAGTGAGAAATGAAACAAATATACATGTTGTTTTCTCTTTTACCAGTGAAAGGATGGTTCAATGTTAATAGCACCCCAAACCATGAAATGTTTATACAGTTATTCTTTTGGATGCCTATACTTCCCTCACACATTCTTCTACCTACACTACATTTCTAAAAATAATATCCTGCAAATATACCTAATTTCCTCCACAAAGGGAAACAATCTAAAATCTCATCAGTTATTGCAGACAGCTCCAAGAGTCAAGGTGTGTAAGCCCAAGACTTGTAGGTGACACCTTTTATTTCATTAAGTCTACCTAATGGTAGACTCAGTAAAAGTGATTTATAAATACTAGTGGAAAAAAGGGAGAAAAGAAGGAAAAATCCAAGCAAAAACAATCATCCTCTCTTTCTTCAGGCATAGCCCCCTTCTGTCATGGAGCCACAGTTGGTATTTATGACTTTAAACTCTATTGCCAATTCATTATTACTTTTGCCTTTAGCAATGTTTGGTTTTTTGTTTGTTTTTGTTTGTTTGTTTCAACTTAGAAGGATGACTCAATATTCTTGTGGGAGCTGAGCCTGACAGTGATCCAACTTTTAATGGATTGCAATAGTGTTCCATTACCTTTTATCACTGAACAGGTGACATTAGGGGAGTCTCCGGTTCCACTCATGCTTCAATTCATTCAATATGTGTTTGTTAAGTGACTAATATACTCTAGGTACTGTTCTATACAGTAGGAAACATTGGTGAGCAAAACAGACAAATATCTTTGTCCTTGAGTCACTTACATTCAAGCATGAAGTAACATATAATAAATATTGAACACAAGTAATTTTATATAATGATAGCATGTAATAAATACGAAAAAGAATATGCAGAGCAGAATAAGGAGGGCTAGAGTGGGGATATTATAACCCAGTGTTCCTTAAAACAGATCCACTGCCCACAGCAATTCTGCAATCTTCAGTTTGGGATTGTTCTCTAACTCTTCTTACCCGTGAAGAAACCCAAATGCACAAGTAGCAGTATCAGTTTTTAATTGTTTCAATTACATTTTTAAAAAGTGGATCATTTGGTTTTCTAAGGGCAGGCACCATGTCAAACTCCATGCTAGGAGACCTGACATATGAGTTCTAGCTACACGAGAAAGATTACATGCATAGAGATCATTTACCAATCCTCAGGACAGAACCCAAACCTAAAAATGATGGACTCTTTGTGCTGGAGAAATTAATTTGTAATAGAAATTTCATCATTCTAGAATACCAGCTATTTCTTGATGGTCAGTTAACTGACAGGGCCAATGAAGCATAGTTTTGAATTTTACTTTTTCCATGACACTTTTCCTTTGAAGCAATGATATCATCATACCAAGAGGGTAGATCAGGCATTTACCTCGTCTATGAATGTTTGTGCTGGTATAAAATGATGAGCAGAAAAAATAAATCTAAATCTAGAATACATGTCTCTTCCATGCCTCCTCAATAATGGAACACATCCAATGTCGTAAGCTTGATACTGGGTATCTAGTTGGATGCACCCTTTGTGGTATTTTATTGAATTGGGGGCTTTGGGATGGTGACTGTTACTGGAAAATTGGGTTCTTCTATGTGGCACAGCGAGGTCAGCACTAAATGAGTGGAAGACTGTGATGTTGAACTGATGGAGATTGTTTCTTACTATCAAATGCCCACTTTGTTTAGTAACCAATAGAACAGTCAGGTGATTAGAATGAGACAGAATGACATACAAATACCAAGGGATCTGGTGTCTTTGATTGAGTTTCCATTTGAGAGAGGGGCTTTTATTAAACATTCAGATAGAACAAAAATATTTCTGCACTCTAGGCCTACTCTAAAAGGGCCAGAAACATTGCTCTTACCCCAAACCACTTGTTAAAAGAATCTGGTTCCTCCCAAGTCATTGAAGGCTTTCAGCAGTGTCCATTCGGTCGTCTGTGGTAATGGGATCCATGTGCACAATTGTTGTCTGATATGGTGGCCACCACACACATGGAACTTCTGATCACTTGCAATACAATACGTGTGACTAAAGAGATAATTTTTTGAACTTTAGGTGAAGCTTAAATAGCCACAGGTAGTTTGTAGCTCCTGCATTGGGCAGTGCAGCAGCCAAACCATTAATCACATACCTTGTTTATATTTCTACCTCAAGCTTTTTTAATATAGTATAACAAGTTTTAGTTAGGAAGAGTTCTCTACTTCACTGAGGGCCAATTCTTCCCTGTTCTACCCCAGGCGTATTGCTGGTAAGTGGAGGAGCTGCTTACGCAAGGTATGTCAGCTACACAATGATGAAGCCAGCAGTGGAAGCCAAGCAGCCTTTTCTCTAGAGACCGTGCTCTGCTCTCCACCCAGTACTGTCCTGCCTCTAGTCTACCTAGGTGCTTCAGTCAGAAACTTGAGAGTCACATTGACCCTTCTCTGTCTCAAATCCTACATCTACTTGGTCATATATTCTTGTCAATTATACCTCTAAAGTCCTCCCTCTTTTTCCACTATTTCAAGCCTCAGAACTTCTCTCCTGGATTTAAAAGCAGACAGCTCTACATGTATGTATCGATAGTACCCCTCATCGTGCCATGTACATAGGAAGAATGGATGCATGTCTTTGAATGCTTCATATGTTAGCGCTCTCCCTGCAGTATTACTCCATCTCCAATTAACCCTCCAGCTGCCATCGGAATAATTTTCTGTAAAAAAAAATCTGATTATGTACCATTCCTTAGCATATCATACAAGTCCGGCGTTATCTAACTTCTACCACTTTACCTCTCTGGAGTCATTCTCTATTAATCTTTTCACTATTCAGCCTACCTCCTGTCGGCTTCTCAACTGTTACCTGGGGATCTAATATAAAGTCATTCTATTACCCTAGCCTATGCCATTTGCACTTTTCTTTCTCTGGAACATCCTTGACTACTCTTACTTAAATTTAAGACTGCTTAAATGATTCTAACACTAGTTTCTATTTACAGAAGATCTGCTTTGCACCAGCCCCTGGGCCTATATTTTAAATCCTTGCAACAATTCTTGACATGTATGAGGCCACTGAGGCTCAGAGAATTGATGTCATGTGCCTGAGTTCACACAGTGAGCTGCCAGGTTTCAATTTTTAGTCAAAATATAGCCCCTTTTCTGTACCATTCTGCTTTAGACAATTAACTCCTTGAAGTTTTCCCTTACACGTACCAATTATCTTCAATTAGGATGTATGCTTGCCTGTATTAAGTAGCCTTTCTATGTTCTCTATAGCACTGTACTACTTTTTATAATTCTATTAAATTGTTTTGCAACTGTTTATTTCTTGTCTAAAGAATATTTTATTATCTTTGTATCTTGGCCCGATGGTAATAATTCAATAAACATTTGCAGAATGAATAAATGAATTAATGAAGTTCACAATATCTACCTATTTTTATATCTGTAATAATTTTTCTAGCATTTCCACACCCTCTAGATACTAAAAGGCAGAGAAAATAGGGTTTAAACCCTCCATTACCTCACTTCATTTATTTTTTTACATGAAAATAATCTCTTTACATTAATTTTAATTACCTACTGTTTTGCATTTTTATAATTGATGAATGTCAGATTCACTCCTTTTCCCCAATTCAATACTGTAATGGGAGATTTATCATTGGTGATTATACATTGCATAGTGTATAATGCAAGGCATTATGTGTTTTTATCTCACTTGTATGCATGGAGACTTAGAGATGTGTTTCACCCCCAGAAAGTACTTAATAAATATTTGTTGAAGATTGCACCACAAATTACACAAATAGCCAAAGCAATCTAAAGAGAGATGAAGAAAGATGGAGGCAACAATTTCTCGAATTTCAAACTATATTACAGAGCTATATTAATCAAAATAGTATGATATCGACATAAAAACAGACATACAGATCAAGGCAACAGAAAGTGTCCAGAATAAACACATGCATGTATGGTCAATTAATTTATGACAAAGCCGCCAAGAATATACAATGGGGAAAAGACAGTCTCCTCAATAAATGGCGTTGGAAAAATGGACAGCCACATGCAAGAGAATGAAACTGGACTATCTCACATCATACACAAAAATTAACTCAAAATGGATTAAACACTTGAAGACCTAAAACCATAAAACTCCTAGAGAACACATAGGTAGTAAGCTCCTTGACATAGGTCTTGGTAATGATATTTTGAATCTGACACCAAAGCCAAAACAATAAAAGTAAAAATAAACAAGTGGGACAATATCAAACTCAAAAGCTGCACAGTAAAGGAGAGTCTTAACAAGATAAAAAGTCAACCTATTGAATGAGAGAAGGTATTTGCAAATCATATATCTGATAAGGGGCTAATATTCATAATATATTAAAAAATGTAATTCTATAGCAAAAATCAAATAAACAATAGAATTAAAAAATGGGAAGATATGAGTAGACATCTTTCCAAAGAAGACATACAGATGGCCACCAAGTCCATGATACAATGCCTCAATATCACTAATCATCAAGTAAATGAAATCAGAACCACAATGAAATATCACCTCCCACCTGTTAGAATGGCTATAATAAAAATGACAAGAACTAACAAGTGCTGGTGAGGATGTAGAGAAAAGGGAACCCTTGTGCACTGTTGGTGGGAATATAAATATAGCCAGTATGGAAAAGAATATGGATGTTCCTAAAAAAAGTTAAAAATAAAATTACCATATGATCCAGTAATTCCATTTCTTGGTGTTTATTTGAAGAAAATGAAAACACTAACTCAAAAAGATATATGTATCCTTGTGTTAACTACAGCAATTTTTATAATTGCCAAGTTATGGAAACAACCTAAATGTTCATTAATGCATGAAAGGATAAAGAAAATGTCACCCCCCCAACACACACACACTGTGCATTATTCAGCCATAAAAAAGAATGAAATCTTGCCATTTGTGATGAGATGGATAGATATTGAAGGCACTATGCTAAGTGAAATAAGCCAGAAAGAGATAGAAAAATACCATATAATTTCATTTATACGTAGGATCTAAGAAACAAACAAACAATCTGAGCTTATGGATACAGAGAACAGATTGGTGGTTGCCAGAAGAGGGAGTGGGAAGTAGGTGAAATGGGTGAAGGGGATCAAAATGTGTAAACTTCCTATTATAAAATAAAAATGACATGGAGATATAATGTATAGCCTAGGGACTACAGTTAATAATACTGTACTGTATATTTAAAAGTTTTTAAGAGAACAAATCTTTAAAGTTTGCATCACAAGAAGAACATTTTTTTAACTATGTATAGTGATGAATGTTAATTAGACTTATTGTGGTGATCATTGCCAAATACAATTGTTCCTCAGTATCGTTGGGGGATTAGTTGCAGGATCCCCCACAGATACCAAAATCCACTCAAGTACCTTATATAAAGTAGCAAAGTATTTATATGTAACTTATGTACATCTTCCCATATACTTTAAATCATCTCTATATTACTTTTAAAATTGAATACTGTTTAAATGCTATGTCAATAGTTGTTATACTGTATTGTTTAGAAAATAATGACGACAAAAATAAGTTTGTACATGTTCACTACAGACACAACCATCATAGGCCTAATTACATTGTGTAAGTCAGCAATGATGTAACAATTTTTTTGAAACTTTCAATCTGAGTTTCATTGAATTCGAGAATGCAGAACCCATGGATATGGAAGACCAACTGTATATACAAATATTGAAACCAATGTAATGTTACTCGTCAATTATATCTTTATACTTGAAACCAGTGTAATGTTATATGTCAATTACATCTTTTAAAAGAAAACTATGAGAGATAAAATATGTATAACCAAAGAAGTGTTTCTTGGAGAAATGAACAAATGCAAGAATTAATTATTTAAATATGTGGATGAAATTTGCCTGCATTTACTTGAATATAAATAAAATTTTCTCTCTCAAAAGCCCTGGAGAATGAAAAATTCTCCTCTATGTTTCTGGTTGAATGGAATTGTAGTTGTATTCCAGAATATGAAAGGACCAAATGTGTCAATTATCCTATAGTGTTTTAAAGCTTTCTGCCAGCTTTAGAATCGAAATCCTTTTGCATTTACACATTACATTCCTTCTCCAGTTCTTTCCCTTAGGAAATTCCTCCCAAAATATCAATGCTGGTATATAATATGTTATGAAAAATGCAGCCTTTTTCTTTTCAACGACATTATATCTATGCACTTACTGGTCACAGTTATAAAATTACATTTTTCGATTTTTGCTAGAGCTAGTTTAATTATTAGACCAATCCAAATTTCATTTGCAACATGCTATGGAGAGAAAGTATTGCATTTAAATATTTTGTTATAGTAATCTTTTCTTATGTATATATTTATTTATTTATTTTTGCAATTAGCCATGGAGATTATCTATAAAGAGATATTTTTACATGGATACAGGCTATAAGAGTTAAATTTCATTTTAATTCATGTCATCCATTTATTCATTCAACACATATTTACTGAGTATCTACAATATGCCTGAAATAAGGATATCACCGCCAAATGGTGAAAAACATGAAATTTAAAAAAAAGTTACGACTAATGTCAATTGGTATATAACAGTTACTTATTGACTTCTAGTTTAATTTCTATAAAAAGAATAGCTTAACTCTAATATATAATAAAAAAATGTCCACATGAACCTTAATATTCATTTCAGAAAGTATTCTTCACCTTTTAATTTGTTGGAAATTTCTACATTTAAGTCTCACTCAACTCCTCAGAAACTGTCAAAGTGTAATTATAGCATTTTAGAGTTGCAGCTAATCTTAGAGCAAATCCAGCCACAAAGCTCTTTAAAATGGAGTTTCACTGAGGTTTAATGATTGGCCTATTTCCTCAGTTATTAAAGGTGGAGAGAGCATAGAGCTCAAGTAAAATGATTCTTAATTCATCCTCTTTTTATGACACCATGCTGTATATTTTCTACCATAGGAACTCAGCTTTCTTACATAACAGCACTTAGATGTTAATATACAGGATAAAATTAACTTCTATATTATTAGAAACTGCTATTTACTGAAATTTATTTGCTCTTCTTCCTGGGCACACCAACTGATTATATTCCTTAGGCTTTCTTGTGGTTAGGTGTGAGCATGTCACTGAGTTCTAATGGACAGAATAAAGTGGAAGGACTATGTGCCATATCCCGGACAAAGGTCAAAAAAGATGGATGGGCCAGCTCCATACTCTTTTCCTCTCCAATGTCTGGATGTAAATGATAATGAGAATCTACAGTGTAGTAGGACCACAGATGGAAGATCCTTGGTCTCCTAATTAGCATTTAAAGAAGAGCTGCCTGGAGATCAGGTTTCACCTCTTGCACTAATAAGTGAGTAAGACATAAACTTCTCTTGAGCTTGAGTTACTAAAATGTCATTGATTGATTTGTTTCTGCAGCTCTACATTACATCTCTTTTGGTATTCCTACTGACTTCTCAGAATCTGAATATTTAAGCACCCAAACTGATTATTCCAATGAAAATTTATGCAGGTGCTCTTGTAAGGCTAACTAAGAGAGAAAACTGATTTTCATATAAAAATGAGTATATAGGTGTAATTTTAAGTATAGAGATAGTTCTATTCAGGCATATTTGCTATTCCATGACTAATTGATAACTAAGAAGTTTTAAAGCAGTATTTCTACATAATAAGTACCAGTGTAGGCCTAGGAATTTGTTTTTATTTTCTGTTTTGGATCTAATCAACTCTTATGATACTGTCACTGTATGTCTGCCAATAAATGAAGAACTTTTAATTACTTTTCTCAAATGATAAAGAATACAGTAAGGTTATGTTTCTGGTTTTGTAATCACATTCATTGAAAAAAACAAATGCACAAGCACTGATGTTTTCTAGCGGTTCTAGTTCATAAATATTTTAGTCTGTATGTCTTCATAAATTATACAAATTCTGCATATGGCACATTTTTCTACAGTGGTAGAGATAAGTACATATATCAGTTTTCAAAAATTTATTTTCTATTACAGTGAACAATGAAGATGTAAAATATATATGTGCATTTACACGCATTATATTATAGTATATACAGCACATAAAATACAACACATGTGTATATATGTATATACTATATGTATGCATATATGTACATACGCTACAAGACACTTTCCTGGGTAGAAATGTTTCACAGTATTTATTTGTTATCACACATGAATATACATCATGCTGTTTTGAGCTCATATTTCAAAAAGTCAATGAAATAGTGTTAAAACATAATATCGCTACTCACTTGAATATTTCCTTATAAAGACATTCTTGTGAAAATTTAAAAATTTGAAAAGTTTAAAATAGAAAATTCAAATGTGTAATATCTTGAAATACATGCATATCTAAAAAGTAATATTAGGTTATTGTTAATATTATTTGAGTTTGTTGAGGAAAAGCATAAAGGCAGATGTACAGAGTTCGATGAGTAATAAGCCTTATTCTTCGGAAACAGTTATCATTGTCATTATTTAGCACATTTTGTTTGGTTATTCATTAGATAATTTTAATAAATATAATAATGTAAGAAGTACCAGCAAAAAAGGAAAAAAAAAAAAAAAGCACCAACAAATTCACCACTGAAAACCTGACTCCGCTTGCCAAGTTGGCCCATGTTTAGTTTTTAGCTGTTTTTGGTCCTCTTTATTATATTTGTTTTTATATAATGATTTTGTTTTTCTTTTATTGTGTCTCTTGTTCTACTTCTTCTGGGTGTATTCTATAGTAATTTTTGCAGATGCATGTTGAACTTATTCATTTTGATGCTTCTTACCTTTCTAATATAAATATTAAAGGCTTTAAGAAAGTTATCCACAAAGCATGGGTTTTGCTGAATTCTACCGGTTTTATAAGTACTATTTTCATAATCATACATTTCTAAGAACATTATAATCAGCTTAATTGAGGTGTATGTTACATACAGTAACATTCATCAACTTTTACATACAGTAAAATCCATCAAGTGAATCACAGGATAAATTTTGAGACAAATGTATATATTCATATAACTACCACCAAAATCAAAATATAGAATATATCCCTTACCTCAAAAAGTTACATCATGTTCTTTTGCAGTAGGTCCCCTCCACATACCCAGTACATTGCTGACAATTATTATTAAAATCCTCTCTGTGGAATTTTATATAAGTGGAATTATATATGATTTTTTTCAGGCTTCTTTTACTTAGCATCATACTTTTAATATTCATCCTTATTGTTGTGGAATAAACAATTTGTTCCCTTTGTATAGATTTGCCACATTTGTTTATCAATTCATCAGTTAATAGACATTTTTATAGTTTATAGTTTGTGGACATTATAAATGAAATTTTATGAATATTCATGTATAAGTCACTGAGTAAATACGTTTACTTTTCGGTAAATATGTAAAAGTGGGATTTGTGCATTTATGTTTATAAGAAACTGCCAAAGTATATTTTAAGAGACAGATGAGGTTTCCAGGTTTTCTACGTTCTGACAGACACTTGATATTGCCAGTTTCTTTCACTTTAGCCTTAGTAGTATGTTCACAGTGTTGTGTCATTATAGTTTAATTTTAATTTCCCAAATGATTAATGGTGTTAAACACATTTTTATGTGCTGTTTGGGCATTTGTGTATCTCCTTTTGTCTATTTGTATTTAAATTTAAATTAACTAAATTTAAGTAAAATTTAAAAATTAAATTCCCTAGTCACACTTACCACATTTCAAGTGCTTAATAGCCACATGTGAAAATGCAAGCTATAAAATGGGAGAAAATATTTGAAAACATTTATCTGATAAAATATTTTAATATAGAATATACAGAGAAATTTTATAATTCAATAATGAGAGAATCATCCCACTTTAAACAACAGAAAATGTTTTGAAAGGCTACTTCACATTAGAAGCTTTATTCATATCAATTTCTTTCTTTCACTTAGTTTTTGTTGTTATTTATTTATTTAAGAAGCACAGATTTTCTAATAATTTTACTTTGACATATTTTGGCCTTGACTCCTCCAGGTTAATTTTTGTAGATACAAAGATAGACCCTTTCAATAGACAGATCAAGTCTGCTTTTATTTCAGGAAATTAAAAATATTTAGCTCTGTTGTATTATTTTGTTTTGTTATTAGTCCTTCTAATCTTAATTGCAGGTATGTTGGATCTTCTGTGCCTACATACTGTTTTTCATATCTTAATCTATTTTTTTTTCAAACTTTATTTTTGTTCCCTTTACATTTTATATTCATGTTCTCTATATCTATCACTGTAAATTCAGTTATATTTATTCTCCACTAGGCATTTTTATCTTAATACTTATTTGTTAGTTGATTTTATGATTTTCTTTAATTTTCTGAATCATGTTGTTTTCCATTAACATTTTATTTTTGAATATGTAGTTCATTGTGGTGTACTTTATCTGCAACATTTAATTAGGTTTAATTTATATTGATGTTATATACCAGTTTTCCTCTGCTTCATGGTTTGCAGAAATTTTTCAGCTGAAAAATTGTAATTGTACTTTATCTTTTCTTCTCACAGTAGTTTTTTTTTTTTAAATGAATGATGAGCTCCTTTTACTGTTGTTGATAAACTTAACAGTATTTTTCTGGACCAGCAATAATAGATTATTATGTGCACAGAAGATATGAGTTTGGGTGATTTACTCTATTTGTTCAAAATTATCTTCTTTGGAGTGAAGGGAAGTTTATTTAATAAATAGTGTGTGGGGAGAGGTTAATTTTATTATTATTATTATTTTATATAACCTACTGAACTCAGTTGCTCCTAGTCTAACAGTTATTTATTAGACAATTTGGGAAGGTCCTGACAGCTCCAAAGAGCTAAAGGAGTAGAGAGCAAATGAGCCCTAGGGTGAAGACACAGAGTCACTAGAAAAACATGGACAATTCATCTTTACTACCTAGAATCAGAAAAGGCTTTATCTTCAACCTTTTCCCACAACCCCCCGCCCCCCTCACACACACACATACACACAAAACACTTGGAGGAGATCCATTTTAGATTATAATTTATCAGCCCCGTAAATTTAGGAAGGGAGGGTGGGGAAGCACTGCCTAAATTAAGTTATTTTCACCTATTTTAATCAGAATTGCATAGGGCTTCAGGTTTCTTTCCTGATAAATCCTTGACTAGTGCTCTAAATCATTGCCAATGTCAGGCAGACATTGTGCCCCAACGCAGTGGCAGGGAGAAGCAAGAACAAAATCCCAGAGTTCTTTTTATTTTTATTTTATCATTCTGCAGCAATATCTTGTCCCAAGCCAAAAAATTCTATTCGCTGTCCTCCATCTCCACTCCCTGACACAAGATGCACACACTAGTTCAAAACAGAACCAAGAAACTTTCTGTGGTTTTACCATTTATGGCTGTTTTCTCTTTGCTGTCCCACATTGATCTTGCAGGAGGGAACTGGCCAAATTGAGAGCACTAAAATGGTGCTCTTACAAAGTAAAGACTTTAAGTCCATGCAACGTTTATGAAGGATTCCTGCAACTGGCATAATTTTGAAACTTTTATGAGAACAACTTATTAGAATTTAGTTTCATAAAAGAAATTCATTGTGGAGGTGAACCTTACAAATTTTGGAATTTTCATCTTTCCATTGATTTCAGATTTTAAAAAAAAAGATGTTTACTTCACCAACATATATGCTTTAGTAGGGATTCTTGACAAATTTTAAATTGTATTTTCCATGAAAAGAATAAATTATGGGCTAAATTTTTAAGAGTACAATTAGAGGTAGATGCTTTCTGGAGACTCTGAAGTCAAATTTTGTTTTACTGAGGCACAAAATAAACTGTAAAGTAACTGCACTTACTCTTCATATGATATTTTGTGTAACAAGTAATTTGAAATTTGGATCAAAATATTAAATAACAGCATATCAGGCATAAAGATATATCACCAGATAGTTATTTAATTTAAAATTTGTTCTTAAGATAAAATTAGAGTTTTGTGATTTTTGGTTTGTTTTTGATGTTCTTTAAAGAAAGGCCTTAAGTCCTTTGTTTTATAAGTCAAACACTTAGAGATGTAAATATAATAAAAGATGGCAGTAATTTAATATATATATGTAAATATATGCCATTTTCCTCTTATATCCATGCATGGTGAATGAGAAAATACTATCGTAGAGGAAAACTGGAAGACAGGAATCTGGCACTGATCCATAAAATTGACTAGAAAATGTACCTCTTTGGAATCTCCATGTATATAATAGACACACAACCATCTCTGAACTTCCTTGGTAGAATTCTTGAATGAAAGATTTAATTAAAAAACAAACAAAAAATAGTTACCATTCTCTTAGAAAGCTCCTCAAGGCTAGTTTTAGAGACATTTTATACAACTTAAACAGGATGGGTTGAAACTTTTCAATAAAGTAAAGATTACTTTTTTATATATACCTGCTATTCTGAAATACAGAATTGTGATATGATAAAAGACTGGGGCGAGTATAGAGCTTTTATAGACCATAGAACAATGTCGGCTACCTTTCATAGAGCCATATATCTCTATTTAATAATCCATTCTCTAAGGGCCTTGGGATTTCAGATAAATTTAAATAAATCAGCCTTGATTTTTCAGACAGAATTAGAGAACCTCTGATTTATGGGCCACTCACACTTGTACCTGTTATAGTGTAATGACAAAGTAGGAGGCAATTTTAGATAAATGTCAGCCAAGATTACAGTTAAAACTCATGCTCAATTGGGTCTTGTCTTGTCTGAGCGATATGCTCTTTGTAGCTTTGTTTTATCAATGCATAAAGCGTCACTTATATTTTACAGAACCTTTCAACATTTATTACTTTCACAAAGGAAAAAATATATAAAAATTGAAAAGTTCTTTGCAATGATTTAAAGCCTATAGTAAAACTTAAAAGACAAAATCAAAATATTATTCTATCTGGTGCTCTCTCACCCCTGTTTAAAAAAAAATCCTTATTTTCATTTTTTAAAATGATTGGCGACAAAACTGGAAACCAGTAACTCTAAGATAAAATGTTATTGACATTATTGTCATATTGAAATACTCTGAAGTTGACTGGCTAGGTTTATTTCCACTATAGTTTGTTTCCTCTTCAGTATATGTAATTTTAAATTGGATATAATTAAGAGAAGATGGAGAAATTAATTGTTTCTCAATTTGTAATAGTAAACAAAGTAGTTAGCTGAACTTTCCACCCTTGTTAGTAAAGATACGTTATTGTCTCTGTTCATAAAATCAGACTGGATATGAATGAAGTAAGGCAGTGACCTTCAAAAATTTTATACTAAATTCTACAATTAATACAAATTTTGGAAAATAAAGAAATATATAAAAAAGAAAAGTAATGTTATCTCTAATTGCACGTTCCAGCTCTGAAAACCCTCAGCATATTGAAAATTATTTTGGCGTGTTAACCTCTAGGATTCTCTATGTATATATACATATTTCTTTATAAAACTGTAACAATATTTATGATTAAATATGTTATATATCTTACATTTGATCTTTTTAAACTATTTAAAAATTATTTTCCCATATTATTTAATATTCTTTCACAGAATTTTCATATCTACATCACAGTATATAATATATCGGCAGCATTATTTAACTCTTTGTTGATTGTAATAAACATGATTCTCCTCCACTATATAAAGCACAAATTAGTGGGTTGAATATACTATCAGTTGAAGAAGACATAGCTTTTGCTGAAGAGTCAGCCATCTGAATAAATAAGAGAAAAGGTAAAGAAGAAAAATGTTATGAAAACCAGAACTGGAAACCAATAGTGACCACAAAAATAAAATAAATTAAGAAGTCCCAAATAGAAAAAAAATATATCAATGGATCCACATTTCATATTTTACTGAATTGAGTTAAATTTTTTGTATTATTTTTATGTCCTGAACTAATTAACTTACTAATTTTAAGCCATATATATATATATATATATATATATATATATATATATATATATTCAGTATTTCAATGCATTAGTGTATTTTAATTCAAATATAAATCTTCCTTATGATTATGCAATTTGTATTATATTCTAGATGTGACATACAAATTAACATTACTTACACATTATAGTATCTGATTAGACATACATAGAAAAAAACCTCTTTCCCATTTTGTAGTTCTCATAGAAGGGTGAAAATTTTAGGAAAAAAATTAATAGCCTTTTAAGAAATACATTTCTGCCATTTAACATTGCTCTTCCAGTTAAATGACATAGGGAGGCAGAAACAGTAATTGATTTAAAGCATGCAAATTCACTCATAAAAGTGATTTTCAATACAGCTGTATTTGATGGAAAAGAAATTAATCTGGTACTGAATAGCATGAAGAGAAGAAAACTTGTGCATTTTATTGCAAATATCATTGGGTATTTGGTTTTATTTTTTAGGGTTTGGAGTTGTAAATACATTGGCTCACAAAAAGTAAAATAGTAATGATAGAATTTTGAAAACTTTATAAAAATACAGCAGATAAAAATAAATCCATATAGAACATTCCATCTAAAAGTGGCAGAATACACATTCTTCTGGAGTGCATGTGGAACTTTCTCCAGGATAGATCACATATAAGTCCACAAAATAACTCTTAATAAATTTAAGAAGATTGAAATCATGTAAAGTACCTGTTCTAACCACAATGGTATGAAATTAGAAATCAATTACAAGAAGAAAACTGGAGAATTCACAAATATATGGACATTAAACAACATACTAGTGAACAACAAATGAGTCTACAAAAAACATTTAGCAAAATACATTGAGACAAATGAAAGTGGAAATACAGCATGCCAAAATTTATGGGTTGCAGGAAAAGCAACTCTATGAAGAAAGTTCATAATGATAAATGATAAATCTCAAGAAAGAAGGAAAATCTCAAATAAACTTTACATCTCAAAGAACTAGAAAAAGAACAAACAAAGCCCAAAATAAGAATAACATAGGAAACAACAAAGATCAGAGTGGAAATAAACGCAATAGAGACTAAAAAGACAATAGATAGTATCAATGAAACTAAGAGCTGGTTCTTTGAAAAGATAAACAAAATTTACAAACCTTTAGTTAGATATAACAAGAAAAAAACTGACAGAGGGCTCAAATAGATAAAATCAGAAATGAAAGAGGACAAATTTCAACTGATACCACAGAAATACAAAGGTTCATAATATACCATTATGAACAATTATATACCAACAAATTGCACAACCTAGAAGAAGTGGATGAATTCCTAGAAACATACAATCTACCAAAACTGAATCATGAAGAAATAAACCCAATAGACCAATTACTAGTAAAGAGATTGAATCAGTAATCAAAAACCTTTCAATAAACAAAACTCCAGGATGAGATGGTTTCGTTGGTGGATTCCACCAAACAATCAAAGAAGAATTAATACCAATCCTTCTCAAAATCTTCCAAAAAATAAAAAGGAGGGAATACTTCCAAACTTGTACAGATTCATTATTACCCTGATACAAAAACCAGGAAAGGATGCCACAAGAAAATTACAGGCCAATTGCCTTGATGAACATAGATGCAAAAACCATCAAGAAAATACTCGCAAACTGAATTCAATATATTAAAAGGACCATATACCATAATCTGGTAGACTGTAATCCAGGGATGAAAGGATGGCTCACCATCCCCAAATCAATAAATGTGATATACCATATTAGCAAGATGAAGGATAAAAACTGTGTGATCAATACATAGGTGCAGAAAAATAATATGACAAAATTCAAAGTCCACAAAATAGGTAGAGAGGGAACATATCTCAACATAACAAATACCACATATGATAAGGTCACAGCTAATAGTATACTCAATGATGAAAAGTTGAATGCTTTTCCTCTAAGATCAGGAACAAGACAAAGATGCCCACTCTCACCACTTTAATTCAACATAGTATTAGCCAGAGCAATTAGGGAATAAAAAATAAATAAATAAAAGGCATCCAAATTAGAAAGAAAAAAGTAAAACTGTCACTATTGTTATATGAAATGAGACTATATATAGAAAACCCTAAAGACTCCACCAAAAAATCTATTAGAATAAACCGACAAATTCAGTATATTTACAAAATACAAAATCAATATAAAAAATGGTTACATTTCCATATACTAATAGCATACTATCAGAAAGAGAAATTAAGAAAATAATCCCATCAATTGTATCAAAAAGAATACAATGCCTAGGAATATGTTTAACCAAGGAGGTGAAAAACCTGTAAGTTGAAAATTGTAAGACATTGATCAAAGAAATTGAATAAAATAAAAATAAATGGAAATCAATTTCTTGTTAATGGATGGGAAGTTTAATATTGTTAAAATATCCATCTACCCAAAGCAATATACAAATTCAATGCAATCCCTAACAAATTCAATGACATTCTTCACAGTAATAGAATAAATATTCCTAAAATTTGTATGGAACCACAAAAGATCTCAGATAGTCATAGTAATCTAAAGAAAGAAGAAAAAAGCTGGACATCATGCTCCCTGATTTCACCTATATTACAAAGCTATAGTAATCAAAACATGTGTGGTATTGACATAAAAACAGACACAGATCAACGGAACAGAAGAGAGGACCTAGAAATAAAGCCATTCACATATGGTCAACTAATATATGACAAAGCAGCCAAGGATATACAATGGGAAAAGACAGTCTCTTCAATAAGTAGTGCTGGGAAAACTGGACAGTCACATGCAAAAGAATGAAACTGGACCACTATCATATACCATACACAAAAATAATGGATTAAGGACTTGAATGTAAGACCTGAAACTGTAAAACTCCCAGAACAAACATAGGTGGTAAGCAGGTCTTGGTGATGATTATTTTAATCTGACATAGGTCTTGGTGATCATTTTCTACGTCTGACACCAAGCAAAAGCAACAAACTTAACAATAAACAAGTGGGGCAACATCAAACTAAAAAGTTTCTACACAGCAAAGAAGATCCTCAACAAAACAAAAAGGCAACCTACCAAATGAGAGAAGGTATTTGCAAGTCATATGTCTGATAAGGGGCTAATATCCAAAATATGTAAAAACGCATATAACTCTATAGCAAAAAAACAATCCAATTAAAAAATGGGAAGAAAATATGAATAGACATTTTTTTCCAAAGAAGACACGGCCACTAGGTCCATGACAAAATGGCTCAATATCACTAATCATCAAGTAAATGCAAATCAAAACCACAATAGATATCATCTTATACCTGTTAGTATGGTTATCATCAAAAAGTTAACAAATAAGAGGTGCTGGCAAGGATGCAGAGAAAAGGGAACCCTTGTGCACTGTTGGTAGGAATATAAATGCAGCCACTATGGAAAAGTGTATGGTATGGAGGTTCCTAAAAAGAAAAATAAAAATAAAAAATAAAAAAGAACTACCATATGATCCAGCAATTCCACTTCTTGGTATTTATTTGAAGAAAATAAAAACACTAACTCAAAAAGATATATGTGTCCCCATGTTCACTGCAGCAGTTTCACCAATAGCGAAGATACAGACACAACCTAAATGTCCATCCATGCACGAAAGGATAAAGAAAATGTCACACACACACACACACACACACAGTAGTATTATTTAGCCAAATAAAAAGAATGAAATCTTGCCATTTGTGATAACATGGATGGACCTCGAAGGCATTATGCTAAGTAAAATAAGTCAGACAGAAAGACAAATATTTTATGATCTCACTTACATGTCGACTCTAAAGAAACAAAGAAACAAACAACAACAAAGAACACTCCGAAGCTCACAGATACAGAGAACAGATTAGTGGTTGCCAGAGTCAGGGAGGAGAAGATGGACAAAACTGGTGAAGGAGGTCAAAAGAAGATACAAATTTCTATAAGTTATCAAATAAATAGGTCATGGGGATTCAACATACAGCATGACAAGTATAGTTAATAATAGTATATTGCATATTTGAAAGTTGCTAAGGGAGTAAATCTTAAAATCCTTTTAAACATTTGCCCCAAATGAGACAGCTAAAATGGGAATTCAACTCCAAGGCTCTCATTATTGAGATAACTGTTCAAGGCCCCTTGAATCAAAAAGGAAAGAGAGAAACCACAAAAGTATGAGAGGAGTGTGGCGTCAAAGTGGGAGAGTTTAAGCATGATAAAGTTGCATTCATTGTCTTCCTCTTTCTACTAGAAGAGCATTTCCAGTTATAACTGAAAATGAATTCCAACTTCTTTGAATGCATTTTAATGACTTATTTACATAATAATAATGATCTGTACTCCGCATTCTGTCAGTTCAATCTATCTTTGATTACAAGCATATAGAGGTTCACAATCAAATCTATGTATGAGTCACTTTGTACAATACACTTTGTCTTCATAACTCCCCAAATATATTTTTGAGCAGTGAACAGTGCTGATGGGTTTAATAAAATCCTTCATACACATACAACATGGTAGATGACTTAAAATTCATATCAGTTGTGAAAATG
Organism: Rhinolophus sinicus; assembly: GCF_057876585.1. Lineage (NCBI taxonomy): Eukaryota > Metazoa > Chordata > Mammalia > Chiroptera > Rhinolophidae > Rhinolophus > Rhinolophus sinicus. The sequence continues at coordinate 74,809,456 of NC_142501.1, read as the reverse complement.
TGCACAAACTGTGGGTATGAAACTGAATTTTTCTCAATGCATAATTTTTCTCAATGCAAGGCATGGCTAACTATGGCTAACCTGGACATGCATAATTTAAGCCAGTGACCCTGGCAGCTGCATCATGGTCAACCAGTGATACTAACCAGCATCCACTACACTTTCTGGGCCAATTAACATATATTGTTTTGAGCACTTTAGAAGTGATCCTTTTGGATCATTATAATAGTCTTCTCATGTGACCAAATAAGAGTTAAGGACTATAATATAGATTCCATAAAAAAACGTAGTGTTTTATTCTAAAGAATAACGTAGTCATTTGTTGAATAATGGTTTTTTGTTTGTTTGTTTGTTTGTTTTTTTGTATCTTTAGTTGTTCATTTGTTGCGGACCATTTATAGTGTAAGTTAACTGAAAATTCATTTTACATAGTCAACTTTTAAAGTATAAATAATAATGTACGTTTAAAAATATTCATCACATATAAAAAACAAATTAGCCCAAGAGCTCCCCAGCCTGTACTTGATCTGCTCAGTGGAGAGCCTATTGGCCTCAGTTCCTGTGGATGGTTTGCAGAAGACCATCCTCCTAAATCCCTTGCAATCATTGGCTAGACTCCAGAATCAGCCTTCATTTAAGCATGAAGGAGAATTAATGCTGAAGTTCCCTCCAGCTCTGAGCTATTTAATCACTGCTTTGGCTCTGCCCAGGGCAATCATCGCATCAGAGCAGTGACTCATTCCTGGGTGAGCCCTCTGAGTCTGGTGTGAAGCTGGGTGGGAAAGAGCTTAATTATACTCTTTTCCACAGCAGAAATAAAGGGTATACTTAGAGTTTTCTGTACTGTCTGAGATCATATTTGATCTACTGACCTGAAGAATGAAAGCTTCCAATATGAATTGCTGGATCATTAATACCTATTCTCTCATTTCTCTCTGTCTCTTTAAATTCTTTGTTGGTGGAGGGTAAGACATCTCAAATACCTGTGACATTCCCATTTTCATTTCATGAAGATAAGATTATTCTTCTTTCTGGTTTGATTTTCTTTATATCTTAGGTTGCCTTAATTTATTTTTTCAATATAAACTGATTAAACTTCCTGATTTTAGGTCAATACCACTGTTTAACTAAAGAACAACTAGTTCAAGTTATGTAATTGTCAGATGAAGCTGTTCTTTCAAGGTTTAATAATACTGTGTTTCCCCAAAAATATGACCTAGCTGGACAATCAATTTGAATGCGTCTTTTGGAGCAAAAATTAATATAATACCAGGTCTTATTTTACTATCAGTCTCAGTATAATATAATATAATATAATATAATATAATATAATATAATGTAATATATTTTACTATAAGACCCATTCTTATATAATATAATATAAGACCGAGTCTTATTTTACTATAACACCCAGTCTTGTATAATATAATATACTATAAGACTGGGTCTTATATTAATTTTTGCTCCAAAAGACTCATTAGAGCTGATTGTCTGGCTAGGTTTTACTTTTGGGGAAACAGGGTAATAATGGTACCTGGCCACCCTGAAAATTTGGATACAAGTTATTAAGAGGCATATGTTAACTTCCCAACATAGTACAATGATATTCTATACTCAGTTTGCAATCAATCTGATGTTCTCTACTTAGATCGCAGTTTAATCCACTGTAATTTAAACTTTACTTCTGATTTGTAATAGTAACAGCAACATCTCACACGTACCAGGCATTGTCATAAACAACTTATTCATATTATTTAAATTCTCTCAAAAATTCCTGTGATACATTTTTGACATCTTTATTTAATAAATCTGAAAGCCAAGACTTTGTGACTTTATGAGATTTGTTCAAGCCCAAAAAGCAAGTAAGTGGTTAACCATAGTATGAAATTTAGGTCAGCCTTAATCTGTATCTCATGATCTTAAGCAATAGTGTGTGCTGCTTACTTCATAAAAAGTCCTACTGACTAAAGCTGTGAAAGTGTTTAGACAGACTGTCTTTGAAGCAGCTAACTTCTCTGAAAACTGAAATATATTTCCTGTGAATCTGAGGTAATCCATCAAGAGTTTTTGAGAGTTTAGATCAACTGCAATCTTTTATTTGAAGAGCCAGATCTTTAACTGAGTCAACTTTTATCAGAATCTATACTTACTTGATGGTAATCAATAAAGCTAAAATAATAACTTATGCCAAAGAGCTTTAGTTTATACTTGGAAAATTATTTGTCAAATGTAAGGCTATAATTTTTAAACATAAATATCCGTTATTTCACACATTGTCAATTGGAAATACTGGTGCATATTTTATTCATGAGATTTCTCAATATAAGTTTTCAAGATATTAAGCACTTTAATTATTTTCCAAAGTAGATACATGCAGTAACAGCACTAAGAATATAATTTTAGAATTAGGCTATTTTCACATTAGCTCTGTAGCACAGATTTTAGAACACATTTGAAATGTGAAACTTGTAAAAACACTTATCAAAAAGGAAATAAAGTGGTGTCTATACCCATACTTGTAATGGAGACTTCCCAAAAGCATTCTCAAATGTCCATGTGGTTGGACATTTCCTCCCATGTATAACTATTTTTTAATTCCATCATTTCATATTGATTGTTTTTTCCATAAAAGAGTATCATGGCAGAATCAGGTGTATATTCAACTTGCCTATTTTTTTTCAACGTTTATATTTGCTTGCCCTCTTTTCCGTATAACTATGGCCCTTCTTTTTATATACCGTGTTTCCCTGAAAATAAGACCTACCCCCAAAATAATCCCCAGTTAAGATCGTCAGCCAGACGGACACGTTTAGTAAGTTATGACGATGTTCCAGAAGATGACATGGCTGTATTTGAATAAATGTAGATTGTTGTACATGAAAAAATAAGATATCCCCTGAAAACATGCCCTAATGCGTCTTTTGGAGCAAAAATTAATATAAGATTTGGTGTTATTTTGGGGGAAGTATGGTATAAGACTTCACATACGTCAAAGGGGAAGTGGGTCCATGAAATCACTGGTGGCTCTTGTCATGATGGGCCATTGACACAGCCCTTACTGAACTGCTGTCACTCTGTGACTGTCTCCTGGACCCCGAAGAACTGGCACCTTTAAAGCTTTCACATCCTCTCATTTTGCTTCATGTATAGGCTCAGCTGAAACAATGACTTATAATAGTGGACTGTCCTGTGAAGAATGTCACTAGTCAGAAATTAGTGCTGCTCTATGCATTCCTGTGTGGAAGGATAAAAGGCCTTGGTGTAAGCAATAACCTATCCAATTGTGTCTAAGAAACAGTAAGGACAGCCAGCCTTTCCACCCAGCCTTAAATTGTCTACCTTGGGAATTGTGTGTTTACAACTAATTGCAATAGGTACAGAACGGATGAGTGGGCTGAATTCCCATAAGCAGCCACAGAAGATTTAAACATTTATATTGTTGAATAAAATGACATGTTGATATAGTGATATAACAAAAATTTCAATATTTACTCAAATCAACAGAAAATTGTGCTATCCGTGTGATCCCAAACATTTACTTATGATAATCTATTATCTCATTGTAGTTATTTAGCAATTTAGTCATGACGTGGGCTAGCAATACAATTCTTAAAACTTACTTTTGGAAAGTAGATTATGATTTTTGCCCTAAACCATTTGCTTATTCTTGTCATCACTCCTTTATTATTCCATTACAGAGATGGAGTTTTAAGTGTGCCTGTCCTTGGAAAAATATCACGAGGCTCCCAGTGAATCTCTTGAAGCAGTGACACTGCATTCATATTTTGCTTTAAAATGACAGATGAAAGGAGACAGACACTGAAGCAGTCTGGGAGCCAAACAGCCAGGTGCTTAGTAAGGATTATGTTTGCTAATTTAAAAAAAGGAATAAAAAATAAAAAAAAGCTATGTGCATCATCAGTCTGAGACGAGGGACAGGAAGCTCTGTGAATTCAAGCTGTGTCATTTATCCCATCACGGCCATGTGTGTGCCACCTTCCCCTCCTCCTCGACTTTATTTTTCCATTTCTTCAGTTTCCGCCCACATGGATTGTTGCTATCACCTATTCTTCTCTAAGGGAGAGAGAGGAGGCTGGACTTGCAGCTTCAGCTGCCTGGAGAGCTGGTGCAGTTACAGTTCTGGAAATCAGCTCACTGTGAGAGCTGGATATCTTCTGAACAGTGAGATTACGCACTGCTAACATACTTACACATCCATATTTCAAGTTGTGTGTGGTTATAAACGTTTAATAGGCTAGTGAGATCACCCATAGGAAAACACTTGTAGAAACTATATTTCAGAATGATATTTGAATGATTTTTTTTTTCCCCTTTCTGAAAATCAGGGCAGGATTGAGAAGCTGTTCACTTGTATTAGGATAATGGTAGAGAGTTGTTTACTTCTAAGGATTTTGGATTAAGCTTTTAAGGAGAGCAATTAAAAATGTATCCATGGCAGGATAAGCGTTTACACTGACAGAACAAGGGATGTAATTTATTTTCTTTTCCAGTTCTCCTCAGATGCGAATGAAGCTCCTTGCATCACCCTCTCCAAGGACCTTTGAAAGGCATTCTTTCAGTTGCCACGTACCTTACACCAATGTAAAAGGTGTGACCATTAAGTAACAAGGATGATTACTAACAAGTACCACAATGAGTGTTGACTTTCTAAGAAATCACCCTGGGAACCTTGATTACAATGATGCTACCACGGCTTGAGACATTTTTGGAACTCTTCTTCTGGAATTGTGTCCAGGGAGCCCGTTTTACAAACCACCCAAGAAAATGGATTGGTTACCTTGTGGTCACACCTTGTCTATTCCCACTGCTGTGAGGGCATTCAGGATGAGTTTTAAAAGAGGTGTTCCAGAACCAGTTTGAATTCAGTGGGATAGTGTTTGTCACTGATGGAACTTATCAGTTTCTGATTTTTTAAACGGAATCTCTCAATTCAAGTATTCATGAACTGCTTATTGAAATTCAACAAGCATTTCATGAATTGTTCAGCATCAAGCAAGACTGATGAAATAATATCTAGACCATTTCCATAGAAATGGGCTTATTATTATTAGTAACTTCCAATATTTTCACATGGCAGGTCAAAAGAAAATAATGTTTCAAAAAATCATGAAAAAGTATGGTTCATGAGTTTTCAGAAGTTCTAGAAAATGAAACTGTCATCCTAAGGTGAAAACTGACATAGTAAACTGTATACACTTCAAAAGAAATGGAATGCAGAAAACTGAAAAGATTATAATTAAAAATAAAATAATGGCTTTGTTGTTTTGACTATTATAACCAGAGAAGGAAAATAAAATGTGATTTTTCAGCTGCATATCAATAACTCAATCAGAGTAGCTATAAATAAAGTCCTTACTGTAAAAACAATAATCCAAACACTATTTGTTTGGTTTAGTGTTTTTTTTTTCCAATTTTTCCAAATTTATATATGCTTCTTAAAAACTTTAATTATGTTTATTGTTAAGTAACCATTGAAGGCAACTGAACACAATTTTAAAAAGCCAGGCTCACCAACATAATGTAGAGTCTCTCATAAAATTAATAGTGAGTAGTTCTAAAGAATACTCTAAAATAATATATCATCAGCTATTATCAAATGGATATCTTTCAAATTAAGCAAAAATAATTTAAGGAAACATTTAAAGCACAGGTAACAGGTTATATTCCAAATGCTTATACACTAAAGTTGCAAAATTTAACTCACAGAATATCTTAGATATGCAAGGGGAAAATAAACTATTTATTTTGTCATATTAGAGATGGTTTTTCTCATGAGCACCTAGTTGATACTTACTAGGCAGATATGTGTGCATGGGGTTAGGGAAGTAATATCTAGCTCAATATCTCGAAGCATTCAAGCTTAGTTCAACACCATGATTGAAGTGATCTCAAACATAATAATATGTTCATAGATTTTTTTTATGCATACATTTTGGCATTTAACAAGATTTCTTCCACCCCTTTTCTTAGGTCAACAAAACAGACCTTAATGTCTTATTGGGATCTATCTTATGTGGGGTAACCACCTGCACTATCACTATCCGAATTCCAATGACATTATTCACAGAAATAGAACAAACAATCCTAAACTTTGTGTGGAACCACAAAAGAGACCTCAGATAGCCAAAGTAATCTAAAGAAGAAAAAGAAAAAAACAAAACAAAACAAAGCTGAAGGCATTATGTTCCCTGATTTCAAACTGTATTACAAAGCTACAGTAATCAAAACAGTATGGTATTGGCATAAAAATAGACACAGGTCAATGCAACAGAATAGAGAACTCAGAAATAAATCTGTGCATATAAAGTCCATTAATTTATAACAAAAGCAACCAAGAATATACAATGGGAAAGCACTGTCTCTTCAATAAATGGTGTTGGGAAAACTGGACAGCCACATGTAAAAGAATGAAACTGGACCTCTATCTTATACCATATACAAGAATTAACTCAAAATGGATTAAAGACTTGAATGTAAGACCTGAAACCATAAAACTAGAAGAAAGCATGGATGGTTAGCTTCTTGACATTAGTCCTGGTGATAATTTTTTTGTATTTGACACCAAAAGGAAACACAACAAAAAATAAAGAAGTGAAACTACATCAAACTAAACAGCTTCTGCACAGCAAAGGAAATCATCAACAAAATGAAAATGTTGCTTAATGGATGGGGGAAAATATTAGCAAATCCTATATCTGATAAGAAGCTAATATCCAAAATATATGAAAAACACATATAAATCATTAGCAAAAAAAATCAATTTTATTAAAAAACAGGCAGAGGGTCTGTATAGACATTTTTTCAAAGATCATACAGATGGCCAACAAGTAGATGAAAAGATGCTTAACAGCAGAAATCATCAGGGAAATGCAAATGAACACCACGATGAATAATCACCTCACACCTGTCAGTATGGCTATTATCAAAAAGACAAAAAGTAAGTGTTGGCAAGGATATGGAGAAAAGGGAAACCTGTGCACTGTTGGTGGGAAATAAATTGGTGCATCTACTATGGAAAACAGTATGGAGCTTTCTCAAAAAATTAAAGATAGAATTACCATATGTTCCAGCAATTCCACTTCTGGATAGTCAAAGAAAAAACAGTTACTTAAAAGGATATATGCACCCTCATATTCATTGATGCATTACTTTCTATAGCCAAGACATGGAAAAAAACCTAAGTGTCCACTGATGGATGAATGGACACACACACACACACACACACACACACACACACACACACACAAGAATATTATTTAGCCATAAAAAAAATGAAATCTTGCCTTTTACAACAATATGAATAGACCTTAAGGATGTTATGCTAAGTGAAATAAGTCAGACAGAAAGACAAATACCATGCTATCCCCTTTATATGTGGAATCTGAAATAAACAAAACAACCCCTAGCAAGCTTATAGATACAGAAAACAGATTAGTAGCTGCCAGAGGCAGGGTGTGGCGTGTGTGTGTGTGTGTGTGTGTGTGTGTGTGTGTGTGTGTGTGTGTATGGGGTAGGGGAATGCTATAAAATGGGTGAAGGGGTCATGTCAAAAGCTACAAATCTTCAGTAAAATAAGTCATGGAGATGCAATATACAACATGGTGACTATAGTTTAAAATGCTCTATTGCATATTTGAAAGTTGCTGAGAGTAAATCTTAAAAGTTCTTATCACAAGAAAAAAAATTGTAATGATGTATGGTGGCAGATGTTAAGTAGACTTATGGCAATCATTTCAATATATATACAAATATTGAACCATTACATTGCACACCTGAAACTAATAAAATATGTTTTTATACCTCAATAAAAAATAATAAAAGGGGGATCAAAAGAAATTTTGGAAGAAGTATTTAACCTTTCTGTTGCTAGGCGCATGGGGTGTGGATTGTTATTATGACTCGGTCAAGGCTCTGCTTAAGGCTGATTATTCAGGATTATTAAAGCTTTGTCCACTTTTGGATTATCCACAATCCTTGGATGTAGCCCTCCAGGTACAGCTGGGGTGTTCACTCGTGTGTTCTGAACCCTAATCCTGGTCTCAACATGTGGAGACTACTGAAAAAAAGTCCTTCAATTTTTTTCCAGAGTTTGTGCCTGGTTTATCAATCTTGTGCCCCATGCAGACTTAAAATTTGGCAAATATCTTGAGTGAAAGTGACACAATACTGCTATCAGGGCTCCATGCTATTCTTACTGGAATTCTGGCCCCTTATGTTTTTATAGTTTGTCTTTCTAACCTCATAGCTGCCAAAAGCAATCCTACTTTTCTATTAGTAGAGGCCTTTTCCCTGGCTTCATGGTACGTTCATCAATTTCCTGCCTTGTGTTTAGAATACTGAGGGGAAGGAGCTTTAAAATGTTGGTTTACTTACACCTGCTTTTTCTCAGGGATATGTGCCCCAAGTCCTTAGTGGTTCTCTGATGACTATAATGTTTTAAATCTGTATTTCCTTTAAATCAGCCTTCTCTTTTTTATTTTCTGGTGGAGCATTTGTCTGTTACCCCATTTTAGCCAAAATTAGAAGTCTATTTACATAGCACTTTTTTTTAGTTTGTATGTTTGTTAATTTTCTGTCTTCTCATTCTAGGGTATCAGCCCCATGAAAGCATGGAATTTATCTTTGTTGTTCATCATTGTATCACAAGTGCCTATAAGTAATTATCACATTACAGGAACTCAATAAATTTGTATTGAACAAATGAATATACAGAGCCCACATAAAATTTGTCTGTGCCAGATAATAGCCATTTACCCCCTTTTTCTTCTATTGTCAGAGATATGTAAGGTCTGGAGATTGTTTTGGGAATCAGAAAACCATGTTAAATTCCTCCTCTCTATCAGATTTCCTTTCTCATAAATGTCTTTACTCTTTCACTGGCTTGTTCCAAAAATGAAATGGCACAGAATTTGTGGAGAAGCTTTTAAACCTCAAAGCAGAGTCGACCGTCAGTTGTATTGCATTTTCCCATAACACTGAATAACTAACATACTAACAACTGTTCGACAATCCATTTACCTTGAAAAGTACAAGTTAATTAGAAGAAAAAAAAGCAAAAGTAATGAGCAAAAATATCTCTTTCTGGTTTCTATCAACAATATCTATTTTCCCCCCTTGAGATCAACTCAGTTTTGCTTAGGCCATAGGAACATAGGAAGAATTGTTTTATAATGACTGAATTAGACCACTGGTGCAATGGTTAAGGGAAAGAAGTTAACTCAGCCATTCAGAATGGTCCATTGGATTTTATAAAATAACAAAAGCCCTATTTAAATTAGTGACACTTGAAAGATTTCTGATTTTAATCATGATGGGTGATCGCAGTAGACTCAGTATTTAGAAGTTCAAAACCTTTGGTAATTGGCAATGTGTGAAGAGGAAACATTGTCCTTCACAGATTTACACCCAGGGAGAGCTGTATTAGTACGGGATAGTAGTTCATACTCATCTTATATTTTCAGACAGTTCTTGAAGAAAAATAGACATATTTAGAGGAGCACCAAGATAATTTCATTTTTATTTACATTGAATGGAACTGAAAATTGTGTCTGATTACATGATCCAGACGTTCATAATTTCTACTTTTTGAAGAAACAAATTAATCAATTTTGAAATAAAAGATTAATATGAAAGTAAATCTTTCATGGATAGTTTGTTTTGGAATCTTCTCATAAAACCATATTCAGCTGACTTTAATGCATGGATACATTCATTCTTTAATTCAACAAACTTATTTAGAATTTATTATACCACAGTAAAACTTTTGATCAACTAAAAGTACCTATCTGTCTCAAGTCTTGAGAATTGCTTCCAAGCATGTATACCTAATAATATCAATGTAGTCCTCATTTTTAACTTCCCTTGAGCTACCCAATATTTGTCCAGAAAAATAATACTCTTTTAAAACAAAAATAAAACCAACTTTCCCTTCTATTATCTAACATCAAAAGTTAAAACCATATAGTCTTGGATGTAAGTTGAAATATCATTCAGTATTTTTATCAGTATTTTTAATACCTTGCTATTCATTTACTTGCTGGTATTATGTATTTAACAAAGTACATTCTAATTCATATATAGTTTCCAGTATTCATATTTAACTTTGACTAATCATCTCACATTATTTCTTAGTTATCTAAACTCCATTAACAACTGATGGTTGTTAATAGAACCTTCAATGAAAATACAATCTTCAATGCAGAATCCTTTAAAAAAAACAAAAACCTTTTATACAGTTCAACCAGTTTTCTAATTATATTTACTTTTATCAGAAATGTCAATTCCCAAGAATTTCCTTTTACTTACTATTTACAGTAAAATTAGAATAATCTCTTTGATTACATGTTTTTCTGAGTGATAAGTTAAAAATTAAATAATTTAAAACATTTGGCCCAGGGCTACTTGAAACCTTTTCAGGCTTGATAAATATAGTCATACAAGGGAATTGGAGGTAATAATAGTAATTGAAATTTATCCCATGATATATTTGTTCAGATGAGCATTCTCTTCACTGAATATATTTGAAGCATATGTGAGAATAATTGAAGTAGGAGCAATAATTTTCATAGAAGAAAAATAAACACTGAGAGATGTAACAAAATGTTGATTATGAACTACCTCAATTCACGAGGGATAGTATAAGTAGTTGATTTGAATTGAAGCACTATGGATTTAAGTGAGGTATAAAGTTATTTCCTGACAATGTGGGTTATTAATTATTGGGATGTCTTCCTAAGAGATCTGCTGGAATTCCCACTTTTTAAAGTGGGTACTAATAATGGGATATTACAGAAAATTCCCAATAGTAAACTAAGAATAGATATGTTACTAAGAAGAACAGTCAGCATCATATTTGAACGCAAATCTGAAAGTATTTTCATTATAATTTGGTTTAAGAAAAGGAGAATTATCAGTCTGATATTTTATTAAGTCAATAAGCCACAAATCAGATACATGCTTTTGGAAACCTGACATCACAGTCATAAATATTTGTAGTCAACGTGCTTTCCTATCTATTAGAACTGATGAGAAAGCAAAATGCCTGGGTACAAAATAAATAGCTGTCCTATATAACAACTGGTACATAAACATAGAAAACATTCAGAAAAGTTTAACAATAAATATAATGAAACTACATTATGAAAATTATGAAAAAATATTAAAGTATAGAGAGAAATCTTATAAATGAAGAGGCATATCATGAGCCTTTATAGTAACAAAATATAAATCCCCAAAGTTTTCTCTAATAATTATAGGTTTAAGCAATTTTAAGAAAAATGTCAAATGGGAAAGGTTTTTTTTTTATTGCAAAGTGACTTGGAATATTAACTAAGTAAAATAGATAAACAAGATTAGCCAAACCATGTAGTAATATTTATCTTGTCAGATCTTAGAAATATGTCATAAAAGTAAAATAATTAAGATTTTATAATTTAATTAGTACGTTTTGGGAAGCAGTATAATGCAAAGTTATTTTTTTCTCTTTAAGATGCCTGTGAAGGGCTAGAAAAAATAAAAATAAAAATTACCATACTGAAATAGTAAAACTCAACATATCACCCAGCAATCCTTCTCCTGGGTATCTACCCCAAAAACCTGAAAACATTTATCAATAAAGACATGTGTGCTCCAATGTTCATTGCAGCTTTATTTACAGTTTCCAAGACATGGAAACAACCAAAATGTCCTCGGATAGATGAATGGATAAAGAAGTTGTGGTATATACACACAATGGAATACTATTCGGCGATAAGAAAAGATGAAATAGTACCATTTGTGACAACACGGATGGATCTTGAGAATATAATGCTAAGCGAAATAAGTCAGATAGAAAAAGTAGAGAACCATATGATTTTACTAATATGTGGTATATAAAACTGAAAACAACAAAAGAACAGACAAACAGATGAAGGAACAAAAACTCATAGAAATAGACAATAGTTTAGGGGTTACCAGAGGGTAATGGGGGAACGGGACTCTAGAAGAGGGTAAATGGGGTCTAATATATGGTGATGGAACGAGAACTGACTCTGGGTGGTGAACACAAAATGTCAGATATAGATAATGTATTACAGAGTTGTACACCTGAAATCTGTGTAACTTTACTAACGATTGTCAACCCAATAAACTTTAATTAAAAAAAAAACAGGAAAAATAAAACTCATACAGACGATCTACTGTCTGAGTCTGTGAAGAATTTCAAATAATGACAAAGTTGATAAAATTTCAATTAAAAACAAATTGGTACTGAGACCTAAAAAAATGTGAACATTTTCACCTTAAAGATATTGTAGAAGTGCTTTTCTCTTGTTTTCTATAGTGATTTTGTTTAGTCCAGAAATGTAAGATTTGAAACAGAAGTAATTTAAGCATAATGACAGCTATTATGTGACTTTTTCTTAGTAAGCCCTCTATTCTACAGGTATCTATCTCTATTATAATATATATATTATATATTAATATATGTTCTTATTATGTATTTCTATATTCATTATTATTAACAAGGTTGACTGTCTCCTCACATGTTAAAAGGCCATTTTCACTTCTTCCTCTTTGAACAGTCTGTTCTTATAGCGAATAGTCTTTTGTATTATATGTCGCAAATGTTATTTCTCAGCCAGTATATAATCATAATTTTTATTTTTATGGTGTTTCCATGAATGCAAATTTTAATGTACTCGAGTCTAGTAATGTTTTGAATTATAGTTAAAAGTTTTCTCCTTTCTCTGGTTATAAAACAATTTACCCATGCTTTCTTTAAGTACCACATAAACTTATTTTGCAGTATGATGTCAGATATGGACCGAATTTTATTTCTTTTCAAATGACTGATGAGTCACCACAATCTTTAGCAGAAAAGTCCGCATTTCCTCACATATTTGAGATGTCTTATTTGTTATATATTACATTTCCACACGTATTTATATCTATGTATTAGTGGACTTAGGTACATGTTCCATTGGTAGGTCTGAACCTAATTAAATAGTTTTAATTATAGAGCTGTTAAAATACATTTTAATTTCTGGTAGGGCAATATCACCATATAGTCCACTTTTTAGTGTGTTTTCCTGGTAATTCATATTTGTTTATTTTTCTACATATATTTTATAATTGATGTAGCCTGTTAATATTTTTTATAGAAATCATGCAAATTTACAACTTAGAAAGAAATATCATTTTTATGATGTTGAGTTTTCGTATGCAAGAGCAATTAGTGTTTTTGTTTTTAATTTGTTTAAATGTCTTCTATTTGCTTATGTTTTTTGGGGGGTTTTAAACTTTTCCTCATATAGTTTTTGTATAACTTCAAGTTTGTGCTAGATATTTCTTTGCTGTTGTTATTGCTGTTACTATGGAAAATAGGATTTTCTTTTACATATCTTCTAACTGGTTACTCATTGTATTGATTTCTGTATCACTATTTCCTGTTATTTTTACCACATTCTCTTATTAGTTGTAGTTTTCCCATTAATTCTTCTGGGTTTTCTAGATATAAAGTCGCATCATCCTCAAAATTCCTCTCAATTTTTATTCTTATTTCTCTAACTGCATTCTTTTATCTAATTTCATTGGCTAACAACTCAGCAAAATGTTAAATAGTAATAATAGTGACATACTTGTTTTATTTCAGACTTTAAGAAATGCTTCTAATCTGTTCTCAATGTATTAGTTTTCAATATGTTAATCAACTTTTTCTACAAACAACCACAAAATTAGATTGCCTTTATAATACACATTATTTTTTTCTTTTCAGATTAATGGATTGACTGTGGCTTTGCCTAACTGCTCTGGTCTCCGCTTGGCTTAGCTGTTTATTATGATTACTTTTGAGAAGTTTTGCAGCTTAATTTTGTATTTCTCCTTGTCATAAGAAGTGCTTTTGAAAGAGCTTTTCCAGTGGAAGAGACTGACTGCTGCTGCTGCTCTCCTCCTCTTTTTTCTTCTTCTTCCCCTCTTCCTCCTCCACCTTCTCCTCCTCCTCCTCATTATTATTATTATTATTATTATTATTATTATTAAAAAGAGAAGTCTAACAAATGGAAATGACAAGGGAGAGAACATAGTAGGTATAAAAGAAGAAAAATAGAGAGTAAACCAAGAATTATAAATGTGTGAAGAATAATTAAGAACAGAAATCAGGAACTTTGTTTTCGATAAAATAGGAACAATTATATAGATAAAAGGGAACCACTGTGCTTTCCCCCACAAATCTGTTAAGTAAGATCCATATCAAGATATGTCTTAGTAAAGTTTTAAATTTCAAAAAGAGATGAGAACCAAAGCCTATAAACTTTGGAGAGAAACAGTTTTGGATTTTATACTCACATATAATAAAATGCCAAAGGCAGTAGAATAGTAGTAAAAAGTACTGACCGACAAGTTTAAAACTCAAGAATTTTATACAAAAACGAATTTCTTCCATGTTAGAAGATAATGAAACTCCCAAATACGTAAGGGCTCAGAAAACATACCACCTATATACTTTTATTGAATACACACACACATAGAAAGAGAGAGCATACACTCACATAAAACTTTAAGATTTTCTTTTTATAATCAACAAATATTTTAGTATGACAATACATGTCAGGTACTCTGCCAAGCATTGGGATAAGTTGGTGATCAAAACAGAAGTGTACCCTGTTTTTATGGAGCTTTATAGAGAAAAATACAAGACAAATCATACCCTAAAAAAAGAAGCACTTGTAGTAAAAAAGAACTTTTTAAATTTTAATACAATTTGTTTCTTGACTTTGGGAATTCATTTGATTTGTTCAGTTTTTCTCACGTGGACTGGAAAATTTTGGTTTTGAATTTTTATTCTCCCTGAAGGAGAATGTGATTTCTGAGCCACATTCTTAATCCTACAATTTACATGAGATTTATTTTCATATTTTTAAAAACCACTTAAAATCATTGTGGTGAAAGAAAAACTAAACAAAAAGTTATATTATTTTGCTTCTCCAAAAAAGGAATCCTTGACAAAGATAAAACCTGTAAATATTCCTGTGCTGACCATTGTGAAAATCATATGTAAAATAATCTCAACTATGTAAAATAAAAATAGGAATAAAAGAGTATATTCATTACAGGCAAGCCTGTAAAGAATATTAGTTATTGTACATTATTACTGTTTATTATTAATGCAGTAACTATATATTAGTTACTATAACTAAAATAATCTGACTTTAGGGGGCTTAACAAACAAAGAACAGTTTCAACTTTATAAGTGACCTATTGAAAGTTGTTCAAAAAAGATTGAAGATCTGAAAAGACAATTTACAAAACATTAAGTTATTTTATGAAATCATGTTCAACCTCACTGGAAGAAAACTCAAGTTTACTTAAATATTGAGATGTACTTTTTAGCCTATCAAAATGGAAAAACAATAGAAAGACAGATACCATCTATTGATAGAGGATTTATAATTTGAAAGTACATTTCCGGAAAACATTTTGACAGTATGCATCAAAAGATTTCAGTGTTTATAATTAGGAACCAATACTTCTACTTCTGTAAATTTATCTTAGACATTACATTCAGTGATGTAATTATAGATATGTCTAAGGTGCAGCATATAACATTGCTTAAAATAAGTGCTTTTAGATGTCTGGATAAACTTGTTATTACAATACAGATGGATATAACTCCCTCCCAGATTTCCACAGAAATGGCCAAACGCAGAAAAAAAAAAAGCAGGATAAACCCATATCAATGCTGAAAACTAGAAAAAAAGAATCATCAGCTTTTTGAAACTTTGATGAATCCATGTTAGTAGGCGGGCAGAGCAAGCTTCTTACATGAAAGTTGAAATGCTGCGAAAGCAACTAGGGAAGACACTCATAACATCCCTATGACTACAGGTTCCAAGCAGGGGACCCTGTTCTTGGGACCGTCTCATGTAAGATACAAGGAGTTTAAAATTGCATATAGTACAGCTCTCAGAAAGAGACACAAAATACATGAATTAGAAGCAGTGATCAAATAAATGCAAAGGAAAACACTTTGACCTGAAAAAAAAAGTTTTTGAACGTCTTTCTAAAGCAATTTAAGTAAGGGCAAGAGACATAATCCCAGACAAAGTCTGGTAATGAAAAGGATGAAGGAAGAAGCAAAATTCTACAAATACCCTTAGAAACAAAATTAGATTTTCAGTAGTCATCAGTACAACATTCAGAAAAAAGGTTCTAACGGAAAAACAATTGCAAATTCAAAATATTTATCTACCTAGTTGTCATCTATACAAAAGCAATGCAAAGTTATTCTCAGACATTGAGGCCAATCTACTTTCTTTAAAAATTTAACGAAAGAGACATTCCAATCAAAGACGACTGTGAGACATGACACAAAGAATGGAAGAACAAGGGAATTGTGATTTTAAAAGGATTTAAGTAGAAAAACAGAAACTTTCAGTCTAAAAATTAATTCCAAAATTAAAAATAATGTAACCATTAAACATTCTTAATAAGAAAGCAAATAATTAAAAATATTAATATAATGTACTTCTCAGGTAACATCAATAAAAATAGACTAAATATGTGCAGACAGTAAGACCAAACCTGTCACATAGGAAAATAAATGGATCTATATATAATATATATAAATATATATTCATATATATATATATATATATATATATATATATATATATAATTTGTCCTAGCATTAGCAGTCAATTTATTGAACAAAATAAACTTGTAGAAGTGCAATTATTAAAATAGATTTTTTTCATGGCCCTGTTCCTAAATACCACCTAGAGTTCATAGATTTTTAGTCACTTCAGATATTGACTAAAAGCTTCATTTTGTAATTTATAAAGCCCAAATGTATAAACTTTGATACGAAGCAAAAGCTGACTATCTCTTTCCTGTCAAAGCTTCTTTTCTTCTTCCCTCTCTGATGCCTGGCACAACATACCAAGGGGAATAGTGGATAAGTTCCAGGTTCTGCTTCATACCCCAGCTCAAGCTAGGGCAGCCTCAGCCAGGGTAAGAAATTGCCAGAATGCACAACCTCATGTGGCAGGTGCTAGCAACCTGGAACCACTGCATTTTCCTTCCTTATCAGGCTGACTCTCAGCCAGCCACCTTCCTCAGATGTTTTCCATAGGAAAACCCCTGCAGGGTCCTTATCTGCCAAACTCTGAATCTCGCTCAGTTTCCAGCACCTCTCTCTCTCTCATGGACACTGCCATGCCAGACCCTCCAGCCAGCGTCTGGTCTTCAGGTATTTTTCAGGCTTGGCACAGGCACCAGTTTCAGTGCCAGTCCCATCCCAGGACACCTATCAATCTTTTTGAAGATGCTGTTGTTGTTTTCTTTTATGGCTGTGATGGAATAACAGGTCTAAGTTTATTGGGCTTTCATCATAGAATTCCTTCTTCTCTTCATAGAAAATGCCCTCTTGAAGAAATTCTTAGCTTTTGTTCACATAATATTGTGGTGGGAGATGGGTTCACAATGGCTGAACCAGTTTGGTTACCTCTGACCCATCTTGTATAAGGTTCTATTATGTAGAATGACAGGTTACTTTGTACTGATTGTCCTGGGATTTGAGGTGAAACTTCACTATGGGAGCAGTCTTATTTTAACATCCTGTTGCATGCGTGACTCACTCTATAAAACAAAAGCCCTGGCTCCTGCATACACTCTAAACCTCATTCCCACTTGCTCCATGCAATACACCTACAACATCTTTCTTCCAATTGCTAAACATTATGCTCCAATTGCTAAACATGTATTTTTTTTCCAATTGCTAAAGATGTATTTTTTTGTCTACCTAGAACACTATTCTCTTAAATCCTTCCATGACTGGATCTTGAATCAGAAATCAGCAAATGCCACCTACTCAGAGAAACCTGCCCTATGCACTTATCTAGAATATCTCATACCCCCTTTATCTCATTTAACTGCTTTATTGTCCTCTTTTTTTTTAATTAAAGTTCATTGGGGTCACAACTGTTAGCAAAGTTACATAGATTTCAGGTGTACAATTCTGTATTACATCATCTATAAATCACATTGTGTGTTCACCACCCAGAGTCAGTTCTTCCATCACCATATATTTGATCCCTTTTACCCTCATCTACCACCCCTCTCCCCCCTTACCCTCCAGTAACCACTAAACTATTGTCTGTGTCTGTGAGTTTTTGCTTCTTCATTTTTTGTCTTGTTCGTTTGTTGTTTACAGTTTTATATGCCACATCAGTGAAATCATATGGTTCTTGAGTTTTCTGTATGACTTATTTTGCTTAGCATAATAATCTCAAGACCACAATGAGATATCACCTCACACCAGTTAGAATGGCTATCATCAACAAGACAAATAGTAACAAGTGTTGGAGAGGCTGTGGAGAAAAAGGAACCCTCATACACTGTTGGTGGGAATTCAGACTGGTGCAGCCACTATGGAAGGCAGTGTGGCGGTTTCTCAAAAAATCAAGAATAGAATTACCATATGACCCAGCAATCCATCTCCTGGGTCTCTACACAAAAAAATGTGACAACATTTATCCATTAAGATATATGTGCTCCGAAGTTCATTGCAGCTTTATTTATTTATTTACTTATTTACTTACTTACTTTCTTACTAATTACCGCAAGACATGGAAACAACCAGTGTCCTTCTATAGGTGATTGGACAAAGAAGATGTGGTATATATACACAATGGAATACTATTCTAACATAAGAAAAGATAAAATAGTGCCATTTGTGACAACATGGATGGAGCTTTATTGTCTTCTTAGCATTTCCTAATATTTAAAATAGGATCTGTCTCTCCCCACTTGAAGGAAAATTCCAGAGAAGTGGGAACTTTGGATATATTCCACTTCTCTCTATCCCAAAGGATTAGAAAGCTGCCTGCTCCAGGCTGTGTACCAATAAATAGTGAATGAATAGAACAGACAAATAAAAATGGAACAGATAATAATATCTGTGGTATAAAAGAATGGTATATGCTCCATGAAAAAAAATGAACAACAAAGAAATGAGAGAAAGAATTTAAAAAATCAAAGTATAAGTAAAATTTTGCCAGGTGGTACACATTTAAAGAAGCAGAAGTGCAAATATTAAAAGTTGACAACTTATACTGAACAGGTATACTAATAAAAGAGCAAGCCAAAATTACTATGTATCTTTCATTATCTTTGTGTCAAATATCAGAATCAAGGATGATATTGTGATACTAGAAAATGATCTCAATATGGGCAAGGATTTTTTGATTTTTTTTAATTAGCTAATATATCCACAGTACCCATAAAAATTGTGGAGTATATGATAGATATTTCGTAAATATTCGTTGAATGAATGAATGACTCAATTTAAAGAAAAAATTATTATAAATTCAATGAAAATTGAAGGAAGTGTGACTGTAGTTGAATTGTTCAAAGTAAACATTCAAAATTCAGGCAGACAAATTAGGCAAAATAGATAAATCAATGGAAGTTTAAAACATTATAATTATTAACAATGATAATATTCTTCTGCAAATACCTTTGATGCTTTCATGCCTCTCTTTCTAAATATATTTACCTGGAACAACCACAATCTTGGCATTTTTTAATGTGCTTTTTTGAATGAATCTTGTCTGAATATTGTGTAATGAACAAATTATTAATATAATAATATGATTCATATTGAGTATTTTACTTTGCAAGGAAAGACTACATATTTTTAAAAAAACATTTACCAACCTTATTAAATACTAAGGTACATAGAATACTTCAATAACCTCCTAAAAGTCATATTTATACAAGCATAATGTCTAATTACAGGGCAACAAAGTGAATGTTAATGAAAAACGTTTAAATAAGACATCTTCATTTACTATTAAATTAACAAAAGAAACATTCTCAGATAATTATGTTTCAAATAAGGAACCAAAGAATTTGAAAAAATATAAATAAAAAATACAAATGATGCAATAAATTCTGCAGTTAAGAACTAATTCATATGTTAAAATTAACATATTACTTAATAATTAAGAAGAAAAAATAAGTGAATAATTCTTCCATTCAGAAGTCTATAAAAGGAAACACAAATGGAGGAAGAGAAATGAAGACTTACACCAACTTTGTTCACATTTATGTTTCTATATATTTTACAATGTGTATTCCCTTTTTGTAATTACAAAAATAATATATTTATAAATAGATAAGTCAATATAGGAGATCACTTTTCATGTCTGTATACTAGTGTTTCTACGCCATTGTCCCACAAAGTACTGTTATGGTATACTATAGGACAAGTTCTTGTGTGGTAGTAGAGTGTCAAAGTTCAAGTATATTTAGGAAATATCAGGTTAAACAAAAACAAGGAGATATTCTGACTAGGATTTTTCAGAAGATAAGACAGTTTAATGCATATTGCTGATTTTTAACTTCCCTGTTATAATATGCAAATGTATTTTATTAAGGAATACATTTATTTCTTAGTATAACTGTTAGTTTCTGAATCCAGTATCTCCAAAAATCCATTTTTAGGAATACTATTCTATGCTGATATACATTTAAAAATTTTATTCAATTGGCAATTTTCTAGAAAAACTGAAATGAACAAAATTGAATAAGAAACAAGACAAAATTTACCAGTAATAGGATAAATAAAAAGTTTGTTAAAGAATTACAACCAAAGTAGGTAATGTCCACGGATCACTTAAATAACTTTTTCAATGATTTCAAATGAAAAGTCCATACAATATTCCAGCAAATAGAAAATATAGGTTGTTTCTCAATAAATTTTATGTATCTTGTTTACCAGTGATACAAAAATCTATCAGGAGACCAAAATCTATCTTTTTAGAGATATTCAATACTAAATAAATACCTAGGAGTATAGCAAAAAAATAATCATTGACAAAGAAAGGTTATTCATAGTACAGTCAAATATTGCTCATGTTTTATGAAATGTATTCATATAAGTCATCCTATCAATGAGTCAGAGAAAAAGTTAGTTCAGGAATCACATTTATTTAATCTAACCAGGAACAATATCAACTGTAATATCAGATTCTAACTCCTGTCTCTCTCATGTTTCTTGTCTAGTCACTTTATCATGACTGCTTTATAGTTTTCTTTGATAAGGTTTCATCTAGTTTCTAGAATTATGAGCATGACATAATTTGAAGCACATTTTTAAAGAAAGTTGCACATGAAAAGGTTGATTAAACCCTTTCTTCAGTCGCTAATATCCTCCATTTTCTTTTTTTTTTTTTTTTTTTACCTGATATCTTTATGCTGTTTCTAACTCGGGTTGTCATTTAATTTTTCCCCATAAACTAGACTAACTCATACTTATATATAATAGATAGCAAAAGAAGAAAGGACATGTGTGGACATACAAGTAAAATAAATATTCATTACTACTTCCCAATGCAAGATTACCCACTTAGGGATCATGATCAAGAAATATGGGAGTGAGAAGTTTTAAAACATTTCTTGTTCTACCAAGATGATGCCTTTAAAGTTTAGAATTAGTGAAAATCAAATTTTATCTTTAATTTTCCATCTCAGTTCTGTGAGATGGATTTTATTCATCTTTAAATATATCAGAGACATCTGAGGAATTATAAGATCACTATAAAGTTCATGGTATGCAAATATGCTCTTATATCTGGGAAGGCTAAAGCTTAACATTCCTGTTAAGATTAGCATAGTCTCAACATTTCAGAGTTTTAAGAAAGCTAGGAACTGAGCAGACTGAACTATAATAAATATCAAAAAGGTCAATTATAAGCCTTGAGCCAGTATTTTTTTGGAAGATTACTGCTCCTAAATCTCCCATTTGGCCATTTGGCACACTGGTAAGTGAATGTTAGTCATTGCAAGACATACATTTTATATCCAACATAGGAAGTTAGTTTTTAGGATTTGGGTTTTTCCTTCCTCCTGAATTATCGATTCTTCCATTCATATAGATAGATAGATAGATAGATAGATAGATAGATAGATAGATAGATAGATATCTAATATATATATATCATATTATATATGATATCTAATATATATATTAGACATAGATATATGGAGAGAGCTATATAGATAAATATATATATTTGACAAAGAAGAGTTATTTATTGTACAGTCAAATTATGTTTATGTTTTATGAAATGTATTCATATAAATCATTCTATCAACGAGTCAGAGAAAAATATGGTTCAGCAATCACATTTATTAATCTAACCAGGAACAATATCAACTGTAATATGAGATTATATATACACATAATAGAAATATTATATATAAATATTATATATATCTAATAATAATAACACATACAAAAAAAGAGTGAATATGCAAAAAAGGCTAAACAATATTTACAAGTAATTTTAAGGAAAAACTACTGCAGATCAAGGACTCCAATCTTTTACAATAAAACATAGTATTTGTCAATATATTGTATTTGTTAGAATGGATGAGCAGTGTAAAGGAAAGAAAACTATACCTGAACACCAAAATATGTGATTATGTTACTTCAGGAAACTGTATCTTTGTCTTTAATATAACTATAGAACATGTTGAAACGTACTATCTCTGTAAGAATCCATCATAGAAATCTCTTTGCTCTTGGAACCAATATGTTAACTAAACTATATTCTAAACATCTAGATTTTCTTTTAGCGTAATAAATACTATGTTCATTTTTCTTCTTTCCCTTGTTTACCAGGAATCTCCTGGGCAAACTTGTGGCTTCTTGAACATGGTCATGGATTTTAATGTTTTGACCTCAATTTTATTTTTCTGTATTCTTCATAATCTATTTTTATTCTATGTCAGTGTTCACATTTCTATAACCCTTATATTAAAGAGGTCTCTGTAATGAAGTATAGTAAATAAACACATACGTTGAGCCAGCAGAACCTCTATCTCATACCCTCTAATTTTCTCTATTCCCACATTATGTTCTTTGGACCTTGCAGTAACCTCCACACTGTAATGTACCCTTCAGGAGGATTTTTATGTATCATTTCCCTGAAGATTACTTCCCATGTTATCATCTTAATTCTTTTTTTTAACTTACTACTCCAATATTTAATATATCTTATTACAATTTTATTGCTATGGAATATAATTACTGCCCTTCAAGGAGTTTCTAAGTTACTTTCTAAATTGATTTTTAACCAACAATATGCTTCATAAAAAATATGAAAAACACAGCAAAGCTAAACAAAAATTGGGATATGTATATATATCACACTTGAACAAAAATATCGCAAGGATAGACAAAACAATATTTTTATGAATATCAATTATCATTATCAATATCAAAAATCAATGTATCAACTCAGGCATGCATATATATATATATTTGTGTGAAAGAAACCAGATATGTATACAAGCTGTATAATATCATTTATATGAAATTCAAGAATAGGCAATATTATCTGTGGTGGTAAAAATCAGAATATGGGGAGACTTACTTGGAAGGTAGTAAAAGGAACTTGTCAAAATGATGGAAATATCCTATACCTTGATTGGGGTATTTGTTATGTGATTCTATATATACATACATTAGACAAAATAGGATTGTATTTCACAGACTTCTATCTTGGGGATATCCAGCCAAGATGGCAGAGTAGATAAATGCTATGTTTGCATCCCCACATGACAACATCAACGTTACAACTAAACTACATCATTGAGAACAACCATCACTGAGAATCACCTGAAGTCTAGCTGAACGGAAGTCTTATAACTAAGGACATATAGAAAAATCCACATTGAGTGGTAGGAGGGGTGGAGATGCAGAATGGGCTGGTCCCTATACCCACATGTAAAGGTTAAAAATTCAGGACAGATATATGCAGAGGTCCTCCCTGAGGAGCAAGGGGTCCCAGCCCCACACTAGCTCCCCAGCTCAGGCTTCCAGTGCCAGGAAGAGAAGTACCCTCAACGTTTGGCTGTGAAAACCAGCAGAGATTGTGGCTGAGTGAGATGAAGGATGGCCTGAGACCTAGGCATTATTTTTAAAGGACCTACATATAGAACTACTCACTGAGCTGTAGCACTGGGGAAGCAGCTTGAAAGGCACCAGGGACATACAGGGAGGAATTGAACTGTCTGGCTGCATGGCAAAGGCTGGAGGGACAGCTTTCTCCCAGATAGAAGTGCTGGTAGAAGCCATTGTATCTTTGTTGAACTCTCCCCTTTCCAGTCTGCAGATGTAAGTAGTCATCATATCAGCGTTTCCATCAACCTGGCTAACATTGATGGCCCTGCCTTGGTGATTCACTGAGGCCTTGCCCCATTCAACTCACAAGCCCACCACCAAGCCACTTCCAACAGCTTTTCCATACAAATGGCCTGTTTTGGTTCATGCTGCAAACATTCCTAAATATCTCAAAGGTTCACAAACCCCAAAGTCATCTGGCCTTGGTGTGTCTTGTACCTCTTGCTAAGCAGCCCGAAGCCCAGCACTAGCAGTTTGCAGCTTAGCCTCTCCCAGGTACCTCTCAGACTAGTGTGGATGGAAGACACCTGTGAATTCCTTTGTGACTCATGGAAGGTGGCCATGTGGAGGCTGAACTTGACCCATGGTGGGGCCCCTCTTAGGAGGTCCCGGGGCCGGCATGCCCAGTGGCTGGCTTTGGTCTGAGCCAGAACACCACCCAGCTGCCTCTGCTGATGACAAACCCCAACAGCAGAATGGGGAGGCACCAGGGCCCAGCTAAAGTGAATCCTGCTCCATAGGTTTAGCCCCAGCACAACAGCTCCTCAGCTGTAGTCATGGTCAATAGTCCTCACAACCAGTAAGCCTGAGTGTCAATCCCTCCCACTGATGTGCAAACAGCAACCAAGATTCAACTACAACAGGAGGGCACACACAACATACCTGTTGCACCCAGCTCAGGTGACCAGGAAGACTGTGTCACTGGGCCCCACAGGACACGTACTATATAAGGCCACTCTACTAAGACTGGGATACATAGCAGCTCTACTTAATACATAGAAACAAACACAGGAGAAACATATCCCAAATGAAAGAACAGAATATCCATGTTCATTGCAGCATTATTTACGATAACCAAGATATAGAGGCAACCTGGGTGTCCATCAATGGATAAATGAATAAAGATGAGGTGGTGCATATATACAATGGAATATTACTCAGCCATAAAAGAAATGAAATCTTGCATCTGCAACAATGTGGAAGGACCTAGAAGGTATTGTGTTGAGTGGAGTAAGTTAGACAGAGAAAGACAAATGCCATATGATTTCACTTATATGTGAAATTTAAGAACAAAGTAAATGAACAAACAAAACAGAAACAGACTTATATTTAGATACAGAGAACATTTTCATGGTTGCTACATGGGAGAGGGATTGGAAGTTGCGTGAAAAGGGTGAAGGGCTTAAAAAATACAAATTGGTAGTTACAAAATAGTCATAGGGATGTAAAGTATAGCCTAAGGAATATAGTCAGTAATATTGTAATAACTATCTATGGTGTCAGATGGGCACTAGATTTATAGGGGTGATCACTTCATAAGTTATACAAATGTCTAATCTCTATGTTGTACATCTGAAACTAGCATTATGTATGGCAACTGTAATAAAAAAAAGATTAAAAAATCATTAAAAAAACACTTCTATTTTGCACATACATAAATTTACCACAATGGAAAAAAATGAGTATGCAGAGTATGACCCGTTTTGTATGTAAAAATGAGTATGCAGAGTATGACCCGTTTTGTATGTAATATCTTTAATAAATATCACTATGTTCATTTAAAAAGATAAAGAATTGTATGCAATCAGTTAATATTAGGTTTCTCTAGTCATAGGTATATCTAATATTTTCATTTTCTATGTCCCAAATTTTGTGATTTTTCTGTTTTAAAGAATACTGTTGTAAGTAGAAAAATCAGTCACTAATTAAAACAGCAATGTTATTATATATCTAGTTGCACCAAACAATGCTAAGTTGTCACAAAATGGGAATAAATCCGTTATAAGAAAAATTGTACAAAAATACAATTGAAGTGATAAAGTTTAGTTATTTTAAATATTCATTGACATATGAAGGTGATAAAATCAGATATATAAATTAAATAAATAATATTATCCTACATAATGCAATAGAATTAACAGACATTAGCTTTAATGACTAGATAGAATTTATCAAAATTTATCAAATATTAAACCACAAGTAAGATTTAATACAGAAAAATCAGAAATATCATCAACTGTTTTTCTTGACTACTATGTATCTTTGCTATAACAGTGTATCTATACAACAAAAAACAAAAAACTCTGATTACTGAAAATAAAGTCATAGTCTCCCAGTATTAAGTTATGAAATAAGTAAGGAATATTCCAAGTCAGTATTCAGAAATTAATGATGATGAGAATGCAACGTAACAATCCTAGAGGCACATAATGAAAACATCACTTACAGGAAGTCGAATCAAGCACATATAAAAGGTTAATACCTATAGTACATAAAAAACTCATTCAAATTCATGTGAAAATGAAAGCTGTAATAAAGAAATAGGATAATGACATGAGAAAACACAAATGAGAAATAAATGTTGTATAAAGTATTATATTTTACCAATCAGTTGAACACAAGATGAAGCAATGATTGGGTATATTTTATTTTGTTAAATTATTTAATATATATTAACTTTAATTTGTATATATAAAATTTGATATATATAATATATATATTATATATATTTTATATATATATATATATATATATATATATATATATATATATATATATACACAGAGAGAGGAAGGGAAATAGGAAGAAAGTGGCGATGCTAATGGTATTTGTGTGAGGCTGCCACACTCATGTAACTCACATACCTGCTGACAATGTAACTGGAGATACAGGTTATGATTCACTAATCTTACTCTTGAGAATGTATTTTAAGTACCAATTCAATTCATTTGTAGTTAAACCCTTAAAGACTCTTATTCATGTTTTATTAATAATTGACAAAAATGGAAGGAACCTAAATAACCTATAATAGAAAAATCATTAAGTAAAATTAGGACTTTATCAGTTTAACGCATTATAATGCAGACATGACAAAAAATAATTGCACTCAATATCTGATAGTGTGAATTATGCTTCCTATATTACATTGAATTAAGAAAAATATATTATGTGTAAATTTTAACTTCAGAATATTTTAAAATGTTATACAAAAATGAAATCAGGATGAGCAGAGAATAGTGTCTGAAAGAATATAGAGTAAGTTCTTAATTATGGTACCTTTGTGGTATGAGATTACAGGGACCTTTTAGTTTTGATTGTGTATATTTCTTTGTTACGATTTTTTGAATAAGTAGTCATCTCACTTGTAAAAAATATACATGTGTGTATATACATGCGTATATACATGTAGACATGTATTATATGTCTGTTTGTGTGTAATATGTTTTTTTTCGGTGCCAGTTGCTGTGTTCAGCAACAGTGATTTAAAAACAGTCAAGTTCTTTGCATTCCAGAAGCTCTCAGTCTACAGGTAGAAAAACCAGGTGGCAAGTAAACAGATCGCTGAAAGTGAACTAGAGAAAGTCAGAGAGCTATAGGAACACAGAGGAACCGTGCAAAACTGCACAGAACCACTGCATTAAAGACATGATATCGCAGTCAGTGTCTCAAATGTTCTTTACCTTATATGACGTTATTTAACAATAAATCACCAAATAAATATTTCCAAAAGTTGTAACTTGACTTTCACAATAAATTCTAAACTTTTAATCTTGACATTCAAGGATCTCACCGCTTCCTCTCCAATCTTACCCCACGCTTTCTCCTACCCCAAACCAGCACTCTAGCCAATATTTACTTTTTCTTCCAAAATAATTGTTCATGAATTCCTACCCCTTGTAACTTTACTTAATGTAATTTTTCCTAGACCAGAAGCCAGTACACCAGGTCCACAAGCCAAATTGGCCCATTGCTTGTTTTTGTAAGTAAACGTTATATAATAATTTTATCAGAACTCACTCATGTCTGCACTGTCTATGGCTGTTCGGAGCAACAACGGCACACGGGTTGGTATGCCAGTGATTGTCTGACCAGCAAGGCCAGAAGTATTTATCATCTGGCCTTTACAGAAAAAGTTTGCCAATTTTTGTCCTAGACTACTGTGCAAGATTATAGTGGTCTTTTTACTCCTAGAGATAGTACATTTTTCCCTCCCCAGTATAATGATAAAGATAAAAAATTGGGACAATGAAACCAACATTAATTGAACACTTACTGTGTATTCCAAGCATGATACTGTAAGCTTTTCATAAATGGCATGTCACACAATTATCACAACACAATGACTTGAATTTTATCACTAGCTTGTTCAGTTTAGAAAATAGGTGTTCAATTTAGAAAATAGGTGGTTCAGAGAGATTAAGTAATTTAGTCAAGTTAGCACAGTTATTGTGTTTCCACAAAATTTATAACCTAATTTGCCTTGTCAATTACTCTAACTGTGTATGTTTTATACAAAGCTTTCCTAAATGATTTCCTCCTGAAAAAGTCCCATGCTAGTTATTATCTTTTCAAACATTATATATTTTAACTACGCTTCCTCAGCTATCTTTTTATGTATATTGTGCCACTCCAATTACTGTGTTTCCCTGAAAACAAGACCAGGTCTTATATTAATTATTGCTCCAAAAGATGCATTAGGGCTTATATTCAGGGGATGTCATCCTGAAAAATCATGCTAGGGCTTATTTTCCGGTTATGTCTTATTTTCGGGAAAACATGGTAGTTGTAAGTCATTGAGGATGGTCTGTTACATTTTGACACTTCCAATCAAACTCAACAGAAGAATGGCTGTTTTGATGATAAAAATTTAATTGATTAAGAGTATACTGTTTATCTTTCTTCCCTGGCTGAACACACTCTCTTTTATTATAATCATATTTAGGAGATTGTTCAGTAGCAAAGGTAGCTAAAGGATTTCTCTGAACTTTATCTAATATTCACACAGTTAAGAAACTAAATTACTTCCAAGTGAAGAAATTATTATCCATGATAGATTTGTTTTCTTCTGGTGAAGGGACTCTACAATACACAGATGATACCAGAATTCAAAACTCCCCACAAGCCTGCCTTGTCCCCTTACTTTTTCTGCTGTTCTCTCTCTTTATCCTGTATCTGTCGCATCTGCACTTCTAAGAGCTATGCCTTGTATGTTGCCCTGAGCTCATCTGATTTGAAAAATATGGAAAGAGCTTAACCGAATACCTGTGCTAAGAGACCTCAAAAGCAGAAATCAACTTAGACCATGACTAGTCTATTCTAGAGCAGCCAGTATTTCCATTCCACAGAGAGTACTGATACTAACGTTTCCACCTTTAAGAAATGAATCATTGTGGAAAATTTAAAAACTTTTCCACAAATCCTTTGACACTCTTCCATCAAGAGATGGAATCTAATCCCTTTTTCCTTAGCTATAGAATGACCTTAGTGACTTGCTTCTAATAAATAGAATGTAGTGGAAGTGACTTTGCGTGCCTGCTGAGGATAAGCCATAGAGGTTGAGACCGTTTCCACCAGACTCTCTCACTTAGGTTGCTCATCCTGATAGACCAGCTACCAAGATGTAAGGAAACCCAAGTCACATGGAGAGGTCGCATGTGTGTGTTCCTCTGACAGTCCCTAGCTGAGATGTCAATCAACCAGCAGACATGTTAATTAAAATGCCTTTGACAAAACTATAAATAAAAGGAAACTTCCTTATTTATATTCCTTATATACAGAATTTATATAAACCCTATAGCTAATATCATACTTAACGGTAAAACATTAGACATTTTCACCCCAAGACCAGAAACAATACTAGGATGTTCTCTCTCACCTCTAGATTACTAGGTAATATACATTATTAAAATATCATTTATTTACAACTTGATCTAGATTCAATATAGTTATATTCAATATAATCCCAGTTAAGTTCCCAGCAAGCAATTTCTAAGCAGCAAACTTATTTTAACGTTTATATGGAAAAAGAGAATGGACCTGGAATAACTGACAAAATGCTGAAGAAAAACAAAGTTGAAGGACTCATACTACTCAATTTCAAGACCTATTATAAAGCTGTGGTAATCAAAGTAGCATGGTTTTGGAAGAAAAAAGACACAAAGATTGATGGAATTGACAGAGGACCCAGAAACACACACACACAAATATAGTCGACTGATTTTTAATAAAGGTGCTAGTGGAATTTAATGGAGTGATAACAGTCTATTCAACTAATGATGCTGGAATAATTGGAAGTCATATGCAAAAAACAAACAAACGAAAAAATTTACCTAGACACAGGTCTTATACCTCACACAAACTCAAAGTGGGTCATATACCTAAATGTGAAGCTCCAAGCAATGAAATTTCTGATGGAAACATAAAACAAAATATACCTGACCTTGAGTTGGCAATGAGTTTTAAAATACAATAACAATAACAAAATCCATGAAATAGAAAAGTGAAAAGCTACACTTCATTAAAATAAAATAAAATAAAATAAAATAAAATAAAATAAAATAAAATAAAATAAAATAAAATAAAACAACTTCTCTGCAAATGACACTTTTAAGAGCATGAAAAGACAAGCCACAGACTGGGAGAAAAATATTTACAAAACATGTATCTGGCAAAGGACAGTATCCAAAATATACAAAGAACTATTAACACTCAGCAATAAGAAAAAAAGGAAAACTCAAAAACAAATATGGGCAAAAGGTCTGAACAGACACCTCATCAAAGAAGATATAAAAATGGCAACGGGAAAAAATTCTCAACATCATTTGTCATTGGTAAAATGCAAATTAAAACAGCAGTGAGATAATACTACATATCTATCAGAACGGCCAAAATCTAAAAAACATTAACACTACCAATATTTGTAAAGATGCAGGACAACAGAAAGCCTTGTTCATTACTGGTGGGGATACAAAATGTTACAATGAATTTAGAATATGGTTTGACAGTTTTTCAGAAAGGTGTACATAGTTATACCATACAATCCTGCAGTCATACTGCTATGCATTTACCCAATTGATTTGAAAATCTATGCCTACACAAAAACCTGAAGGTAAGTATTTATAGTAAATTTATTCATAATTCCAAAATTGGAAGCAGCCAAAATGTCCTACAATAGATGAATTGATAGGTTATAGGACATCTATACAATAAAATATCATTTAACAATAAAATGAGCTGTCAAGCCATACAAAAACATAGATGAATCTTAAATGTACAAAGCTAGTAAGATAAATCAGTCTGAGAAAACTACATACTGCATGATACCAATTGTATAACATTCTGAAAAGGCAAAACTAGAGAGAGTAAACCTATTATTGATTGTCAGGAGTTCAAAGGGTAGGGGTTAGAACTGGTGAAGCACAGGAACTTTTTTAGGGTTGAAAATTGTTCTGTGTAACTCTCTAGTGGTGAATACAGGACATTAAGCATTTGTCAAAATTCATAGAACTTTACAGTATAAACAGTGAACCTCAACATATGCAAATGTTTGTGAAATTATTCAGGGTCTCAGGGGAATCACAGGATAAAACGTTAAATGTGACCAAAAAAGTCTAACTGTATTACAATGATATAAAACAACCTCACTGGATGGGGTGGGAGAACAACTGGCTGACCCAAATAACTTTGGAAATGGGTGGAGTATATTAGACTAAAGGCAACAGGAACTGTGCATAACAACTGTACTCTGGTTGATAAAGTTGTTACCAGTGGGCATATGGATTAACAATTCTGAGCACACTTGATATGTATACTGGAATTAAACAATTAAGGAAATGGAAGGGGCTGGTATGTGTAAGGTTTGCCAGTCTTGGAATGGGAGATTACAGATAAGTTAAAGGAAAGAAGCTGGAATGATCGGTCCCTATAGTAACTGATGAGATTTGGAGACATCAGTATGAATGCATGGTTAGCTAATATAGGTATAGGTGGCTAAATACAAAAATACTTGTAAATACGTGTTTATGCATAGGTTAGTATATATATGTATATATGTATCCATGCTCTGTCAGCTGTGAGGCTCTAGATGCAATGACACCCTAATAGCAACAAGCATACCTAGCACCCAGACTTTCGACTCCAATGAAAGGAACAAGAGCTCCTTAGAGAAATGGCTAATTCTTGGAATGGAGCAGGAAGCATGTAAAATAAGCCTAGAGCATTTTGTAATTCAAGAAAGTAAGAAAAGAGCTCAAACAAAAAAAAATATGAGATATGTCAAAGGGATACAGGAGTCTCCTGAAAAAGCTCCCAATAGTCAAGCTGCAAAAACTTAAGAAACAAAACTGAGTTGTTTTAGATTATAATCCAAAATAAATATCCTCAAATGTATAGTGATAAATGATGATTGAATAAGTGGGAGAAAATTGAATAATAAGTGGGAGAACAACTTCCAAATAACTTGTAGATACTATGCCCGTATGGAGGCACAGTGTCACTTCCTGTAGACTGCACATCGTGAAATTCTTCCAGAGAGTATATTATGGAAAGGGAGAAAAAAAATTATTAATACCTTACGCTGGTGATCAAGGTTGATATGATAAACTGCATAAAGGTCCCAAAAATGTCCATATCATAGTCCCTGGAATATGTGAATATACTTATTACGTTATATAGCAAAGGGGAATTAAGGTTGCAGATGAAATTAAGGTTGTTAACTGGTTGACCTTAAGATAGGAAAATTATCATGTAATAGTCAGGTGGGCCTAATGTAATCACAAGGGTCCTTCAAAATGAAAGAGGAAATCAGAAAAGTAAGAGGGAGTGTGACTATAAAAGAAATGAATAGAAAGATGCAACATTATTGACTTTGAAGGTGGAGAAAAGAAACCGGAGTTAGGGAATGTGAACAGCCTCCGAGGCTAGAAAGTCAAACAAACAGGCAAGCTACTCTAGAGCCCCTGAAAAAGAATACAATTCTTCTGACATCTTAATTTTTAGCCTAGAGAGACCCATTTTGGATTTGTAACCTATAGAAAAATCAGGTAATAATTTTTGTTGTTTAAGCTTCTAAGTTTGTGGTAATTTGTTATAATAGTAATATAAAATGAAGACAGGTTACATCAACAGTGAGAAGTCATATTGCTAATATGTACCTTTAACATTTTGTATAGAGAATGGCACCTTATCTCTGTGTTCTTTCCCCAAAGCACATTATCCTTGTCTAATCATGAGAAAGACATCAAACAAACATTATACAAAATACCTGACTGACAATGTTTAAAACTAACAAGGTCATGAAAAGCAAAGAAAGTTGAGCCAAGAAGAGTTTAAGGAGACGTGACCATGTAGGTAATGCAATGTTATTCAGGATACAATTCTGGAACAACAACAACAAAAAAGAGACATTAGGGTAGAACTGAGACTACTTGAATAAATTATACATTTTAGTTAATAATACTGAAGTAAACTGTTGAGTATGTAGGAAAGTGTGTTTACTATGAAAGGGCCGTCCCAGAGAGAAGAATTAGAAGGAGAGGAAACATTGAAAAAATGAAATTAACGTGGAGGATGCACAGAAATGTGTGGGGTGACATCATAAGAGAAGATAGATATCAGGACAGGAGACAATTGAGATGGTTCTCAATATATCAATATTGGTTCATTAATTGTAACAAATATACCATTGCAAAAGTGATTTAAGTGGGTCATCTTTTGCCGCTGTAAATTTATAGTCCCTCAAAACTACTTGGAAATCCTTGCATATGAAACAGTCCTGTTCCCTTTCCTCAATATCTATTTATACCTAAATACGAATTATGGGCTTTCTAGGTCCCTCTAAAGTGCTCCTCAAAATATTAGAGGTGCTCACAAACAATTTTGATAAACCTGCCACCCCTATCACACAAAGGAGGTGACCAGTAAATATGCTGGAAATGAATGATTCTGGCTACATATTTTTTACTCATTGATACTAGTCCTAGACAGTTTCTCAAGTACTTTACATGAATTACAACATTTAGTCATCACAAGACTCCATTAGCCTACATATTATCACCATTGTCAGATGAGGAAGAAGGCTTAGAGACAATAGCTAAGGTCATACAGAGAATGACTATCAGAATCAGGAATTGAACCCTTTTCTCACATTAACCTGATGCTTTGGTCTGCTGTGACTCCTCTCTTCGCAGTCTCACATTCACTGACCAGTGTATTTTCCTACTGGTCGCTCCAATATAAAAACAGGGCTGACTGCCTTTCACTGAAACATAGAGTGATAGAATCTTCAGGCCTGGGGGAAATCATTCTGACATTTTTAAAGTTTAGCAAAGTTTCAGACTCCATATTTTGTTTCTCTGTACTCAGAAGGTTATCCACTGTATTTATTTGAGATTGCACAACTGAATCAGAAGAGCAGAAGCTAGAAGTTTGCAGTAGCCCCGGGGAGGCACAGATCTATAAAAGTCTGACAGGAGACTGACTTTTCAAACTGAGCAGGAGTTAACTGTGGAACACTTGCCTTCTAGTCCCTCATGTCCCTTCCTTTCTGCCATGCCCTGAAGGTTCAACTAGGATTACGTCAACCTCATTGATTTAAAGTGAGAGGCATTTATGGGGTCCTTCAACAAACTAGCTGTCACAGGTTAATGCACACTCTCTTTAAAATAAATTCTCTTCGTTATTTAATTTTATGGAGTATTTCTGAGGAGACAGGTGGAAATTTCACAGCACAACTGAGAAAAGTATAAATAGGCGAAAGAACTCTTTTTCATAAACACTGGATTGCATGCTTAATCAATGTGAAATATTTTTATTGCACAGGTGTGTTTTCTTTGCACCAACATCCAAAAACTTGAAGCATGTGCTTGCTTGAGGTACATTTGTTTCTTTCACATTATACACGTTTAAAAGAAAAAACCCCCACAAACTATTAATACCAAGAGTTGGTATTAATTAATGAAAACAAACTATTAATACCAGAAAACTGAAATCCTGTTTTAGAGACTATTGCTTTTCAGTTTTTTCCCCCATTAACCTAACTTTTGGCACCTTTTCTTTTTACATTCTTGTTGAATATATTACTTCAAAATATACATGTTTCCTTTTTTTTTCACAAGTTATTTATTTACTTATTTAGTTTTTAATGAAAGTTTATTGTGGTGACAATGGTTAGTAAAGTTACACAGGTATCAGGTATACAGTTCTGTAATACATCATCTACATATCACATTATGTGTTCACCACACAGAGTCAGTTCTCCTTTCATCACTGTGTAGTTGATCCTGTTCACCCTCATCTACTACCCTTCTCCCCACTTCATTAAAAAATATATATATATAAACTCACTATTTTCAAAGCATTTGTACAGCCATAATCTCATTTCCCTCCCAACAAGCATACTTTGATTCATATTTGATAACTAGTCCTAGACAGTAGGATTCTCATATGACAGTTGCATTCTCATATGAAACTATCAGAATTTTTACTTTTTATTAACTTCCCTTTTACTATATTGAGTCTTTTACATCTCTTAGTTACTATCTTTTCGTCTTCGTAAATTTTTATATTCTACATGATGTGCGTACTTGAACAGATAATTTAAAATTTTAGAAATAAGTATGTTTAAGCATGAAGTAAAGAGTCATTCTTGATCTTACTGTAATATTTAAAAATCAGTTTTCAAATGGATGCAGGAAGGTTTTTATCATTTGCTAACCCTGATTTTCAAACTTTGGGTTTGAGAAATGTCTAAGAAGGTTGTTAAAAATGTAGGTGCTACTTTCCCTCTTGAGACCAACAGAGCTGGAGACTGGAGCATTTATTTATACATTAAAGGATCATAACAGGTGATTCTGTGGCACATGATATCTGAGATCCAGTGCCCTGTCAGATTTTTTTCAAATTATCTCTCTTCTCAACAACTTTGAGTTTCTTATGTGCCACATTCATTTCATTTTTTTGGCAAATGAGTGAGAATACTAAATTCTATGAGACCTCTAAGAAAACTTTTGCCTAAGAACAAAACTTTTAATGTGAGCCTGTCTAGACTACTGGGATAGTTAGTCATCCAACAGTAACAAATAGAAGGAAAGTGACTGACAAAATTAATAGGGAAAGTTTTTATTAAAATTATTATTCTATTGCCGAAATTGAAGACAACATGTAATTTTCTCTTTCGCAGCCCTCAGTATAATTTGCTTCATTTAGTTCACGAAGAGGAAGGTTATATTTTTCTGTGATCACTATAGCAAGATCAAAAGAAGGTGCTTTCATGTATTATGTCATGTGGCATTTTATAATGCTAACCAAAAGCCACATTTTAATAAGAAGAAACCAAAAGTTGAATTTCAATTATGACCATGCCTTGCTTGTGACCATTTCAGTGATCCTGCTCAGGTTATGCCGAGTATACAAAATACCTTCCTCCTACACATGCCAACCTATTATACAGATATCTTTAAATGTTCTCATCCTTAAAATAGATGTTTCTAAAGATCAGCCTCGGAATTTGGAATTCATAGTTCCAACTTTCTTGTAAAAAAGAAAAAAAAAAGGAAATTACTAAGATAACTCTCACTGGATTTATCTTTCCTTGAGCCCTTAATTTTTCTCCTTGGCACTGGTACGATGTCAAGAATTTATTTCTTTATCCCCAAACTCTGGGTTTCCTCAAAGACTAAAGGAAATACATCTCCTATGAAAAAAGCTTGATATCTGAGGCCATG
Source organism: Rhinolophus sinicus (assembly GCF_057876585.1). Taxonomy (NCBI): domain Eukaryota; kingdom Metazoa; phylum Chordata; class Mammalia; order Chiroptera; family Rhinolophidae; genus Rhinolophus; species Rhinolophus sinicus. Next base: position 74,772,763 of record NC_142501.1, on the reverse strand, counting down.
TGATTCTCAAAGAGAGAAATACGTCTTTCTAAAGCTGACCATGTCATTTTCCAGCTTAAAATCCATGTGCTATCCCCACAGTAAAAAAAAACCCTAAAATTCCATAATATGGCTAAGCCTCTCTACAATCCTGCTTCTTCCTCCAGCGTCATCTCCTAACATTCCTGAGGTAAAGTCCCCACTAAACTGTGCGTGGCTCCCTGAATATTCCTTTTTGTTTTTCTCATTGCTCATACTCTCTCTGCAGTATTTGACCTCACTTATATTCTTCCTGCCTGCTTCTGCAGCTTAACTACCATCTTGAACTTTGTCTTACAGCTCAGAAAAAGCATGTAACAAAAATCCTCCTTAGCCTTTAGGCTCGGTTAGGTGACATATCCTATATTTCCATAACACTTTGTGCATGTTCTGCCAGAGTGTATTTAATGTTTTATTATATTGTATTTTTTTATTGTAATTTTTTCTTGTATTTTTATTGTAATTTTTTCTTGTGTTTTTCTGCCATTTTTCTGACCTATTTAACGATAAGAAGCATGTCCAATTCATCTTGGAAATTTCTAGGGATAGTCTTATAGTGGCCCCTCAATAAATGTGAACTAAGGGAACATTTCTAGCTCCTAAATCGGATGTATGTCGCATATTAAATATCAACAAATACCTGCTGAATTGAGTGCATAACTGAATTAATGAAGACACTGCACTCATCAGGCTAGATGTTATCTACTGTAGGCAGCTGTCAAACGCCAAGTCAAAGAACTGAATATTTTTCTTGCTCTGAATTTTTGTCCCAGGGTGATACTATTTTCCTTTTACTTGTTTTAGAAATATTTTAATATGTTGAAGCTATAGATATACATACTCCTCTGCAGAGAGAGCTGGTGTCTTGAGTTCTTTTACTATGATTTACTGTTATTACACTGGAGTCCCGTGGGTGTGGTGGTAAGGTGTGGGGAGAGGGATATTTCTATAGTCTTATGATTAAGTATCAATCTTTTAGTGGGTGTGTGTGGGCTGTGACCTTCACAAGTGTTTTTTTTAGAGGTATAGTTCTCCACCCCACCTCTACTCCCATCCTTTATTCTAATTTATTTCTTTGAAGCCCTGAACTCTTGTGACTGTTTCCTCGCCTCACACTTTAGGTCAAACAGAGAGGGTACGGAGGCTGGAACTGGAGGAATGACCTTCTTTCAGATGAGATAAGGTTCACAAATTATTGTTCATTGGAGAGCAGGTCTTTGTTATGGAGAAGGTATTGAGTGTATTTCATAATACACTCTTCCCCTCCCTCTGTCAGGCATAGGAGAGGATTTTTCTCAGATTTTCAATATGAGAACTGACAAGGAAAGAAATTCTGAGATGCCCTAAATTAAATTAAAGCAGGCAGAAAGTGGAAGAAGGGACAGGAGAGGTTAATCTGCTAACAACTGCAGAACAAAACCAACCAAAGACTGCTGACATTCCTGAGTGTATGTTGAAACTTTAAATTAACTTCCAAGTGGATATTTCTTCAATTATCTAAAGAGAATAGCCACGTGCCATTGACCACCAGGAACGTTCACTTCTAAAAATTTGTCAAAGTTATGATTTAAGTGTTGTACCAGTTAGCTTATGACTAGTCTCCTGCTCCAAGGTAGCATATCTCAGATGTGACTCTCACTATGTTTCTGTCTCTCCAGATTTCAGAGGGTTGGTTTTGCTTACAACCTCATTTCTGTAATGTGTCTAAGAAAAATAAAAGATTTCAAATGTGTCCAGCTTTTTTCTTTTTTTGTTATAAGGACAAGAGTGAGGACTTCCAAGCTCTTTAATTATCAGAACTGACACAATCCCGTCTAGACCATTGTATTCTGATTTTTCTGGATAGTTCTATGATTTCCATTCTGGTAAAGCAGAAGCTGTAGCTTCCCTTAGTTTCTCTTATTAGCTTCTTATTTCATGTTCCCTGGATTTCTGACTAAGATCTCGATTCTTATGATTGTGTTGACTGAATAATTTCATATTCTCAATGGTCTTTGTGTCATCAGAATTTTCCCAGTACTTAACAACAACAAAAACAACAACAACAACAAAAAATATACAGGCCCAAAAAAACATTATTTGGGGGGTTGTTTACTATATCTCATTATAATTGTTTCTAAACCTATTAATAGGAGGATTTAAAAGGTGTCTTGATGATGTAAAGACAAAGATTTATGCCTATCATAGGTAAGTTACAGATGCATCCCTCTTCTGTAAACTGATTAATAGAAGACTGTGTTTTACTCCAGTGTTTCTCAAAATGTGGTCTTAAGACCATCTGTAACAAAGTAACCTGAAGATTTATTCAGAATGGAGATCCTCCCTCTGCCCAAATCTTGTCTATTAAAAATGAGCATCATGGAGTGGGGCCTGGAAATATAAATTTTATAAGATCTCCAGATGATTTACATATCATACACTAAATATTGAGAAGTACTGTTTTTAACATGCATCCATTTTTTTCTATCAGCTACGGTAAGTCAAGAAATATCTAAGCTTACCTTTCTCCAAGAAAAGGATTGCTCACTCAAGCATCATTCTGCATAACTAAATGATAAATGTAACCCAAATTAAAAGGGGTTGCATGAATCACCAACAGAACACTTATTTTCTAAATCCTTCAATGTTTTAAAGATTCATCCCATGGAGCTGTTTATTTCATCCACCAGGGCAGAGGTGTGAAAGCTTTCTTCACAGTTCTCCTAATTATACAATCATCGACACTGCAATCTTGTTTCAGTATACTGCTTTTGGAAGAAATACACTAGGAAGCCAGGCCATATTGTCAAACTTAAAACAAAACTGAGTCTAGAATAAAATGAAACTGAGCATCTCAAAATCAAATACAGAAATAAGTCAGACAGAAAAAGTCAAGAACCATATGATTTCATTCATATGTGGGATATAAAACTGAAAGCGACAAACAAAAAATCATAAACACAGACAACAGTTTAGTGGTTATCAGAGCGGAAGGGGAAAGGGGGCTTGTAAAAGAGGGTAAAGAGGGTCAAATACATGGTGATGGAAGGAGAACTGACTCTGGGTTGTGAATACGTTATGCAACATATAAATGATGTATTATAGAATTGTACACTTGAAACCTATATAAATTCACTGACCAATATCACTCCGATAAATTTAATAAAATTTTTTTAAAATATTGAATACAGAAAATATCGTAATTTTTTCTTTTCTGCCAACCTCAGAGAGGGAGCTAAAATATCTTATAAGGGGTCTCCCAATATCACTCTTAACATTCAAGTTTACTTTTTTACATTTTAGTGAGAAGATACCACACAATGCTCTCTTATTACATTAAAATCTATTTTAAAAATGAATCCTTGATATTTTACACTTTTTATTCCATTTTTGGACCTGGAGTATAAGTAAAAATTGGGGCAAAATTTTCCCTTAGTCCTACTTCATCTTTCATTTTACCTCCCCAACCTACTTTTCTCTGATCAGTCAAGGATTGTGTAGGAATAATGCAAGATTCAGTCAAGGTCAAAATAGAAATTCTTCAAATAGATTCAGTATAAATAGACCTTTGCTGATAAATAACACCTATGAATGGATATAGTTCACTTATTTCATAGAAGGTCAGTGGACGTGGGCTACATGCAAAGACTTCCTCTATTAGGCTGAAAAATTTTATCAAACTCTATGTCATGTTACTATGGTCAGACAAAGTATCTAGTAAATTTCTACTTTGGGGAATTTTCTAAACTGTTCTTTCTAACTTAGCTTAGTATAAAATCTTGTTTTGTAATTGTTGCATCAACATTTCTAAAAAAATTATGAACATTTGAAAAGATTATATATAGTCTCTAGTTGTAGGGTGCAATATTAAATATTTTACAGATACACTTTCAAAATAGTAATATATCAAAATTTATGATTATCTCATTGAAAAGCTCTATTTTTTCAGATTTTTTTTTCACTAGGATGTTTACAATTGGCTGCAACTATTGGCAAAAATCATACTTCCTCTTTAGGAACTGACTCCTCTTAGTATCCTGAGGTATCTTTGAAACATGGCTGGGAGGAGTATGCATTCTGTTCCCTGTAAATGAAATGAGAAGTGCCCAAGAGTCAACTAAAGGCATTTACAGAACTCATTGTGCCCAAATATTTTTAATCCTCCACATAACCCACATTTTTTGAGAAGGGTTTCTCATTTTTTTTCATTTTTCTTTTACTCTAATAGTTCTTTTCAAATTTCTAAGCCACTTTTAAGCCTTAGTCTAGGGAGTCTGCTTGATTTGAAAAGGAGTAAGTTCCTAAAAGTTATTTTATATTTTTCTGCTTAAAAAATAGAATATATCTTCCTGGGCTGAAGCTATTTGACCATTTCTCTATGATGATATAGTGGATAGTCCTGCATTAGGAGAGGAAAGGGATTCAAAGATTGATTGTAATTATATTTACTCTGTGGGTAATCCCAGGACAAGCAACTCATATAGCAGCGTGGGGATAGGGTGGGAGTAAAAGGCAAAACTTCATGGGGAATTTGGCACATAGTAGGTACTTATTCCTTTCGGGAAGTGGATAGATGAGTAAAATCAGGGAAGTTTTTGACCAAGAAATTATACACAAATGAATAAATAAAGAGTATCTGAAATCTGAGGAAACGGAAATAGTAATATAGAGATGGATGTCTGAGAAGAATGCTGGGAAATGAAAGAAGCATGTTTTTCCATATACATCCAGGTACACGGTAATAGCTAATAGTACTTTTAGTTATAATTGCTTAAATTAAACAATTCAAAATACTGTAAAACTCAATTTTATTCAATTTACCCAAAATGCTAATATATTGTATTTACATTGATTCCTATAAATACTACTTATACATATGTTTCTAAGTCTAGGATAGTCTTTCATCATCTTCTCTGTCCTTCCCTCATAGTAAAAAGAAAGAGGGGAAAAGACAGGAGATAATATGAAGAAATATCTATGAATGAATTTATTATCAATATACATCATTAGTGTGTAACACTAATAGAATTGAGCACCAACATGATTCAGAGTTTATGCAGAATTACATTAAAATAACAACTTTCTATCAGAAAACTATTAAATCTTTGCTCAGGCTTTAAAGATACTCAAAAGTCAATGAATTGTGACTTGTTATCATTAGATAGATATTCTCTCTCTCTCATCTATGTCATACAGTAACTCCTGGAAAACATCCCCCCTCTCCTTCTGGTACCCCAACCTATTCTGTTCACACTCCCCGTCTTTCCCACTGTGTGGTCTCTCTCCCTTGTTTTCTCTTCATTGACATCCATACTAGTCTCCACGTTACCTCTTCCCCTTCTACACACCCTACCATGAAATGCTCTTGATTTCTTCAATAAAATTTTCCCCTTGCTTCTCTTTTCCTCAAAAATATTAGACGTTATCTGTGCACTTGTAGACTACTTGGCACGAAGTAGCAGGGAAAGCTTCAGCTAGCATACAGATATTCCTGGATCTGGGTCCTGAATCTGCCTATAATTGGCTGGGTGTTGTGCACATTCTTTTCCCTTTTTGTGCCTTAGTTTCCTTATTTGTAAAATGAATAAAATATATGCATATCTTATAACTGTGAAAAAAATAAGGTAATTTATGTGAAAATACCTAGCTCCTAGTCCAACAGTAATTTTTTTTTCCTTTACCCCACCCATCCATAGTTCTAATAGAGCTTCAATGTCTGTAGAGAATATCACAGTAGAAACTCTCATAAAACATCAACTGTTTTTAATTCATTCTATTCAATATTATTTTTCTATGCACATCTGCAGCAATAAAAATGATGTTTAAATGGAAGGCTTAAAACAATGCAGGGTAGAATATGGTTCAAATAAAGATATGATACACTTGTAATGGGGCCGTTTTGGGCTTTCTTTGCTGCTTTATCACTTTTTCGCTACAAAAAAGAATAAAACTAACCAGACTGGAAGTTTTACTGAATTAAGTTATTCTAATTCTCAAGGCTATTAGGGAATTCTGTGACAACTTTACACCATGATAGCTCAACAGTCATAGTAACAAGAATTCCTTGTAGAATATAAAGAATGTTAGTCTATTTAGAGGTAAACATACAAGGTCTGACAATTGCATTCGCGAACTCATCCTAGAAAAAGTACTATATACCTCATTGGTGGGTCACCTTTAAAGTACTCCCCTTGGGAAGTTAGGTACTGAGGCCAGCACCCAGACCACCCTTCAAAGCAATTTTGGAACTTTTTCTGGAATGGCCATCAGAGCTGTTGTTGCATTACCTTTGATGTCCTGTATGTCATCAAAATGCCTTCTTTTCAATATTTTCTTGATCTTTGGGTAAAGAAAGAAGTCATTGAGGGCCAGATCAGGTGAGAAGGGAGGGTGTTCCAGTACAGTTATTTGTTTACTGGCTAAAACCTCCCTCACAGACAGTGCCATGTGAGCTGGTGCATTATTGTGATGCAAGAGCCATGAATTGTTGCTGAAAAGTTCAGGTCGTCTAACTTTTTCACGCAGTCTTTTCCGCAGTTCCAAAGAGTAAACTTCGTTAACTGTTTGCCCAGTTGGTACAAATTCATAATGAATAATCCCTGTGATATCAAAGAAGGTTAGCAACATCGTTTTGACTCTTGATTTGGACTCATGGAACTATTTTGGTCATGGAGAATTGGCTGACTTCCATTGTGCACTTCGATGCTTTGTTTCAGGGTCATATTGGTACACCCATGTTTCATTACCAGTGATAACATGGCCCAAAACATTGTCTTGCCTCTCCAAAACATCTTGGCAAATGTCAACTCTCCTTTCCTTTTGTTCATTGGTGAGCTCCTTCAGGACCATTTTTGCGCACACCTTTCTCATGCCAAGATTTTCAGTTCAGATTTTCTTAACTTTTTCTATATTGATCTTTACTTGGTCTGCTGTATTTCTCATAGTCAGCTGACAATTTTGATGTAGAAGTCAAAGAATTTTTGCAATGTTTTGGTCAGTTATGCTCATTACTGGCCGCCCTGACCTCTCTTCATCAGCGATGTGTTCTCTCCCCTCAGAAAAACGTTTAATCCATTTATACACTGCCATTTTCTTCATGACACTATCCCCATAAACTTGGACTAACACGTCCCTGATTTCACTTCCACTCTTGCCAAGTTTAACAAGAAATTTAATGTTGGTTCATTGTTCTAATTCAAGCTGAGACATTGCCAAAATGGCACACAAAACACTCAACAACAATAATGAATGCCATTCGGCAAGACACCGCCACACATCCACATGGAACCCAGCTATGAGACACGGATATGCCAAGGTTATGAAAACTTACCAAGCTGTTTGTACAGTGCTGCTAATGTAAGCACACAGTGGCAAGTTCATGAACGCAATTGTCAGACCTCATATTAAATTAAGTTTAGGTGAGGTTACTGACTAAAGGCTCATGATAATTTATTTCTCATATTCAACAATAACAATATCTTTTAGAAAGTTTTAAATAAATTGCTCATATTAATGGAATAAAGTATACATATTTTCATATAAAATAAAATTAATAAAATAAATATACATGATTAGAAAAAGGACAGCATTTTCAGGTTCATCTGTTTTGAGTTCCTTTCTAAAAAGACAGCCTGGAGTACTGGTTAACTGCACTGATGCAGAGTCAAACTTCATGGGTTGGAATAGATTTCTACCCTTTACTGGGGTAAAGTATTAAGCCTCTATGCCTCAGGTCCCTCATCTGTAAAAATGTGACGTTAAGAGGTGACCAAACATTGGAGATACTATCAAGGAACTTATATAGCATCTAGTAAGTGTCAAATGAAATGGCTTTGGGAGCCAATGTTCATGAAGAAGTAGTGAATAAGAAAGAAGCTGTATGGGTCCAGCCCAGTAGAAGAAACTCTGGGCTGGACCCATACAGCTCTAGCCCGAGATCTGGTCTGGTCAGAACTTCCTATGTGACTGGGAAAGCCTGGCTTCACCTCTCTGGGCTTTGATTTTCTTATCTGAAATTAGCTCTAATTTTAAAAATTCCATGAGCTAGTGCATTTTTAACACTGTGGGGAATAAAATGATTGAATCAAAATTTGACATGTACTCAACATCTGTTCTTAGAATCCACACTTAAAGAACTAAAGTAAATTTGGAAAGTTATGGGACCATAAAAGTATTAATGAATACAGTATATTCTGAGAGAAGCTTAAATCTATTGAATATTGAATAGGAATACATAATTCTCATCTGTTGTATATATCATTCATTAATCATCAAAAAGTAAAAATGAGAATTGTGCAAAAATGCAGTTTGGGATAGGCAAGGATAATTTTCTTATTATGGTGCTCTTTAGTAATAAATCATTTTGCAGCCAAGTATGAAGACTAACTAGATTTTTGTTTTGTTTGTTAAGTGGAAAAGTCTTACTCTGGTTGAAATTATGTTGGGAGATGAGATCAAAAAACTGATTATAGTAAATTGACTACATTTTCCAGGAAGGCTACTTAGGAATAATGTAAAGAAAAACACATTTAGCATAGATTTTTAAAAGGCCAACTTTGTTCTTGCATATATGTGTACATATTCTGTTTCCATTCTGCCACCTAATTAACAATTATATGAGCCAGAAGAAACCACCTAATTAAAGAACAGAATGTAATCTGTGCTGTTACACTTCCCTCGGTTTATTATAGAATTATCTGTGAAGATGATGAAATACTGCTCACTGCTAAGTGATTTATGCCTATATAGTCATTTATCATTAGAGGTAATTGTGGCTTAATGTAGAGCCTTGAGTTGTAGAGTAAGGCTGATTAGCAGTGAATCTTTGGAACAGTCCAGTGTAATCCTGATAAAATTCTTTATCACCACCATCCTTTCACAGCACCTTTCTGCTATTTTCCACCTTAGTAAGTGGAAGCATCTATCTAGAAGCACAAACTGAAAATCTGAGAGTTGTTTCTGATACTGGCCTTCCTTTCAGCACCCTTCCCATATCCAATTTATCATTAATCTTTTCTATTTTATCACATAAGTATTTCTTGAATACTTCCATTTCTCCCAATTTCCAACACTGTCACCTAACCCAAGCAGACACTGTCTTCTGGCCTACTTCACTTGTCACCTGTAGCTACTTTCCTCTTCATTCATATTTTCCTCTTTTCAAACCATTCTCTACCTTTCTTCTTCTTAAGCTAAGACACAGTGACTTTAACATGACTGATTCTCTCAACTAGAATATTCTTCCCATCACTATGCTTCATTCAGATAGACACATCCTCAGGAACGTCTTATCATTCCATGACTTTCCTTTATAGTATTTATCTCACACTATAGTCATACATTCATTTATGTAACTATTTGATTAACTTCTGTCTCTGGCTGATTTTGTTAGCCATTGTTTTCCAGCACAAAGCATAGTACTTAGAATACAAAAGGTATTCAATATTTTTGAATGAATGTGTAAATAAATGAAGGAATGATTGTCAATATTATAAACAGCTTTTTGGTTCATGGCTCAGCCTCGTACTAAGATATCTTGTATTAAGTGATTTAGGGTGAAAAAAGGGAAATAATTGAATACGTATTTAAACAATCTAGATAAATATTTTATATCATCAGATTATCTTTGTTTTGGTGGTGCCATGTGGCAATATAATTGAGTGATTAGGATACTTTTCATTATTTAAATCTATTTTTAATTATCTTACTGTAAACAGTTTCTTCAAAATTTGTGAGCTTTAACTTAAAATTTCCATTTAGGCTATAAAGATGTTATTTTATTGTATATTACAAAGTGTTGAATAATCACATACAATTTTTACTTAGACCTGGGATAACTACTGTTTTTATTTCATCCTTCTTTATATTCAACTTTTCCTTTACTTTTTAAATTTTTTTAACTGTAAGCTTACATTAAGTGAGCCAAGTAATAAATTTTCCCTAGATAGGTCACATATGTTCCTCACACACTATTACCGAAAAACAAACTTTCAAGTTGGCGTCTATTCTTTGGAGATAGAACCTTAACAGATTGTTCAGTCAAACCAAAAGCTTTATTTTTCTCACGCTTTCTCTCCCTTCATCCTTATCTTTCTTTTATTCCCTTTCGTTCTCTTCCTTTCCTGGCTGCTCTTCACCCTCCTCCCAAACTGTCCTCAGAGTACCTCCCTGCTAATCTCTAAACTTCTGCCAATATCCTCTCCATCCCTCAACCTGTTCAAGATACAAAGACATGCTTCTCTGGGTTGCAAATGTGTGTAATTTATTTTTCTTTTATCTTCCTTCATCACATTGGACACTTGATCTGTTTTCCCTAGGTTCCTATCCATAGTTGTAATCCTTGCATTTCTCATCACATTTAACATATCAATCCTGCTCTATCACTTGTTAGCTGGGTGACTTTTGGTTTTGTGCCTCAGTTTCTTCTACTATAAATCAGATATAACAACAGTCTTCAAGGAGACAGCCTGAATGAAACAATCTGAGGAGCTCTGTTTAAAAAACAATACAAAATTGAGAGTAAAAATTGGTGCGGTGATTATTCATTGAGAATAAGAAACCCAAATAAAGTATAACTTATTAAAAGCTGGTTGAGACCACAAATATCACAAAGATGAGGAAATAAAGCATATTTGTATTCATTAACTGATTGACACTGTCTTTTATAATGCTCTTCTCCTACACATGGTGGCTGTAAACGTCTTCATTGCATCTTCCTATGATAGTAATTTTTAAAATCATTTTCTATAGAGAATAAAGAAAAGTAGTTCTTCTACCAGAGTAAATTGATTTCTCTTTTATTGATAGTCTAGAAATTATTGTTTTAGATTTACAACCCATAAATGACAGTATCACACAGATTTTTAGAATCACCATCTAATTTGGGAAACATTTGTCAAGTTTCCTTTGTACATGACCTGTAAGATTAGAAAGACTTTTCACAGACTAGCTTTTGGCTCTATATCTTTTAAACCATGTCTCTCCTCTACACTCCACTCATTTCCAGGGCTGGAAGTCATGGGAGTCATTTATATCCAGACAGCATCGGTGGCCCTTCACGCATGATATTATAGGTTAGGCACAGAGCATCTCAGATCACCTTAAGTTAACCCATAAGTGATCTGTTACAAGTCAATTTATCAACTATTCTATGGCAAATAACTACTACATCTACATTAAGATAACAGAAATGTAAGTAACACTACGTGAAAATTACTGTCCGTCTATTTTGTCTCATTTAAAGAGTCGTTGAAAAAATATACATGAGTGTTCAGAATATTGCAGTAATGATGATGATGTTGATGATAATAATAAATAACATTTATGTAGATTTACTGTGTGACAGACACTCTTATAAGTACTTTCCATATATAATCCTCCTTTCCATAACCCTACGTGGTTTTTACATTCCTATTTTACAGATGAAGAAACTGAGAGGCACAGATAATTTCTATCATATTTTATCTGTACAGTGCATACATTTTTCTACTTTAAACTGCAAATCGTGAGGATTTAATTACCACTTTATGGTGAAGTACAATGATAAAAATGTACTTGAGATAACTCTAAGGACACTTTCCCGAAGACAGATGTATAGGTTAAATGACTAGATTATGTTTATCTCTTAAACTTCTCTAAACTTCTAGTGATAGACAGCTAAATCTGAAAGCTCATGCTAGAGAAATGCTATTACATATATTGCATAAAATGACATACTATATATCAGGTTATTTAATAGTTAGAGTCCTGGAGTGGACTAGACCCTAGTTTGAAGGGACCCCTCAGTCAACTTCTGTGTATTTTAAAGAACTCTGAGAATTTAGGCTAAAGATTTCTTCTTTACAAACTTTCTCTCTACTCACCGGAAGGGTATTAATTGTGACTCCTTTAAACTATACCTGTATCTTTATAAACAAAACTCAGCATGGTTATTTTTACTCATAGAATTATTTGTTTATATGTTTTGTTTCCTATAAAACATTTTAAACTGCTATAGGTCAGGTATCTTTTCTATTTGTCTCCATATCAGCACCAAGCACAGAGCTTGGTATATAAAGGGACTAGAACACTAGATATTAAATAACTGAACAAATATTGGAGGACAGCTTTGGTATTTGAACTTTGCAAGATATAAAACATTCCAGATATTAGAAAAGAGTATGGTAAAAAGGGACTAAAATTTTCTCAGGAAAACTTTTCTAGATTTATTTTCTGGAATTAATTTATGAATTCTTAAATGACAAATGAATCCAACCTAACTTAAACAAGTTTCGCTAGAATGGACATGTAAATTTGCACATTTGGAAAATCAAATGCTATTTATATTTTTTTTCTACTACTTTTTAAAATCCTGTGTCTTTTGAATTCTTGTATGAATGACAGTGCTGTTTATGGACATCAAAATAACATAGACCAATTTGGGAATCATTGTAATATGCTTCACATAATTTTAAATCTAATGTAGTATTTTAAAAACATGTATGAAAATTTCTTTGGCGGTCTTTTCACATGTCACAGTCTAATAATTAATATTTTGCTTCTCTGTAGTCCTACCTATTTTCACATAACTTGTAACACTGTATTTCAATTTTTTAGGTATTATTCATATTTATACATTGATGTGATTTTAAAAGTTTAGAATCAGACATTCACGTTGCCTACTTCAATTCAACAAAGCCACAGTGTTATAAACTAACTAATGAAAAATACTAAGCAGCGCATAATATAATCAGGCTTATGTTTGAGAAGGTCATTCTGCCAATTGTGTGGAAGGGAAGACTGAAGGTGGAGAGACTGGTTACAAGCCTATTTTAAAAGTTGAAGCTAAAGATGATGGTGAGTCTTGAACCACTGCAATTGTGGCCAGGGTGAAAAAATGAAGAGTGGATCCTAGAGATGTTAAAAAAAAAATAAAAGATAAAAGCAAAAAGAGGTTTGGGGGATGATCAAGGAAAAAGATAGAATTGTGAGATGCAGTGATCTGCAACAAGGCTCACTGACTGGTGGTTGGACAGAGACTCATGAGAAGAAAGGTCCCGCACTGCAAGACACTATTGGAAGCTCATAAACCCCAGGGGGCGGGAGGGGGCATCATTTAGAGGGGAGAACTAAACTCAGGGATGAGGGGAATTAGATAGGGGCTTATGTGTCTAGATGATATCACTCAGCAACATGATTTACAGCCTTTGATTCAGACAACTCTGAAGACCCATAGAAACTTGAGGTCATTTAACTACAAGTCTCTAGCAGCAGATGTGATAAGTTTTTTTTCTGTAATATGTAAAGCAGATAGGCTCTAAATGGCTAAAACTTGCTTAGTGGGGTTATTTTGAAAATAATTAGATATATGAAAACTTGGGTTTGGAGCTGGTGAGCTTCTGAGTTAACAGGGCTCAGCCTGCAGTGAAGAAATAAACAACCTAAGGACTAATGCACAGAGGCCACCTTTGGTTCATTTGTATAATAACCCTCAGTGACCAGTTAGACGTCAGGGGAGAAAGGCTGCCAGGTTTCTGGTCTGGATTTCTGTTGGGTAATGACACTACTTTGTATGTTCACTGGCAAAATTAATTAATGGATGCTCAAAAATAGTTATATCTATGTATCTATATCTAGAATACACACACACACACACACACACACACACACACACACACACATATTAGCTTTCAAAACATGTGCGCCGTTTTATTTATCTACTTAGATCCAACCTTTTCATGTTGCTTCAGCAAAATTTGAGTGTGTAAAATGCATTTCTAAAACATAATGTGAGCAAAGCTTTTCTCACAATCATATATATACTGGCAGGAAATATAGAGAAGTGAACAAGTCATTAGGGAGAATTCAGATCTTTTGTTTTAATGACAAGAATTGCACAGTTCATTATTTTGAGACAATTGTTGCAGACATACATACCTATTTAAAATTTCTGAGCAAAGTGCTTCAACAATAAAAAAATTTTTAAGTTGGAAAGAACCATTAACTTGAATAATAAATCATATAGAATTCCAAATTAAAGTGGATTCCGTTATCTCCCTCAATTTACAAACAATGCTTTTTATAATACTAAAGAAGACAGTAAGCTGAAAGTTTTTTAAAAGTACACAAGAAATATAAATATATATGCGTGCATCTATGTGTATACCTATACATACATGTATAATATATTTAAAGCATATATGTATAGGTATACACACACATACACATATATAAACAGTTCACTGAAAGTAGTTATTGCATTTTTCAAGAATTGAAACGTTTATTTTGTGTATCATGTTTACCTAAACTGTAACAAAATGGGAATTATAATTTTATATATATTTTTTTCTCTTGGATTAGACAATATGTCCCATTCTGCAGGGTGTCAACTGAACCCAACATTGCAAAGGTTATGTTTTATCTTTTTATCATCCTTTGATAAAATAATATTCATAAAAATGAATATCAATCTTATTTTCTTGTAACCAAAATAATGTTCTCAACAAGTAGTTTTTATGCCTCTAAGAGTATAACTAACTCAGTAATTGGCTTATTTATAATCTTTACTTCACCTATTTCAAAAATAAGAGTTTAATAACTCTGAATATATGCCCTGAGAACAACAGCTAGTATTACTGAGTGATTACTGTACGTTTGGCATTGTTCTAAAAGCTTTTGATGTAGTAACTTATTTAATCCTCAAAACAGCTCTATGAAATAGGTACTATTATAATCTCAGTTTCCATATCAGAAAGCTGGTGAATAGAGAGGTTAACAGCTAGTAATTTGTGGAATGTGTTTTGAACTCTCTCAAATACAAGTGTACCATGTCTGTACACAGGGCATTACTCTATACACAGAGTAATAAAAAAAGGAGATTGACTGCAACCAGGAGCAAGATGAGGCATGTACTGTAGTTGAGTACTATTATCAGTATGTTTCATTAAACTATTCACAAATATCACTATGCCTGGGTGCTATGCTGCACACAGAGAACAGAGTGAAGGAAAATATGGCCCTTACTGCCATAGTTTCTCTTCTATGGGGAATACTGAGTCTTGCAAAGATAATAAGGTGGTATAGTCAAAATTTTCAAATACCCACCTTGTTCTGGCCAGTTATAAATATTTCTTTTGTTCATTAATGCACCCTTTACTTATCATTCATTAAACACAAATGTATTGTGTATTAGCCAGGAGCCAGACAATCTGCTGGATGCTGGGGACTTTAAGTTATACAAGAAAAACTAAATCCTTTGAGATGGTTTTTTTGCAAGTGACCAGGAATTACTAAAACCAATTTCTATGTTTGTTTTTTTTTCATTTTTCTTTCTTTCTTTCTTTTTTTTTTTTTTTTTTTTTTTTTAGAATATTTAATTGAGGGTCAGAAATGTTAGGAAATTTTTTCAGGATCACAGAACTTTTGAGTTATAAGGGTAGGATTTGAATCAAAGTCACCTGTCTTTAAAAGGCCATATTCACTTAGCCATTATACATTTGGAACTTACTCTGTTTTAGACTGTGAATGCATCAGTGAACAGGTTAAAAAAAATAGACATGGCTCCTGTCTCTCTGTTACATACTTGTATGACTTGAGCTACTACACCATTTTCTAAATACAAGTCTAAGTCCAGACAGAGCTTTGGAACCTACAATGAGGAATTTCATATAGGGAAATGGCTAAACATCGAGGGCTGAAAAAGTAGGCGTTTTGAAAGACTTCCGAACCAATTGTGAGGTCAATATATGATTGCTAGACATTGCTCATGGAAGAAAAACCAACCAACCGACAAAAAACCCCAAAAGAACCAAGTCCCATATAATTGCTTCAGCTTTGCAGTCTGTGCTTTTTATGGTCAGAATCGAACAGGAAATCAGGTGGCAAAAGAGACATGTGGTTTGCAGAGTCCCCATTCCGAGCCTCACAAAGCAGAGGTGGGTTAGGAACTGAGAGACAATAGGTAAATGACAGACTCATGCTATCACCCTATATCTGAGAGAATGTAATAAGAAATGTATGAATATTTAGAGTTAGGAAAGGTGGTAGAAACTACTTGGTCCAACCTGCTCTTTTTCAAATGAGACAACTGAGGCCCAAGGGGATTAAGTGCCACGTAAAAGGTTATAGCACTTGTAAGTATCAAAGCCAAGACAGGAATTTAAATTTTCTTATTCTGCATTTCATGGAAATTTCTGCTATTCAATGCTGTCTTTACGGATGTTCTCAAAAGATGATCTATAAAGGGCACCAAAGATGAAAAATTTTTATAATGGGTACTTCTTATAGCCTCCATAGGGCAAAATAAAATAAATTACTGCCTGATGACTTTATTTACTATGAGGGCAAACTGTGAGAATTTGGGAAACAGATGATAGCATGTCTCTTAGTCTGTTTCTCTCAAATTCCATCCTTTTGGTCTGAAGTTGAGTACCACTCAGTTTGAGATTAAGCTCCTGTTAGGATTGATTAATGATTCTGATGTAATTGTGAATTATTTGTCCATTTGATAATTTAGTTCTACCCATGATTCTTAAATACGAGATTACAGAGAGAGAGACTGCATAGTGCAAAGAATGTTAAAGCAACATAGCCTGCTTTCTTGGTCCTTAATCTCAGAAGACTGTGCTAACTGCATTGCTATGAACACACCACTGTTTGTCAGGGCAAAGAGAACTGTTTGATGAGCAACCATGCTACAGCAGTTACTCTGTAGGGCAGAGTCAAACCAAACCATGGATCTCTGCGCATTACAATCTGTTTGAGTAGCCTAGCTTTACACAATTTTGAAGGTGTGTGAAAAGGTCAGTTTTACAAAAACGTAATAAAGCCTTCCATTGTTGTTTTTTTTTCCATAGATTAGCTATTGAATTAAAACACCTACACTTCGAATCCTTTTTAATCCAGTTTATGTAAATTGAAAAAAATCTCACCATGTATTAAAATACTACAATATGCTTGTGTCTTTAGTCAGGGCTTTTCAAGGATTTACTGATTAACATTGCACATGCTTTTGTTTGGGCATTTTTCTCAGTGATCTCTGATGTCAAAATCTTTTGTTTAATTTACTCAATAAGAGCTGGATTTTTGTTTCAATTGTTTAAATTGAGAATGACATTTAATTTTAGCGTTTTACTGTCTTGGCATTAAGCTGAACTTTGGCAGTTGACAGAATGTTTTACCATGAAAAAAAAAAAAAAAAGATTCCAGAAATTTAAGTGACGGTACCAGCTAATTTCATTGGAAAAATTATACAGTTGCAGACTGATTAACTTTTTTTTTTTTTTTTTTTTGGAGATGAGTTATTCTGAAGTAACAATTAGTAGTAACAATTTGGGAAGGTGCTCAGTTTCAAAAGGTGGACTTTTTTCTATGAATAATGATCATTCATAAATGATGTACTATTCACATTAAGCTAGAGAAGAAATCATAATTTTACCCCCATGATAAAGCTAGATATAATATGCTTGTTATTTGCAGAGAACATACAGCAGAATTAGTGGATCAGCTCAAACTTTGCATTTAGGTTTGATTTAATTATTTGATTTTACTCCTTTCTCTTTATTTGAAAAGTAAAATAAAAATCAAATTAGATGGTGGAATCATTTATATAATAGACTGGATCTCTCATTATATTGTCTCTGGGATTTTTAAAAATAAAACAAAAAAACTAAGATAGCCTCAGAATCAGAAAAAAAAATTCATTTTCACCTTGACATTAAAATCTTTTCCCTTTGGATGTATTCTCCTGCTTCTAATTAAATATTATATAAATCTCAGAGAGATGAATTATTTTCAGCATCATCAGAAGTCCCTTGCCTGTCAAGATTATTCCAAAGATAGAATAGAGCGTTAGCTAGAATAGAGCACCATTAGGTACTCAGAAATGTGGAGGTAAAAGTGAATTGTGGAAATGAGTAAGGAAAGACATTATGGAAAATAAAGCAAAGCAAAGTCGATATATAACTATTAGAGATAGTTACACGCCAGGTAAGAATCAGGTGAATCATCACAATTTTATAAACGAGTTGTTCAATATCGAATAAATATTTAACCTATTAGTGATGTTAATCTAAAATAGTTTTAGCAATTTGTGGGTATTTCTTATTTTAACCTATTAAAACAGGAATGTTATCTATGTTAAATGTGATTAGTTTTTTCACTTTGAAAGGAAAATGTTCTGTTCCTCTTTCAAGCTTTTGGATTAGTTTAATGAAAGAATATCCCAAGATTACAAAAACTATTTTAAACCATTCTGACAGGCAAAAGTTACAACAAGGGTTTTTCTTGTGAATGCAAAAAAAAAATTTTTAAATATATTTTATACCAAGGCTGATGAATGTAACTCGTGCCCATAACCCCTAAGTTGAAATACTTATTTTACCCTAAGAACTTCATTTTTCTCACTAATTGAGTTTAAGAAATAGACTGAAGGTACACAATATCATTATATTGATAAGCCTCCTCTTTAGCTACTAAGTATACAGTTGTCACAGAAGAGTTAATTTAGGAGCAGAAAGATTCAGTTTCTAAAATAATCATTTTTTATGCAGCATATATATATATATATATGTATATGTATATCATGAAAATATACAGAAGCAGATTCAACATAGATTTTTCCATTCAAATCTCATAGTAGCTATTTATTCACTGAACACTTTTACCAATGGCTTAATCATCTGAGCATGAATTAGGAATACAACTATGCAATTTATTAGTCCTGTAATCTTAGAAAAGGTATTTAGCCTTTCCCATAACCTGTTTCCTTAGCTATAAAATGGGAATAATGACAGCTACTTTTAAGGAGTGCTGAAAGAATCAAAAAATATATACTTATATACATGGCATTAAGTAAATAGTAGCTCTGATTGTTGCTATGTCTTACCTACTGTGTGGAATGCCAAAAACTACTTTATCTTCTTTCTAGGAGAAGGAGAGAAGGAGGGCAAGTATGGAGACCAAATTGTAACTAAATTATTACAATGCTTTACTATTACTACGTTTTATTAAAGGTGATTTGATAATGAGTACTGTTTTTTACAGAAATAATTTTTTTTAGTAGATTGAAGGAAAACTTTTACTTTCTGCCAGGATAGATTGTAGAACAATTACTTATGCTTTCTAAAAGTTAGGTTTAAATTTAAGGATCACAGAAAATCAGCAGACCTGCTGAGTGACGACACTATGACACAGTAATAACTCTGACCACCAACACTACAGTAACAACTAATATTTCCTGAACATAATATTGGCCATACACTTTTATAAGTGCTTTATATTAAGTATCTCGTATGATTCTCATAACAATTCATACAACTCAACAACATAAAAACCAACAATCCAATTAAAAAATGGGCAAGTGATCTGAATAGACATTTCTCCAAAGAAGACATACAGATAGATGACCAATAGACATATAAAAAGATGCTCAACATCACTAATCATCAGGGAAATGCAAATAAAAACTACAATGAAATATCACCTCACACTGGTTAGAATGGCTATCATCAATGAGACAAATAATAACAAATATTTGAGAGGCTGTGGAGAAAAAGGAACCCTCATACACTGCTGGTGGGAATGCAGATTGGTGCAGCCACTATAGAAGGCAGTGTGGAGGGTCCTCAAAAAATTAAGAATAGAGTTAGCATATGACTCAGCAATCCTTTTCCTGGGTATATACCCAAAAAATCTGAAAACATTTATCTGTAAAGATATATGTGCCCCAATGTTCATTATGGCTTTATCTATGGTGGCCAAAACAAGGAAACAACTAAGTGTCCTTCGATAGATGATTGGATAAAGAAGTTGTGGTATATATACATAGTGGAATACTACTCTGCCATAAGAAAAGACGAAATAGTACCATTTGAGACAACATGGATAGATCCTGAGATTATTATGCTGAGCAAAATAAATTGCACAGAAAAAGTCAAGAATCATATGATTTCATTGTATGTGGGATATGAAACTGAAAGCAACAAAGGAACAAGACAAACAAATAAAGAAACAAAATCTCATAGACACAGTCAATAGTTTAGTGGTTACCAGGGGGTAAGGGGGGAGGGCATGGTAGATGAGGGTAAAGGGGGTCAAATATATGGTGATGGAAGGAGAACTAACTCTGGGTAGTGAACACTGTACTTTAGTGTGTATATTGATGGAATATTATAGAATTGTGCACTTAAAACCTATGCAATTTTACTAACGCTTGTCACCCCAACAAATTTTAATTAAAAAAAATTCCATGAGATAGACTAGACCATTTTACAGATAGGGAGGGCATAGAAAATTTAAATGTGTGACCTAAGGTCTCACAGCTAATGGAGTAACAAAACCAAGGTTCGAATCCAGGTAATCTCAACTTCCGATCTTTTTGTTTCTTTTTTTCTTTACCATAAAGGGAGTTGTGGTGTCCAGGGAATCACTGGATGGACAGTGAGACCTCCATGTCTATGCCAGACAACATCTCCAAACTAGACCGATCCAAAGAGGTCTGGGTGATAAAGACATAGCCCTTGTTCTTGGGATTAGATGCAAAAGTATACTTAGATGAGCTTTTTCCTCTATACTTCTAATTATAAGAAATTCTAACAAAAATAATATGCAATATATCATTAACATCCAAACAGCACCCCTTGACATTCAATATTTAGCAAGGATTATGACACCGATAAACACATGCTAAAGTACAGTCCTGGAGGCTCCTACTGTTTCAAATGTGACCTCATTAACCCTAGATCTTGAGGCAGTCTTGACAGGATAGCCAAAATACTGGGGGAGGTACCGAGGGGGCTCAGAGCTGTGGCGCTTTTTTTTTTTTTTAAGTAGATTAGAAAGATTCATGTATGTGAATATCTAGAACATCTGGCACATTTGAAAACTGTGCATCTGGGCTGAATAGCGGTCTTGCTTTGAGCATATATCATTTAGTCATAAAATATGAGAATATAAAGCTCCTTGTTTATAAAACTACTTTATATAATAAAGAGTAACAGTGATGTTGTTTTGTGAATTCAGGTATTGCTACTTTTGAAAGATTTGAAAAAAGAGAAAGAAGGAAACTGTAATCAAAAAAGAATTGCATAGGTAAGCCTGCCACGGAGAAAATCTATTTTTTAAAGACTCCTTGGAGATCACCAAACAGCAATATGTTGTAAGAGACACACTGCATCTAAAGTCTTTTCTACGATAGTAGCTACTTTACAATGTCTCTCTGGACTCATAGGAACTCTAAGTAGGCTGGTGTGGGATCAATTATTTGGTTATGAACAATATGCAACCTAAATAAAGAAAATCATTGCTATGTCATGCTTGTTACTACTATGATAAACTTCATTATCCACTATAGGCTATCATGATTTTTTTTTTTTTAATAACAGCCTTCCTGGTGAGGGGTTTAAAATCAATATTCCAACGGAGACATAAAGAGGCATAACATAATAAGTTAAAATAATAAAGTCACATGATTTTGTTTCCTGATTTAAGAAAGAGCTAGATCAAGTAGCGGTCTTAGGGGATAGCAAAGAAGATGATTGCCTGAATTTAAAGGTAGTTGGTGGAATAAATTTAATGTTTTCAAAGTCAAAAAGTAAAAGAAACAAAGCTATCATTTTTGTCAGCTTAAATATCATTTTAACAATATGACATACTATCATGTTATCATGTTTCCCTGAAAATAAGACCTACACTGAAAATAAGCTCCAGTCAAGATCATCAGTCAGACGGACGCATTTAGTACAGTATGATGATGTTCCAGAAGAAGATGACATGATTGTATTTGAATAAATGTAGATTGTTGTACATGAAAAAATAAGACATCCCCTGAAAATACGCCCTAATGCATCTTTTGGAGCAAAAATTAATATAAGATCCGGTCTTATTTTCGGGGACACATGGTATATTATAAATATACACACTGTATAAAATTCTATAGTTAAAATAACTGCATTCCTTCTCCTAGCTGCTATGGTACTTACCAGAGAAAGCAACTTTTATTATTTGATGTGCCTTTTATCCAGACATTGTGTGCTTGTGTGTGTGATGCGCACACAGCTACACAGCCCACCCCCGACACACACCCCCAGAAAGGCAGAGCAAATTATTATGGAAACTTAAAGAAAGCATGGATAATATCAACATGTTAGAGAGCAGAAAAGGTCTGGGTGAAAATAGCATTATCTTTTTACTTATATTAAAGATAACAAGTTTTTAAGAGACTGATTACCAAACACCAAAAGAAAAAATTCACTATATACATGAGACTGGTAAATATTCCAATATGTCAAAGCTAATTTTTAAAAAACTTTTGAGAGCAAACAATGACCTAGTATTTTCCCCATGTAATAGCAAAATCTCAAAGCCTCTGCAAACTAGATATTATTAGTCTTAATTTACTGATGATGAAACTGAGGCTTTGCGGGCATGATGACTTTCTCAAGTTTGAATACATAATGAGTGGGAGAACTATATTTTGAGTTTCGATTTGTCTGATTCCTAAATCCATACTGTTTCCACTAAAACAAATTACTTTTTTTCAAGAGATGATCAGAAAACTATGAAAAATTAAAATTATGTCAAGAGTAAAAACATGTAAGAAATTTGCATTAGTATTAGAAATTTGAGAAGTTATCAAGTACATAGAGTGCTAATGTTACAATCACACATTTAATTTCATCTTCACTATAGCAAAGTAATTTCTATCATTGGTAGATCTTAGTTTTCCCCTTTTCCTCAGACATCTTCAGAGCAGTTTTACAACTAAAATTTTATGTTAATGTACAACTAAAAAATAAATAAATGATACCCTATACACCAGAGATCGTGAAAAAAAATTGAACAATATAACCAGTACTATGAAAGTGAAGAGACACTGTAAAATTAAAAGAAATGTAAAATATAGAGATGTACAGGAAATCAAAGTTTTGTGCACATGGTGAGAATTTTCACGTTGGGTCTCCATGAGATTATCGCTCCTCCTTAAAAGTATCTGGAGAAGAGAAGAAAACCCTGACCTCCTGCCTCCACATCCCTCCCCCACCCCTTGTGGATTGCAGCACCATAGATTACAGATTTAGAGGGAACGATATCTGCTGCAATTCTTTTGCAAGTATAAGCAAAGTATTCCTAGAGTGAGAAAAAACAGAAGGGTGTATTGTCCTGTGAAATGTCCAACAAACCTTTGTGTCGGGGGCAAATTGGCACTGATACTAAAACTGTATTGGAAGGGGAAAAGCCAGTCTAACCTTTTGGGCAATTCAGGATACAATTAAAAGCAGAGTTATCCTGAGTTACATAAACTCAATCTACAAGGGTTCTCTAATTAAAATTAGATTTTGAGTAGCTTCTGATTAAGACGTAGAATCCCCTCAAATTGATATTAAATGTTTTTCTAGAGAAATGATGAAGACACAGAAAAAAAACCAGGGTGCAAAAATTTGACTATACTGTCCCAACAGAAACATAATGAATCTCAGCCACATATAAATAACACGTTTAATAATTCCTACAAAGGAGGGATTGGAAATTACAATAGATTTACATGATATAATATATGCAAGTTTGTGTATAGTTGTCATTAAACTAACCATATAGTAAATTATATATTTTGGTCTTAATTAATCCTATGTGTATCAGGGAAACTCTTCCCTTGGAGGGAAGATATGTACTCAGTTTGTTGTAGGTAATGAGGATTTATTGTCTCAGTGTAAGGAGAAGTGAGCACGTGTGGAAAGCCATCTGAGCAGTTGCATAGTTACTGGATCCCACTCTCAGTTTTTATGAATTGAATGTGTAATAGGCTGGAGAAGAATAGAAATAAATTATCTTACTGTGCTTCAGGCTAAATAGCAACTCAAATGACCAAACCCTCATCATCAAGCATCCCCTATTTAAATCTTAGTGTGTGTCCCATTTGAAAATCACAAGAGCATATCCAACTGAATCATTTTAAGTCCATCCAATAAAGACTGCACTTGCTGGGCAGAGGCTTTGACCGAGCATCCCATGGGCAGTTGTTCTCCCTGACACACAGCATATCACTCAGTGTGCTTGGATTGGGTACCACTCCCTAGTGATGGCTTTATGTCCCAGGGCCGATATTCCTGATGGTTCTTACCGAATGAGCCCACATTTCATGGGCAAGACTAGGGCAGAAGAACACTGAATGTTAGGGCATAAAATCTAGAAAAGGAAACACATCTATTCATAGTTTAGAAGCCGGAAACCTGGTAGCTATCTAAAACAAAAAGCTAAATCAGACTCTCTGAATGCCTTGCAAATATCAAATATTGGCCATTTCCAGGCTCTGTTATTTTCACTCTCTTGTCTATTTTAGCTTTTATTCACACCTTATTATTTGTATTTACAGTAGTCCCCCCTCATTCATAGTTTTGTTTTCCACGGTTTCAGCTATGTGTGGTTAACTTCACTCGAAAAATATTAAATAAAAAATTCCAGAAATAAACACCTCATAAGTTTTAAATTGCTCACCATTCTGAGTAGTGTGATAAAGTATCTCACTGTCCTGCTCTATCCCACTCAGGATGTGAATCATCCCTTTGTCCAGCATACCCACCCTATATACATCACCCACCCATCAGTCTTCTGATAGTCAGTCAGTTATCTGACTGACTGTCTCGGTATCACAGGGCTTGTGTTCACGTAAGTCTTATTTTACTTAATATCGACCCCAAAGCCATTCACATAACTTTTATTAAAGTATATTGCTATAACTGTTCTATTTTTTATTAGTTATCATTAATCTTTTATGATGCCCAATTTACAAATTTAACTTTATCGTAGGTATGCATGTATAGGAAAAAAACATAGTAGGTGTGGAGATTACATATATATATATGTTTTTTCCTATACATGTATACCTACGATAAAGTTAAATTTGTAAATTTAGCAAGCAAATGAGCTCATTTTCTGCTTTACCCTGGCTGCCAGGAAGTTCAGAGCCAAGCTTTGTGCTGCTGCAGCTTCCCCTACCTTGCTGTCATTGATTTAACTCTCCTCCTGCTTGACTTTTTCCCCTGTTATTCTCATTCTCATGGTTTTTGGTTTTATTCTTTATGCTTTTTATTTGTAAGCCAAAGACTTGTGTCATTTTTTTTAAGAAGAACCATGTTTCCCCCAAAATAACACCCAGTTGGACCATCAATTCTAATGCGTCTTTTGGAGCAAAAAAATGGTCTTATTTTAATATATATATAGTTTCAAGCATCCACTGGGGTTCTTGGAACATATCCCCTGAGAGGATAAGGGGAAATTATTGTATATTAAAATATGTTTGGTTTTACTATAATTCCTTTTCAGTTACATATTTTTTCAGTGCATAGCTGCTGTTCAGCATTACCTTAAAATTAGCAAAATATTCTTCTGAAGATCATAAACTTGCCCTTCATGTAGGATTTTTATATAAAATGCCTAAATTATGGTAAGAAAATTGACAAATTAATTTAATTTCATAGGTCTCAATATACTGAGACTTTTGAAAAATGTTAATGTCAGTCATATGATCAATACCCATTAGAGGAGTTTGCTACTTTAAAGACACATACATAAGGCAATACTACTGCAAGACTATTGTCCATGGATTTTTCATGTTTTTACATGTCTTGAGGTCAGAGGCAGTGGCAATTTTTTGGACTCTATTTTCTAGAGTCATGAACAACCCTGAAAGAGAAAGATAGTGCCTCTTTTCAGAGCAAATGTTAGGCACATTTATTGCTCATTATAAAACAGTCAGCTCCTCAAGCTCACAGTTCCTCTCCTGTAATGCAACCCATTGGATATGCAGATGTCAACTAGTACTCTTCATGTCACCCTGTGAAAACAGAGGATTAGGGAACCAAAGCAAAAATTATACTGTCCACTACTATTGCTGTGAAAAGTTACATGTCTTGTGTCTTATATCGGCAATTATATAACTATGGCAGACTAATTTGTTAACTTGAAGGAGAGTAAAATCTCAGATCCTTCACAATTCTTGATAAATTCACTATTTTTATTACAAGTTTCCTAGTAAGCACATTTTTTCCCTAGTGGGTCCTGAGGTTTCTTAACATACGTTGAATTATATATATTATCATGACTGATTGAAGAGCAGGAAAACAATTATAATATTGCTGATCATTTGCAAATATATCTAGTGGAAATATTAAAGTTTATAAAATATTGACTAGTCATTAATACACTATGAGATAGGGCTTTTTAAAAAGATTAATTTGAATGATCAGAGATAGACATTGTAATATTTGTTTAATGCACTTTTCATGGGGAAATATTTCCATTAAATGCATCTTCTCAAGTAAGGCTTTTGTTTTATAAAAGATTTTTAAGACTTTTTTTTAATACAACATATATAGATGATTTGGAAGACAAAGGACAGAATAACTTGTCTAATACATCAACCTTAATTTCTGAAACTTTCCCTGGAAATTTCCAAGAACTATGAAGTACTTTAAGAAAGACTTAACTATATTATGATAATAAAAGCCCCCACTATGGAGTATCACAAATAACTGATAATTCATAGTTTTACAATAGCTTGCTGCTGAAAACAAAAATGAAGTTACTCTTGGTCCCTTGATAATTAGTTCCTACTGTCAAAGCTTCAGTTACAATTTGATTAAAAAAAAATCCTAAATGTCAAGAACCATGCAGTCTGATAAATATGGATGACATTTAAAAAGCAAAGTAGGTAGAGTCTACAAAGAATAGGGTAAGTGTTGTGTGCGGCATTTATTAATAAAATACCTTATATCTCATTCATATAAGTATTTGGTCTTCTATGTGAGAAGCTATAAGCAGTTTCTGTTTATTAAAAAAAACAGTGTAACCCCTCACTTCCCTACTTGGTAAGTGTGTGACTTAAATACTAATAAATTTATGGGTAATACGTTAAATATAAAAACAGTCTGTTCAAAGGAAAATTAGAATATGTATAAGAAATCATGTTTATTGTTTGGAGTCAGATGCAGAGAACTCCCCAAATTATGAATTACTTTCTAAATTTATGTTTAATTGAATCCTTAAGACTGTATATGTGCATATTCATTAATTATTATGCTATGGAATTCAGACCTGTCATTTGGGTAAACAGCCACTTCATATCAAATGTTTACTAATACGTAGTTGGGAAATATATTGTTAAATCGAATAATAAATAGCAGGGAGAGCTCCTGTGTACAACAGCATGGGAGCAACAACTAGTTGTGAATTTTTTAAATATCACGGAATTTAACAACTTAATTCTTACAGATATTCACTAACTCTCCTTTGCATTGCATTTTGATCTGTGGTAATTGATGTTAGCTTCTCTCTATACTGACTTTGCTATCTCTTGTTAGAAAGTTATTATGTAAAATCATCAGTTATCAAACTAAACAGAAATAATTCAGTTAGTCATAGACATGAAACACAATTTTTCTAGACTTTCGGTTAACATAATAAATGAACACACACATATTTAAAAAAGACCTAGAGCTATGAATTTACCATTTCTTCTTTATTTTCTTGGTGGAATTTAATATGTTTCTTTTGATAATATACATTATTGGATGAAAAGTGAATACAAAGTAGATGCAAACTTGCTGAAACTTTTTTTTTCTTTGTAGCAGGTTTCTACTCATTAGGTGATCTTTCTGGTTAGAAATACAGGAACTTATTAAACACGTGTTTCTGATTAATTTTGCTTGCCAATCATGTGGTTTATTAATATCCTAAAAAAAATCTCCTGAGATAGGTCTTGATCAATAAATGACATAATTGTCATATATACATATGAAAATTAGTCCTAGCATTTGTTTCTCAATAATATTTTAATGGCTTTATTGAGTATATTTGTCATAGAATAAACTACAGATTTCTAAGTATGTCATTTGGTAATTTAGGAGATTTGTATATACCCATGAAACTATCACCAGAATGAAGATAACTAACGTAATCTAAACTTGAGATGGTAATTCTATGTTTCGACTTGAGGATGTTTTTGGATGAGGTTGACATTTAAATCGGTGCTTTTTGGGTAAAGCAGATTGCTGTCCATAATATGGGTGGGCCTCATTCAATCAATTGAAGGCCTTCATAATAATGAAAGGAACAGGTTCCCCAAGCAACAGGGAATTCAGCAGACTGCCCTAAGACTCCATCTGCACCATTAGCAATCCTGGGTCTTGAGTCTGTCAGCCTAAAATGAGGATTTTTTTACTGGCCATCCTCTATAATCACAACAGCCAATTCCTTATGATAAATAAATAAATAAATAAATATATATATATATATATATATATATATATATATATATATATAATTATTACATATAATATATTACATATAATATATATTACATATAATATATATTACATATAATATATATTACATATATATTACATATAATATATATTACATGTAATATATATTACATATAATATATATTATATGTAATATATATTACATATAATATATATTACATATAATATATATTACATATAATATATATTACATATATTATATACGCCATGTTTCCCTGAAAATAAGACCTAGCTGGACAATCAGCTCTAATGCATCTTTTGGAGCAAAAATTAATATAAGACCCAATCTTATTTTACTATAAGACCAGGTCTAATATAATATAATATAATATAATATAATATAATATAATATAATATAATATAGTATAATATAAAATAAAATAATATAATACTGGGTCTTATATTAATTATTGCTCCAAAAGACGCATCAGAGCTGATTGTCTGGCTAGGCTTTATTTTCAGGGTAAAAGGGTATATTAATATAAATAAATTAATAAATAAATATCCACATCCTATTGGTTCTGTTTCTCTTGAGAATCCTAATTTCAATTTTGGTAACAAGTACTGGGGCACTGCTGTAACAAATACCTAAGAATGTGAAAGTGACCTTAGAATTAACTAACGGGTAGAGGTTGGAAAAGTTTTGAGATGCATTTTTTAAAAATGCCTCGATTGTCTTAAAGGGATTGGTAGGAATACGGAAATCAAAGGTGGTGTTAGTGGGTTCTCAGAGGGAAATGAGGAACAAGTTATCAACAACTGGAGGAAAGCCAATCCTTGTTACAAAGTGGCAAAAAGTACTTGGCTGAATTGCATTTTCATATTTTCAGAAAAGTAGAAATTAAAATGCCGCAGATATTTAGCTGAGGATATTTCGAAGGCAAGTATTGAAACTGCAGCCTGGTTTCTCCTTCCTGTAGTAAAATACAGGAATAGAGAAATAAATTGAAGGAATTATTAAGTAAAAAGGAACAAGAACTTGAAGATTGGGAAATTTCCCAGGAGAAAGTGTGTTCTGGAGAGAAGAAAACCAAGGATGTAGCTAGAAAATCATTTGATAAAGAGATCATGGATGTTCCTTATGGATTTCATCAGCCATCTCGGCAGAAGAAACCAGGAATAGAGATGGAATTATGTCAGAGGAAACATTGACAACTGGGACTAAAGGGAACAGAGATGGGACAAAATGAAAGGCTACCAGGCATTTTGGATTCTACAGGATGGAACAATAGAGCTATTCCACTGTGAATGTGTGTTATCCTTTAAGAAAAAGTAAGAATGACCTTGAAGGTGATTCAGAGATCAGCAGGGCTGAGACTCCCACTTCAGGCTTAGAGTACACAGGCCTGAGGTGGGGGAGGGGGACAAGGCTTTTCCTCCTTGGTTTCAAAGGCCTAGGCTGTCCCCTGCTCCCTTTTAGCAGGCTAGAGCCTCAGGGACAAGGCTGCTGCCCACAGTCTTGGGGGAAGGCTCACCACCTAGAACCATGGGGGTGACGCTGCCTCCCCAGAGACTCCCAGAGAGTGGAAAATTAAGCCAAAGAGGATTATTCTTGATCCGTAACCTCTAATGGAATTTGTCTTGTTAGGTTTTGAACTTGATTGGGATTTGTCACCCCTTTCTTCTTTTTGATTTTTCCCTTTTAGAATGGGAATGGCTAGCCTACCCATGTCTCACCATTGTATTTTTAGAAAAGACGTAACTTGTCTAGTTTCACAGGGCTGGAGAGGAATTTTCTCTCAGGATGAATTCTTTCTCAAATCGCACTCATACCTGATTTAGATATTCATACGAGACTTTGAAATTAGAGTTGATGCTGAAATAAGTTAATACTTTGGGGGCTGTTGAGAAGGTGCAAATATATTTTGCATAAGAGAGGGACATAAATTGGGGGGGGGGCAAAGGATGGAATACTATGGATCGAATTGTGTCACCCTCCAAATTCATATGTTGAAGACTTACCCCCCAATGTGGCTGTATTTTGGAGATAGGGCATTTAAGGAGGTAATTAAGGTTAATGAGGTCATAAGGATGGGACCCTAATCCAATATAATTGATGTCCTCATAAGAAAAGATAGATACCAGGGATGCTTGCAGACACAGAGGAAAGGGCATCCAAAGACGGCAAGAAGGCAGTCATTTACAAGCCAAGGAGAGAGGCCCCAGGAGAAACCAAACCTGCCCACACCTTGATCTAGGACTGCTGGCCTCCCAAACTTTGAGAACATCAATTTCTGTTATTTAAACCACCCAGACTTTTTTTTGTTATGGCAGACCTAGGAAACCAGTACACCTCCCAACCCCTCACCCCATTCCTGGTAACCAATAATTTGTTTTATGCCACTATGGATTAGTTTGGATTCATAGAATTTTATATAAATAAAATAATATAGGTTGTTCTATTTTTCATTTGGCTTCTTTTACTCAATACAATTATTTTTAGATTCATTCATGTTCTAGATGTGGATCAATAGTTTATTCCTTTTTATTGTTAAGTGTTATTTCATTGTGTGTGTGTGTGTGTGTGTGTGTGTGTGTGTGTCACAGTTTGTTTATTCATTCACCTTTTGATGGGTATTTGAGTTGTTTCCAGCTTTTGGCTATTATAAATAGACCTGCTGTGAATATTTCTGTACAGTCTTTTTAATGGACATATGCTTTCATTTCTCTTGGGTAAATATCTAGAAGAGAAAAGTCTGGATCATATGTCAGAAGTATGTTTAATTTTTAAGATACTGCCAAACTTGTTTCAAAATGCTTGAAATTTTTAAAGTAATACCCTTTACAATAGCATCCAAAAATATGGATACCCAAGGGTAAATCTGACCAAGGATATTAAAGATCTGAAAACTTCAAAAAATTGCTGAGATAAATTAAAGTCTTAATAGAAAGATATACCTTCTAAGTGGGTTGGAAGATTCAGTGTTTTAAAGATGCAAGTTCCCTCCAGGTTGATCTATACATTTAACTCAATCCTAATCAAAACTGAAGAGGTAATTTTGTAGAGTTTGGCAAATTTTAAAAACAATATCGAAATTCACAGAACCTAGAATAGCAAATAAGTTTGAAATAATTGGAGTATTAACCCTACCTAACTTCTTGTAAAGCCACAATAAACAAGACAGTAGATATAGCTCAATGGAACAAAAGGGCAAGTCAGAAATAGACCCATATATTTATGGACCACTGGTTATTAACAAAGGTGCAAAAACAGTTCATCGGAGAGAAGATTGTTGTTTCAATAAATCATGCTGGAATAACTGGTGATCCATATGCAAAAAAATGAACTTCAATCCATACCTTGCATCCCATAAGGAATTAACTCAAGATGCAGTATAGACCTAAATGTAAAATCCAAAACCAAAATTTCTAGAAAAAACATAGGAAGAAAACTCTGTGGCTTTGGACTATGTACTTTTCCTAAAAATCCAGTGAAAATCATTGTGGGGCCTATGACATTTCCTCTCCGCATGTAAACAATTCAGTGAAATCGAATTTTTATTGTCTTAAGTACGTATTTCTGAAATTAATGGTCCTAAAATTAATTTAGATGTTCTATTTCTTTGTTTACCAAAAGCAATTTTGTTCAAACATCCTCCAATATCGTACAATGAATTACACAAGAATAAAACAGAACCTACTTACTTTACTGTTTATACCAACTTACATCTATTATCTCATGGGCCTCACAGCAATCCTTTGAGGAATATGCTATTATTTTCAAAATAGGAAGATACTGATAGACAGTTATAGAATGATTTGCCCAGGATCATTTAGCTAACAAAACAAAAGCTGGGATTCAAATCAAATTTTACTGACTCCCTTGACTGCAGAGCTTATACTCCATTACTAAAATCACAAGTACAATTTTTATTTCAATGTCCTACTCTTCATAAGCGAGAATCTAATAAAATGCTATTAGTACCTGTACTTTTTCTGTGGGAATTTTTTAAAAGGGTAGTCAGGCAACTTAAATGCTCGGTTTGCATTCACTTCTGCCTGCTTAGAAGAAAATGATGTATTCAAACATTTCATTTCCAAACAAGCTCTATTGCTGAATAGTTTTGTCTATGTATTCTCACTTATCTTACTAGAGATCAGATGAATTTAAAACAAGTTCACAAGTATAATTTTCTACTAATTTACTTGTGTGTATATGTTCCCTTTAAACTTCACATTTTTAGAGGCTGTTACCTTTCCATGAGAAATTATTCTATTCCATTTCATTTCTCTCCAATATACACAGAACATTTTATTAAAATTCACAGTCTCTTTATCAAATAGAAAATCCAGAAAAATGTTTACATCTAATCAATTAGTACTTATCTTGTACCTAGTGCAATAGACCATAGATGGTGCTGAGGAGAGGGTAAGCAATTATCTGAGAGTCCTTCCATAGAAGACAATTACAACAGAGGTGAGAGAGTTAATATATGAGAGCATGGTCTAGGATTCCTTTGTGAGGAAGTGGGATTTGACCAAGATTATAAAACAAACCGTATTTTTTTTATGGATGGTTTTGGAGGCAGAGCCTACCAACACTGATTTTTAATATTAATGAAGTATTCTATTTATTGTAACTAGCTAACCTGTTGACAACAAGTTGCATGTTCATTCAAATAAAGACAGTAAGAAGACTGTAGAAGCAAGGGGAAAAATAGTGGTTACACTTTGTCAAGGAGTAAATACTACAACCATATTCTCCTTGTTGTAGTAGTTATTCAAACAAAACTGATTCTTTGAAATCCATGTTGGGAAGGAGATAACAGGGCATTTCAGGCAAAGGGAAGTCAGCAAGGCATTTCATCAATTCTTTCTTTACAACTCTCTGGGCTCTCGTCTCCTCCTGTCTGGCTTATTGCAATAGCTATCTCAATGGCTTTCTAGTTGGTAAGCTCTCCTGGCTTCCAATCCATTCTATTCACAGCAACTGTGTTACTCTCCCCAAAACACCCATTTATTGATGCCAATCTTTTGATCAAATGACCTAAGACTGCAATTTTGGGGACTGTTACTAAAGTTTGAGCAATATTAAAAGTTGTTCCTCAAAAAAAGTTTTTGCAGTCAAATATATTGAGAAACATTGTTTTAAAAAGCTACATATTTGTGTGGAATTTTTTAATACTTTAATGTGCTAATATTTGAAATGAATCTTCAGAGTGGGGGTGAGACAGAATGTAGCATGCATTGATTTTGGAATACCCAGTTGGGAAGAGCTGACATAAAATAAAGAAGATTATGGTGAATATTTCACAATGTATCCATTCAATTTTTAATTGTCAACTATACCTCAATAAAGCTGGTAAAAAGGAAATACATAAGAAATCCACAAAAAAGCAAAGTTATAGAGTATAAGGTCAATACAAAGAAATCTATTTTGTTTCTATATACCAGTAACACAATTAATAATTTAAATTTCAAACCTAATGCAATTAAAATACAATGGATAGCTTTAAGATATGAAATACTAATGGATAAATTTGATAAAATTGTGCAATTCTTTTACAACAAAAACACAAACCATTGCTGAGAGAAACTTAAAATAATATAAAAAATGCAGAAATACATCATGATTATAGACTGAAAGACTCATTATTGTTGAGCGGTTGATTCTCCACAATTCAACCTATAATTCAACACAGTCCCAACCAAAATCCCAGAAGACTTTTTTGATAGAAGTTGACAGGATGATTCTAAAATTTATATGACAATGCCACTAATGCAAATGTCCTGGAATAAATAATTTTCACCAAGAAGAACAAAGTTAGAGGAGTTATAATAACAGATTTCAAAACGTACTATTAAACCACAGTAATCTAGACAATTAGACAATGCAGTATTGGTGCAAAAATAGATGAATAGATAGAACAACAGAACAGAATGGAGAGTCTAGAAAAATATTCATCTATATATTTCCAATTGCTTTTGACAAAGGTACAAAGACAATTTTCATTAGGGAAAGAATAATCTTTCCAAAAAATAGTGCTGGAGCAATTGATTATCTATATACAAAATAATGAACCTAAGGCCTTCTTTACCTTATACCACATACAATAATTTACTTGAAATGGGTCTTATATCTAAACATTACAGTTAACACTATGAAACTTCTATTAGAAAACACTGAAGAAAATTTTTGTGATTCTATATTATGAAACATTTCTTTAAAAAACACAAAAACAAACAAATAAAAACACTAAAATGAGCCATAAACAATTGATGAATGGGACTTTATCAAAATTACAAACTTCTAACTCTTCAATACCCATTGTTAAGGTGAGGAAAAGGCAAGCCATAAACTATGAAACGATATTGGCAAACATATCACTGATGAAGAACTTGAATCCACAATATATAAAGAACTCTTTCAACTCAATAATAAAGACACACATCCTAATTAAAAATAAACAAACAGACAAAAGATTTGAACAGACATTTCATCAAAGAAGATTTACAAATGGCAAGTAAACACAAGATCATTAGTCATCAGTGAAGTGCAAATGAAAAACACAACGTTCCAGATGGGAAGGGGTTTAGAGGGATAGGTGATAAAGGGGAAGGGATTAAGATGTACAAATTGCCAGTTATAAAAACAATCACATGGAGGTAAAGTACAGCATAGGGAACATAATCAATAATATTGTAATAACTATGTACAGTGTCAGATGGGTACTGCACTAATTGGGGTGATCACTTCATAAGTTATATAAATGTTTAATCACTATGTTGTATACCTGAAAGTAATATAATATTGTATATCAATTATAATTGAAATATTTTTTAAAAAAATTAAAAAAACAAAACATAATACCAAAAAACACCCACTTGAATTTCTACTGGCCATAGCGAGTGTTCGTATGCGTGGATGTAGACCAGTTGCAAATCTCATAAACTGCTGGTGGTAAGAGTCTTACAAAATTAAGAATTCACTACCTTATGATGCAACAGTTTCATTTCACTTCCAGGTCTTTAAAGAAATTAAAGCTTATTTCCACACAAAGACTTGCTTGTACACAAATTTTCATGGGAGATATATTTGTTTGGGATTCTTTACTAAAAGCTAAAACTTTCAACTAAAAGCTAGAAACAACCCAAATGACAACCAACAGATGTATCAAACTGTGATGTAATCATAGTGGAATACTACTCAGTAATTTAAAAAAACAAAACAACAAATGGATTCATATGAGATTTCCAAAGCAAATATGGTAAGTGACAAAAGCCACATTCTCTTTCTCCATGAATGGGTGTATAACATATGACGCCATCTTTTGTAAAATTTTAGAAAATGAAAATTAACATCATGAGAGAAGGCAGATCAGTCGTTGTTTGGGTATGGGATGGTGGAAGAATTGGATTACAGAAGAGTTACCAGGAAACTTTAGAAGTTCATTGAAGTGTTTGTTATTTAACTGTGGTAATGGTTTTATGGGTCTATACGTATGTTGAAATTTATCACATTTCAATATGGACATCAACTTACTGGATATCAATAACACTTCAATAAAGCTGTAAAAAAAAAAAGTACATAAGGGGAAAAAAATTAAGACAGACTTTCTTAGCTTGAAATTTATTGCTCTCTGCCGTCTGACCAGTCTCTGCAAATACTCAAATGTCATTGGACCACACTTGGTGATCTGAGGTCTGAAGGTGGTCTGGCTAAATATTTCTCCTCCTGTGGAATTGTATTATGGTTTTATTTCCCTGGAACCTATGAGATTTTTTTTTTATATATCTTTAAAGTTTATGTACTTCATCAAAGTAAGCCTTGGTGTTAATTTTCCTAGAACATGATCTGAATATGTACCAATCCAGGTGTTAATTGATTTCAGGACTGATTCTTTTATTATGTCTTTATTATGTCTTTTATTTACTTACATGTGAATTGGATCTCCATTGTCTGGCTTTGCATATCAACTATATATCGTCTACACTGGCCAAGGATTTAAAAGTTTCCCTCAGCCTGACTAAATTTTACACAGACTCTTTCCTGCATGTGACCTCATCTCATCTGCCTTACAAAATCCAGACAGCCTAACCACAGAGGTCCCTCCCCTCCTCTTTCTCAGAGCACTTACTTTAGGAAACCTGTCATTATACATTGTTTCTCTTTTCCTTTGCGATTTAAGTCTTTTTAGAAGCTTCTTGCAGGGTTACACCCTAGGGCTGCTTCTCTCAAGGATCTGGGAAACGTAGGTTTCCCAGGACCCCCTTTGAAACGTAATCATCGGGGGAGAGAGTACATCAACCTCCCAGTTTCTGTGGGATGGTAGGAACCTAACTTGTCTCGCTCCAAGATGTAAAACTATCTCTTGTCAGGAAGATATGACAAGAAGTTTTATGGTCTCTTGCACATCAGCACTTAAAGACCCTCCTGCCACCTTTTTTCAGCAGAGTTGAGTTCAGATTTCATTCTGATCTTTCTCCATTATTATAATAACCTGAAAAAAGTCCTCCTGTTTTGTCTAATACAATTTTTGCTCTGACAATATTCATTTCTATTCCTTTTTCCTCAGTATTTACTTATACTACGCGAATCTGTCTGGCATGCCATGAAATGAATCCTAGTAATATAATTTTGGTCTATTTCAATATGTTTTTGAAATTATCTATTTTAATTAGTCCTGGTAGCTCCTTTTCCAACTGATCATTTATTTGATATTTCGCATCTTACCTTTCAAGTCTTTACCTGAGAGAATAAAGCGATTCTTTTCTAAAATTCTAGAACCTACTTATCTAGGCTTTACACAGAAATTTCTTTCATTTTGATGGAGAGTTTTTACTTCAATTTAATGCTGCATTTATTTTTAATTTTGCTTTTAATATAAAATTTTACTGAGGCCACTGTTTGCACCTAAATATTGTTCAGAGATTCTCTTCGGATTCCTACCTCTTATGGCATTGCTTCAATGTGTTAAATTGGAGAGCTCAGTGTTATTAATGATTTTTTCCTTTGTCCAATTGTTCAGCTTATTCAACTCTTTGGACGCGTGGTTACTAAGGGAAACAGGGCATTAGGCAGCTACTTTCTTGTCAACTTTTCCTACAGATTTATTGATTTCCATTTCCTATTGTCTTTTCTGGTCAGATATGAGGTCAGGATGAGCTCCCCATATCTAGGCTTGCAGAAGCAAATACCCGGTTTCCCCAAAAATAAGACCTAGCCGGACAATCAGCCCTAATGCATCTTTTGGAGCAAACATTAATATAAGACTTATATAATATATTATATAATACCCGGTCTTATAGTAAAATAAAACTGGGTCTTGTATTAATTTTTGCTTCTCTATGCCTCATAGAATTTTTGCTATGGAACCTATACAAAGAATGTCTTTGTTGACCCCAAATGTCCCCACACTATTGTTCCCTTGTTGCTTCTTTGATCCAGCTATAGCTACAATCTAGCACCTTTCCTGTAAAATTGTAAATCATGGTTATTTTGCGTGGTCAGAAGATTCCTTCCTTTTCTGTGGAACAAGACTGAGTCCAAAAACAACTCTCGTTATCAACCCCCATGCTAGAGAATTTAGTAGTAGCCTGCAGAATGTTTCCGTTTACCTTCTAAACCCTTTGTTACATTAGGATATTAGGTAATATTTGTTAAGTTGAGGAGTGCTTCATCTAGGTGTAAATTGTATATTATCTAGCAGATAACCTTTAGAATTTGAAGTATGGCCTTACTGCTACTGTGTAGTTTCAATAGATATGTAGTTTATATTCAATTTTGGTTGTTTTCCTTCTTTGCAAGAGTTTGAAGGAGATTAATGCCTTGTGCACTTTGCCAACATTCTTGGAAGTCTTCTCAAATTAGCATAAAAATCACATTCAAATTTTCTCTGTGCAGCAAACAAAACATTTGATCAATTCAGATGAGACATGATTAGCACCCATTTGCCTAATCTCTTTCAATAAATTGACAGGTAAAAGCCTTCTAACTGGTCTCTCTGCTTCTTCAGTTTATTTTCAGCAGAGCAGCCAGAATTATTCTGTTAAACTGAAAGTCAGATCATGTCACTCCTCCACTCAAAATTCTCCAATAGCTTTCATCTCATTCAGAATCAAATCTGAGGCTAATATTATGATTTGGAAGGATGTCCGTGGTCTGGGCTCCCTTTGCTTCTCGAACCTAATCTCTCACACTTTCTCCTGAATTCACAGCAGTTGAGACACCCCGTTTTATTGTTGTCTTGTACAGACCAGCGAGGCTCTACCTCACACCCTCTGCCCTGGCTCATCCCCAGCTTGGCTCATTCAGATGAAGAAGCCACTTCTCAGAAAACTGTCTCAACCATTCTATCCAAAATTTCAACACGCTAGCTTTCTTCTTTCCTGCCTTTTATCTCTCTTAGCACTTGTTGTCTAAATATTTTACTTATATATCTTGCTTATTATTTATCTTCCTTAGGGGACTCTAAGTTTCACGTGGGCAAGGCTTTTTGTCTGCTTTGTTCACTACTGTATCCCCAGGAAAGGGAGCAGTTATCTGGCTTTTAGGGATGGAATATTTGTCTCTCCAAATTCCTATGTTGAAGCCCTAACCCTCAATGTGATGGTATTAGGGGGTAAGGCCTTTGGGAAGTAATTAAATTTAGATGAGGTGAGGAAGGTAGAGCCATGTAGGAAGGGAAGACACCAGAGCTTGGTCGCTATGCCATAAGAAGGCAGCCGTCTACAAGTCAGAAAGAGGGCTCTCACCGGACCTAAACATGCTGGAAACTTGATTTGTGACTTCCAGCATTGAGACCTGTGAAAAATAAATCTCTGTTGTTTAAGCCATTAAGTTGATGGTATTTTGTTATAGCAGTCCAAGCCCACTAGGCTAGCGGCCTATTATAGATAGTCAATAGTTGAGTGAATAGTGAATACACAACTAAGTCACGATCTGGAAAAGAAAGACTCTGATAATTGTATCTGAGGACCCTCTAAGCAGGAGAACTCAGCTGCCACAGATCACTAAGATGATCCATGTTATCCAACTTGGTGTTAAAAAGTAAAACCAATGACCTTGAACTGTAGTGATAGTGTCGAATTCAACATGTATCTATTCCATAGAAATACTATAATGTATTAATTATAAATGCAGACTGTGGAGCTGGAACATATGGGTTGAATCTTCAGCTTGACCTCTTATTAATACCTTGTGCAAATTACTTAATCTCTTGTGAGTCATCTGTAAAGTGGGTATAACCATAATACCTGACTCAAAGAATAGTTGTGAGGGTTACATTAATTCATATATTAGAGCACTTAGAATTCTTGGCACATATAATGCTCAATAAATACTAATACTGTTAATCAACTGTGAAATTTCTTAGTTTTATTCTAGGATTCACAAATAAGTAAGATGTGTCTCTAAGCCAAATAGCTACCATTTTCAAACCACCCTGGTTTTATATCCCCTCTTCAAATGAAGAAACCTATACAAAATATCAAAATTCATTTTTTACAAAGAATGAGCAATTCATTTTAACCTTGGAAAAATAAAATGCCACCAATTATTTCAGATGCTCCTAAATCTCTCAAAGGTCACAACTGCCTAGAGATGAAACCAACAATCTAAGACATTTTGGATAGGATGTTCTTGGGTAAAGAAACTCTGCCTACTTCTACCCTTTGTAATGAACAATGACTACAATCACACAATCATGAAACATTAAAACTATTAGAGGTATAGATCATCATATAAGTCACACTTCTCATTATCCTCTTGAGCAAACTGAAGTCCAGAGAGAGAGAGAGTTCATAAATGGTGTTCAATATGTAACACAACTCCTAGGGTTTAATCTATATCCTATCATCTTAAGAAGAAAAAACTCATAGTGGGGCACTTGCTATTTGCTTAGACCACATCTAAAATTGTTTCAGCATCTGGAGACTTAAAAGTTCAAGATATATGACAATTCTCAAATGCCAGATAATACTCAAACATTTGTGAGTAGAATGTTAAGTCAATAAATATCTATTGATGCAACTTACATAAAGCCCCACTTGTCTATGCATAAGCACGGTTACATTGAACACATTAGGAAGACAGTGCATCCCTTTTACGAATTAAGTTTTTGCCTTTAGCTTCAGATCATCCCAAATAACACTGAAAGCAGATATCACTGTGGTTAAAATGATAAAAACAGTAGCACATGATTTTTATATTAAGAGTAGTGGCAAATCAAAATCATTTTCAAACTTCTCTGTCTTCATGCAATTGCAACCAATTTAACATGATTTCTCTGTTTTAACTAAAATGAATCATCTAAAGAAATAGTATGTAATTAAGAGAAGAGAAGGTGTTTTAAAGCCTTTTCTTTTTGCGTTGATCACTCATTACTCATACCCAGGGCATACTATCTCCAACCGATGCAGCACATTTTACAAAGGCACTCTGCTCTTTATCTATACAAGAACATCATCTCCAAATGTTATGCTGCTTATTTCTCTCGTTTGCATCCTTTCTCGACGTGTCGTTTTCTCTCTGCTTACCAGATGTGATGTGCATAGCCAACACACTACTCATATAAAAAGGAAATTACTCTTACTCTTGGGAATGTTTGGCAAAACACCTTCTATGAGAAAGCTTATTTCCTTTTATTAGGTAAGATATCTGAATACTAAATAGTAAACATCGGTCATTGAGTTGTTTTTAAATGACATCGCTTAAATATATCTATTCCATTAAAGTACCTTGGGAACACAAGGCTGATTTCCAGGCCAGAGGCTTACTTATCTTCTAATTAGTTGATATCATCATTTGCTGTAATACCTAATCTGATGTTCAGTAGCACCTCATCCAAAAACTATAACATTTTGAAATGTCTGCGTAATATTGACAAAGCTAAAGTCAGTTGATTAGTTTTTAAAAGCATTTAGTCATATTTTATATAAAGTAGGTGTAAGTATATTTTTATATGCAGTAATAGCACTCATGCATGATTCCTGATTGAATCCTAGTTCCCAAGCATCAACTTCTTCCTAGAATAGCTAAGTGCATTGGGCCTATTGAGCCATTAGCTTTTATTGAAGGATAGATGAATATCAGTCCCTACAGAATAGTGAATTAGCTCTTGCCTCAAAGCAAAGCTTTTTCCTGGTTTCTCTTCACAATGGGACTCCTTTAACCATGCCTTTTTCTAATGCAACCAGAGAGTCAAGTGACAGCCATAAGCATAAAATGAAATCTATTGAAATAAAACCATCAAGTTGGCATGGCTTTACCCTCTCACAGTAGGGTGATCTGACATGAGTAATCTACAATAAAGGTGACCCTTTGGGAGTTCATGGCAATTTCTCTGAGTATTGAAGTATACATGTTCTAGAATAGAAGTAATAGCTGTCATTCATGAAAACATATTTTTTTATCTAAAAAATCGAATATCTTATAAATCTTATGGTAGAATAAAATGTTTCTTTATTCTTCAACTTTTTAAAGCAGAACTAAAAAAAATAATAAAGCAGAAATAAAAGGATGTGAGAGAGCTATTATATAACCTTACCTTGGAATTTAACAACTCAGCAACTCATTTAGAGAAAAAAATTAAAATGGTTATCTAATTGTTTTCTTGCCTAGAAAAGCTATCTCTTACATTTACCATTTTGTTTTTTAAAGTAATTTTTCTGACATCTTCCAGAATTAGTATGCCAGAATTTTATTTAGGGGTAATTTAGGAAAATGGGGAAAGATGCTAATAATACTTTTTTTTTAAAGTGAGCATTAGCAGAACCTCACTATTTTTAAGACATCTACTCTAAAACACCATTGAATAGACTTCCACTACAGGGTAAGATGTAAATATTTGAAAGACCTTTTTTCCCATGATGAAAATAAGAAAAATCAAGACAAAATGAAAATCATACTTCTTTGTGGGATTAAGAAAAAGTAGCACTTGAAAAGAAACTTTAATAAAATGATTCCAGGGAGAAATCAGCCTTCAGATTTTGCAGAGTATAGTGACATAGGGTTCACAGAAAAAATGTATAGCTTTAAAAAAAAGAGTTCTAAAATATTTGATCCAAGTTTCCACCTTAAGAAGCTTCAAAAAAATCAAATTAAAGTCCAAGTAAGCAGAAGAGAGTAAATTTTAAAAACAGAAAATTACGAGGTAGAAAATAGAAAATAGAGAAAAATCAATAAAACTAAAAACAGTTTTTGAGAAACAGAAACAAAATTGATAAAACACTAGCTGCAATGAACAACAACAACAAAAGACAAAAAATGCCCATTGTCAGTATCAGGAATAAAGAAGAATTACTATTGATTCTACAGGCATTCAAATAATTATAAGGGAATATTATGAACAAATTCCTTTGAAGACACAAGTTATCAAAACTAACCCAATAACAAATAGTGATCTTGAACAACCCTATACCAATTAACTTGAATTCATAATTTAAAACTTTCCCACAAATAAAACATTAGGGCCAAATGACTTTACTGATGAAGTCTATTAAACATTTAAGAATTTGTGTAGATAGAAAATAGGCACAAAAATAGCATTTGATCAAATCCCATGCCCATTTATGGTAAAAATTTTTAACAAAACAGGAATATGAGGAAAGCCTTCAATCTGATAAAAGTCATCTATAAG
Organism: Rhinolophus sinicus; assembly: GCF_057876585.1. NCBI lineage: Eukaryota > Metazoa > Chordata > Mammalia > Chiroptera > Rhinolophidae > Rhinolophus > Rhinolophus sinicus. The sequence goes on along the minus strand of NC_142501.1, from coordinate 74,729,892 downwards.
AAATTATCTATAGTTAGCATCATACTTAATGACTGCATACTTTCCTTTCTAAGGGAACCAGGCAAGGTTGTCTGTTCTCATTATTTGTAACAATTCTAGAATGGAGTTGCCACCCAGTGCAGTAAGACCAGGAAAATAAACAAAAATATCAAAGTTCGAAAAGGAAAAATGAAATGTATTTTTTTTTCATAGACAACATTACTTAGCTCACAGTAAATTCAAAAAAATCTACTGAGAAAGAGAGAGAAGAGAAGAAATGCTAGAATTACTAAGCAAATTATCCAGGTTATAGTTCACAAGGACAATATGCAAAAATTAACTGCATTTTTATAACTGAGGAACAGTTGGATTATGAAAATCAGAAACCAGTATCATTTATAATATCATGAAAAATAAGGATATAGTTAGTAAAAAAATATTTAAGATCTTTACGTTGGAAAATGATAAAACACTGTAGGGAAAAAAGAAAAATTAAATAAATTGAGAAACATAGCAGTGTATTAATTAGATGATCCAACATTATTAAGGTGTCAGTTCCAACACTGATCAATTCCAATCAAAATCCCAACAAGCCTCCCTCCTTCCTCCATCTCTCCCTCTCTCTTTCCTCCCCTCTTCTTTCTTCTCTGGTAGAAATAAAACACGCTGATTCTAAAATATGTATGGAAACTATTAAATGCAAAGGACATCAAATAGCCAAAATAACCTTGGAAGAACAGACTTACACTAATTAATTTTACAAATTACTTTTAATCTACAGCAATCACATGGTATGAGATGGTGTGGATCAATAAGTCGATTGGGAATGGAACAGAGAATTAGAAATAGACAAACACATATAGTTAATGTACTCTTTAGAATGTGACAAAGCAATTTAATGCAGAAAGGAAAATTTTCAATAAATTATTTAAAACAACTTGATATGCACATGGAAAATAATGAACTCTATTTCATATCTCATACATACACAAAAATTAATTCAAAATTAATAAGACAATGCATATATGATCTTGGGTGGACAAAGATTTCTTAGAACAAAAGTCAATAAACATAATAAAATACTAATAAATTAGACTTCAGTAAAATAAGTTCTACTCTTCAAAAGACAATATTAAGAAAATAACACAAGCCACACTTGTCTCACAACTCATTAAAGTTACAAACAACTCCAATTTTGCCAATAAAATGGACAAAATATTTGTATAAACACAATGTCACAAAAATGTTCCATAATAGAAATAAGTACATAAAAAGATGCTCATCATTATTAGTAATCAAAGAAAATCAAATTAAAACCACAAATTAAAACTCACTAGGATGGCTGAAATTTTAACATCATCAATTCCAAGTGTTATGAAAATGTGGAGCAACTAGAACTCTCATATTTGGTAGAGGTATAAAATCTTACAATTATTTTGAAAACATTTTGGCAATTTCTTATAAATTCAACATATACTTAATATGTGAGCAACCAATCCACTCTTACGTTTCTACCCAAGAGAAATGAAAGATATGTCCACAGAAATATTTGTAGAAGAATTTTCTCAGCAGCTTCATTTATAAGAGCCAAAACTGTGTGTGTATGGTGGTGGTGGTGGTTGGGGGCGGGGAGGAGTCAGGGTAGAAATGTCCATCAACAGATAAATGTATAAATAAATGTTTGTATATTTTATTCATCCAATGGAATGCTAGTCAATAAAAAGTTACTTAAAAATTGATACCTTCAACATCATGGATGAATCTTTAAAACATGATGAGCAAAAGAAGCTAACACAAAAATGTGTACATTACATGATTCTACTTATACAAAGCTCAAGAACAGACAAACTAATTTATGATGTTGGAAATAAGCAAAGTGGCTGCTTGGGTGGGAGTGGGGGGATTGCCTGAAAGAGAGCACAAAAGAACTAGGATGATGGAAATTTTCTGTATCTTGATTGGGACGATCTTTATATTGGTGTATATATTTGTGAAAACCTCACACTGTACAGTTAAGAACAGTGAGGGAATCTGGGCAAGATGGTGAATTAGGTAAAATGCTATGCCTACTGCATCCCAGGATCACACCCAAAATTACAAATAAATTATAGCACAATCAACCTCAAGAATCACCTGAAGACTAACTGAACAAAACCCCTATAACTAAGGATATAAAGAGGCCACATTGAGACTGGTAGGAGGGGCTACACATGAAGCAGGCTGACCCCAAGCCCGTGGATGGTGTTGGAATGCTGGGAGGGACACCTCACTGGCAGAGGTACCCCATGAAGAGGGAGGGGTCCCGGCCCCACTTTGGGCTCCCCAGGCCTCCAGTCCTGTGTGGGAAAGAAGAGTTCCCACAGCATCTGGCAGTAAAAATTAGCAAGGACTCTGTCTGCCTGTCTCAGTGGGGCAGAAGGTAGCTGGAAACCCAGATCCCATCTAAATAAGACTCACTCACTTGCAAACACTCACCTTGTCTCTGGTGGGGGGACAGCAGCATGAAGGCTCATTAATGTGCAGGGAAAGACTGAATTGTGTGGCTTCAGAGTGGGAGCCAGAGGGACAGGAGCCATTGTTGTCCCTGTGTGGAGCCTGACACACCTGTGGCCTATAGGAGGGTGCCATCTTTTCAATGTTAAGCTGGCTCCAAAAGTGCTAAGTCTGTGACCACATTGGTCTGGTGGAATCTGCACGTGCGCACTGCCTTGGTGATGCTCTCGCTCCCTGCCTCCCACACAGCTGGTATACATTGCCTGGGACACTCTTGACTGCTGGGTTGCTAGCACTGCCCCACAGGTTGCCGAAGCCTTTTTGATGCAGATGCAGGCCAATGCAGCCTGGGAAATATTTCCTTATGGGCAGTAACCCAAGACCTGTGCTGCAGGCACTCTTGGGCAGCTCTCAGGAATTTGTGAGCCTGAGGTAAGCAGAGGCTGGCAGTGGTATTCTAAGGGTGTTTCTCAAAGTGATCACAGGCCAGGCACTGCCCCAAGGTAAGCTGTGTATGATTCAGGTGTTCTCAGGGTGCTGTGTGAAGTGGTCACAGGCCATAAGAACTTAATCTGCATTAACTTTGTGAAAAACACTTGCTATGTCTCATGATTCCTTGGGACTCCCCACCCATCTAGTGCTGCATCGCCGAGGGCACTCAACATTGGGTTAACCAGCCCAGCCCATGTACACCTAAGGAGGCTTGTTCAACATCTGGGCCTGACAGGCAATAGGCCTAGGGGGCCCTGGGCTTTTTGCTAACCTACCTCACATCCACTACTGGGGACAGCCAGCCTTGATTCACAGAAAGACCACACTCACATACCTCCAAGTCCAGCATCAGCAGCAGACAACCACATATAGCTTTGTAGCTCCTACCATGTTGCCCTGGGCTGGTCACAGGTAAGGCTGAAATTGGCCAGTACAGGAGACCCTCCCAAGAGACATCAGAAACAACACACAGACAGGCCAGTCTCAGACCACACCAGAGCACTACCTGGTTAGCCTTACATGCAGTACACCAAAAGGGAGTTTTCAACAGGCATAAGAACCTGCAGGGGGAATCCCCAACTGTGGTGTCAGCCCCTACATAGCAGCTCATATGCTGTGGGCATAGCCAATCCTCACAATGAGTCTGGGAGTCAATCCCACTGACCGATGTGTCAAAAGCAATCAAGGCTCAAGTACAATAGGAGAACACACCCAACACACTCAAGGCATACTCCTGAAACATACGCAAAAGAGATCAAGGAGACTGCACCATTAGACCACACAGGACAAACACTACATAAGGTCACCTAACAAAGATTAAGAGATATGGGAGATCTACTTAACACATAGAAGCAAACACAGAGTGGCAGCCAGAATGAGGAAAACAGGAGAAACCTCCAGAAATAGAACTAAATAAAATGGAGGAGACCAATCTAACTGAGACAGAATTTTAAAAACGGATTATAGAATGTTTAAGGAACTTAATGAGCATTTCAACAAAGAGATAGCAAGCATAAAGGGGGACATAAAAACCATAAAAAAGAACCAGTCATAAGTAAAGAATACAATAACTAAAATGAAGAATGCACTAGAAGGTATCAACAGCAGATTAGATAAAGCAGAAGATTTAGTCAGTGCTGTAGAAGAAAAGGTAGCAGAAAACACGCAACCACAACCACCACAACCACCACCACAACAACAAAAAGAATAAAAACAAAATGAAGACAGTTTAAGGGACATGTGGGACAACATCAAGTATAACAACATTCACATCATAAGAGTACCAGAAGAAGAGAGAGAGCAAGGGATTGAGAACTTATTTGAAGAAATAATGACTGAAAATTTCCCTAACCTGGAGAAGGCAATAGACATACAACCGAGGAAATACAGAGAGTCCCAAACAAGATGAACCCAAAAAGGTCCATGCCAAGACACATCATAATTAAAATGGCAAAAGTTAAAGACAAAGAGAGAATTCTAAAAGCAGTAAGAGAAAGACAAGTACTTACTTACAAAGGAGCTCCCATAAGACTATCAGCTGAATTCTCAACAGAAACTTTGCCAGCTGGAAGGGAGTAGCAGGAAATAATCAATGTGATGAAAAGCAAGGACCTACAACCAAGATTACACTACCCAGCAAAACTATCATTTAAATTAAAGGAGAAATAGCTTTCCAGACAAGAACAGCTAAAGGAATCTATTACCACCAAGCCAGTATTACAAGAAATATTAAAAGGTCTACTTTAAGCAAAAGAAAGGAGAAAACAAACAAAGATACAAAATGTGAATAAAAAAAAATGGCAGTAACTATGTACCTATCAATAATCACTTTAAATATGAATGGATTAAATGCTCCAAGCAAAAGACATAGGGTAAGCACACAATGTGATATATAGAAAAATGTTATTAAAAAATAAAAAAGATATAGGGTAGTTGAGTGGATAAGAAAACAAGACCCATGCATATGCTGTCTACAAGAGACCCACCTTAGATTGAAAGACATACGCAGACTGAAAGCAAAGGGATGGAAAAGATATTTCACAAAAATGGAAATGAGAAAAAGGCTGGGTTAGCAATACTTATACAGGACAAAATAGATTTCAAAATGAAAACTATAATAAGAGACAAAGAAGGACATTAACTAATAATAAAGGGATCAATCCAACACGTGGACATCACCCTAGTAAATATTTATGTACCTGACATAGGAGCACCTAAATATACAAGCAAATATTGACCAACATAAGGATAGAGATCAACAGTAACACAATCATAGTAGGGGACTTTAACACCCCACTGACACCAAAGGACAGATCTTCCAGACAGAAAATCAATACAGAAGCAGAGGTTTTAAATGACATGCTGTATCAGATAGATTAGATGATATTTTTAGAGCATTTTACCCCAAAGCAGCAGAATATACATTGTTTTCAAGTGCACATGGAACATCCTCCAAGAGAGACCATATGTTAGGCCACAAAATAAGTTTCCATAAATGTACGAAGATTGAAGTCATACCAAGTGTCTTCTCTGACCACAATGGTATGAAACTAGAAATCAACTACAAGAAAAAACCTGAAAAACATACAAACACATGGAGATGAAATAACATACTACTAAATAATCAGTGGGTCAACAGTGATATTAAAGAAGAAATCGAAAGATATCTTGAGACAAATGAAAATGAAAATGACCCAAAATCTATGGGATACAGTGAAAGCAGTCATAAAATGAAAATTCATAGCAATACAGGCCTACTTAAAGAAACAGGAAAAATCTGAAATCAACAGTCTATCTTTATATCTAAGGGAACTTTAAAAAAGAACAGCAAACAAAGCACAAAGTGAGTATAGGGAAGGAAATAATAAAGATCAGAGTGGAAATAAACTAAAAAGAGACCAAAAAATACAAAGGATCAATGAAACCAAGAAATTTTTAAAAAAAATATAAACAAAATTGACAAACCTGTAACCAGACTCATCAAGAAAAAAAGAGAGAGAACCCAAATAAATAAAATAACAAATGAAAAAGAAGTGACAACCAACACCACAGAAATACAAAAAAGTTAAGAAAATACTATGAGCAACAAATTGGACAATGTAGAAGAAAAGGATAAATTACTTTCTCCAAGGCTGAATCAAGAAGAAACAGAAAATCTGAACAGACTGATTACTACCAACAAAATAGAATCAGTAATCAACAGGCTCCCAACAAACAAAAGTCTTGAACCAGATGGCTTCACAGGACTAAACATCTGAAAAAAATATTTAACACCTATTCTCTTCAAACTATTACAAAAAATCCAAGAGAAGGGACGGTTCCCAAACTCATTTTACGAGTCCACCATTACGCCAATTCCCAAACCAGACAAAGACATTACCAAAAAAACCCCAAATCTAAAGGCCAATATCCCTAATGAACATAGATACAAAAATCAATCAATGTAATACACCACATAAATAAAATAAAAGACAAATATCACATGGTCTGTCAATAGATGCAGATAAAGTATTTGACAAAATCCAGCATCCATTTATGAAAACAACTCTCAGCAAAGAGGGAATAGAGGGAACATATCTCAACATAATAAAGGAAATATATGACAAACCCACAGTTAACCTCATACTCAATGGGAAAAAGCTAAATAAAAGTCTTCTCCCTAAGACCAGAAACAAGGCAAGAAAGGCTACGTTCATAACTTTTATTCAACATAGTTTTGGAAGTCCTAGCCACAGCAATCAGACAAGGAAAATAAATAAATAAATAAATAAATAAATAAATAAATAAATAAATAAATACATCCTAACTGGAAAGGAAGAAGCAAAACTGTCATTATTTGCAGATGACATGATACTATGTATACAGAACCCTAAAGATTCTAACAAAAAAAAGTATTAGAACTTATAAATTAATTCAGTAAAGTAGCAGGATACAAAATTAATATTTAGAAACTGGTTGCATTTTTATACACCAATAACAACCTATCAGAAAGAGAATAAGAAAACAATCCCATTTACAATTGCATCAGAAAAAAATAAAATACTATTGAATAAATTTAATCAGGGAAGCAAGACTTGTACTCAGAAAAATATAAGACATTGAAAACAGAAGTTTAAAAAGATACAAATAAATGGATACATATATTATGTTCATGGGTAGAGAGAAAGAATATAGTTAAAATGTCCATACTACCCAAAGCAATATATAGATTCAACACAATCCCTATCAAAATACCAATGGCACTTTTCACAGTACTAAAACAAATAATCCTAAAATATATATGGAACCATAAAAGACCCTGAATAGCCATAGCAATAATGAGAAAGAAGACAGCTATAGGTATCATGCTACCTGATATCAAATTATACAAAGGCTATAGTAATCAAAACAGCATGGTATTGGCATAAAAAACAGACACATAGATCAATGGAAAAGAATAGAGAGCCAGAAATAAATCTGTGCTTGAATGGTCATTTAATGTATCACAAAGGAAGCAAGAATTTACACTGGGGTAAAGATAGTCTATTTAATAAATGATGCTGGGAAAACTGGACAGATACATGCAAAAAAATCAAACTGGACAAGCTTCTTATGCCATGTACAAGAATAAATTCAAAGTGCATTAAAGACTTAAACACAAGACCCAAAACTATAAAACTACTAGAAGAAAATACAGGAAGTAAACTCTCAGACATTACCCTTTGCAATATTTTTACTGATATATCTCCTCAGTCCTCAGGCAAGCAAAACAAAAGAAAAAAATAAACAAATGGGACTACATCAAACTAAAAAGATTTTTTATAGCAAAGGAAACCATCAACAAAACAAAAAAATCCAGCTGAATGGGAGAAGATATTTTCTAAGGATACATCTGATAAGGGGTTAGTATCCAAATTTTATAAATAACTCATACAACTCAACATCAGAAATGTAATACAATTGAGTTAAAAAAAAATGGGCAGAAGATGTGAATAGACATTTCTCTAAAGAGGACATATGAGGTTTGGTCCAAAAATACAGTGAATGTTTAAATTAAATAATAAAAAATTACTGTAAAAGACACTGACATTAATCCTCATCAAAATACTCCCCCTCACTTCAAACACACATATCCCATCATTCTTGTCACTTTCTGAAGCGGTTCTGGAAGTCCTTTTTCCTGAGTGTCTTTAGTTGTGTGGTCATGGCTGCCTGGATGTACCGAAGCAATTCAAAACATTTACCTTTCATGGGCATTTTGACTTTGGAGAATAGGTAGAAGTCGCACGATGCCAAATCTGGTGAATAAGGTGGATGAGGACACACCATAATGTTTTTATTCAACAGAAATTGCCGTATACCAGAAGCAATGTGTGACACGGAGCCTTTCCTCCTGGTGATCAAAAACTATGGTGAATGTTGCTGCCAAGTGCCAGACAACGAAAAAGCAGGGATCTTCAATATGGGAAGCAGCGCGTCAAACCTTAAGAACAGTGTGTGACAAGTTTCAGCTTGTTTTGTGCAGTCAGCCAGGAGTGAATTATGGTTGAGAGAAGGTGTGTTTTAAAGTGTGCCGTAAATCATCCTCCATCATGACAACGCTCCGTGTCACACATCGCTTCTACCATGTCAATTTATGTCAAATAAAAACATTATGGTGTGTCCTCATCCACCTTATTCATCAATTCTGTCACCATGTGACTCCTGGCTCTTCCCCAAAGTCAAAATGATCGTGAAAGGTAAACATTTTGAATCGATTCAGGACATTGCGGCAGCCACGACAGTACAACTAAAGACACTCATAAAAGAGGACTTCCACAACTGGTTCAGAAAGTGGAAGAATGATGGGTTAAGTGTGTTTGAAGTAAGGTGGAGTACTTTGGGGGAGATTAATGGCAATGTGTCTTTTACTGTAATAAATTTTTTTACTCAAATATTCACCATATTTTTTATCACACCTCATACAGATGGCCAATAGACATATGAAAAGTTGCTCAACATCACTAATCATCAGAGAAATGCAAATAAAAACCAAATGAAATACCACTTCACTCCTGTCAGAATGACTATCATCAATGAGTCAACAAACAACAAGTGCTGGCGAGAATGTGGAGAAAAGGGAACCCTCGTGCTCTGCTGGTGGCATTGCAACTTGGTGCAGCACTATGGAAAACAGCATGGAGTTTCCTCAAAATAATTAAAAATAGATCTACTTTATGACCCAGCAATTCCACTCTTGGGTATTTAGCCAAAGAAATCTAAAACACTAATTCAAAAAATATATATGCGTCTGCATGTTTACTGTAGTGCTATTCACACTAGCCAAGATATGGAAACAACTGAAATGCTCATCAATAGACTATTGGATAAAGAGATTGTCATACATTTATACAATGAAGTATTACTCTACCATAAAAAAGAATGACATCTTACCATTTGCAACAACATGGAAGGACCTAGAAGATATTAGATAAGTAAAGTAAGTCAGGCTGAGAATGACAAATACTAAATACTATGTGGTCTCACTTACATGTGCAATCTACAGACAAGAATAAATGAGCAAACAGAACAGAAACAGACTCATAAATACAGTGAACAAACTGATAGTTGCAGATGGGAGAGGATTAGGGATGGACGAGAAAGGTGAATGGATTAGGAAATATAAATTGGTAAATATCTAATCATTATGTTGTCTTGTACACCTGAAATTAATAAAAACAAATAAACAAACAAAAACCTGTGAATTTACTCTATGTAAATTCAATCTCAATAATAAACATTTTAAATTTCTGGTTAATATCTCCTTTTCTTTTCATTTTCTAACACTGAATACTATCATAAAGAAGTGAGTGCAGGGTCAAATGCATGCTGATAGCATCTTCTCCTATGCTTTCTCATGTATTCCCTAAATTATAATTTAATTAGTGCTTAATATGTGCTCAACATTGTATTAAACATAAGGTATAGAAAGTTCATTAATTTATGATCCCTACACCAAGAGTGTTTAAGGTTTAAAAAACACACCATTAATTAACCCAGATACACTCTACTCCCCTCAGCTTGTAGATTCCAACTAATGTTATTTAAAAAGTGTGTCACTGAATTTCCTGGATCCACAACCAACAACTCCTAAATGACATTCCTTTGTTTCTGGAAGTAATTTGGTGTGAAAGAGGAAGTGCCTCAAATGTAATTCTTTGTCCTGCCTGAATCCAACTGAGATAGAAAAATCATAGGCAGTCAGGGACATGGCCAAGGTGGAGGGGATTAAGGCGGAGACCATAACAAAGCCAGAAGAAATAACTTTAATAGCTCACAAAGCCATTCAAGCTGCAGAGCTGGCCAAAACTATCAGCTCAGGTGTAAAGACGTGGGGTAGGGCTGGGGGCGGTGGTGGGGGCAATGAGCTTACAGAGCCTTCCAAAGTTAATTGCCCAAGTACAGGAGACCAATTAGCTCTGACTCAGAGACATTATAGTTCCTAGCATAGCCCTGTTGGCGAGCGGGGGAGGGGGGCATTCCATTTTCGGATACCCCCTCTTCAGAGAGCTTTTTCTCTTGTGCTTTACAATTAAACTGTACAGCTTAACCCTTGCCTCTCTGGTCTGTGTTCTCATTCTTCAGGTACGTGAGACCAGGAATCCCAGGAACACACTAGACTCCGGATTCCTATATCACCACCACTGTTCTTTATGTCTCTGTCAGAAATTGTCCTGTGACCTCAGGGTGATAAATGTGAATACCTCATGCACATTCTAGTGACAAGACAAAGAGGCGAGGCAGAGTATGAAATGCCCATGGACTAGCCTGTGTATTTTAAATTTTATTTTAAAGGCTGTGGGAGACTACAATTTGGGGGTGTGACATTATCAATTATTTTTTACAGGAGAAAAACAAGTTCAGTTCTGCCTTAAGAGAGATTAGTATGGTCACAATTTGAGGCAAGATTTGAGAATAAAATATTACGCATAAGGAGACCACTTTAAGACTATTATACTCACTCAGTCAAGAAGCCATGAGGGGTTAAATTAAAAAAAAAAAAGGAGTAGATTGCAAAAGTGAGAAACAGTAAGGAGGAAGAATATTTAAGAGGTGATAATGGAGGTTACATACAAAACAATTTCTAAGATGGTTTTTCTCAGGTTTCTGGCCTGAAACTGGGTGGGTAGCAGTGTCATTTTCTAAGCATGTAAGACAACATTCTTTACCTGGGATTGGTGTTTAAAACTGGACTACTGAGCTTCAGATGATTGTGAGACATCCCACAGAGGTTTACACAAGTGGCTAGCTAGTCCAAAGCACAGTAGAGAAGGCTGACCTAGAGATAGGTGTGCATTGGGGGTAACCAGTTTACAAATGGTACTTGAAGCTATTAAGATCATCCAAGAGAAATATAGAATACAAATAGCAGAGGGAAAAGGAAAGAGCACCTGGACGTTTAAATGGAGTAGTTAAAAAGAGATAAGCCTCCAATAACCATCCTAGAAAGCACAGCCAATAAAGTAGGAGAAAAGTCAGAAATGTTATAAAGCCAAGGGAAAAACATGCAGAGAAAGTTAGTTGAAGTTGCACTGATTGCACTGGCTGATTGGCTTTCCCAAGGGACATTATGAAAGCAGTGCCCATTCAGCCAGATCAACAATTAGCGGATCACTTGGTAGGAACTGATATTTAGTAGGGAGGAGAAACGGAGACATATATAATTCTTACCATGGCTGAACCTATATCCCACCACAAACCTCTGTCTTTCTTCTTCAATATTCCATTTCGTTAAGTACGGATAAGTGTTCTTCTCCATAAACCACCATAACCCAACCAAATGGGCAATTGCTACAAAGGCAGACAAGGACTCCATTTCACAAAGGACTAAGTGAGACCCAGAGAAATTTAATAGGCTACTTAGATTTTAAGAGGCAGAACAAGGATTTGAAATAAGTCTTATAAGTCCAAGCCTTTTTCTACTCTATCATGATACAGCATCTCCTCTGCCTCTACCACCATCTTTGGAAGAAAGGGAGCTCAGTAAAAACAGTAAGTTTATCAGACAGAATTGCAGATATTCAACCCACAGACTGTAAATCAAAACATTAACATATATTCTTTGATTAATATTCGTATCAATAGTGAGCCTTGGGAACTGATACCAAAATTGATACTAAGCATCTTTCTTTTTTCTTTAAAAAAAAAAAAAAGACAAAACTGAGTAAATGTAGAAGTAAATAGCAGGTAACAATTATTGAATAGTAGCTGTGGCCAACATAGTTGTAAGCACTTTATATGTAGTAACTCCTTTAACCCTCCAACAGTCCTACAAGGTAGGCATTATTATTACCTTTATCATTTCAGCTGTAGAGAGGAGGAAACTAAAACCAGAAATGAAATACTGTGCCCAAGTACATTTCCATAGCTCCATCAAGTATATGTATGCAGTGAACCTGGGACTCAAGTTCAGGTAGCACAGATACAGTGACTATACTATGAAGAGCAAAGTCATGCTTCATAATCAAGATGCAGTAAGACCTAGGAGAACCACTTTGACTCATCTGCTTCCCACAGTATGGGGAATGTACAGAGGGTGCTGAAAAAATGCATACACACTTTAAGACAGGAAAACTGTATTAAAATTGTAAGACCCAATATATACCGATAACAAAAGATGAATACAAGTCACATTTGACTTCTGCAATCACAAGAGGAGCTCAAAGTGTTTATCATCAGCGTCCAGACACTTCTGACTACGCCAAACTACTGCTTGAGCAATTTTGACCAAAGTGTCCACTTATATACATTTTTTTGGTACCCCTGGTATTGCAATAACTATGTACTATGACAGATGGTTACTAGACTTTTTGTGAGGGTCACTTTGTAAGGTATAAAAATGTTGAAACACTATGTTGTACACCTGAAATATACATTTGTATGGCAACAATAATTTAAACTTCAAAAAATAATTTTTGTAAAGTACACTGATCCAGGTGTTACACTGCCTGAAGTTCATTATCAGAGACTTGTTCCTTTGGGATAAGCTTTGCTTGTTCCAGACAGCATCCACCAACACCAATTCACTTTTACCTTTATATGAGGGGATTAAAAACAGGCAGCTGGTGATGCAGTGGGTGATGTGTAGAACAAAAAGATGTACAAGAGGGAGGAAATGAACAGATAAATAAGGTGAGATGTTTACCTAGGGCATTTCTAGCTCAAACAGTGTTTCTCATAAACAGATAAGACGGGTGTGGCAGAACTCAGCCTTAGAATTCAAGCCTCAGTTCTAGTTATCAGTCCCTCCAATACAGCAAAACTTTTCCCTTTTTATTTGTTCTGCTGCTTAAGTTTCCTAACTGAGGGACGTGGGCATATGTATTCACCTTAATTTAATATTCTTCCTGTGAGACTGGATTTTTGGCAAAGTGTGACTAATTGCCTTTAATCTCTAGGAAGCAGAGGAGCAGAGTCCATCGCTTTACAAATTTCAGCTGCAAAATGAAAGGAAGCACATAAAGTTTGGCTGGTTGTTAATTGTTAACTAAGAAAGGAAATGGTCCAATTTGCTAAATAAGAAAACATGATCTGTCCCTTCAATGTGGATCTGCTAAAAGAGAGCATGAACAAATCCTATTTAGTACCAGTGCTCTGAAGTGACGCAGCTCTATCCTTTAGGCCTTTTTTCACATGTTTTAATAGTTTGGGTTTCTCTGCCACTCCTAATTGAAAAGAGAAAAGAAAAATCAAGCTCTGAAGCTTCGACCAAGTCTTTTTGACACTTGACCAAGTCTTTTTGACACTTCGTAGCTCTAGGAAGAAGTTTTATTTTGTTTTGTTTGTTTGTTTGGAGGGTGAGGTAGAAAGTGCACTTGAAATAATAAGACTGATATATCTCCAAAACACTTGTTCTATATCATATCTAATACCATGGAAAACCAAAAGACAGATTCTCAAGTGGATAAACAGTACTTTTCAGGTTTGGAAAATGACATCTTTAATTATATCATTGATTTTGAAATTCTATTATATTTTCCAGTAAAATCATTGCATATTACTCAAGCAATGAAGATGAAGCCACGAATGCATTCTACTTGTAGTCATAAAGCAGTAAAAAAAAAAGAAAAAGTGAAAGGGAAAGAACAATGAGGGTAGCAAAGTAACCGGAAAAGAAAGTCCGTAATCAGTAGTGAAGGATGTAAATTTATTACTGGAGAGAAGTAGTAAATTTACATCCTTCACTTAATCAGCTATATCCACTTTACCTTTAAAGCTGGTGTCTCTTTGTTTGTCCCTTCTTCAGTTTCTATAGTATAACCAAGGCTACCCGGGCAACACAGCAATAGGGAGAAGATGGCCCTTCCGCTTGCGGCAGGAGCTCTGAAGCCATTATACCTAGGCAAAGGTGCATAGTACCTATCCTAACCTAACATTTTCCCAGCTTCCCCGTGGACTTTGGCTCAGATAGTCTTCCTCCATCTAAGCTGGTACTACTGTCAATGTTCTTGATGACATCTTCGTCCCTCTAAAAGCAAGTTAAAAATAGAACATGAAGAAAACAATTAACAAGCGATTTCTAACTTTAGAATAGGTGATGCCAATATTATGAATTGGAAGCCCACACAAAAACCATGTCTTCCTCCTGCTTAAAATCCTTGAGTGGCTGGCTCTCTGTTGCCTGCAGGATAAACTCCAAATTTCTTCACATGGCATTTCTTCACATGGCATTAAATGCTTTTTATAATCTATTTGCAAACTACTCTTCCAGTGTCATCACTTTTATTACCTTACATCAACCCTCTACACAACTAGAGATAACATCTAACTCTTCTTTGACTATATCATAGACTTTTATTGCCCTGCCTTTGTGCATACCTTCTACTAAATAAAGTTCTGCTGGTGAAAGGAAACGGCATCACCTAATAATGATTAAAAAGCATGGGCTCTGCCACCAGAGTATAAATCCTAGCCACATGACATATTAGCTGTGTGACTTCAGACAAGTTATTAATCATGTGTGTGTCAGTTTAATTACCTACAAAATTAGGGAAATAATTAGGCTTCTTTCATATAGGATTGTCAGTTCCTATGCAGATTTTAGGATACTTCCTCCTCTGTGATGCTTTTTCTGAATTACTCGTTTGTTTTTCCATTATTTTATTCATACCTCTATTATTTTTTTGAACCATACTTTATCAATTTGTACATCATTAGTATCTCTGTCTTGGTAACCTTTGTATCTACAGTGCTTAAAACAGATTGTAACAACTTATAACGATTGACGTGATTTTATGTCAAATATAGCTGTAGTAACGTGTTATTTTTAAGAAAAAATAAAACAAACCATATTGCTGTGATTGTGATATTTAAAATATCAGGGATGTGTGTGCCAAGAAGTACTAGTAGGCTAAGTATCAAGTTATTTGGGATTATTGGATTGTGATTGTTTTTTCCTTTTCCTTTTTGGTAGTTGGCACATTGTTTATAATACTGTTAATATGAAATGTTAAGAATATTTAAGACCTACCCTCTTAAATTTTCAGTGTACATTATTGCTGACTATGGTATAATGTTGTACAGCAGATCTCTAGAGCTTATTCATTTTGCTTAACTGAAATGTTTTGCCCATTGATTAGTGATTCTCCATTTGCCCCTAGTCCTAGCAACCATCATTCTACTCTATGATTCTGACTATTTTAGATACCTCATGTAACTAGAATCAGACAGTATTTGTCTTTCTGTTACTGGTTTATTTCATTTAGCATAACATCCTTAAGGTTCATGCATGTCTCATATTGCAAAATTTTGTTCTCTTTAAATGCTGAATACTATTCCACTGTATGCCTATACCATATATATATATATATATATATATATATATTTTTTTTTTTTATTTTTTTTTTTATTTTTTTTTTAAATCTATTTTCTTGACAATGGACATTTAGGTTTTTTCCACATTTTGGCTGTTGTGAACAGTGCTGCAATGAAAATGAGGGTGCTAATATGTACAGGATGGAAGAAATATTTACAAACTATATAGCTGATAAGGGGTTAATCTCTCAATATATAAGAATATGTTATAAATATTAAAAGTGTTTTAAAATTTTGATTCATTGGAGCCTAAGATGAAGCAGACTCAAGTAAAAGAGGTAATGAGATAAATGGGGGAAACTGAGTTTATAACCTGCTTGAAACTGGTGAGTAGTTGTGATTTATTTTGCCTTTTTCATTTCAAAATATGTGATTTTCCTCTTCCTTGAACTAGGTAGTTTTACTAGTATGCTATACACTTCATAAACAATAACTAGTGGACAATTTAGGCTCATGAATAGAACAAAGAAAGTAGAAACCACTTAGACCAAAAAGAAAGAATAAATTATTTTCTGGCATTAACTGGAGAAGTTAGAAGAGATGGGGTGGTGGGGACTTGTGAAAAACTTACACTGGAATGAGATGATGTGTTAATGCTGCAACACATGGGGAATGGAGTGGAGTGACCGGCACTTGTTTCTACTGACCAATCATGTCTATTTACTTCAACAGCTGCTTTTCTTTAATGACTCCTTTTCTCTGCTTTCCACTCTTTTTTGTTGTTTCTGTTTTTACTTTGTTTTCTTCATGGAACGTCTTTTTCTTTCTTTTTTCTTTTCTTCTTCTGCAACATTCTTATTCTGTCCAAGGATTACTCTGTACTTCTCTACTCTCCTCAAAGCTCTGAATTCCCATCCTCACCTTTATTCTCTGATGCCATTGAGTGAAAACTACCTGAACTTGTGTATTAAACCTTCATTTAACTATAGTTACAGTGGAATAAGAACAACTCCTTTACCTTTGTTTGGAATCCCATCTGTTTATCCTCTCAAAAATTTGTTGTTTTACTTACCTCTTTCTTATATTTTCAAACATGACTTTTCTACCAGCTCCTTCCAATATAATTTTAACATGATCAATTTCACCTATATTTAAAAACAGACAAAAAATACCCCTCACTTATCACATGCTCTTTTCCACTTATTGCTCTGTTTTCTCCTTAACAACACTTAGCAAGAATCAAAAAAAGTTGTTTATGTTCAGTGTCTCAGCATCTTCACTTCTCACTTACTTCTCAGTAGGTGCTAATTTCCTCTTTCCCTTCCACAGGATCTGCTCTTACTGAGTTCATCAATGAGCTCTGTCACTAAATCAAATGGATGCCTCTAAGAACTCATCATTTTCATGACTCCACTGCATTTGATCACCCCGTTTTCCTAGAAATACTACTCTGCCCTTGGCTTTCATGATACTGCCTCTCCAGATTTTGCCACAGTCTCTCTGTCATCTATTCATTGGTCTCATTAATTGGCTCTTCCTTCTGAACTATATCATGATATGTTAAAAAATATATCAGGATCCTCTTCTAGACTCTCCAGCCATTCTATGTCCTCTCATCTAAGAAATGCCATGCACTTCCATGGCTTCACTTACAATCTGAATGTTGTTTTTCTAGAGCTCTCACATTGCTTCTGATTTCAAGGTTCTCATCTCTAACCATCTGTTTCACATTTGGGTAGCTCACAGTCATCTCAAATTTAATATGTACAAAACCTCTATTCACTCTGTAAATGACACCATCTCCTACTCAATTCAGGCTAAAAAATCTGGCAGACTCCTCTCTCTTCCTTCTAGTCATGTCCACTTAATCCTAGTATTGTTGACTCTACCTTGTAAATGTCTCTCAAGTGCATCCACATCATTCTATCTTCACTGTTAATAATATTTTCTAAGTTATAAACATTTCTATTCTATTACTATAATAGCCTTCTAATTGGCCTCCCTGAATTTTTCTTAACCTGTTCCTTCTCAGGTACCTCCAAAATCCCACTGACTTCCACCAAACATGAAGCCCTACAATGGGCCACGTACTATGACAAACACTGTAGATACTACAGTGAATTCAATTATGAGCATGGATTCTGCCACACTTTAATCATTAGGGATAGTGGAGATGGAGGGGAGGGGGAAGAAGACAGACAAATTATTTGACTAACAATTTTACATCTAGTTCTATGTCTCTCATGGTTTTAGACCAGAATATCCAATGGCCTATAGGCAATTCTATCTAAATGTCAAAAATGAAACTCACTCTCTTTACCTCTAGATATACCATACTAGCACCAGAATATGTATTATCTTATTAAATGTTAATAACAACCCTGTGATAAAAGGCACAATTATCCTACCTTTTAAAGGTGGGAAATTACTATGTGTAAAGCAGACTATTGAAAAACTAACCAATGTCTAATTTGACATGAGCTACAATTATCTCCATTCAGAGTAAGAGCCTATGACTTTGTCTGATGAGAGGCGTAGTTCACAGGTGAAATTGGGGACTGCTGTATGTAATGGGTCATTTGTGTTGACACTTATGCAGAGGCTTGGAACCTCTACATATGTAATTCAGGTGGCAGTTAAAAATGTAACTTAGTAAAATTTTAAAGCTGATGAGAACATGGAGATTTCTTGATCCAACACTTCAATTGGAAAGGACAAGAAATTTAAGTTGAAAGGTGAGATGCTTTTGCACCCCTGAGATTATACAATAAGCCTTTGGAGAGCTGGGATGCAGATTGTTTTCTAACTGCCAGTCCAACGCCTATTTCACCACACATTCCTCCCTCTTTTCTTTCAGGCATCTTTGCCTTATAAGAAGATTCTCTCTGTATACATTTCTTTTAAGCTGCAAGCTTGCCTTTTGAGCTTTAAATATATTTAAATATTATAAAATCGAACTTGAAGCGGCTGATTTAAATTTATTTTGGAATTTAAATGTTTATGTATGAAGAAAATGATCATTGAAAAAGTTTTCCCAGGCTGTCAGAAACAGGCTAGAGATAGTGACAAAATAAAGAGAGTCAGGAAGTTACTTTAAATGACAAGAATCTGGCTGGAGCTGCTTGTCTAACTAAATCAGGTCCAGGCTTAAGGCAAACAAACGAAAGGCCAGGCCCAGACATAGAGTGCTAAGTGGGTTAGAAAGTCTGACAGAAAATGCAGTGTTCTGGCTAGCTCCCTGAGAGAGAAGCATTAGGATACCCTGAAAGTCTCCTCAGAGTGTCTGGATGACTCAGTGGGCCATGTCTTACCTGATATACTTTATGTTAAAGGGACCATACCCCTTTTGTGCCAGGTGGAATCTTTTCAGAGTTAGGTCCTTAATAATTATGGTGAACAAGCCCAGAGAATGAATCCCTTGATTGTAGTCATTACATTGGTAAAAACTTTAGAGAATGCAAGAATCAAATTAGATGATATTTACCCAACCTCTTCTAGAAGACCTCTCTTTCATGGAACTGAATCTAGAAATTAGTCTAATTTGAGAGTCTTGGCCCTGCTGCTCTCCCAGATGATTTCCTTTGAACAGGGAAAGGAGTGGACTAGAGACCTAAAGATGATTAAACTCAACAAAGGACAAAGGAACAAATCTTTTATCTCAAGGAACAAGCTTGTCTTTGAGTCTTAACTTCTTTTATTCCACCAGATATTGCAGTTGTTTCATGTTCCATGATTCTATAGTTTGTATGTTTTACATATGTACTCTATATGGCCTAAGACTAGGACTATATTGTTTCCGTGCATAGAGGTGGCTACTTATGTTTGACAAGCTTTATGAGGAAATGATGGGGACATGTTTTTGGGTGCAAGATAGTTAAAGCTTAAAGGCCTTGGATGGATTGTTTTCTCAATGAGGACAGGCATGACAAATTACTTATGTGGTTTTAGTCACAGTAACACTTTTCAGATAGACATGATCTTAGATGCTGAGGCTTTCATAAATCTAACCTAACGGCCATTCTCCTTTGTAAGTGAGTTATGTCTGAGTCAGTAATGGCTTAGGTGGAAGCCATGTTCGGTGGCCAGCATTTTAGTCACATGCTAATTTTCCATTCTGTTGGAGCTTCTCCCCAACTGGGAGAAGCATGGAAGGTCACAAGAACTCAGAAAAGGGGCAGCTTACTCTGCAAGGTCAGCCTGCAGGGTCAGGGAAGATTTCTACAAGGAGGTGGCATCTAAAATGTTTGGGGACAAAAAACACAATTAAATAAATGTGAATTATTAGTGGATGAATGATTTGACCGTACATTAGCAGTAGAGAAGATCATAGTTCAATTTTTGTTATGTCAAATAACAATATAATTTCATTATTAGAGAGAATCTAGCTTGCACTTTTGTTGATATCAGGATTGAGAAAAAGGTTTGACTAAAACAAGATGTGAATTAGGAACTTGATCTATAATAATTTAAAGAGATGGTGGAAATGAAAAATATTGGGGCAAAATGGTCGGGATCCCATAGCATACTTGGAAATTAGCTTCTCTTATCAAGGCTTTCTCCAGGATGGAGGTGGTAGTTATAGTTATAAAGTAACAAAAGCAGATGTAAATACATAGGGGTTCATGGAATAAGGATTATTCAAGTGTGTAATGGTGTTGCAGTCCTTCAAATAGGCACATATTTTGCTATAAAACATGAAGTTCTGCTCTCCCGTTAGAAAAATTGGCCAGAGAAGATTTGGATGAGACTGCTAAGCAAAAATTATCAACAATAGTTCATCAATATAAAAGCATATCAGAAGTCTTTGAATTTATTAGGATGCTATTCTGGAACAACATATATTTTCTGAGTATCTATGTTAAATATCTAAAGTGAGAAAATGAGAATAAGGATGATGATGATGGTGATGATGATGTCCTACTACAATAATTTAAAAGCTCAGAACTTTAATTTTCTACATTGGAAAAAGTAACAGAACTAGTTTTAAATGAAATATATAGGGCTACATATTTTGACGGGGTTTAAGTAGCTACTTAGCATATCATAGACATTTATGATTGCTCATTTATTGAGTAGGTCATGGAAGGTGTTATACCAAACTGCTGATTGCAGATGATAATTGCATTAATCACTCTTACTTTCACAAGTATAATTATCTGCCACACTCATTAAAATAAAAGGTCAGATATTTTTTTCTATTGTAAATTTTATCCATGCAAGAGATAGTGAGGGAAAAAAAAAACAATTAGAGAAATAAAGACAAAAACAACTATTTCCTTTTATATAAAATAGCTACAATTAATACTTGGTGTGTATCCTGGTTTTCTATACATTAAGTTTTGTTTTTATGTTATATAAAGAGTTGTGTTCATATTGTAAAAAAATAGTACACTATTTTAACTTGTCACAGCAACTTAAGCATTTTCTATATTCTATTATAGTATTTTGAATGGATTGAACATTTTTTTTTTATAGTTGTATGACATTACATCAAGAGGTTGTTTAACCCATTTGGTATTGCTAAATATTTATATTTCCTCCTATCTTTCATTGTATAAAGCTTAGTGCTTTCTCTATACTTAGTTTTTTTGGCTTAGAAGAACTTTCTAAAAATAATCATATGAAAATAATTACTTTCCAAAATATTTTCATTTAAATTTGATTCAGTAAAATATGAAACAGCAATTTTTTTCTAACAATATACACAAAAGCTATTGAATTTCATTTATGCCATTTTTATATTAAATGTTTTACGAAATCTGACAATTTAGTTTGTGAAATTGTTGCAACAATATTGCTAACCTTTTTTGATATCAGAGGGATTATTCATTATAAATTTGTACCAACTGGACAGTTAACCAAGTTTACTATTTGAAAGTGTTGAAGAAGCTGCATGAAAAGTTAGACGACCTGAACTTTTTGCCAACAATTCATGGCTGTTTCATCACGACAATGCACCAGCTCACACAGCACTGTCTGTGAGGAATTTTTTAGCCAGTAAACAAATAACTTTGAAACACTCTCCCTACTCACCTGATCTGGCCCCCAATGATTTCTTTGTTTACCCAAAGATAAAGGAAATATTGAAAGGAAGACATTTTGATGACATTCAGGACATCAGGGGTTATATAACGACAGCTCTAATGGCCATTCCAGAAAAAGAGTTCCAAAATTGCTTTGAAGGGTGGACTAGGTGCTGGTGTTGGTGCATAGCTTCCCAAGGGGAGTACTTTGAAGGTGACTGTAGTGATATTCAGCAATGAGGTATGTAGTACTTTTTCTAGGATGAGATCTCAAACTTAATTGTCTGACCTCATAGGTATATGAGCATTACATGATAAGTAAAATATCCTTGCCTCTTAATTTCTAAGAGTTATACTTACTATTTATATTTCCAATCTTAATCATCCTATTGGCCAGAACTTACAAATTATTATTAAATAAGGTATAGAAATGTGTACTGCAGAAGATCACAAATTTTGGAATAAGAAAACTTGAGTTTAAAATGTGAGTATGGGAAGAATTCCAATCAAGATAGTGCAGTAAGTAAATGCTGTGCTTACCTTCTCTCAGGACCACATCAATTACAACTAAACTATAGAACAACCATCATTGAATATCACCTGAAATCTTGCTGAACTGAAGCCCTACAATTAAGGAAATGCAGAAAAAGCCACCTTGAAACTGGTAGGAGGGGTGCAGTCATGGAACAAAATGGTCCCACATCCACATGTGACCAATTAAAAATTGGGAGGGATATCTTAGCTGTGGAGTTCCCTCCCAGAGGAGCAAGGGGTCCCAGGCCCTGCCCAGCCTAGGGTTCCAGTGCCGGGGAAAGAAGTCCCCATAATTTCTGGTTGTGAAAACCAGCGGAGATTGTGGCTGAGTGAGACTGAGTGTGGCTGCACTCCCAGATGCTTCTCTTAAAGGGACCATTAACTGACTTACCACCAGACTCATTAGCTCTGAGATCCGGCTCTGGGGCAGCAGTTAAAGAGGCGGCAGGAACATATGGTAGGAAACTGTGTTGTCTGGCTTTGGGATGGGGGTGTGAGGGGCAGCTTTCTCCCGGATAGAGAAGCTGGCGGAGGCCATTATTTCTTTGTTGAGCCCTCCCATTTCTCAGCGTGCAAATGCAGGTGGCTGTCATATCTGAGTCTCTATCAAGCTGGCTAATGCCTGTATGTTTGCCATACCCTGGTGATTCTGAGACCCTGCTCCACCCAACTTTCAGCACACCCAAGCTGTTTCCAGTGGCTTTTTCATACAAACCACCTGCCTTAGTTCATGATGCAGACTTTCCTAGGGTCTCTCAAAGGTTCACAAAACCCAGACAAGCAGCATCTGCCTTGAGCGTGTCCTGTATCTCTGGCTAAGCAGTGCTAAGCCTGGCACTAGTGGCAGCTGGCCTTGGTTTGTGGCTTGGCCTCTCGAGGCACTTCCAAGGTTGCTTTGTGGCATGGGCAACAGCCATCTGCAGATTGCTTTGTGGCTCCTGCTGGGTGGCCATGGGCTGTGAGGATTAGCATGGATCTTTATGAGTCTGGTATGTAGTAGATATTCAATAAGTGGTTACTTTTATTATTCTGATTGTTTTGTGAGGTTGTTTTGTTTGTTTGTTTTGCTGTTGTCATTTGTCATTGATGTTTATTTTGTAATAGCCAAAAAATATGGCCTGGGTAACTAGGTATTGACTATGGTGTAGCTGTTTTGGGGCAGTAGATACCCAGACAGGAACTATGTTTTCCACTCTTCTTTCCACACAAGTCCCTTGCATCTAGATGGTGCTGGTTATATGATACTTTCAGGCCTGGACTATTGAAACATTCTGTATACTCTCCATACACACTCTCTTATCACTCTTAACATCTGGGTTTGCATTCCCAGGGTGGCTTGGAAACATGAGGATAGGAAAACCTTTGTCATCCTGGGTCCCAGAAAGACTGCATGAAGTAGAACGCCCTCTTTCTATGCTGCCAATTGGCTTTTACTTGGGTGAGAAACCATGTTATTGTCTTAACCCTAAGACTCCAGGATTATCTGTTACACTATTAGTGTTTCCTTACACTGACAGAGAAATTGGTATCTGAAGTGGTGTTGTGTCATTAAAAAAATTAAACTAAAATACGTGAAATTGGCTTAGTTGTAGGGTGGTTGGTTATTAGAAAACTGCTATTTGTATTTGGAACTGTTGATACATATTATGCAGTGAAAGCACATTGGGTTAAATTGTCACCCATACTTTTGAAGGCAGACTACCCCTTGTCTGTAGCTCTTAGGAAAGAGGATAGAAATAAAATCTTAGGAGTTGCTCCAGGCTGAATTTAGCAAGCATTAGATGAAAGCTATAGATCAAGAATTGGCCAGTTTGTAAACGTCATAAATTTCAGATTTTGCAGGTGGCTGAGGTGGGGATTTCTACTCTACTTAATCAGAAATCCAGCTGAAAGAAGATTGCCATCTACTGTACATGATTTCCATTTTCCCTGGACTTTGACAACTTGCTGAGGAGGGAAAATGGAAAGCGGAAAGCACATTGCACATGTGAGGTAGGTTGTTTGTCTGCTTTTCAAGAGATAGGCCCAGTAGAGAGATAAGTCCTTCTACCAATATTCCATTGGTCAAAATTCAGTGAGATGCTCACTGCCTCGATTCTATGGAGTTGTAAAATAAAGC
Source organism: Rhinolophus sinicus (assembly GCF_057876585.1). Lineage (NCBI taxonomy): Eukaryota > Metazoa > Chordata > Mammalia > Chiroptera > Rhinolophidae > Rhinolophus > Rhinolophus sinicus. The sequence goes on along the minus strand of NC_142501.1, from coordinate 74,705,481 downwards.
TCTGTCCTGGACTGTTGCTTCTCAACAATGACTCTACTTCCAAAGAAGTTGACACTTTTTTATTGACAGATAACCAAGTCCACCATACCTATTAGATTAAGCCTCTAATATTTCAGGATTTATCTGTTATGAAGGTAGTACTTCTTTAAGCAGTACACAGAGTATATTAGACTTTTTATCAGGAAGTCAGTAATAGAAGGGAATAATTGCAAAGGCAGCAGATCTATCCTAACACACCATTACCAGTATTGAAAGGAACCAGATGGTGTTCCAGTGTCAATGGAGGCTTGTTTCTGTATCGGAAAGGCAATTCAGTTACCTGGTTCCTGATGCTCAGTTCTTTTTCTGTGACCGTGATATTTGGTTTCCTCATTAACTGTGACTGAGATTCTCCCTCTGGCTATAATGCCTTTCAGTGGCCCTCAATCACCTTATAGCCTGTTTCTACTGGACTTGCATCCCTTCCCTATTTGGGCCGTCCATTATAGGCGGTACGCTCTATGGCTTTGTTCTATACTCAGGACAACTATATTCAGGTTTGTTCAGAACTATGTAGATCGACTTGATGAAGGCAAGAAATGAATGGTCTCAGGTCAGGATGTATAAAGAAAACTCCATTTGTTAAAGTAAGAGTTTTCCGTGAACTCAAGAATCCTCTTTCAACTTTGTCAAAGATGCCCTTCCACTGTATAAAACATAAAACTGCATTAGGTGCTGTTGCTTTGACCAATTTAATAGTAATAGGCCTTCAGACAGGAGACAGATGCTCCTGTACGTGAAATTCTCAGCTCTTGTGCCAGAACTAACATCTTCCTTCTTTGCTACCCTTAGTTTCATTAACCTTCAGAACTCCTCTTATTTTTCTTTCTTAAGCTAATCTTATTCCCTTAAGAGTCTGGCATGAGCAATAAAACATGAGCAATATCAATAGTTGTGTTAACCAATTAGATTAACATCTAATGGAAACCTAAAGTTTACCCCAAATATTAGATACGTATGAAGGTAAAATGGAGGATCTCATCTTAATGTGATACAATTTCTTAATGTATCTTTTTCCATTTTGTTCAATCTGCACGAAGCATAGTACCATTATTCCTAATGATGCTGCATACTTGAGCGCTCCTAAAAGCACATTGGAAAAATGGAATGGGAGCGTTCATTATTTTAGTCACTCCTCTATAGTATTATATTGTTCTCAAGGTTGAAAATATGACATATTTTAATATTTTATATTTTAATATGACAGAGATATAAATTTTAGGAATATGAATATTAGGAATATGAATACTAGGAATATGGTACATTGTTACTTAGAAAGTAGAATATCTAAAAAATATATAGAAAGATCTCTGAGTACTTCAACTATCTATCTACCCTGCTCAATATTCTATTCCTAATCTTTGCTTCGGGTGCTTTGTCTACTCTTCTGAATATTCTTTTCTTCCTCCAGTTTCATTTGGATAGATGGATACATCTCAATGGTGGTCAATATCAGAGTATATGATAAAATGAAATTAATGTAATCAAACCAGCAGGCTTGATCCTTAGGAAAAAACTTTATGTGGTCATAAAGAAATTGCTTTGTGGATGTCTCTCTCTCTTTGTCTTGTCTTATCTCATCATTTGGAGGCGGTAGCTTACAAAGTGTTTTGGTCAAAAATGTGAGTTTCTTTTTGGAAGACCCTCATAATTTTCACAATTTCAAATCTGCAACTTGTTGAGAGTAGGCCAGGAAACATCTTTAAATATGAAAATCACAAGCAATTTTCTCCCCTTTTCCAACAATAGAAATATGTATTAGAATTCCTGGGGATAGTTTTATTATTTCCTTTCATCTAATTTTCATTCCTTTCATTATTTCCTTTATTTTTTTCCTTTCCTTTTAATCTTTTTTTCTGTTCTCTGGATTTGCTTTTTCCTACATCTCATGCTCATAGCACTTCCCAGTGTAGCTATAGCTGCTATTCTCACTTTTCATTCAGTGAAAATGTTCCTTTTGTGACAGGCATGCATGCCTCTGGAGAATCCTACCAAAATCAATGAGTCCTGAGCTTTTTCAGCCCAGAAAATTCATTCTAATTCATAAGACTTATTTATTAGGAAGCAATTTAGATCTCCTGCGTATGTCTTTTCTGAAAAATGGGGGGTAGTAGGGAGGAAGGGAGGAATAAGTGCCTTGTGTAACTGATTTGTTAAGAATAAAATAACGTATTAGCAACTAATGTACAGTGCTAATATTTTTATTGTTATTATTATTGGGATGAAGGAAATTGTTGCTTTATAGGCAACCAGAGAAATACAGTCTCAATTTTGGGACCAAACTTACATATGGCTGGAGTAAGTCATCTGTTCATGTCATATGATTTCTGGCATGCTGAACAGGGACCAATGCCCTGAAATATACTTCTCCCTCCTGCTCACTGGTGCCTGAATGTAATTCCCTAGAGTGTCATTATTTTTACTTAAGGTTTCTTGGTCTCTGTTAACATGTAAAGCCCTAGGAGCATAGACATATTTATGTCACAACTGTATGCATGATATTTTCGGTACCTTTCTTATGCCTGGGTTTCATTATTCAGGAATCAAGACCTTGAAGGGAACTGGAAAGGTTTAGAGCAGTGTGAAGTAGCATAACACTGCTATATTTAAACAAGGTTTTCTGCTTCTGAAGTTTAAGATCCTGTTCCTAGTGGCTTTTAATTTTTTATATCCATAACTAGTCATTTTGCCTTCTGGCTACTAAATAACACAACAATTTAATTGGATACAAGAGAGAATTACACTAGAATGTTTCAACATTCTAGTGTAACATTTCACCATTTCTTTAAGCTGGAAAGCAAGCATTAGGTTCAGATGCTAAATTATGACAGTCATATTTCTAGTGGCATATGGCTCTTTGGAAAGCTTCCCTGGTTAGGAAACTGGCAGTTCTAAAGTCACCTCTGGTTAGTCACATGGCTAGCTTGCTGATGGGCTGTCTGAAGTTCCCAGAAGACTCTCAGAATTTTCAAAACATGTTTAATTCATATTGAATCTTGGGTGTCACTATAAGCAATGGAATCACGCTCTTCTTCTATCAGAAGTACTTACTTAGTTGATTATTTTGTCTTTTAAATATCATAGCCATCTTTACCATTTTCCATAAAGTAGCAGATATCCAAATACTCTTTCCTTGGATAGAGGTATCAAGATAGATTTCCCAAATCAGCTGGTGGTAATTGGGCTGAAAACTACTTCCCTCCTGAATCATCTCATTATGGTCTTAAATAAACCTTTTTACTTCAGCCCAACTCACTTCAGGAGAAGAACTTTCACAGCTGTGTGGCTTGCAAAGCCCTGGGGACTCAACTGCACAATATGTTCAGTTTCTCTGTAACAACATCTGAGAGAGAGAAAATTCTGAAAGTCTAATGCTGATAACAGTCAAAGTCTTAATGATGTAGGATGTTTCTCAGACGGTAATTTGTACTCAGGTCAATATCCCTACCTTTGGAAACAAAATGTCTGTTCTCTTTTACACCAAATGTTTATTTTATAATTTGCTTTATAGCTAAATATTGGGCTAAAGGATTAAACCAATCAGTAGAGCAAAGGTTAGTAGCAGTACACATAAAACTATGTAGCAGATTTGTATAATTACAAATGGCAAACATAGCTGGGTTTTTTGTTGTGTTTTAAAAAGAAAATACACTTTCTCATAGGCATATTTCCCCCACGTAAATTTAGACAGATTCGGAGTCCTAAAACAGGTATTGGTCACTTAATCTGATTATGTTGGTAAGTTTTAGGCTAAATATTAATAAATGAAGTGTTTCTAGTGGAAAGGGTCACTTTGGGGAATTAAAAGGATTGAATATTATCTGGCTTTGTCACAATATAAATTAGTAATTTTGAATGCGTTCGATAACTTCATTTGACCTCTGTTTATTCATTTGTAAGGTGTTGAAGTACTAACTCACAGACTTCTTACAAGGCTAAAATGAGATTAAGACAGTAAAGATATTTAACATTTTTAATGTGATATACACATGTACAGTTATTTAGCATATTAGCAAATCATTTGCTTGATTATTTAATCAGATATATGAGTAGTCCTAAACATTATTATGCCTCTCATACTAGATTTCATGTGGATCTAGTCAGCTCATAAAAAAAGCACACCAGGATCTTCAATCAGAAAACCTGAATTCTAATTTCCAATAGATCGATTTCTGTCTATGAGCCCTTATTTTGCTGAGCCTGTTTCTATCTCAATAAAAATATTATAACAGTATCTGTCTCACAGGGATATTATCAGGATTTAATGAGATTTTGAGCTGGTGTATATATACATTCAGTGTATTTTGTAATTTATGAAGTATTATGCTAATCATAATAATTATAATACTACTTTATACTTTTAAAGCACCTACTCCTCAATATAGTCCATATTATGGTGAAAATAATGGATATAAATCAACAGCAGCAGTTGAAAAAAATAATTAGCCTCTAGCTAACTGTAGAGTATAATTTATTTTCTGGCAATATTTTTATTTTCATCATATTTTAAGACTCTGGATTTGAAAAATCAGAGCTCATTCACACAAATGTTCCAAAGTACTCTGATCTTATATGTGTTTTATTTTTAAAATCCCATTGTAAACTCCAAAAAAACCCAAAACAAAACAAAACAAAAAAACCCTTGAAATTAATTATATTCAAGGAGATTCTTTTCATTTGAAGCACACTTATTAACTACTGCCTTTGATTACTAGACAGACTGCAGATTAAAATCTTGAACGCTATTATGGACAAATACATATGAGGAAATATTTTTCTGAAAGCATTCAGATTAACTGTAAATTTTCAGTGGCCTCCGTCCACATTCATAACATCTGCAGGTGTGTTTCTCTAAGGTAAGTTTAATATTGTGTTGTTCATGTAAATGCTGTCTTTAAAGCTGTATTAGGAAAGTGAGAAAGTGGACAGGAGACTCCTGTCAATGACAAATTTTTGAATTTGTTATGTTCTCCATATTTTCCCACCTCTATTTCTAGTCAGTGAGCAAGGTCCACTATTGCCCTGACTTGAGGAATTTTGCAGTGCTGAAAGCAGCATTGTTTTAGAAGACAAAGAATCTTCCAGTCCCTGACAAAAGTCTATACTCAGCCTAAAAACAGAGAGGCGTGAGGGGAGCTTTGGGCACATGGAAAATAATTTTCTTACCCTTAGAGCTGTAGCAGAGACACACACCTGGTCTGGGGTCCACAGGATACAGAGGGGACCTGTACTCACAGCTGGAGAGGCAGCAGTCCAGGTATAGAGGTCAGGCCACAGCAGAGGTGTCAGTGCCAAGTGTAAAAGTGGACTTATTGCTGCTGGTGACACATTTTCCCTGAGACTCTTGTGCTTTTATAACTTCCAAAAAGATACAGAACAAGAAGACAAAAAGAAGAAAAAAAATCCATTACCACCACCAAAAACAGCACCCTATTTGAACTTTAGATGGTTCATCAATACATGTTGCAAAATACCGAATTCCTTTTTTATGAAGACTCTTGGTTATCTATGTATATAGATAGGTAAATAGATACAAACATATTAATAAAGTTAAACAAAATCGCTTAGAAGATGATAGAGAAACAACTCAGTGTTCTAAAAATGGGTAAATAAAAGAATCAAGGATTTTATCCTGAATATCTTGTCTGGAGTGTGGGTTGGACATCAAGATTTTGTAAAGTTCCTCAGGGATGCTATTGAGTAGCCAAGGATCAAACCATGATTCTAGGTATAACTATCAGTCTACAGGATATCATGAAGTACAGAAGAACATGGCAGGTGACATCGTGAAGATGAAATTAGCAAATCCGGAAATGTGAAAACTCTCCGCTCCTGTTTCTGAAGTGCGCCGCAGGGACCAGCAGCTTTGGCATTAGGTGGGAGTCTGTTAGAACCCAGACCTACTGACTCAGAATCTGCATTTTTAAACAAGATTCTCAGGTAATTCATAGACTCATTCATATTTGAGAAGTACAGTGGTACCTCGGTTTTCGAACATCTCCATTGATGAACATTTCAGTTTACGAACGCCGTAAATTTTATGGATCTATGGTATCATTAGATAGTAAAATTCATGCTAAATTTGCAGATTTAAGGGTTGGTTTTAAAGGTCTGGAACGGATTAATTCATTTTGCATACTTTCTCTGGGGGAACCGTGCCTCAGTTTTCGAACATTTCAGAACTCGAACAGACTTCAGGAACAGATTATGTTCGAAAACTGAGGTACCACTGTACTGCTCTATAGTCAAAGAGAAATTGGTTTCTTCAACAGCAAAATAGCAAGGAGGAAATAAAAAGAGAAAGAGGAAACTATTTACATATACTTAAAAGGCGCATCAACACATGACATGGGAAATTATTAGGAAACTGGTTCTCACAAAGTAGCTGTTTAGACAACATATATGCTTATTTAGAGATTACACAAAATTTGAATTGTATGTTTGATGATATTAAGAAATCATTATTCGAGAACCCTATGATTTCATTGATACATGGGATATAAAACTGAAAGCAAGAAAAGAACAAGACAAATAAATTATCAATTTTTGAGATGTTGTAAGGTCTTACAAAAATAGTCCTTGTCTTTTAATGATACATGATGAAGTATTTATGGATTAGAATAAAGTTTGGGATTTGCTTCAAAACAGTTCAGAAGGAGAAGGGAACAGTAGATAGGGTATAGATGAAACAAGATTTGACTTATGTTAATAATAACTGATGATGCACGATGAGCATGAGGGAGGTTCAAAGTACCATTCTCTTTGATTTTGTATATACTTGAAATTTTCTACTATAATAAAAAAGCACATTAAGTGACTTTTTCAAGTTCTACAACAACAACAAAAAAACTAGTGACTTAATTCAAATTAGGTGTGTTTCCCCCCAAATTTGTACTTGTAACCTTCTCTTAACTTTGAACTCCAGGGTGCTCAACTACTTCCCAGTACTGCTTCTCTTTCATTCATCATATACAATGCATCAGGCACTGTATTATGCTTTACGTATACAAATTTTTGCAGAAAGTCACAATAAAAGGAAAGAAAAAGGAAAACATGGTAAGCACCATAATAGAAGCAAAAGCCGAGTAGGTAACATTTTCTAAATAGTGGGATCAGCACGTACAAAGACAATAAATTATGAAAAGGGCCAGAATACTCTTGGATGGTATTAACCTAATGTGGAGGAAAGAGAGTACATGGTGAGGAAGTGCTTGTAGATGAGCATGCAGAACTAAGGGAGAGCCAGGATAGGAAGGTAATCAGAACTGCCAGACACTCTATGCATTTCATTCAGATGACAATTAAAGTCACAGGGGTGGAGAAAAAATAAATCACTGAAGGACAGAGGAAAATGAGCTAGGGCAGTCTCTCAAATTTAACATTTCTTGTCCCTCACTGCAATCTCCACAAGGTCTCCTGTCTCACTTCTTCATGTCTGCAGAATGCTCGTGTATACTTACCTTTTCCTCCACACCCATAATCCCTTTCTAGCCTTACTTGCCTCTTAGTTGTGTAGCTTGACCCATCTTTTCAATAATGTGTCTGATAGCATCTAAGAATTCCTCCACCCAGAGTCACTCTGGGTGAATCATTTTTCTCCATTCCAAAAAGCTGAAATGCTCAGTATTGCTAGAAAATGTCTCAGTACCATGTGAGTTTATGCCTTCATTTTTCTTCAGCTAGTTTAGCAAAGATCGATTAAAATCCTTCCATGTTCCAAATACTATTCTGAGGAACAGATATATAGTGGACATGAAACAAAGTCTCTGTTCTCACGAAGGGTGACATATTAGACACATTAATAAATAAGTGATGGTGGAAAGTGCTATGAAGAACAACCAAGCAGAACAGGGAGATGGAAAGTGGAGTAGTATGTATATGCTAGTGAGTACATAAAGGTGTGCGTGTGTGTGTGTGTGTGTGTAGCCTTCTAATTTACAAAGTCTTTCTCTAGAGATCGTCTCTATGAAGGTGTCTCTCTCCCTCGGTGCCTCTGACACTCACTTACTAACTGTGCACGTTATAAAATGTTCAGTGGATCTGTGCTGTCTTTCTTTCTACACAATTCCCTTGTCAATTTTAATTTGTGTGGCTTCCCCTTTCACCATTATTCCTAAAATTATCAATAGTCAATTACTAGGTCTACTTTTACTCCTAGATGCATTCTGGGCCCCATCTATCAACTGCATGTGGTTCTCAAACCCAACAGGAAGCAATGCAAAATGATTCCTAACTCATCTAGCTTTCTGTCTTCTGGTTTAGCTTTTTAAATGATTACCACCATTTTATGAATCAACACTCAAAGTCAACTGCAATTCCCCTTCCCATATTACATTTACTTAAATCAGTTTTTGCATTTTAAAATTATCTTCAGATTCTCATCGAAATACAAGTCTATCACTTACTTCTCATGTGGAGAATGACAGAACATTACACTGAAGCAGAAGTAGGCTCCCAGGCCTGCAGGGTCTGGGAAGTCACATGAAATCATGTTTCCTTTATCCCATAAGCATTGAAGAACCATTGAAGGGTTTGGACAGGGCATAGTCCATTTTGTGTCATATTGAGATCACTCTGGATGTAATATTGATAGATTTAAGGGCAAACAGTGGGTTTTAATGGACAGAGAGGATGTGGGATTGGCCCAGAAGTAGCAAGCATATCATTATCAAATAAACCATTCTGCATCTTCAATTAGAATCCCTGTTCCAAAATCATAATTTTTTTTCAGAATAATTGCAAAGAGCTCAGATTTGTATTCAAGTTCTTAATGATCTGATCCCATTTCCAGTTTTGAGTTATAATTCCTAGCATTGTATTAAGTACTTGCAAACTTAAAGACTCCAGCTTTTGAGTATATGCAAAAAAATTTTTCATTTTTTCCTGCCTTTCCTCTGTCATTCTCATAACAAGTAATAACTATTAGTGTAAACACCACTGGCATTCTACTAACTCATCAAGATCCTGCTTAAAGTCCACCTTTACTATGGAAACTTCCTAATAACACTAAATGGAAAAAAAATCTGGTCTGAGTGACTAAGGTTTTAGGTTTCGTTTTCTAGTCTCATGTTACTTATCAACACTATTGTACTTTATCTTATTTACCTATACATTGAATCCTCTCAACTAGGCTGTAATTATAAATAATATTATTTTATATTCTCTCAAAATCTAATTCACTATTTTTTTACTCATATTTTGAGCAAAATAAAGTTGGTAGATTGGAAGAATGCTTAAAACCAATGGCAAATTAAAAATAGCTCAAAACAAGTGTCAGGTACAAGTATCATCACGTGGAAGCTAAAATTAAAATGAAGTTATACTATTTAGACTTGTTCTAAGATCAACTACACTTCTACACAAGGTTTCCAAGGGAAAAATAATCTTGGAGAATAGTATACACAGAATGGGTTTCATTCCAAGCTGGGGCTCTATCTTCAAATCTCAAAGCAATTCCTTCCCTAATGAAACAGACTTGCCCAAGTGACCTTGTTAACTAATGCTCTGACATTCCTCCCCAAGGTTTAGAGAAAACTTCCAAGAGCCATTCTATTCTGGAGGCAAGTATCGGAGTCAAGGAGGAGAGGAAAGATGGACAGCAAAAGAGATGGACTTTGCAAAGGGAAAATAACTCCCTCTAGCTGCGTTTTATTTCTTCACCATCCATTAAGCAATGGCACCAAAGAGAGATCACCTTCATGCGCAGGACTTTCACCCCTTTGCTCACAAAGCTCAACAGATTAGCATAATTGCCAATAAAATTTCAAGATCCTAGTTCCTAATAGTGACACTTGTCTCGAGGTTGTGTGAAAAGGATGAGACAGAAAGAGCTACTTCTCTCAACTTGCCTTAATTCTCTTAGATTCTTCACTTCCCCTTTACCTTTTGGGGGAGGGGAGGACTGTAAACCTGCTCTGACGTTTTGGTTTTTCTAGGGTAAGACTCCGAATGGACAATTTAGGAAGGCGTTGGTAACCTGTATAAAGCAGCCCTCACTGAGAAGTGGCTGAGAAGGACTTCATGTCATAAAGTTATAAGGAGAGCTTGAGGCTAAACAGAGAGTGACTGCAGTGAGAGGAGGCATTCATTTACGATTTGGGGTAGTTAATGAGGGAGAACAAATAGTCTGGTCTTTGCATTACTGTGAGATTGCCTCATCACCAAGAAGACTGAAATGACAATCTGAAATTTTCTGGGGAAAAATATTAATGTAGTCTTTTGGGATGTTAATACATTCGGTAAATATTCAATAGTGGCATCTCAAAGATATGGCTTAATTATTTCAACCTCAATTCCAGTCTTGCTTTCAATCCTACTTCCTATAGTTATAGAACACAGTGTCTCTGACTCTACTGAAATATTTTATTTTTCTAATTCTGATATACCCCCCCCCCACACACACACACACACAATTTTCCAAATAGAAAATATACTAGCAAGTCTTTTAGCATATAGGGAATTTTATAGAATTAATTGTAGAAGATTTACTATACAAACTTTCTCCTACTGCTACTTTTTCTCTATTGGAAATTTAGATCATTTAATAAAATTGGTAATATAAAATAAAGAAGGCAAAGTATTTCCACACATTCTAATGTTTAACTAGTTCAGTTCTTATTAGCTTTAGGTATGTTCAGAATGCAAGCATCTTTGAGATGTATAGGCAAAAAGATTTAAGAGAAATAAAAAAATACATTTTCAATGACAAAAATACTAGTTTGTTTTTCCTCTATCAAAAAGCTACCCAAGAACCCTTATATTCTCGGTGACATAGTTGACCTTTACAACTTCATTTCTTGGAAAAGAAAATGAAAGATGTCTGCTTTGGAAATTAAAAATAAAATGGGGATGTGTGAGAGGCAAGTGAAAAATCAGGGCTCCTCTTACGAGCCTCAGTGCAGTGGGCTCAAAACCCCATGAGGGAGCCAGTGCAACTTCCCTCCTCATTCCCTCCATCCAGATGGCTTCCTTGTTAACTATGGGGAAATTATTTTTCCTTTGGGCTTGGCTAAAAAGTAAAATTTGTACTAGAACATAATCTCCTCCAGGTAAGGTATGAGGGAAACAGTTCCTTGGATCCCCCATAACATCACTCTCCAGGTAGAGGCCCATTAAATAGAGTAAATTGGACCTTCCTGAGAACCATGCCCAATGGGAAGTAGAAAGTACCAGCCCAGAGCAGAGTTCATGGGTATCTCTCAGAAACCTTAGAGCCACAGGACTTACAGGAACAGCTTCTGATATATAAAGAACTCATGTAACTATAGAAAAAAAACAACGGGCAGAAGATCTGAATAGACATTTCTCCAAAGATGACATACAGGTGGCCAACAAGTCATGAAAAGATGCTCAACAGCACTGATCGGCAGGGAAATGCAAATCGAATTGCAATGAGATATCACCTCACACCTGTTAGAATGGCTGCTATCAAAAAGACAAGAAATAACAAATGCTTGCGAGGATGTGGAGAAAAGGGAACCCTTATACACTGTTGATGAGAATGTCAATTTGTGCAGCCACTATGGAAAACAGTATGGAGTTTCCTCAAAAAATTAAAAAATATAACTACCAGAGGATCCAGAAATTCCACTGCTGGGCATTTATCCCCCCAAAAAACCCCAAAACACAATGACTGTCATGTGACCCTGCTCGCTGCGCCATTTGTCGTGCGGGGCGGCCTGCGGGGTCTCTGGTCCCGCTCCCCACATAAGAATGCAGGATATGGTGAGGCCAAAAAAGGAACACCCACGGAGCCATAGGTAGGGGAGTCATACCACTATGGTCTCACTGGAGGCTGGGCCCACCGGACATGCGACCTGCTGTCCTCCTTTCCGCCAACCGACCGACGACTCTCCTCCACTCTCCTCGACTCTATTCCTCGGCTCTCCTCGGCAATCCTCAGCTCTCCTCGGCTTTCCTCGGCTCTCCTCGGCTCTCCTCGGCTCTCCTCGGCTCTCCTCCGTAGCCGCAGCAGTTATACTAGCGGCCAATTGGCCAACTGGCCACAGCCTACGGCCAACCAGCCACAGCTGACGGCCATCCACTACCCGAGCCAGCACCTTGCCACGTGAGGCCGAGAGCCTGTAAACTACTTTCTGGGGCTCTGTCCCCACAATGACTCAAAAAGATATATCTACCCCATGTTCACTGCAGCACTGTTTATAATAGCCAAGATTTGGAAGCAACCTAGGTGTCCATTAACATGAATAGACAAAGAAGATGTGGTACATATACACAATGGAATGTTATTTAGCCATAAAAAAGAATAAAATCTTGCAATTTGTGACAACATGAATGGACCTTGAGGGCACTATGATCAGTGAAATAAATCAGAAAAAGACAAATGCCACATGATCTCACTTGTACGTGGAATCTCAAATACAAACAAACCATCTGAGCTCATGGATACAGAATGTGGTTTGGTGGTTGCTAGAGGCAGGGGGAAAGGGTTTGGTGAAACAGATGAAGGGGATCAAAGGTACAAACTTCCAGTACCTTTATAAAATAAACTTCTAGTACCCTCATAAAATAAATAAACTTCCAGTACCTTTATAAAATAACTACACTTCCAGTACCTTTATAAAATGAATAAATTTGTAGTGCAAGGGACCCTGCTCGCTCCGCCATTTGTCGTGCGAGATGACCTGCGGGGTCTCTAGTCCTGCTCCCCACATCAGAATGCAGGATGTGGCTAGGCCAAAAAGGGACACCCACGGAGCCATAGGTAGGGGAGTCATACCACTATAGTCTCACTGGTAGCACTATAGTCTCACTGGAGGCTGGAGTCACACGACCTGCAACCTGTTGTCCGCTTTTCTGCCAACCGACCGACTCACTCAACTCGACTCACCAACCAGCGCAGCCCTGGCAGTTATATCAGGGGCTGATTGGCTAACTGGTAACAGCTGAGGGTCAATTAGCCACAGCTGACAGCCATTACTACCCGAGCCAGCACCTTTCCATGTGAGACCAAGAGCCTGGAAACTACTCTCTGGGACTCTGTCCCCACAAACTTCCAGTACCGTTATAAAATAAATAAACTTCCAGTACCTTTATAAAATAAATAAACTTCCAGTATCTTTATAAAATAAATAAGTTATGGGGGGTAGAATATACAGCATGGTGACTACAGTTCATAACACTGTATTGCATATTTGAAAGTTGCTAAGAATAAATCTTAAAAGTTCTCATCACAAGAAAACAAAATTGTTAACTATGTATGGTGACAGATGTTAACTAAACTTCTTGTGATTGTTTCTCAGTGTATACAAATATTGAATAATTATGTTGTATACCTGAAATTAACATAATGTTATATGTTGATTATGCCTCAATTTAAAAATAAAGAAGTTTCTGCATCCAGGTACCTATCACTCCACTCAACAACAATGAAAATAAATAGATGGCTAGAGGTGTAATTAAAATAATTAATGAGGATGATTTTGCCTTAGTTCTCAACCATTTTTCAAATAGGATCTTACTACAAAAATTTCTTAGTTCATGTTTCTATTATTTCTCTCAAAATATAGGCAATTATCTAATTTACTGACTCACAAGTGACTTGCATGTGGGGAAACAAAAGACCTATAATTAAACTGTGTATCTTATAGTTTGATAGTTGAAGGACAAATGCCCTTAAGTAGCTAGATTAGGACCAGCATCATTATCACATAAGAATTGCAAAGTCTTCCAGCTTATACTGTGCCTTTTGTTCTACCAAGAAAGGTGTTTATGAAGCATATCAACCTGAAGTCACAGAGTGAGAGAAGCTTTGTTTAACATCTGTCTGTAAGCTAAGTGCACTACTGTGAGGAGATTGGCAGAGTCTTTTGGCATTTAAGCAGGAGTCTGCATTTTTCAAAAGTAACCTCCAGTCTAAGACAATTTTTCATGCAACTGGGAATGCACACACTGCACAATTCCTAAAGAAATTCTCTTTTCCTATCTTTATCTTTTTATTTTTTATTATTTATGAATCTCTGGGACAAATTCTGAGTTATGTAGCTTATGTTTGTAGGATTGAATTTTCTACTGCCTTTGTTTTTTGAACACTCCATTACAGTGGGTTTTTTGTTGTTGTTTGTTTGTTTGTTTGTTTAGTGTATTTCATTTTTAAAAGGCTATAGTCTTCTGTAATAAAGAAGAACGAAATAATAGACTACAGTGTCTATTCAACTAGGAAAGATCTAGGCATTTAATTTTCAATACTGGTATGAAAACCTGCACAGAAAAGATATTTGTTTGAGTTACCTTAAAAGTAACACATGCAGTTGGTTTTGGTTATTTTGAATTTTATTTTAAAAAGCTGTATATTTGAGAGTCTATGATATTCTACCACATTCAAGTACTAAATAAAATCAGAGATTTCATTGTTCCTGATTAAAATTATCAGCATATTCCCAGGAGCAGTTTTTAATCGGAGATTAGTTTGTAAAGGATAAAACGCTCATCCAGATCAAAAGTACAGATGGAAGAATGGTGAAAATGAAAATGATACTTTTTAAATAATCAGAATTATTGAATAATCAGAATTAAAATAACTCTGCTGTCATTTAACTTCATTTATACAAAAATGAAATTTACCAAGTATTAAATGTAAATTATTTGATAAAATTTGTATGCAATTGTAACCATTTTACAAGAGATGAATTTAAGGGACATCATTGTTAACTTTCACCCATATGAATACACAAAATCAGCATGTGGTTTTGAGAAGTAGATCATGGATAATCATGGCAGAGTCCCATGTTCAAACAGCAAACACATCATTTATCATATTTTCTTTCCAAAATGATTGCCTTTGGTTCCAGTTCAAGATGGTGACAGAAAGGTCCTGGACTCAGCTCCTCCTCCAAACACACTGCATCTACAGCTACTTATAGAGCAGTTTTCTCTTGTGGCAGGGGGAACCCCAGAAAACTAGCACAGCAACTTTGTATTGGGCACATGAGAATAAAACCACATCCAAGCAGATAGCAAAAGCCGAGACACAATCTTGCCATACAGCCCCCTCTACCCACAGTGCAGTGATCCGCAATCTGGAGAAAACCCAAAATACAGAGCTTCTCCCTAAAGAGCAAAGAGTTCGTATCCCACATCAAGCTCTCCAACTTTTAAGACCTGCACCTCCCAGAGCATCTAGCTGGAAAACCAACCAGGATCACACCCACATGACCCAGCTGGCTGTGAACTGAGAAAAGGCTCTTATCGGGCTTATGCACAGATTCACTTCCTTTATGGCCCAGGGCAGAAGCAGCCATTTGAACAGTGCCCTGACTTTAGGTGAAAGAGACTCATTTGCTACATACGGTGGTGGATGTTAATAAACTTATTGTGGTGATCATTTCATAATATATACAAATATCGAATCATTATGTTGTACAACTAAAACTCATAAAATGTTATATGTCAATTATACCTCAATTAAAAAATAATTACTGTTAGTATTTGGGCCTGAGCAACAGGGTAACTGCTAGAGCCCTTTACTGAGACTGAAACAACATGGGAAGGTGTGGGGGCAGAGCCCCAGAAAGCAGCTTCCAGGCTCTCGGCCTCACATAGACAGGTGCTGGCTCAGGTAGTAAATGGCCATCAACTGTGATTGCATGGCCATCAGCTGTGGCTAGTTGGCCGTCAGCTGTAACCAGTGAGCCATTGGCCACTAATATAACTGCTGTGGCTACGCTAGCAGAGGAGAAGGAGAAGAGAGAGAGAATGGGGGCTAGTAAGAAGATGGCGGCTGGCCTGGCAAGTGTGGATGGCGGTTTGCGGACAGTGTGGATCCAGCCTCCATTGAGAGTATAGTGCCGCCAGAGAGAATATAGTGGTATGACTCCCCTACCTATGGCTCCGTGGGTGTTCCTTTTTGGCCTCACCATATCCTGCATTCTTGTATGGGGAGCGGGAGCAGAGACCCTGCAGGCCTCCCCGCATGACAAATGGCGCAGCGAGCAGGGTCCCCCACACGACAGAAGGAACCAGCAGGAGGATGTAATTAAGACAGTTGTAACTGTCTCTGACCTTCTTTAAGTTTAAATGCATTTAACCCATTATCTTATTGATAGCATTTAGAGTCATGAGATTGAATATTATCCAGGGAGTGAGCATGATAAAGTGTGTACAGACAGCTCTTTTCAGGAGTTTTGCTGTAAGAGGAGCTCTCAGAAGAGTAACTACCTAACCATACTCATCGAACATTTGCGATGTGTGATGACCTGGATATACTGAAATAGACCTCAGGTAATGAGATGTTATTTTTTTTTAATGTGGTAAAAGGCTTTTTTTCTCTTAAGAAACAAAAGATCTATTGTGCGGGAGACCCTGTTCGTTCCGATGCCATTTGTCGTGCGGGGCGGCTTGCAGGGCCTCTAGTCCCGCTCCCCACATAAGAATGCAGGACATGGTGAGGCCAAAAAGGAACACCCACAGAGTCATAGATAGGGGAGTCATACCACTATAGTCTCCCTGGAGGCTGGAGTCACACAACCTGCAACCTGCTGTCCACTTTTCTGCCTGCCAACCAACTCTTGACTCAACTCTCTGACTCACCAACCAGAACAGCCCTGGCAGTTATATCAGGGGCTAATTGGCTAACTGGTAACAGCTGAGGGTCAATTAGCCACAGCTGATGGCCATCTACTACCCGAGTCAGCACCGTTCCACGTGAGGCCGAGAGCCTGGAAACTGCTCTCTGGGACTCTGTCCCTACAATATCCAAAGCCAGCATCCCAGATTCTAGTTTCTCATCTAATCTTGTCATAATTTTTCTGAACAAAATTAATAGTTTCTCATTCAAAGTGATCTCTCACTAGAAAATTCTATTATAATACAATGTCTCTCTGCCTATCATTAAAATATCCATAAAGCAATTACAAAAAATTCACCACAACTTTGGAGACCCACTCTATCAGAAAACATAACAAAATATGAGAAAAAATAACACTAGTAAGTAGATAGAACTAAAGTAGAAAAAAATCACACAGTAGAGGCTCGAATTTGCTTCAACTGTTAAATACAAAATGGAGACCAGACTTGAGAATTCTCTGAGCTGACAAAACCATGTAGGCTACCAACGCAAAACTAAATCTAGCTTATTTCATGAACATAAGCAAAACTTAACTTAGGCTAGTTTTTGTAGCTGCCTCTGGGTGGGGTCAGAGCCAGGAGAGCAGTTTCCAGGCTCTCGCCCTCACGTGGAAAGGTGCCGGCTCAGGTAGTAAATGGCCATCAACTGTGATTGGATGGCCATCAGCTGTGGCTAGTTGACCGTCAGCTGTAACTCGTGAGCCATTGGCCACTAATATAACTGCCATGGCTATGCTAGCGGAAAAATGGGGCTAGCAAGAAGATGGTAGCTGAGCTAGCAAGAACGGATTGCAGCTAGCAAGTGAGGTTGGTTGGCAGAGAGAAGTGGACGGCAGGTTGCGGATAGTGTGGCTCCTGCCTCCTGTGTCTCCAACCTAGCCACCAGCGAGAATATAGTGGTATGACTCCCCTATCTATGGCTCCGTGGGTGTTCTTTTTTTGGCCTCACCATATCCTGCATTCTTATGTGGGGAGCGGGACCAGAGACCCCACATGCCACCTGCATAACCCTCTGACAATCATAAACAGAAAAAAACACCACAACTTAAGTCACCTTCCAATAAAAAATGTTATGAGATAATTACTTTTAACCAATCATTTACTGTCTGGAAAACCCCATTATAATAATTAATTATTGTAAAGATTAAACAGCTTCCTCATGTTCACTTTATAATCCATCCTGTAACTTCCTGCCCTGGACTTTATATCAGTTTTTATTTTTGGAGACTCCCAGTTTGTAAATTATTTTTGTATGCACAATTAACCTTAACTAAATACTGCTTATTTGGTGGTTTAGATTTTGCTATTTCTGGATTTTTGACACAAGTAACAGATAACTTGATAAAAGACACTTCTCCCAACTTCTAGATAAAGATGGCAGAATAGAAACAGGCATTTACTTTTACTCCCTCCTGAATTCCTACTGAAACTACAGGATGGATTTTATTTAAAACTTAGGATCAAAAGGAACAAAAGAATAAAATAACAGCACAATTTCTTAAACTGAAGTGTAAATAGAAAAGAGCCAACTTACTTACCAGGTCTTAGGGTGCTGGATACCAAAGCAGTTACAGGGAAAGCTCAGAAACAGCCCAATTTATACCACAGACATTGACACCTGATAATCATAATTAAGTATTGGTGACACCTGTTGCCTCTGAGGTAAAGGTGGAGGTGGTTGATGTATTACGGAATTATATACCTGAAACCTATGTAATTTTACTAACCATTGTCATCCCAACAAATTTTAATAAAAAAAAAAAATGTGGAGTACTGCCTTCATCCCATCCCATACTTCATGCAACTTGGTGCCTTTCCCCCTCCATTCCTGGCAGGAGAGGGAAGATTTGTTCTCTAAAAATAGTAAAGCAGACACTGTTTCAATTAGGGAAAGTCAGGCACAGTTAAGAGTACCATATGGACAACAATTGAATTAAGCAAATATTTACACCCAGATGCTGAGTCCACTTTAAATACATAAGTACCCTGTCTACATGTAAGAACTAAACCTATAAAACTCTTCAATGGAAACAGGTATACATCTTCATAACTTTGAATTAGACAGTCATTTTTTAAATGTGACACCAAATTCACAGCAATGAAAGAACAAATATATAAACTGTTTGTTAAAAACTGGGTATCCAAAGGAGACTATCATGAAAGTCAAAAGACAAAACATAGAGTGGAAGAAAATGTTGGAAAATCATATTCTAATGAGGGTCTAGTATGAAGACTACATAAAGAACTATTGTGATTCAACCATAAAAAACACAACTCAATTTTAAAATGGACAAAGGATTTGAATAGATATTTCTTCAAAGATATACAAATAGCCAATAAGCACATGAAAAGATGCTCACTATTAGTCACTAGGGAAATGCTAATCAAAAGGAAACTATGAGTTTTGGTGAGAATGTGGAGAAACAAACACTGCTGCTAGGAATGTAAAATGGTTATGCCCCTCCAAGTTATACAGCCAAGACAAATGAATACAGAAACAAAAGAATATGTGCACAGAAATACTTATACATGAATGTTCATAGCAACATATTCATAATAAACAAAAAGTGCAAGCAACCCAAATGTCAATCAACTGGTGGAGGGCTAAACAGAATGTGTATAGTCAGACAATGGAATACTATTCAATCATAACACTGGGGTGATGTTCTGATACATTCTACAACATGGATGAACCTTGATGACATGCTAAGTAAAAGAAACAATATTGTATGATTTCATTCACATGAAATGTCCAGAATAGGTGAATCTGTAGAGACAGAAAGTAGATTAGTGGTTTTCAGGGGCGGAGAAAAATGCGGCATATGGTAGAGTGTGACTCTATGGGTATGGAGTTTCTTTGGGGGATGATGAAAATGTCCTGGAATTAGATAGCAGTGATCGATACATAACTTTGTGAATTGTACACTTTAAAAGAGCATATGAATTATGCATCAATAAAGTTACTTTCAGAGAAACTTTAAAAAAATAAAGGTTAACATTGGATGAAAAGGTTAGCACTGATGAAAAATTAAAAGAATTTGTGCACTCTGTATTTAGGTATGTTCCTTTTCTCTGATTATTGCTCACATGGTTGATATTATTCTCCGTATATGATTAGGAAAACTGAGTCAAGCCATATCATAGGCATTTTTAACATCATTAAAAATTATTGTCTGAGTTTATTTAAAAGATAGCATCATATGCTGTACTATAATTTACATAATTTTCCAGTTGCTGGATATTTGGGAAGTTTCTAGTGTTTTACTATTATAGGTGATGACCATATTTGACAAAAAAACAAAACAAAACACCTTTGTTTGAATTTCTGATTACTTCTTTAGACTAGATTTTAAGAAATGGATTTATTGCAGAAAAGAGAAATTAGAGGTTATTGCTAAATATTGCAAAATTATTTTCCTGAGTTTTTCCAATGCCTATTCTTCCCAACAGTGTAATGAACTTAGTTTTTACCTACACATTGCCAACATTGTGCATTTTCATGTGTACATTTTTTCTTAAGTGCCAAGGAATATTAAAGCAAAAACAATAACAACAAAATTGCTTTCAAGATGCTTCAGTCTAGTGTAAGAGACAGTTAAAAGGACATACAGAAAACAATGTACAGAGGACTTCTGCAGAGTGATGTTTCTACTTTTCAATGTCAAAATCCTTTATCACCTCTCATTTTCTTGCAGTGGTCCGTTTGACCCTGACACCTAAACTTTCCATGCCTGGAAACGTTTGGATTTTTTTGAAGCAGAGTGGTAGATGACAATCTTTTCCATTATTTTAATTTGCATATATGTTATGTGTAACTGTGATTATTTTAAAAATTGTGTAGTTCCTCTTTTATAAATTATATGATACATACTTTCTACGTTTATAGAGTGGGACTTGAGGATTTTTCTCCTAAATGTATATCAGGTGATTTATAGTATTTTTAAAAAACATTCTCTTTCTCAAATACTTTAACATATTAATATGCAACTTTGCTATTTGTATCGTTATTCTTTTAAAAATAATCTCCATATATGTTGAATTCTTTACATTCATATTCCATTTCTTTACATATTTTATGCTTATAAATCTTTTTTCTTAATTGTATTTTTCAGTTTTGCTTAAATTTAAAGAATAATTTTTTCAACTCTACTGATTTTCAGTATACTCACTTACTATTTATTACTGTTTAGGACTTTACTTTTGCTATTCATGAGAGGGATTTAAAAAATACATTCTAATGACTTCTACAATTGAATATCTTTTCTATTTTATTATATCTTTGGTGATTGGAATTTTTTAGATCATGACATTTTCAAGTCAGAGGTAAGCACAGAGAATAACATGGCATGCCTCCATGTAATTATCACTCAGTTTTATCCATTTAAAAATTTTTACAGAACTACTGTACATCATTTTT
This sequence comes from Rhinolophus sinicus, assembly GCF_057876585.1. NCBI lineage: Eukaryota > Metazoa > Chordata > Mammalia > Chiroptera > Rhinolophidae > Rhinolophus > Rhinolophus sinicus. Next base: position 74,684,441 of record NC_142501.1, on the reverse strand, counting down.
AAGAAATAAAAATATGACAATTAGTTTGCTATGGCTGCCTGACAGCATATCACAAACCGATTGCCTTTAAACAACAGAAATTTGTCACATCATAGTTCTGGGGGCCAGATGTCTGAAATTTAGGTCTCAGCAGAGCCACACTCCCCCTGAAGGTGCTAGGGAAGGATCTGTTTCTGGATCTGTCTGCTAGCCTCTGGTGTTCCTTGGCACATGGCAGCATAACTCATCTTCACATGACATTCTCCTTGTGTGCATATCTGTGTCCAAATTCTCTCTTTTTATAAAGACGTTAGTTATATTGGATAAATATACTCAGTATGACCTCATTTTAACTTATCCAATTACATTTGCGGCAACGCAGTTTTCAAGTGGGTCACATTCTTGGGTACTAGGGGGTTAAGACTTCAACATATGAATTTTGGGGGAACAAAGTATAACCCATAACAATGACAAATATCCTTGAAATCTTTTGTGTAATCCTAAAATGGTGTTTTCCCTCTCCATCTGAATTTTAAATATATTTTCCAGTATTTTATACTATTTTACATATGAATAGATCCACAAACTAGATATGTTTGACATATTCTCAATTTTCAGATAAATATTACATTATACTTATCACTTTTAACTTGTGTCTTGTTCAATGTTATGTTTTTAAAATGGATTCATGTGTTTATAATTTAAGGGTGTTCTATATACATTCTGGATATTATTGTTTTATTGGTCTTACACATTCAAATATCTTCTCACTTTTATGGCTTTTCTTAACTCTTCGTTCATGGTGGGGGTTTTTTTGTGGTACAAAAGTGTTTCATTTTAATGAAGTAACATGTATAGTTTTAAGAATTATATGTACTGTTGGGGTGTTTTCTAAAAGAAGAAAACCTTATCTTGAAATTATAAACATGTCCTCCTTTTTTTAAAAAAAAAGTTCAAGGTTTTACAGTTTTTAATCCAATTAGAAAGGGTGTGTGTGTGTGTGTGTATACGCTCACATGCGTGCATGTGTACTACGTGTGATTCAAGGTCTGAATCTATTCTAATGTTTTTCCCATTTGGATAACCAGTTACCTTGGCACTATTTTTTGAGTGATCCATTCTTTCCACATTTTATTGTAGTGACATCTTATTCAGGCTTCAATATACATTATTTTAGAGTCTTTTGTGGGCTCAATATTCTGTTCCCTCAGTGTATTTGTCTAAACCAATTTGTCTTAATTCCTATGACATTCTGATAGTATATTTTGCTGTCCTACAGAAAAAAAAATCATCATATTTTGTTAGTTTCAAAATAACCTTAGCTTTTTTTGGTTTTTTATGCATGCTTGTGCTTTTTTATGTCAGCTTGTTCTGTTCCTTGAAAATACTTGTTGGGATTTTGATTAGAATTGCTATGAATTTATAGATTAATTGAGGACAATTTGACATATTCAAGGTACTGAGTCTTTCTATCCTTAAACACTTTATAATTTCCACTTATTGGAGTGTTCTCTTATGCTTCTCAATGTTTTAAAACTTTTCCATTATGATCTTGCATATATTATGAGATTTATTTCTATGTAACTTAAGATTCTGTAAAGTATTTTTTCAATTATATTTTCTAGTTTGACTTTCATTAGTATAAAGAAAAATCATTAATTTTTATGTTCTGATATGTTCTTTCATCTAAAATCATCTTGCTGAACTTTCACATAGTTTTAATAATATTTATACAAACTCTCCTGGATTTTGTATGAACACAAATAAATTGCAGGTGACTTGTATCATTTGTACTAATATTTTAATAAATAAGTTTAATACTCACTTATATTATGATTAATTATATATTTACTTTTTCTGCCTTCTGGAGGTTTGATAAAATTCTGTCATCTCCCTCCCCTCCTGCTGTTCACCTTCTGCTCTTGGGAGCTATATATTGTATTTCCAATCTTTTGTTACCCATTGAAATATTCCTGCTTAATTACAAATTATAAATGGCAATGCATTTAAAGTTAGTTTACATTTTTATGATGCAAAAGAGCAAAATCATTTTTTCAATTGTCAAGACTTTTAGCTATACTTTTTTCAATACAAAAATTACCACTATTTTACAATTCATTTACAAAATATTTTATCAATTTGTGTGCTACATTGTTGCCTACCTGCTGGTTTTACTTTTTTTTCATACGAAATATTCTCTAATACTTTTTTTTAGTGTATTGTCTTAATTAAATCTGGTATGACTGAAAATATCTTTATTTCGCCAGTGCACCTAATTTATAATTTATCAAGCTATGATAGTTTTGTTCCACAATTATTGTCCTTTACTCCTTTAAGATGATGTTCCATTTTTACTTTTGATGAGATATCTGATGACTGTTGATCATTTGTTGCTAATTTGAATTTACTCTGTTACTTTTCTAAGATTTGTCTCTGTGTTGCTGATGTCCTCAGGTTTCAATACAACAGGTTTAGATGTTGTATTTATCTTTACTGACCCTACTCAGTACTCACAGTAAAACTTTGTATCTGAAAACCTGTGTCTTTAATTTTGGGAAATTTGCAGTATTTAGCCATGTAGATGTTGCCTTTCTACTATCTCCCATTCTTTTATTCAGGAATTCCTGTAGATACTTGTTTGAGTTTTCCAAGTTATCTTTCAAATCACTTAAGCTGTCTGTCTCTTTGCTCTGAGTGTCTGGTACTATACTTTTCACTAATTCTCTAGGATTAAGTCTGATCGAATATTTATTTCAGTGAATATATTTTTCATTTCCAGTATGTCTTACTCATACTTCACATACATTTATTCTTGTTTCATTTATACTTACTTTTGCTTTGCTATTTCTTGTTCATTTTAATGACCACCATGACTTCATATATGTCTTTCAGAATATTAAATACACATATTTAAACTTCTTATTGACTAGTCTATAAAATTAATCTCACCTGCAGCACGTAGCATCCCAAGGATATGGTGAGTGAGCAGTGGGAGTAGTCTGCCCTGAGGTGCAGGCAATAAGGAGGTATATTGACTCTCGAGAATTTAAAAACAACTTTTAGAAACTGACTTAAATTTAGTCTTTTTATCATAAACATAAAATAGTGTTTCTATACAACGAGATTGACCAAGAGGTTCTTAACATTCCTCTCAGCTTGACAAAACTTTAGACAGGTTTCCTCTTGACTATAGACCCCTGAACCCTTTCTTCCTTGGAGTTTCTCCAAGAAAAGATATAAATCTTTTCCTAGGCTCTTGCCATTTTCACAACCCAGAAATGTCTTTCTCCAGAAGTTGGGAGTCATCCCTTTGAAATGTAATCATCAGGAAAGCTAGGGCTCCTATCGCCCAGTCTGTGTAGGGGGGTCAGAACCTAACTTTGATAAGTGTCAATTTAGCAAACACAGATGGCACAATCACATTGACCAAGCTCCCCTCAATCCAAGGCCCTCCAGTACTTTTCCATTAGCTAACTTAGTGCTTAAAACTTCTCCCACCTTTTGTTTCCGTGGAGGTAAGTTCTCTCCCTCTCCCTTACTGCAACTCTCTTGAATAAAGACATTCTTGCCTGTTTATCTTTGTCTGATAAAATTCCTTCAAAGTTCCAAATGCTTTGCTCCTGCAGTCACCTGGAGTACATTACTCTTATCAAATGAGATAATGTTTTACTTCCTGGCTGTGTTTGTCTTCCTTAACATGAGGTATTCACTTACCATCAGGTTCCAGGAGTGTCGTTGTTGGATTAGATACGTGACTAATCTTTTCTTCCTTACTATTTAGTTGAGTGTGGCAATATTTCCAATAAAAAACAAGGCCTTGCAGGTAGCATTGGCCAGGTGGCTAAATTCTGGAAAATCAGAATTCTGGACAATGAGAGTGGAAGTTGGGAGGGTCTGCTCCCCAACCTATCTTTCTTGACAGAATAATAAATACCACATTTTAAAATCTGCTATATTTAGGTTTTCTGTTACATTCAGCTAAACTCAAGTGATAAACTAACTGATACAGTTTCCATGGCACATATAGCCTGCCACCAAGAATTATTCCTTTCAGGAAAAATAATTGCAGTTTGAAGAAACAGTACTGTTTTGTTGCAAATAGTAACCTGAGTGTGTAGGCCACTGTCTCGCAGTGATGCATCTCCCTACTGGTTAGTCAATATTCTTTCCTGCGGTTTACAAAGCATTGATTTTATACTTACTTTTCAGACACCTGATACCAGCTTAGACCAGAATTCACTGAAAGTTTTTTAGAACAAAATTAAACATACAAAGTAACAGTAAATCTGTACACTAACAGTAAAAGGAGGGAGAGAAAATCATAGCAGAGTGGCATCTGGAGTGAGAGAAGAGGAATCTCAGACGGACCCCAGTCAGGTACTGTGTATGTAATGGAGTCTATTAGCTCGTAATCATATCAGCTCATTATCTTGCATTACAAGGTATTTTAAGATGTTACTTTCTTCTGGGATAGACAGTAGTGCTCTCGCTCAATTCCCTCTAGTAGTCACAGACGTGCAGGGGCATCACTCTGCATGCTCACATTTGTAACCATAAGGGAGGGCATTGAGAATAATTCACATTGAGTGATCACCAGGCTTCCTTGTTTTTCCCCACGTATAATGGAAATTTTCTTCATTCCAAGATTTGGTTTGCATATTTCATTGTTAGCTAGCGTTCTTTTGATGTCTAATATCATCTGCCTTGAAGTGAAGTACTCTTTTAAATATTAAGCCTTAATACCAATTAATAGCAATATTAATTAAGTACCACTTACATATTTAGCAACTGAGATGAATATTACATGTGCGGAAAAAATAGTTCCTGCTGACTGTTTGAAACTCAGCTCAATTATTTGATATTTACCAATGTAAGTATTTGGAGACATCCCACCCACCGCTCCAAATTTGATTTCTAATAGAAAAAAAAAAAAGCAACTAAAAATCATACATACTATTACTTCCAATTTATATTTATGAAAGTATTTTGATGAAAATATTGGTTTAAAAGATATTACAAACCAGGAATTTGGAATGAAAATTACTGAAATAACATATCCTAATAAAGGTGATATATATTATTTTTAAGCTAAATTCCTAAAAAAAAAAAAAATCACACCCTGTACAATGATCAATGTTTCTGGTAACCAGATATTTGATGGGAGAGCATTTTATGGAGGAGACTTATGAATCAGGATTTGGATTTATGAAGTTATAAGGTTGGCTGTTGCCTCCTGATGTCATTTGAAGACATCTTTGTGCCCAAAGACTGTCCCACGTGCCCATATGATGCCATGTTATTGGAAATGTCACTGCTGAAGGGCAGCTCATCAAATCAATAGGAAGCCTAGAGAAATACTCTCCAGAAGGCTCCAAAGGAGTTAAGGCTCAACCGCGGAAATGTGTGCGTAGGACACGTGGCAGATTGTATTATGCTCTCACTTCTCCATTCGCTCAAAATAACATTGTACACTCAGAGGCTTGCCATGGTCTCCTGGTAGAAAAGTATATTTCCTAGTCTCTTCACTTTGGGCTTGGCCACGGGACTTGCTGTGGCCAGCGGGATGTTAGTGGGCATAAAACAACAGAGGCTTGACATATGCCTGGAATGTGCATGCGTGAGGTATCTTGCTGTCCCAGAAAAATGTGAGCCATATGGAGAAGACCAAAACATGAGGCATGGCCTGGAGCCAAGTCCAGCAGAGCCCCAGTTAACATGTAATGCATGAGTGAGGAACAAATGCCTTTGTTGTATGCCACTGAGATTTTTGTTTGTTGTGCAGTAAAAGCTGAGTGACACAGGAAAGCAATGGCCCCAATACTAGTGGACACAGATGGCCTCAATATACTCGTACTTTGCTGATTTTCCCTTAAGTGTCAAACTTCTAGATAAAAAAAGGTAATTAGGCATCCAGTGTCCAAAGTTAATATAGCTCCTTCTGCATTTGTATTGGTGGGTGAAGTCCCTTTTCCCAAATATTGGAGGATTATCACGAAGCAGAAAGAGCATTCGAACATTGGATAGCCAAAATGTCCACTACAACACTCAAGTGAAAGGTGTAGGCCTGGAAAAAAAAAAAAAATCCCAACTTAGGGATATAAATTCTAACAGTGCAGCACTTCCAAAGAGATTTCTTAATATAGTAATTATTATGCAAAAATAATGGTTCAATGTTTATTTTAAAATCTGGGGGAAAAAAAGAAAAATCATCATCTTTCCTGTAGGTCTTCTCTGAGCCTTTAAAATGCTAATATACTTTGTTATTTTCCTAAGTAAAAGAAGTCAGAGTATGTGTAACATTTCAAAAATTTGACCACAATGACGGTTTGTTTGTTTGTTTGTTTGTTTTGCGTTTCATTAGGCTATAGTTCCCTATAACACAATTTGAGTAATACTGTTAGAGGAAATCACAAAGCACTTTTGGAGTACAAAGAAATAGGAACTAATTCTGCTTATCAGAAGTTGCGTTTAGAGAGGGATGCTTGTGAGCAGAATCTAGAAGGATGTATCAGACTTTTCCAGGAAAGCTTTTGAAAGAAGAGCATTTCAAGTAGGGGGAAGACAATCTAGTATGAAAGACAGATATGTACTATGGAGTTGGGAATTTCAGTAAGTGATGCACAACAAAGATGAATGAGAATGACTGAATTTTAGATGGTTGCCACCCTGTTTATAGTGCAGGCAATAGAAATAGTGTGGCATGGCTCTCGAGAGCGTGAGCTTTGGCCTTCAGCACACCACACAGTTAAGTGGCTCTGTGAACTCCAGCAAAGTATGTTGCTCCTCTCTGCCCGAGTTTCTTCACTTATCAGCTGCTAAACTCAACAGTACATTCAAAGAATGTTAAGTAATTCAAATAGACTGTAGTGAAGCAAGTGACATAGGGGAGGTTAAATAAGGTATAGAGCTAGACAGAGCCAAATTTAAAAAAATAATACTAAAACAAATTAACCTCCCAACAATATAGTTAACATTCATTGAATAAATACATTGAGCCAGGTACTTTCCTATACATTTACATATATAAACTCATTTATCTTCAAAATAATCTCAATGGTAGATATCATTCTTTGCTTCATTACCAATGACAAAACTAGAACACAGTTAAGTAATTTGCTCAACATTATGCAACTAGTAAACTGTATAACTCAATTTGGAACTCCGGTCATCTTGCTCCAGAGGCCACGCTCTTAACCAATATGGCAGTGGCTTTCAAAGTAATTTTTTTTAAACTGCAATCGACCATAAGAAATGTATTTTATGTCATAAATTAGTGTGTGTGTGTGTGTGTGTGTGTGTGTGTGTGTTTGCATGTATCTCAAGTACTACAAATTTATAGTAATCCTTACTATGTTTGATTTATTTGGATATTTCTATTTGGGTACAGTCTATTTAATTTTTTAAATGATCATAAAAGAGTAAATTTATTTTGTAACTGTTTCAGAGCATAGTCTACTGTTTGAACAACAATACTACACTGCGCCATAATTGGCATGTCTTTCTAAGGAATTTAAAATGTATCCTACCAAAAAATTGAGAAGGACTTTACATAAGAAAATAACCTAACTGAAGCATATATTTTAGAAATATCACTTCCCGCAGTGTGGATGTTAAATTGGAGAGAGTTGGCACTGGAAGTAATAAGTTTACTTAAGGGACTATTTTAATTCTATTTTAATACTAAAATAAAGCATGGGGAGCAGAAAACAGGAAATATAATTAAGGAAGATAGTGATAAAACAGAATAAATAAAAATATAAAATATAGAAGATAAAATATTGATTTTATATAAATATAAAAGGTGAAACAGAGGAATGAATCAAGAACCACTCCCATATTTCGTGTTGTGAGATGAGATAGATAATGCAGTCATTAATCAGGCTAGAGATAACAGAAGAAATTCCTTATAAGAGAAAGATAACAAATACAGTTAGCTGGAATTTTGTTGAGTGTTAAAAATTAAGTAGAATCACATTTGGACATGACAGGCTTTGTAAACAACTAATTATTCTTGAATTTGATCCATTACCACTATATAGTCTAAGAATAGATTTACTTCTTTATTCTATTTTTCAAATTGCTGACTTAACATTGAGTTTATAGTCTACTAACATCCCTGTTTTCTTTTCATATGAACATTGGAGAATGATTTTGTTTCCTTGTCTCAGCTTATTAAAAGATTCTTTAAGCTTGGTAGTTTTATCCACTCTATTCCTGTCCATCTCAGCCTTCTTAGGTCATGAGCTTAGTCGATAATTATGCCAACTATGCTGACTTATTAATGAACTCATGTTTGCTCCTAGCTATCACCACTTGCTTTTGGGGGGTTCTTAAGCCATCTGTTTAACCATCTTTTCTAGAGTTTTACAGAAAATGTATACGTTCTCCAGTTTGACTTCTTAGAATTTGTCTTGTTCACCATGTTAAAAACCAAATTTGAGAAAACATTTCCCACCTCAATTCTTTTGGCATGACTTCTATTTTTTCAAAACTGAAATAGAATTACTCTTAATGATTCCACAATTAAACATGTAAATTCCTTACATATGATGTTCAATTAATTTGGGTTGGGGACTTGAATTCACTTAAGTGGCTATCTACTTTGAGCACGGCGTCAAAGACTGTCTATCAAACATATCATATCATAAAGTGCATATCAAACCATTTCCTCTTCCTGAGAATACTGGAGGACATTTTCAACCTCCCTTGCAGTTATATTTGAACCATATGACTCAATTTTGACCAGTAAGATGTGAAGGGACATTTATCTATTATCTATCTATCTATCTGTCCGTCCGTCCATCCGTCCGTCCGTCCACCCATCCATCCATCCATCCATATCTATCTCTCTGCCCCAGTCCTGATGCTTATATTGTTTAAGAAAACTTGCATAAGCTATGGAATGCTGTCAATATCTATCTATCTGTCTGTCTGTCTGTCTGTCTGTCTGTCTGTCTGTCTGTCTATCTATCTATCTATCTATCTATCTACCTACCTATCTCATCTATCTTATCTATCAGCTATCTACCATCTACCTATCTATATCTTACAACTCTGGCCATAAAAACCCTTGCATAATCCCCCACTCTTCCTTTCCGCAGTGACCATGAGCACCATGTGGTTAAGATACCAGCAACACAAGATGGAAACAGCCTATAAATCTGTGTCTTGCCAAGGAGAGTGCCAAACCTACACGGGACTGTAAAATTGTGGGCTTTTTTTTTAACTCCAGCATAGACTGATCTATCCTGACTTGTGCAAAGATTAATTTCCTTTTTAATGTGTGTTCTTTCCTTTTACTTTGAAAACATCTCCATTATGGAAGAAGATGAATCTAAAGATTAATACTGTGCTTTTTTTCCTGTTATCAGCTGCCTTTATATTATGTTCCGTAAGCAATGAGTTGATTTCATTTTTCTTCTACTTAATCTATAATTCATTCACTCAACAAATATTAGCACCTACTATGGAGCAAGAACTGGTCTAGTTGCTTGATGGAAACAAATAAGAAGGTAAGTGAAATAGGGAATGTGAGGATGGCGGTGGAAACCCCAAATCTTAAATCCAGTGGAGAGGGAAAGCCTCCCTACAAAGGTGAGATTTGAACAATGACCTGTAGGATATGAGGTTGTGGACCTTTTATTTTCTTTAAAATATTTCCTAAGTTTCACCATCATTGATACTTCATTTTTGGGATTTTATTCATGTTAATTTATATAATTTAGACATTTATATAATTTATGAAGTGATCCCCCTAGATTAGTCTAGTACTCACCTGGTAACATACATAGTTATTACATACAAGTAAATTATATAAATGTGTAACCACTACACTGTACACTTGAAACTAATATAAAGTAACATTGAATGCCAACTGTAATTGCAAAATAAAAATTATTTCAAAAAAAATAAATCAATGATATCGCAAGCCCTATGTGCAAAATGTTAGAGAAAACAAAGATATATATATATATATATATATATATATATATATATATATATATATATATATAAAAATTCTCTTTGTCTACCTATCCCATCCCAACTCTTAATAAAAGGATTTAGTAATACCAGAAAATATCCAAAACATAAATGGCACATTGAGAAAAACTCTCCAATACTGAGTCAACTAGAGGTATCAATCAGGGAGCTTGTAATGTGTAAGTGTATGAATTCATGTGCATAGTATGCATTGAGTTTTTACAGCGATCCATTTTGCAGTCTTGAAACTGAATCATTGCCTATATGGCAGCTGAGACTCACTGATGGATTATTTTACAAAGGAGATAACTTGAAATTTTCTATAAACATTTACACATGCACACACTCATACGAACACTAGAATCAGAGCTTTATCTAAGTCTATCCATGACTGTAAATTCCTAAGGGCTATAGTCAGAATGTTTTGTTCACCACTGTATCTCTCAGCATAGTAAACTCTTCAAAAACATAATGAACTAAATCAGGAAGAATTTTGCATATTTATTTTTTAAATGCTTACTTTAATTGCCTATTTGCATTTTTTTTTTTTTGCATTATACTGTTAGAATCTTAAGCCTGACATTTGTGTCTTATTCACAAGTGTATGCCTAGGACCTAATAAGTATGTCTTATACACAGTAAATTCTCCAGACCAGTAGCCATTACTACTCAAGGCCATTGCTAGATATAGATGACACAGTGATCTGATAGAGTTGTTCTTAGTGGCTTGTGACCCAACTTAAAGATTTGTCTCTGTACTAGGCAATAGGTTTCTTAGTCCATTTTTTCTTTTTCATGGAGTGAATTATTTCCATTAAATTATTTTGTTTATTATTAAATAATTTTAGAAAAAATGTTAACTACTCTGTGAAATTCTGGCCACCTTTTACCACTGTCTTCCACAGGCAGAATATATTTCTCCCCTCACCAGTGTTCCTATGACACTTGAATTATTCCACCATCACAGGATTTATCATACTTTTAAAGTTATTTGTGTATATGACTGTATCCTGCACTAAGTTGTTACTCCTTTGAGACTTTTGTTTTATCTTTTTTTTTTAATCTCCAGCCTTAACATAGGGTTGGACACATGTACTGGTCTCTGTAAATGTTTGTTTAATTCAATTGCAAAAGGCCCAAAGATCCCCTGGTTTGGGAAGAAGTGTGTTGTATAATTATTTTTACTGGTACATGGTGTGACTGTAGGTCTTGGCTATATAGTTTATTTAACAAGGGATATGGTCTTTAGGAAGCATGTGGCTCTTAGCAGATAGAAATTCTCAGTGTCACAGAGGACAACTGGGCATTCCTTGAAAGGTCTCCTTTTGTCATATACACATCTAAGAAGCATGAGAGTCACTGTCATGCTCCCAGCTCCTATATGAGTGTCTTCTTTTGCAAAGTCACCTCTTAACCGGAGATCACCTCCATGAACCTAGAATTGGCATCTGCTGTGAATGAATCTGGCAAGAGATTGGCCAAGCCCTATAAGCTTTGCATACCCCATGTGTGTTTTCATCTGTTTTTTCAAAGACCTAGTTCCATCTTTCCCCAAATGTTTTTTGGAACATTTGTTCCAAAAGGTATCAATAGCTTTACTTAGAGAAATCACTTCATGATAAAATAAATTTGCAGACTAAAGGGTAAATTGAAACAAAGGAAACAAACAAACAAACAAAAAAGTAGGATTCCTGAATTAGGATTCTTCAGGACCTCTAATACACAAATGAATACTAACTTTTCAATAAAAATCACATACAATATTTTCCAAAAATTATTCAACCATGGAATAATGTTAGTTTTAACTTTTACCATGCCACTGTAGAAATACACTTTATGAAATATGAATCCGTATCATTAAGAATTGTCCCTACTCCTAGATTCCCTCATCAAATGTTTCTCTTACTCACATGTACAACTCTTCCCACATGACTGAGATACTGAGAGAAGCTCAGGAGAATTTCTTCTACTGGTGCTAATGACATTATAAGATAGGCACATAAATTTTTTTTCTAAAATTAAGTTTTAAATGAATGTGTCAGCTCAAAACTAATTGCCATGTGCACAAACCAAAACGTTATGTTAATGTACAAATCCTAAATCTCTTAGACTTTCAAATAATATTACATGTTATTATAGTGACTGTATGTTATTTTCTTTGTCCTTTTCAGTGTCAATTTGTGATATCCTTAAGTATATACCCCTACTTCAGTACAAGTAGAAATTTTGAAATATGAGGTACAAATTAGCAAATGTATAACAACAAAAAATGCAGAATATGCTTGTGCTAATGTATGAAAATAATTTTGGCTAAAATCTCAGCTTTCACCTACACTTCTCAACACACAGGAAAAGTTAATGACAGTGATTTCAGAATCTTGCTCTGTGAGCAGGCATCAATTACATTTATTGTTTAAGGTACTGTGTGATTCCACTTACATTTCACTACATGCAGCTCTTATATATTGCTTGGCAAGAAGTCATATTTTCACAGTTCTGGGAATGTTTAATATCACTGCTAATTTCAAAACGAATGGAATACTAATACAATAAATGGTTGGTAGAACTAGAAAAATAAGAACATGACTAATTGCCAGAGATTTATTAAGCAAAACAGACATTAATAAGTAAGAAAAGATTGAGCCCAAACCCATACCTTAGATATTGCACAGATGTATGCTTGAATGTGACAAGATCAATGAAATTTATTGAGGATGGCAAATGAGTTTGTTTATTAACTCATTAACAAGAGACTGGTTGTCTCTTTAAAATGAGGTATACCCTCTCTTTAGTCGCTAAGGTTATGTTATAAAGGAAAAAGAATATTATTCTTCAATGTTATATTATTAGAATTTGTCATACTTCAGTAATTTAATGTGTTATTTGGGGACTGCATAAATACATAAATATAATTCAAACTCCGAGAATGTAGAATGAACCTTGAAATTGATACATTACTGTGTAATAATGTATATTATTCTATTTGCTCAGACTTGCTAAATACCTATAATATGTTAAATTTTAGTGGTTTTTCAGCTCTAAAATAGTGACCTTTTATTTTTTTTACTTTTATTTTTTTGTTGTTAAGAAACTTGTTTACAAGCTTTGGCTGTTGGTGTCAGTATTGATGAGCCTGAAACCTCTTCACTATCAGTGAGGCAGAGCTGCTCATACCCACAGCTGGAATAGATCTGCTTCTATAAAAATGGGAAGTAGCAGCTGCAGGAAACATAAATTGTGCAATTGATTTGATTTTGCAAAGCAAACACATCCCTTGTGCTAATACTTAGCTTGCTAATTAGGTCTAGCATAATCAAAGGAACTTTGGAAGGAAATAATTCTGGATTAAGTTCAACTTCTACACCTTCTGAGATCTCCTTATAACATTTTCCACATTTTTCAAGACCAGTATAGCTCAAGCTGAAAGCCTCGAACAACAAAAGGATGATTTGCATATAATGTTCCTATGGGTGAATAAAGGGAGAAGTCAAAAAGAAGAATATCATCCATTTATGACATCAGGTCTCAATAACTATGTAAACAAAAAGTATTACATTTTCTCTTATTTTGTATCAGGCGTCAGCAAACATTTTCTGTAAGGGTCATAGTAAATATTGTAGGGTTTGTGTGCCATATGCTCCATAACGCAACTACTCAATTTCTCCTTTTAGAGGGAAAGCAACTATAGGCAATATGTAAATAAGTGGACATGGTTGTGTTCCAATAAACTTTATTTGCAAAGACGAGTAATGGGTGAGATTTAACAATCTTGATTTATTTAATTCTCAGAAATGAAAATTAATGATAACCTAGGTAGTAGTAGCAAATGTGACTTTATGTTGTCAAACCAACACTGTGTATTTCATATCTGATATGTATAGAGAGAAACTGCATATGTGGTAAGTATATATGTATATGTTTGTGCAAATGTATGTGTATATATATGTATACGTAGAGAGAGAGAAAGAGAGACTATATGAAGAATGCATTTTATAAAGTATGTCTGGGATAAGAGGGGAAAATGGAAAAGTATTAGGGAACAAGCCAAACCTTAAGAAATGGTGGAATGAGAGCAACTACCATGTTTCCCCGAAAATAAGACCTAGCTGGACAATCGTCTCTAATGCCTTTTGGAGCAAAAATTAATACAAGAATCGGCATTTATTACATTATATTTATGATATGATATGATATTATCTCATATCATACCAGTCTTATATTATAGTAAAATAAGACCAGGTCTTATATTAATTTTTGCTCCAAAAGACACATTAGAGCTGATGGTCCAGTCAGATCTTATTTTAGGGGAAACACGGTATGTTAGCAAATTCATGAATTATATTTGTTTACAGTATTTTACGTGTAAGTGTTTAATTAATTAACATATATGTTGAGTATTTGTTATGAGTTGACAATCCTTCTGGTGTTAATAGAAATAAAAGAAGTAAATCATTCATACCTTAAGGAAACACACAATATAATTTCCATACATGTATATATCACTTTAATGGTACAGACAACAAATATAATTGAAATTGAGGAGGAAGAAAAAGAACTGTGAGCTGCATGATGGTAATGAAAGGTTCTTAAAAGAACATAGGGTTTGAAATATGAGTGATGTGAATTAGATTTATATTGGGGGAGGGAGATATTATATAAGATGGTGCAGAACACTGAGCATGGTAATAGGTAGGAAATTTCAAGGTGGGCTAGTGTGGGAGATAAGAATTTTTAAAGTAGATTTTGGTGCAATCTCAAGAGCCTTGAACATCAGATAAGAACGTTTGAAACTTTATTCTGTAACCAGTGCAGAAACAGTTATTGATCAGAGAAGCAATTAGATGAAACTGCTTTTCAAGGTGATTACTCCAGCAGGGGTTGCATAATGCGATGGATCCAGAAGGTGGCAGGAGACAGTAAGACTGATTGGGGAGGTGATTCCAAGATGAGCTGAGAAATATTGAAATTGTGTGGTGGCAATGCCTGTGGAACTGAAAATGTGTGTCCCTGACCTAGTCTGAAGGAACTATAATAATAACACCTGATGTTTCATTTACTTAATGCAAATTTACTATTATGAGTTAGGGAATATGCTAAGAAGCTACATTTTTACTTGCCTTCATCTGTTTTTCCTTATAGAGGAAAAACAAAAGGTAGAACTTGCAAAATGATTGGGACTTGGACGTGAAATATCTAACATAACACACTAATACGCATTTAAGGAAAAACACCCTAACAATAACCAATACAATTTGAAACCAAAAAATTGGAGAAATACTAACAGATTTTTAAAAAAAGATTCTTTAAAGCTGGACTTGTCAAAGCTTTTAATATGCTATTGTGTGTAGTGAATCTCCATACCATGAAAGCTTCTGGCTCAGCATCTTTGTATTATTTCCTACATGTTCTTTTCTCAGATTCGGTCCCTCACTTCATTCAGGACCCGGCTCAAAGTCACCTCCTCTGAGGCTTCCCTCAGGATTAGGATAGTGCATGATTTCTTGTCCCCAAGTTAAAATGCCTAAGGAATATTTCTTTGCAAAGTTCTACCATTAAGAGTGCCCTTGGGTCACAGCTGCCTCTGGCTTATGGGACCGACCACTACTCGCATCTTTGTCTCTTGCCTCTATAATGTGTTTTGTATTGCTAGAAGCTAACTGATTGGTTTTCTCATTTTAGTCACCCTACAGCTGTGTCATACTGTGCTACCTCGTGCCACAGCATGCTTTATCCTTTTTTGCTTCTGCTGCTCAAACAGGAATATGTATCACTTCCTCACATGTCACAGCTGTTTGACAATTTTATGACAATCTAGTCCCTGCATGGTTGAGTTGTGCCAAGTACTACTGTGGTGACTACACACTGGATTCTTTAATCCCACATTGAGCCCTATATTGCCATTTTATAAACCTTATAATTCCTTTGAATGTTGTATTTTGAAGAAGTTTTATCAACATCTTGTAAGAGTCACACACTATGGATATTCTCCTCCTCATTACATCTTTAGTTTGGTGCCCCTACTCTGTCAAAGACGCTTGTTTAAGCTTTGTTCTTTCTAGGTTTTATTGTTTTTATTATTATTTTTTTTTGTTACAATAAATCAATTCTCCTATGTAGCAACTTTTACCGCTCTTTTTACTAGTAAAAATATGAATGCCAAATTCCTCTATTTAGCCTATATTACGTCTTATTTCTACGTTCATGGTTTGTGATCACTTATATTTTTTACCTACATATTTTAAAAGGGAATCATATCGCATTTCCTAAACCCTTGCATCAACCAAGTTTCATTCATTGCTTACATCACTGGATATACTTACTACCCCCAGTTAAATAGGGCAGGACGTACAGTACACACACACTTTAACTCACTTAATGCCAGCGAATGATTGAACAGAGCTTCGTTAATTCTGTTTTCATGGAATAACTTTTGGGTTTTGAGTATTTCTTAAAAGAGCCAAACTGCTTCAGACCTAGTCTTCATATCAAATAGCTTTTGAAAGTTATAGACGTAATTGAGAGATTTTTATTGTGATCCTTAGTTTTTATTGTATAGCAAATGATACACTTTTTCTTTCAGACCATTTGCTCGAGAAGTATTGTGAATCTGGAACAACATAAGAATTAGAAAGTAAAGCTAGAGATATGTAAACATCCATGTAGTGAAGTAACTACTCCAGAAGGAATTCAGCCAAAATTTTTCTGGGGATGAATATTTTTAAAATGGCATCCTAGACTGGTAGGCCATATGATAATAAAGGAAACAAAACTAAAAATTTTGAGCAGTTTTTATCTCCTTTTTTCAAATACATTTTACTCTAAAATTTTTCAGACAAGAGAAAATATATTAACAATATACTGAACCAGTTTAAGTATAGAGTGTAATCGTCTCTTATTTCATACTTTCACACTCTCCTCCTTCTTAAAGAAGAAACACGAAACTAAGTTTTTTTTATCTGTAATTCTCAGGCACACTTTACTCTTTTACCGTCTCTAATTAATAATGGTTTTATTCAATACAGTTTGTGAAATTCACCAATGTTAACAGAAATGAAATTGCGTAGGCTATATTCATTTTTGATTTACCACTAGTCTCATAAGAAAAATTTGAGAATATTACTCCTCTTTATCTAATCTATGTTACTAGGCCTCTCTTTACTTTGGACTTTTGTTAGAATTTATTTGTAAAACAATATAGGCCTAGTAGTTTAATAGTTATGGTATTTGATGGATAGATTTATAGCTTCTGATTAATCTGATTGAATTTCCTTAATGATCAAAAAAATATCCAGAATTTCTATTTATTTTGGAGTCACTATCATACGTTACTTTTTTGTTTTAGGAAATTTATCATTTTATATGTTTTCAAATTTAATGGCCTAGAGTTTTTCGTAATGATTGTTTTAGTATTTTTACTTTTTATTCTGTCTATAATTATAGTATTTCCCTTTACATTTTTAGTAATATTTACTCACGTCTTTCTCTTTTTTCCTTGATTATTCTTGTCAAAAATTTGTCTATTATATCAGTCATTTTTATTTTTCAACAAATTTATGGCTTTATTGATCTTCTCTAATATTTGGTTTTAACCTTATTTTTCTAGTTTCTCCACTTTATTTGCATTAATTTCATTGTTTTATTTCTAAGTTCTTTGGATGGATTCTTAGCTTGATTTTTTTAACCAACACAAGTGGTAGGGTGTCTGTTTTCTTCCATACATCACTTCAGCTATTTGTCATAGGTTGATATATAATATTGCGGAATTCAAATTATTTTCTAATTTTCATAATGCTGCTTCTTTGTAGTGTGTTTTTAAATTTCCAGTTGCCTTTTTAAATTTATTTTGTTATTGGTGTCTAAGTTATTGCATTCTGTTCAGAGAATAAATAATAGTTTTGCACTGTTTCGTGTGTACTGGAAAGAGTATATTTGAATTGTCAAATGCATTTCTTTTTTTGTTGTTTTATTTTGTTATATTGTGTGTAATTTTTTTCAGATTAATTTTTACAGTTCACTAATTCTGTTTTCAGTTGGGACCGATACATTTTAATTTTCCATTGAGTTTTAATTTTAAAAATTATAATTTTCATTGCTCCAGATATTCTTTTGTTGTTTTCGGATCCACCTTGCTAATATTTGTAGTTTCTTTTTTCTTTATATATTTAATACATGTTTTATATTCTTTTTCTGATATTTCTAATTATATCATATTCTTATAAGTTTAATTATACTGTCCGTTGCTTCTGATGATTCTCATATATGGTACCCCTTGAGAAAGAATTCACTTTACCTCTGCCACATATCTCTGCAGGCTACCAACTTTGACTGTTGCAATTTATTCTTTTTTTTTTTCTTATTATTTTCTGTACTTTGCAGGTAATATAAATGTAAACCTCAAATTTCCAGAAGAGCAGTATGGAATTTAATTCTCAGGAACTTCCTTTTTTTCATGTTGCAGGTCAACAGGCTTGTTTCCTTGTCATTTTCTTAGGGCAATAAATAGACTTTTTTTCCCCAGTCCTTAGGGCAATAGATTTTTCTTCAATCTTCCTTTTCACTGTAGCCGTAGTCTTGCAAGCGTCCCAGGTTTGTGCGGGGGAATTCAGTTCTTTGTCCTTTGTCCTCCTTCTTTGTCCTTGTGCATATACGAAAGCCTTTTTTTTTTTTTTTTTGTAAATTCAGAGTGGTTTTTATAGTCCAAGGTTCTAGATTTCTGAGATCTATAAAGGCACTCGGGGCGGATACAGCTTCAGTTCCAATTGATGATTCAGGTTTCCAGACTTTTCTTTGATTTTGGAACCAGGGTATTTTCCTTTATTTTCATGTGAAATCAGCTGTGCATCTGAAAGATTGTTATGTTGCATAGTATTTCAAAATGTTTTATGGAGAAAATAATTTTTTTCTAGTTGGCCACGGTACTAGGGAAAAAAAAAAATCCCTCTTTTGAAGTTCTCAGAAGTGGGCTTTAGACCTAACATCTATTTATGAGAATAAAATAATTGCATTTTCACTCCAACTCAAATGTTAGAAACAACAAAGCAATACTAATAAAAAACACAAAACTTCAACCTAATAGATTCCCCCCTCCTGTTTAAACAAACAAATAACTTGTTAATTCATTACATTTGCTTTATTATCATTTTTACATCTCTGGAATCAAGGATAAGTTACTATTAGTACAGTAATAACTTTATTCTCTGCGGAAATGACTTTATTCTCTGATAATCTGCTTACATATTCTGTCAATGATTTATTCTCTCATTGCCTCAGTCTGCTTGATTTATTTTTGAGATAACTTTACTCTTACATACACAAAGACATGTGATATATAGATCTAATTTGAGTCACACCATGAAAATCAAATAATCAAATACCTTATTATATTTTTATGTCTAATACCTAATAAACTAATAAAACCAAGGCAGGTAATGTTAAAAATACAAGAATTAAATTATTTCTTGTACTTATTTTTTAAAGAACATTAATACGACAACTATTTACTTCTTTGATTTTAGACAGTCTATTCAATGTGACAAAGTGTTGGAACTGAACCTTCCAGTCTTAAGGCATGAAAAGATTTTACTGGACACATTAATCCTTTCCAGTCTCTAATCTACTTACCAGATCATAAACAGTCATGGAGATATTATATTTGACTATCATCTGATCCACTAAGATTGTCTACATAAAAAATCTAAAGGTCCATTGATCTAGACGTATATTATTGATTCAAATAGAAATCTATTTTATTGGAGGCGGGAATAACATCAAGTTTAGTCAGCAGAAAATACTCAAGTAAATGAAATCATAGAAAGCAGCATAAGTCACCAAAACATTGCAGGGCAAAGGTAAAGTAGAGAAATTACAGAAATCTTGCACTAGAAATAATGGGGTAAAAAAAGCAGTTTAGAGAAGTAGAGTTAGGCTTTTAACTGCTAAACATAAGTAGCTATCACTTTTGGTTGTCTCAGTAATTGGACTACTCATTGCAAGGATATCATAATGATAATACTAGAAAAATGGAGGAATATGATTGTATCCACCAAATAGGGCAATCATTGGCAAACTTGGCTCATGGGACAAATCCAAACTACTGCCTATTTTTGTAAATGTTTATTGGACCATAGCCACTCCCATCCATTTATGTATTGTCTCTTGAGGCATTCATACTAAAAATGGCAGGGTTGAAAAGTTGTGCCACAGACCATCTGGCTTGCAAAGTGTAAAGTAGTTATTATTTAGCCCTTTACAGAAGAAAAAGTTTACCAACTCATGGGTTAGGGAATATCTATGGGAGAGTTTGTGAGAATTTTTACCTTCAGGCAAAGATAAATTACATATGAAGAAGTACCTGGAATAGTGTATGGAATCTAATAAGCACTCATTATATATTGGTTGTGTTGTTTATAGAGATATAATTGACATGTAACTTTATATTAATTTTAGTTGTACAACAAAATGATTGGATACATGGATATATTGCAAAATGATCACCACAGTTAATCTAGTTAACCTCCATTATCACGCTTAGGTAGAATTTTTTTCTTGTAATGAAGACTTTTAAGATTTAATCTTTCAGCAATTTTTAAATGTACAATAAAGTATTATTAACTAAAGTCACCATGGAGTAGATTACATCCCCAGGTCTTATTCATTTTATAACAGAAAATTTGTACCTTTTGACCACCTTCACCCATTTCACCCATCCCCGCCCCCACCCCCCGCCTCTAGCAACCACCAATCTGTTCTCTGTGCCTATGACTTTGTCTTTGCTTTTTTTTTTTTCTTTTTAAGATTTTACATATAAACAACATCACATGATATTTGACTTTCTCTGTCTGGATTATTTCACATAGCGTAATACTTTCAAGGTCCATCCATGTTGTCACAAATAGCAAGATTTCATTCTTTTCATGGCTGAATAAAATTTATATATATACAGAGGGTGCCAAAAAATGTATACACATTTTAAGAAAGGAAAACACTGTATTAAAATTGTAATACCCAATATAAATGGATAACTCAAATCATTATATTTTACAAAATAACTAGTCAGTATTCATCAAAAGTGTCAAGGTCAATTCAACTTCGAAAAGTAATACATAGATAACAATTCTTAAAATGTTTATACATTTTTTAGCACCCCTGGTATATGTATTTATATACATATAGGGTTAGGGTTAGGGTTAGGGTTAGGGTTAGGGTTAGGGATATATATATATATATATATATATATATATATATATATATAATCACGTTTTCTTTATTAATTCACATCCATCAATGGACACTTAAATTGTTCTATTTGTTGATTAATCAGGGTTAAGAACACTTCAGTGAATAATAGAGCTAGTGTTAGGGTATATGGTGTTTGTAATGGGTTGGCAGTGGTAGAAGGATTGTGATTCATGAATTCATGGTCAAACTGTGTGAATTCAAAAGATGAGCCTTGGGCAGTTCCCTTCTTAACTTTTGATGAGATCTAAAGACAAAGAGGGAAACCTTTGGCTTCTGTGATGGTTAATTTTATGTGTTCACTTGGTTGAGTCACAGTGCCCAGATATTTGGTCAAACGTTATTCTGGATGCTTCTGTGAAAATGGTTTTTTTGGGTGAGATTAACATTTACATTGGTGACTTTCAGTAAAGCAAATTGCCCTCCACAATATGGGGGGGACTCATCCAATCAGTTGCAGACTGTAATAGAACAAAGACTGATCTCTCCCCCAAAAGATAGAATTCTGCCAGAAGACTGCCTTTGGACTTGAACTCCAAGTTGGCTCTTCCCTGGGCCTCTATCCTTCTAGACTAGATTATGGACACACACACACACACACACACACACACACACACACACATCTATTAAATTTATTGATTGTTTCTCTGGAGAACTCTGATCAGTATCAATATAGCTTCCAAAATTGGCCATCAACTCAAATATATGGAACTAACATTTACGCCGAGAATCTCATATATTTCTACTCTGTAGCTCATATGAGACTTAACTACTTTCAAAGTTGGTTTACAGATGACAAGACAAATTAAGGGGGAAGAAATAATAAAAGAATCAAACTATTTAATAAAAGTAAGTCTATACATCCATACAGACGAAAAAGGCTACATATTGAAACTCTGACTTTTCCATGTAACATTTTTCTTATCCTAAATAATTTCTCAATAATATAGTACTAATATCAGCTGCACATCTGTATTATATTATATATTACTTGGTCTAGGAATCCGGTCCCAATCTGACCTAGTTAGTCTGCCCTGCAGAACAAGGAAAAAGAGAAGAGGGGGCCTCCTCCAACTGATGATAAATTAGCCTTGGCCCTCCAACTATAGCCTCAGCAGGGATCCAGGTAATGAAGTAGATAAAGGTCACAGAAGCACTGAGAAGCAGGATGGCTGGATCTAAACAGTGGATGTTAGAATAACTTATATGTCCCTTTCCCTTCTCAGACGACGTAGAGGTAGAAATGTGCAAGGATGAATATCTGCCCTAAAGGTCAAGTACTCCTCATCCCATGAAGGCTGGCAGTCGGCAGTGCATAAGGGGAAGCTGCACAAGACGTGACCTCACCCTATAGTAAATGTGACCTAATCACTATCTCTAATTCTCATCCGTTACATGAAACAGTTTCTTCTCTCTTGAGGATGAGCTAGGAAAAGGAAAGGTACTCTCTTCTATAGAACATAGAAGGGTGAGAACATAGAAAGTAATGAGCAAGTCCTAAAATATGGAAATTCACCATGTTCACAGGAATGTGAGGGAGAAAAAAAACACTGTAAGTTGTCAGGGAGATAAGGGATGAACCAGAAATTTTGTGCCTTGGAGCAAAAAAGAGTTTAATGAAGAAGAAGTGATTAATAGTCAGGAATGTTGTTGAAAGGTTGAGGGTAATGAGAAAAGGTCGTTGAGTGGGTGACTATCCGAGCATGTCTACATTTTGTGACCTACGGAGGATCATAATATTTATTTAGTTTCTGAGACCCCCAGGTACATTCTATGTAATTCTCTAATATGCACTACCTAGAAAGGCATCTTTTTAGAGCAATCAAATTTTTGAAATAACCTTACATTCAGCAAACCTGTCCAGGACAAAGAAAAATAATTGTGCTAACATGAAGATAAAGTAGAGGCTTTTAAAAACCATATTTATATTCTGACTTCCCATAAAAATATTTTATTACATTACATTAATGAGATACTTGAACTTGTTTCCTCTGTCCCAGAAATTCCTAGTTTATCTCTAGTGGAATCACATATAGATTAAGATGAGTGTTTCTCGCAGAAAACTTTGCCCAACTTCTGTACTCTCACAACACTTTGGTCTCAAATCAATTAGAACTTAAGTATTCCCTCAGACTGGAACACTTTATTGTCTAGTTTTGAACTCAGAATTTAGCAATGTTCCTGACATATAGTAATTAAGTAACAAACATTCATTAAATAAACAAAAGAAAGAATGATAATCAACTAATCGGGAAGACAAACATAAAACATGCTACCGTTGTTA
The DNA here is from genome assembly GCF_057876585.1 of Rhinolophus sinicus. Lineage (NCBI taxonomy): Eukaryota > Metazoa > Chordata > Mammalia > Chiroptera > Rhinolophidae > Rhinolophus > Rhinolophus sinicus. The sequence continues at coordinate 74,660,962 of NC_142501.1, read as the reverse complement.
TATTTTTAACTCGAGTTTGAGATGCCAAATTTATAGAAGCAAAATTCACAGTGCAGAATATATGCATATTTAAAAATAGTACAAAGTATACATTGAACATAGGGATACAGAATCAAAATTAATAAAATAGGACCATTGGTGATTCAGGGAAGACTTCCTGAGGGAAGCCACTTTCAAAGCTAATGTTAGAGAATTAAACAGGCATGGAATGAAAGCGGATGTGAGAATGTCTAGCTTTGGCAATAAGAAAAAAATTCAAGGCTGGAGGAGAACAAGGAACAGAATCTTAAAGCAGTTTCTAGAAAAAAAAAAAAAATTATGTGGAGGAAAGCAAGCCAATCTATTTAAATGGACTGAAGAGAGCCTGTTTGCTGGTGTAATACTGGCAAGGATCAGTTGGAGAAGACCACTGGGGGTGCCAGGCTGAAGAGTTTGGATTAAATATGGTAGACACCAGGGTGCTTTTCTGTAAGGGTCCTTGAGTAGGAATGACATGATGAAAATGGTGCTTGAAAAAGATTGTTCTTGCAGCAGGGGGCCAATAGCCTAATACTACAAAGGGGAACATTTACACCTAACACAAATTCACCAAAACAGTACACTTCGCTACTCTAACAGGCCTCAGTAACTACAAGACACCATTTTTGAAAGGCCTCGCTTTTTTTGGTGGCATATTTCATTCATGCTCTTGGCCAAAGAATTTCTTGTCCCTTGCTTTTATCTTTGTACTTTAACAAATGCCCTGCCACTGGCTCAGATAGGAACCACAATCATTTGTTTTCTGCTGCCTGTGGCAGATTGATGAAAACAGTTGAATTTTAAGCTACTTCTCTGTGTTTCCTTGACAGTGACTTCAGCTGTGACAAGGGCATTAACCTTAGGGGTGAGGAAACAATTCTTACTTCATGCTTTCTCAGCTCAGAGCTTCTCCTCAGCAGGGAGAAAGCAAATCACGTACATTATTTGAAGCAATTTTGTGATTTATCCACCGGGTACTGACCTACAATCAAGTGAACTTTGCTTAAAACCTCCGAATGGATTTTTAACAGCTGCTGTGGGGCCAAGGGAGACTCTTTCATGCAGCCACCTTCTCAAGAGCAAACTTCTCTAAACAAAAATTGTCCCAAGACCCAAGGAGCATGCTGCAACTTTAACCTTGAATTGGCTTGTACCCAGTTTTAAAGATGGAGCAAAAGCTCATCTTCTTTCTTAAAAACAGCTGCCAGTTGTATAAACATAACAGATACAATGAAGAGAAGATTCCTTGAATTCAGTTTTCTTGAAATTTATGTTACGGACTTAAACACCATTGTGATTTTATAAATGGAGACCAACTTTACCCACATTAAATTGTTTTCCATACTGCCCACTAGAATCTTACTAGAGAATTTGAACTGGAGATGTTTTTAAAAATTCACACCTGGATGGTAGATTAAGTTATCAGATTATGATTCTTATAGTTCTGCTTCCCTGACAACTTATTTGGTTGAAAACTAATGAATCAAATTGATGCATTTAAGGGTTAATCAAAATTTTACTAACAAATTTTAAATGAGAATACATTTCGTCCTATGCTGCACTCCAAAGTAATAGGTTACTGCCTTTTGAGAATGTGCCAATCTAACACTCCGACTTCATGTCAATGTTTTTCTCCTCTACCAAAATAACAATAATAATAATAATAATAACTGAATTAAAAATAATTTTATTTTGAACATAAAAACTTTTCTGCTGCTTTGAGGATGGAGACTTTTTGGGATGTCATATTATAGGGTTGACTATATGGGCCACCAAAAAGTGACATAGCTGCTTTACAGCAAAATGTTTCTGGGCAACGTGTCAGAGGCTATCAGTTTCAGAGGGTGCCATGTGGAGTGGAGCCTGGCTGGCAATGGAAGAAGAAGAAAGCCTCCAGGACAGTGAAAAGTGACACCCATGTAATCCAGAATGTGACTGCTTTTCACATTGTCAGTGGTAAATTTTATGATCACCTGAGTGACTGGCTGAAGTGCCGGGTAAAGGAGAACTTAACAAGAGTGGAGAGACACTCAGTAGAAGGAATACCTCACTCAACAATGGTTAAAAGGAACTTTCATGTCCAGGAGTTCTGGTCACAGGCATAAGAACCGGCATGGATTCTTGAAAGTAAGAATAATGGTGACAATTCTTTAGGGTTTTCTCTCTGCCACATACCGTTCTAATAGCTTTACGTGGGTTATAATTCAATTCTTATAACCAACCTATGAAATAAATATTCAATGAGCTCAGTTTTTTTAGATAAGGAAAACTGGGGTAGAGAAAAACTGAGTAACTTGCCCTAAGATCACACAACTATTGGAGGATGGAGAAGAATGTGAAACTATTATAAATATTATAAACATAACATTAAAAAGAATTATATACATGTGCGTGTATTTACACATGTATAGGAGTACCAAAATAGAATGTTTGAAATGTATTGGCAAAGGAAAATATGAGAGAAATTTATATACAGTATAATGACATTTATGTACTAAATATATATGTACTAAATATATATATATTTATGTACTATATATATGTACTATATATAGTATATATAGTATATTATATAATATGTATAGTGTATATACGTAGTATATATAGTATATAGTATATATACTATATAGTATATAGTATATATAGTATACAGTGTGTACTATAGTATAGTATATACTATATACTATATATACTGTATATACTATATACTATATATACACTATATACCATATACTATATATACATACTATATACTATATATATACTACTACATAGTATATAGTACATGTACTATATAGTACATTATATATAATGTAACATTATATATATTTAGTACATTATATATGTATATATGTATATACACACACATATACATATATATATATATATTCATTTGCAATTTGGCAAAAATCTTCGCTGCATTATTTTCTGCTTTTGGGTAGAAAGTGGAATTTTCAGCAATGAACTTGGATAATTAGCTGAGATTTCCCAGCAAACTGTGAAGGTGCAACCTGGTTGCGCCTTACTGCTTATAGCCAATGTGAGAGAAAAGAGATAAATTTAAAAAGGAACTGTTAAGAGAAAAGGAACAAGAATTTGATGATCTGGAAAAATCTCAGCCTATCCAGTTAATGTTATAGGAAACAGGGCCAAGGTATGGTTGTACAAACGTTGCTGGAGAGATTAGAAGTGCAACTCGTGGATCCAAGCGACCACTTAAGAAGAAGTATTGCTGGCTTAGACTGAAGGGGCCAGCGATGGGATGAAATGAGGAGGCTGTTGGAGCTACTGAGCTGTGAACATGTCTTTTCCTTCAAGAAAATGAAATGATAACTCTAAGGCTGGCTCAAAGGATGCTGCTGCCAACATGGGCCCAGAGGGCACAAGGCCAAGGTGCTGGTCTACTTTATCAACTACAGTGGGTAGAGCAATGCCAAGGGCAAAGGGTCACCTCTCAAAACTCAACTGAAAAATAGGAATGATATTTGAATTGAGATATCGCCTAAGATGATATTTGGATGGTCTATATAAACATGGAAAAATGCTCAACATTATTAGTTATAGAAATGCAGATCAAAAACACAATGAGATACCACTACAAACTTACAGCATGGCTGAAACTAAAAAGACTGACCATGAAAAAGTTGGTAAGGATATGAATGAACTAGAAATTCATAAACTGCTAGTGGGAATATAAAATGCTATAACCACTTTGAAAAGCCATTTGACAAATGTTATTTAAAAAGTTACATATAACACCTAGCATATGATCCAGACTTATCACTTCTAGATATCTACCCAAGAGAAAAAAAGAGCATAAGTCTGTACAAGGACTTGTACATGGATGTTCATAGCATCTTTATTTGTAATAGTCCAAAACTGGAAACAACCGTGATGTCCATCACTAGATAAATAGAAAGATTAACTGTGGGATAATGGAATACTACTGTACTACACTATAATGGAATACTACTTAACATTAGAAAAGAATGAACTACGATACATAAAAACACATGGATTCATCTAAGAATAATTATGCTGAGTGAAATGAAGCACACAAAGAGCACATATCTATATAATTCCACTTATATAAAACCACATATAACGAGAACTACAGTGACAGAAAGCAGGTAAGTGGTTGCATGGAGATAAGTAGCAGTGGCCAATGATTATAAATGAGCAAGATAAAAATTTTCAGGATGATGGATTTATGTATTTTCTTGATTGTAGTGATGGTTTCATGGACACATACATATATCAAAATTCATCCATCTGTACACTTTAACTATATGTGGTGTATTATATATCAGTTATGCCTCAATAAAGCTGGTAAAAATATATCAGGATAATCTCCCATCTTGTTAAATATTTTTCCAAATATATTGCATAATATGTCACCATATGATAAATCCTGTGGTACCACTCTCCTAGCTATTTAAAATATTTTATTTAATATTTTATTTAATTTTCTATTATTCACTAATATAATGAACAAAATATACAAAGGAGGTTACTTTGAATATTTAGAGAATCTAGCAGTTTTACAACAGATATAGAAAAAAATAATTATATATTTTGAGTAGAGTACTTTCTTCTTTCTTGATGATGATGATTATTATTAATGTTTGTTAGTGCTGGTTTAAAGTAAAGCATGAGACAGATATTTGAGAAATATTTGTCAAGTAGTTACATGTGGTAAAGATTGCTAGCACCGACATGGTCTATATTCTAGTTTCTCCTTTGGAATCCTTTAAAACTATATTTCTAAATGACCTTTAACTTTTAGGGTAGGCCTGGTCACATGGTTAGGGTTTGGGGACAATGGAATGTCATAAAACGTGATGTATTGTGACCATCTTCAAGCCTGGTGCACAAGCATCAAATCATGTGACCTCCATGCTCTCTTTCCTGGTTTGCTGCCTGGATATAACATACCTTCTGGAGAACTCGAAAGCCTCAGAGGATGATATGGCCATAGGTGAAACTGCCCAGGTCCCGAAATGACTCTATGGACCATAGCTTTTCCTATCCCAACTGATCCACAATTGTCTATGACACAAGGCAGAAAATACCACCTTATTATATTAAGTCATTGATATTTTTAGAATGGTTTATTATAGCAGCTAGCACATGGAGTCTAAATATACCTCTGTCGTGCGTATCAAGTTTTAAATGAGTATATGTTTAAAAATAAATGAGGTTGTCCCTAAAGATAATAACATAGGACGTCTAAGACAAATGAATACATTGTGATTCTACTTTTCAAATTCACATCAGGTATTTGGTGCTTCTTCTTATTTCAGTAGTATGGAAAGATATGAATTACACGTGGATGGATAGGAGAATAAGGTGCTATGAATATATCCGATAATAAATAGTGCTGATTTTATACATGTTTACACTTTAAAATTACTTCTAAAACTAGAATAAATGGATGTAGTCCATTAGCTGAGATGATATAAATAAGAGATTAGACAAATGTTTAAAGTTATTGAAAAGATTGACCACAATGTTTACAATTTAATTTTAGTTTTGGTCATCTTTATTGAGCTGGTTAGAATTTGATTTTTATTGCCCATGGAAAATACTAATCTTTAATGATTTCTACAAAATTTTATAACTGCTCTTTCAAAGGACTGTGACATTCTCAGATATAGCTGGTCACTTTTGTATTCCTAGTAACTTGGTTGTTATTTCTCACTTCCCACAGGAATACACAGTTTAAATGTCGAGTCCTTACAATTTGTAGCTTGTTCTTCCTAGTTGGTAGCACTGCATAGCACTTTAATGCCCATATTGAGGCAATGAATTACCCTGAACGATTATTTGTCTGCCAGACGTGCCCCCATAGAGATAGGACCTTAACCACTTACAGCTTTTAATTTCCAAATGCCTAAACATGCGACACAGTGTAATTTAAGACATGATCTGGGATTTTTCCAGAGACTTTCACTCCAGAAATTATTTCAGGTACTCATAGGAATAATGGTGGTATCTTAGAAAGAGCTCTAGATTTGCAGTAAAATTTAAGTTAGACGTTTACTGTGCCATTTACTTGCACGTAAACTTGGAGCAAGTTACTTGTCCGGGCCTCTTTAATTTCTGATCTATAAAATGTTGATAATAACTTACAAGAGAGGTTATGAAGTTTAAGTGATAGATTTACATACTTTTCAATAAAACTGCTTTATAAATATAAGATATGTAGGGCAAGTACTAGGTCTTCAGAGCAGACCCCATTGTCCTTTTGCAGACATGGCCTCCCTCCTCTCTAGTGGCCAAAGGTCTTCCGGATCAAAGATACTGAAATAGGGCATGAGTCACCCACTCAGACCCAATTTGGACCCCAAGCATCACCATAGGAACTGAATTAAAACTAGCTATGTTGGTAGAATCTGCCCCACAGATGTGCTATGTTGGATGAGCATAATTTTAAAATATGTGTTAAATAACACTGAACTTGGATGATTAATATGCAAGTGCTATGAAACTAAATTACATTTGAATGTCCCTGTTATATTAGGTATATGATTCTTCCTGTTCAGATTCCCAGTTGTATCAAACAAGACCAACTTCACATATTCTTGTTACCTGATTATCTCCTGGATATTTGTGGGTTTCCTGTTCATGTTAGAGTTACCATACCTACACTATACAACTCAGTTGCAATCAGCCCAACTCTTCCAAGGAACATGTATGTTTCAGTGGAATCAAGAGATGGGAACTGAAGGAGAAAAATAGTGTGGCATATTTTTATTACAGGAAATGCTTGTTCATTGCTCCAGGTTTCACATAACAAATATAATTTTTAATATTTAACAAAAAAGTAATGCTTGGAACTTAAATCCTTATTGTCAAAATAGTAAGGAACAAAAAAGTTGTAGTTGAGTTGATTTATATATTTGCTTGTGTAATTGTAGAGAATTTATATTGATACTGCCTCTTTGAAGGATAATTTGGCAATAACTAACAAAATTTGCAATGTGTATGCTCTTTAACTAAAAGGAATCTATCTTACAAAATTAGTCACACCAATGCACAAATACATTTGTATAAGAATGTACAATGTATCGCTATTGCTAAATATAAAAAAAAATTGCATCTATTTAAGTGCCCATTAGTAATGGTATGATAAAACTGATTATTGCATATCCTATCCTATTATGTAACAATATATACAGCTGCTAAAAATAGTAAGATAGATGTACATGTACTGATAGGATAAATTTCCCATAATGTATTGTGAAGGGTAAAAAGAAAATTCATATATATATATATATATATATATATATATATATATATATTCATGTTTCATATAAAATATCTAAGACACATTTTAATATTATATATTAATATTGTATTAACATATTAATTTATATTAACAGATAAAACATTCATGGTAATTTCCAATTTCCTTTTCACTATTTACTTTTTTTGTTTGAGTTTTTCATAGTAAGATGATATTATACCTGTAATTTTAAAAAGAAAATAAAAAGAATAAAGTAATTATTCCACAACAAATTATTGATTTTTAACCTATTTAATCTATTTAATTCAAATATCTTTAAACATTTATTGAACAACTACTATGTCCACAATACCAAATAAAGAGTGGTAAAGAGGCCAACATGGCTCATTTGTGACTTGCATTCCCATGCTTAAGCTTGAATTTGGATTTTTCTCTCCTTGGCCTGGAAGGAGTTCAAGTATAGTCCTGATACTTCTGCTTCCTATTAGCTCATTAATTTCTAGTATTGTCATTAAACAAAAAAGCTTATTGAAATTATGTCTATAAAAACTTCTCAAGACATGGAAACAACCAAAGTGTCCTTCGATAGGTGATTGGGTAAAGAAGATGTGGCATATATACACAATGGAATACTACTCTTCCATAAGAAAAGACAAAATAGTGCCATTTGTGACAACATGGATGGATCTTGAGATTATTATGCTAGCAAAATAAGACAGACAAAAATAGTCGAGAACCATATGATTTCACTGATATGTGGGATATAAAACTGAAAGCAACAAGACAAGGAAACAAAAACTCATAGACACAGTTTTAGTAGTTACCAGAGTGTAAGAGGGGAGGTGGGTGGTAGATGAGAGTAAATGGGATCAAATATATGGTGATGGAAGGAGAACTGAGTCTGGGTGGTGAACACACAACGTGATTTATAGATTATGTAATACAGAATTGTACACCTGAAACCTATGTAACTTTACTAACAATTGTCACCTCAATAAACTTTAATTAAAAAAAAACAAAAAACTTCTCTTGTATAAATGTATCACAGTTTCTTAATCCAGTCATCTACCAATGGGCACTTTGGTTGTTTCCATGTCTTGGCTATTGGGGTGAGTGGAACTGTGGAGGCTATGTGCAATGTCAGAGGGGTGGCAATTTGAGGGAGAGGGGTTGTCGTTTTGTGATGGGTGTAAATGTCCAGCTATTACATTGCTTTGTACACCTGAAACTAATAATTAAAAAAATAAAAATTCTCCAGGTTTTCTTCAAACTCCCCTAAATAAGGATTTCCTCAAAACATGCCCTTGGCTCTTATCTTGTATTGAGGCTCTCCTTTCTCAATCAGCATGATTCAAATGCCTCCATGGTATTTGTCTCTAGCCCTTACCTCATGCAAAGATCAGGCTTGCCTGTCCAACTACTTATTATTAACCTCTAAAATATATCTCTGTCACCTTAAACACATGCTCAAAACTAAACGTTTTATGTTACTTCATAATATTATTTTTGTCTTCCTTATATATGTAAATTCTTTTCATCACCAAATTCACAAACCCCAGGTTCAAAACTAAGAATCAACTTGGATCTCATCCTTGACTCTAATAGCCTATCAGTTTTCAAATCCTGTCAGTTCTACCTTTGAAATATTTACCAGTCATAGCCTCCCCCTATTGCCAACATTACCACCCTAGCCAAGGCCCAGTTAGGTTCACTGCTGGTCTCTTGCAACCCCTCTAAATCATTTTTCCACTCACCATGTTTTCCCCATTCATTTCATTTTGTCCATTGACATAAGATGTCTGACAATTAAAAATGAAAACTTTTAGTAAGCATCTGTTTTTTGCAGGCCTATACTTCGATACTGAAGAATTAAAGGCAAATGAATCACAACCCCTACTTATGCACCTTTTATTTTTCCTCAAATAATCTTTATCTTTAAGTCCAACATTTGAAAACATTAGGAAGACAGAACAAACAGAATTCGCTACAAGACAGACACAGGCTTCCAGAAACACCACGGCCAAATCTGCCCCCTCCCCACCAACCAAACTCTCTGACTTCTACCTCCCTCTGACAATAAAACACCTGGGCCCAATCTCACTTTCCACTGGTCCCAGTTCAGCCTCACTGCCATTCTGAACACCACTTTCATGCTCCAGACTGAAAGTCTAGGTTGGTTTTGTCCATGTATCTGAGGGAGGGAACACCCAAAGCTGGGAACATATTAATCAACTCTCAAGCTCCAGATGAGAAAAACTTTCATCTTAGATAAAGTCAATCTCCTCCCACAAGAAGAAACAGGGACCTAGGCACTGACCTCCATTTAAATTAATCTACCATCTAATAGCTATTCATACTCCCTGCTTTACTGTTTTGATCATTGTGACGTCCCTACTTCCTGCGAAGAATCTTCATTTTCTTTACCTGCAAGTTCCAAATCCTCAAATTCAGCTTAAGCTCTACCTGCCCACCAAATCTTCCCTGATTATTCAATTAAATGTAATACTTGTTGTCCCTTGGCAATACCATCACTTTTGCTGGCACTTTTATATGGTACTTCTGATTTTACCTTGTATTTTAGTTATTTAAACACAAATCTTATTTCCCTATTCCACTGTCAGCCACTTTATGGCAGGATTCACATCTCATTCTATGTATAGCTCCTTGCCTGTGCTAAATAAGGTTTTAAAGTAAGTGAATGAACACGGCTTCCCTTAGAAAATAAATCATATTTAAATAACTTCTTGAAGGAGAAAATAATTAATCATCGTCTTTTCTAACTTTGGTTTATCTTACATTTTACTTCCCAATCAGGAATTGTGTATGTGCTTAGTGATTGAAAAATGTCTGATCATCCAATCAACCCCATAAAATATAATCAAATCCAAGCCTTTTTCAATCCAAATTCTTGATATATGGACTTTTGATCAAGTCATATCAAGAAAAATATTAATCATTTATTAAATTAGAATATAACAAGCATCTTCAAATGCAAGCTCTGATAGTCAGCATTTTGCTCATTTATTAGGTCTCTTTCATCTAGTTTGAATTTTTCTTTTTTTTGATTTTTTTTTCTTTTATTTATTTTATTTTTTTATTAAATTTATTGGGGTGACAATTGTTAGTAAAATTACATAGATTTCAGGTGTACAATTCTGTATTACATCATCTATAAATCCCATTGTGTGTTCATCACCCAGAGTCAGTTCTCCTTCCATAACCATATATTTGATCCCCCTTACCTTCATCTCCCACCCCCCAACCCCCACCCCCTTAACCTCTGGTAACCACTAAACTATTGTCTGTGTCTATGAGTTTCTGTTTCTCATTTGTTTGTCTTGTTCTTTTGTTGTTTTTGGTTTATATACCACATATCAGTGAAATCACATTTTTGTAATGAAAAAACATGTTTCACAAAAGAAACTCTACACCCATATTATCCAGAGCAGATATAAAGGAGATTCTCTTCACTTTGCCTAATGTATAGCTAGTGAAGAAAAATAACATTTTGCTGCTATCTCATGACCTTTAAAAGGCTGACTCCCCAAGTACCTTTTCTAAACTAGCAGGCTTGCTTTCATGAAACAGTCTAAGTTTAAATTCGGATCTACCTTGCTGCTTCTAATTTGTGAAACGAATAGATTTTCAGCAGAAAGCTTTAGCCTTGTTCCTCTTTCTGAGAGCACCTGTATAAACCAGGAGCTCTGAGAGAATTATTTTCTTGTCTGCTTCCTAGCAGAACTGCTGCATATATCCTGTTGTGCACAAGCGACTCCAGGAATCACATAGTTTTCTGAGCATGTGACTTTATGATATTCTCCTGGACATCTAGGTTGGAAGTGGGTCACAATAAGAAAAAGGAGATTTCCTATATGAATGATGTTCCTCAGACACCTGAAGACTTGCGGTCACCAAACAGGCCTTGGTCAATCGTTTGGAAAGAAACAATATCTTTATCAACAAAAGGGAAATGAGGCAGAAAGATAAAGAGTCCTTGAGATTGAATGAAATGTCAAGGCAAATAGCTTGGGAGGAAGACAAAAATGGAATCGAGACCTGCATTTGTTAGACTACAAGTAAATTACACAATGTCCCATCTTTTCCATTGCAAAATGGGTATAATATCACCTAAACAAAGAGCGTTATGACAATTAACAGTGATAATTCATATAAAGTGAGTAGCACTTTTCTTGATACATTTCTCTAAAACTATTAGCATTTAAAAAATTTTTATTAAAATTTTTTGGGTGACAATGGTTAGTAAAATTACACAGGTTTCAAGTGTACAATTCTGTAATACATCATCTATATATCACATTGTGTGCTCACCACCCAGAGTCGGTTCTGCTTCTATCACAATATATTTAACGCCATTTACCCTCATCTACCACCCTCCTCCCCTCTTAAGATTATTAATATAGAACTAAAGCACCTTGCAGCAGGCATTGCTGACACTGACCTAGCTAAACAATCACTTTATGCATTCCCAACAGATCCTCAATTTTGTATACATTTCTATCCTTTCCAACAATATCCACATAGCTGAAGGAACCTGGCTTCACCACTCAACTCTAGAAGTGGATCTGAGTTATGTAAGAGTAATTTTCATCAAGTTTTCCAATGCTGACTAATGATACTCTTTTCAGAGGTGAGTTGGAGGCTTCCAAGACTAATCAGTCTTATTCATAAAAGAAAGGCATGGAAATCTCCTGTTTTACGCTGCTGACATGAACATGGAAGCATGCAACCTTGTTTGCTTTTGGCAGTCATCCTACCACCATGAGTTATCATTCCGGGAACCAGCCTCAGGATGAAGCCAAGGTCAAAGCATATAGATGGAAAACACATGGTCCTTGATGATGTTGCTACATCTCCGAATCAATAAGACTTACCTACCATTAATCTTTTGGTGATGTGAGTCAATGCATTTTTTATTGTTTAAATTACTTTGATTTCAGTTTTCTATTATTGCGGCTATAAGAGCTCTAACTCACATAATCTGTGTAGAAAATGGAGATTATAATTTTTAAGAAAATACAAAAAAACAAATTCAATAATCATTTAAAACATTTTGACCTTTTATACCCATTTCCAATTTGAAACCTGAGTAAGCAAAGATATCCTCAGTTTCTCTTGAAAATCATACTGTCTGTAGTATGGAGGGAATGTGATGGAAGGGACAAGTCAATTGCATGTGACTTTGTGAACAAATGTCCTTAACAATCTCTCTACACCCCATAATCATTTACTACTCATACAATTTCTTAAAGTCATTTGTTTGAGCAGTCCTAATATTTGAGGCACGCAACTTTCTTAAAATGTGATCTTTCCATGATTTTTCCTGACTTTTTCCACCAAAACAAAGACAAGAAATTGTTAGATTATATCACTCTCCCAGTATAACCTCCGCTCTCCCATAGCTTTGGTTATTATTTATGCCGATCATTTTCAAAGTTGTCTCTAGCCCAGAATGTTTTTTTAAATTCCAAAGCTATACATTTATCTGCCTCTTGGAAATCTTTACTTGTGATATAATAACGTACATCTAGTGTCCAAAGTGGGTATCATGTTTTACTCCAAAACATAATCTCTTTTCTGTTACCCCCTTCCTAGTGAATGCCATTGTTATTCATTCAGTCTTTCAATTTATTCCAAATTCCTTTCAGACTCTTCCTCTCACCAACCTCCAGTGATGAACAAGTACTGCAGATTATATCAGCCTCTTACCTTTCTTGGTTATCTTCTTTCCTACATTTCTACTGCTTCTACTTAAGTCAGGCTTTCCTTATTTTGTGGCGTATGTATCAAAATAAGCTTCTAATTTGTCAGATTGTGTCTTGTCTCTTTTCTGTTACACTTATCAACCACAGTATTGGTTGCCAAAGCAAACTTTTTCATGTCACTTTCTGCATCTTATTACCTGTTAAAAACATAAATAAAATGGTTTTGTTTGCTTGTTTTAATGATCTATCCCTGGCTAGCTTTACAACTACTGGCCCATACCATTCACCTTACACACCCTTCTTTCTTAGGGCAGGACTTTCTCTGCTCAGGATCCTATTATCCTCCCCACACCATTTTATCGCCTACCTACTGGGTCATGAGATGCTCTTCACCTTGAATATGTATTATCTAACTGAGTGATGGCACAGAAGAGGTGGACTATATGTGTTCATTAAGTAAATAACGAATGCACAACTTCCAAAATCATTAGAAATGATAGCACGGCCCATAGTTAATCAACTGTAAATAAGACAGATTTGAGCAATGTTCATAGACTGATAAAACAATTTGAGACACTAACTCCAGAATTCTGGCTCTAAAGGTCTGCTGAAAGGGAATTTGCCATCTCCTAAATTCCAACTCAGACATCTCATTTTAAGAAAATATATTTGTTCTTTTACTCGATGCTTTATGTACAAAGGCATCAAAGAAACCCGATCGATTAGTTTTGAACACCTGGACTATTGAGTAGGTAATTCGTTGTTTGTTGCTAGAGCACTTCTTTTTCCATCTGTAAGGAATTTCAAAAAATTCCTTTTAAACTATGGACTTTAAAGACCAACTACATGTGTGAATATAAATGAGACCTGATTTTTACAGAATGCACTAATGAGAGCCTACATAGCCTACATATGCTATTGGTCTGTCAAAGTATGCAACTAGGCAGTTTTACTTAAAACATCTATGGAACTCCCCCTTTAAAATCATTTTCACTGATGAACTCCAAACCCCAAAAGAAACTAGCACTATTCCTTATTCCAGAAATACATTTCTTTGATCAGATACCATTCTCCTTTCCTTCATTGAACAGATATCTCGTATGAATCTATTGTGTGTCTCACTGGGAATAAAACGGTGATCAAAATGGACAGGCAGCTCTGCCTTCAAGGTTTTTATCATCTAATGATGCTCAATGTCTGCACTATCTCTTCTGCTCTGAGTCCACAGACAAAACACACACATACACATGCATACACACACTAGATAGAGTATGGAGTGAACTCTGGGTCATATTAATATTGGAAATTTTAAGTAAAAGAAAAAATGAATAAATTTGCATTGAGTGATAAAAGTTTTTTTACTAATGACTCATAAAATTTCAATTACTACTGTTATTCAACTTTAGTGATGGGTTTGTTTATACATAATAGCACTTACTGTGTCTAAGACAGGTAAGAGAAGAGTCATTTATTGTCAATTGCTGTAATCCTGTATATAAAACACATTTAAAACATAATAGTTTAATACTTTGTAAATTTCACTTTATATTATAAATTCAAATACTTTGCTACCCTAGAATAAGAAATTACTTGCAGTTCTGGTGACTCTGAGGTGGGTGATGTTATGTGGATAATACTATCAAAGTATTTCCTGACACATAACAATAAGAAAGTATGCACAACACTGCGCTATTCTGTGGCAGTTACTAATTGCCTATGTAATACAGTAGTTGGTCCTTTAACGGAAGCTGATTGAGTTAATAATTGAATGTTTGCAATAGTGATTCACAGCTGGCTTTCTCTATGTGTTTGAATTTACCATGGTAACCATGAATTGGTTTTGTTACTGTGTTGTGTGCTGTGTTTAAATTAAACTGATGTGGTTAATAATTGGATGCCAATTATAAAAGTTGTACAGCTGATGTTTCATTATCTTGGTTATTTTCTGTCTATTATGCTCACATACAGACCCTATAACTTCCCATCAACCCATCACCATCAACAAAGCGATAGGTTATGCCTGTTAAACATCACATATCTTAATCAGTGTAATAATATGGACATCATTTGTGCATTTACATTATTTTTAATTCTAAGAGTATTTGAAAAGCTATAATATTGAAAGTATTACCTATGTATATTTATACAATGATATTAAGAATTTGATTAGTTCATTATACTTTCACCGTAATATTTGTTATTTTATCTTTCCTTGTAAGGTATAACACATTTATTTTGAAATACCACTTAAATTCATATGTTTGTTTTTTGTAAAATAGTGAAATCACCTATTTCATATGCTAGCAAGAAAAGGATTAAATTTTTTATATTCTTTTCCCCAGCCTGTCCGTAACAGAGCAAAACACAAAGTGAAAATTTTCTGTTTGACTTACTTCCAGTTTGCATTGTGTAAATCTTTTTTCTGCCAGACTATAATAGAACAATCTTCTTAGGTCAAAATTTTTATCATTTTTGTTTCCTGTTCTAAAACCTTTAATGACTTTACATTACCTATGTGATTTTTCCCAATCCTTGACTCAAACTGCAAGGCCCTACATAATCTGAGCAATTTTATGAATTTCATTAGAGCTCAAGTTCTACTTATAGAGAAAATATAAGAAGATACACATTCTAAAATTAGTCCTATTATCAATATGGAGGGTGAACTGGTGGAGACACTTGAGGCAAGCAAGCTGTCTAGGTTCTAATATTGGTTCATGCGAGAGATAATAAACTGGGTTTACGGAAGTAAAACAGACAAGCAAACCCCTGTGGGACACTCCTCTTAGAATAGTCTTCAACTGTAGTGTGTTTTTAATGTAATAGACATTAAGAGGTATCAGATATACTGTAGTTGATGAGTTTAAGAGAGACAAAATCCTGTGGTCACATCACAGCTGGATCCTCTCTGCCTTATGCCAGAAGACAATCTTTATAAACACAAGTCATCTGACAAATGTACAGTAATGGTCACAAAGGTATCAGGCAAGAACAACATTTACAAACCTTAATATAAAACCAATAAAAGTTCATTTAACATCTCACAATACTTTTATTGGTCAAATTGTATTAGAATTTTTTCAGGGGGCTTTTTTGGTGGTTGTTTCAGGTGTAAAATTTCAGGTGGGTAGGTAAAGAATTATACTTATGAAATCATTGGTTACAACTCCATAAAAAAAAAGCCTCCTTAAATAGCTCAATTGATAGAAATTCATTTCAACTGGTTATACTTGAGGGCTTATTGCATTCAATGCATAAAGAATGATTGATGGAACTGTTTTGATTTGAAAAAGGAGATGTTGAGGGATGTGGAGATGTAAGAAGAGCCAACTTTTACTTTTTGAGAGAAGAAACATGTGTTGTGGTTTTGTCTTGTTTTTTTCACTACATCAAAAATGCCAGAAGCAATGAATGAAAGTTGTGCAAAAGCAACTTTCAGCTTACTATTAGAAAGAACTGAACGATTTAGAACTATCTAAAAATGAATTGGGTGATAGTGCGCCAAATCTGTTTAATCAGAGAAGCAATGGTCTCTTTCTCAAGACACTATAATGTGGATTCATAATGAGTAGAAGCTTGGCCTAAATTAATTCTAGGCTTATTCCATGCATGGTAACATGTGCTGGAGAAGAGTATAGAAAAACTAGGGATTTGAACACCTGGTTATATTCACTAGCAAGGGAGTTAGTTAGTTAGTTAATTAATTAATTAATTAATTAAAATAAGCCAGGGACATCAACTTTGAGTCTTAAATTCCTTCATCTCTCAGTATTAAAGAACTTACTTCCTTAATAAATTAACACTATTAAATTTACACCTGAAAGAAAATTGTTCAATTGTCAAGAAAATAAATGTGAAAAAAAAACAGTGGGGGTGGGGGTGATGGCAGACTAATTTGGACATATCTACATAATGAATTTTTAGTAGAATACTTTTTAAATTATAACTGAACTATTTACAACCAGATGTCCTAACATTCTGTATATGTGACAAGCAATGGTATAATTACAAAATTATTTCAAGCAATTCATAATTGGGAAATCTACAGATGTTCGTTTCTGTATATTTAATTTTTAAAATTCCAGAAGAGTTTCTCATTTTGATAAAGTATAACATACATTTATTTTATGTCTATGCATACATTTATGTAAATTTTAATTAAGTTTATGCCTCAGAGTTTTCATCAAAGGTAAGTTAAAAATATTAACCACATGATCAAAAGCTGTCATCTGAAAAACATGAAATTAGCCTATTCTCTGGTTCTTCATTCAATATATTTTAGAACTTCATTTATCTTTATGGATTTATTTAGTCAAAATCTGTGTGCCATCTCTGCAAAGAACTCAAACCATTTCAATGAGGCATTTTTCTATTAAAATCATAATTGTTTACAACATCCGCCATGCTTTCTGCACTTTTGTTCAGTGGCGAGATGAGATTCTTTAAGAGTACCAATGATTTCTCTAATCCCAGGCCATTCTCTAGGACTTGAGGGGTTCATTCCAGAAATAACAGCATTTGTTACAGTTCATTTCCCTGTTGCTTCTTTAGGGAAATCAATATAACACTTCAATGCCAGAAAAGAAAAAGCTGCGTGAAGAAAACCCCCCAAAAATAAAAAAACCTACATTTTCAAATGTCAGTAGGGCCCATATGGCACCTGACCTAGGAACAAGTTCTCAACTAGAAGAACTCTCCCTGTCCAACTCCATCTCTGAGCATCTCCTGCTGCTCTTGCTGGTCTGTAGGAAAGGAGTGCTTTTGTGCTCCCTGAACGGAATATTTTGTGTTGAAAATGTATTAAATTTCACTCAGCCTTAAACACTTAGCACGACCAAGTGAATACTTTAGAGTAAAATTGAGGGGAACAGATAATTTCTAGATAAGAGAGATATTTGAGGCAATTATTTATTAACTACTTTGACCAACTCTTCTATTACAATACATAATGTTTGATATATGCAAAACATATTTCCTCATGTTTGATAACCGAGTTATTAATCAATAGATAATATTACTACTCTGTATTATTGATCAATAGATAAGACTTGTCCATGTGACTTTATATACATTATCCCGATTGCTCCCCATTGCAATGTTACGTAACAGGGCCTCAGTAACCTAATTTTTGAAATCAAGAAACCGAGGCACGTAGTTATTAAGCAAATTACTTAAAGCCGAGCAGTCACTAAGTGGTCACAACACCAGTAGTATCAACAGCAAGCAGTATATGTTGTTTCCCTACCATTTGTTACGCTGTATATCCTCATATCCAGTCTTTATCACGATGTGACAATGAGATTTTGGACCACATATTGCAAAATACGCAATCGTTAAAAATATTAGGATGAGCTGGTTTTGAATTTTGGTAAATCTTCTAATAGTGTCATGTCAGAGTTTCTCCATATGCAATGACTACTTAGTAACTAGGGGGAAAAATAAGTTATAAAAATGGTGAACAATTTTCTAGATACCATGTATTATAACATTTTATACTATGTTTTCCTGTAAAAGAAGGACTATAAAAGCAAGTATTTTATAAGAGTACTGCCCTCTATTTCCCCACATTCAGAGTTAGTCCAGTTTGTATTATTTGACGTCCAGTGTACGGCAAAGTGTGCAAAGAATGGATCTCAGCTGCCTCCCCAAATGCCATTGGCTCCTCTTTATGCCAAAAGCATCCCTTCTTTGCTGTGGTGTCCTGCATTTTATTGGAATTAACACAGTAATTGGTGAGTATTTGACCCAATTCAGATTGCTGAGAATTGCAAAGATTGATCACTGTTTCTGAAAAAGTGTTTCTCTTCTCTGATTATGTGATGTGTTGTTCTGAGGCCAGCAATAGCTGCAGGATGAGGGATGCCAGCAAGGGATGAAGCAGAGGTGAGGGCCTTGATAGAATCACACCTTCCCTTTGGACATTTTATAAAGGAGTAATGGAACACTTTAATTTTTTAAAGCAAATTGACTTGAATTTTCTCTTTGTTGCAAATAATAGCACATTAAATGACATATAGTGGGGAATCCAATTTAGAGAGTATTGGTAGATTACTCTGGCAGCTGTAATTTGCATTACTTGTGATATTAATTAGCCTCTATAATGTAATATGATATGAGAATTATATCTGCACTGCATCATAAATTTTCAATTTGTCTCTTCCATGCTGTAAGTTCCAAGAAGGTAAAGAACATCTCTATTTGGTTTACTGCTGATGACCATACATGTCCTATAGTTTGTGGCACAAAGTAGGGGTTCACTAAATCTTCATAAAAAGAAAGGAAGAAAAAAGGGAGGAAGGAAGGAAAAAAGAATACCCATCATGATTTTCTCAAATGTCATGCTGGAATACATTATCTTTGCATAAAAACAAAAGGTACACAGAATTTTAATACAAAATAAAAGTCACCTTTAAAAAGTGTAGATACCTAAAATATATACAGGCTTACCCGTTTCATTTCTCTAATATGTAATATAGTACATACAAATTACAAGAGCTGCATTCAATATTGAAAATTGTATCTGATTTAGGATGACCTTATTAACAGCTACTGCGGATTTCAAAACTATCAGAGCAAGTAGGACTATATCTTAAAATTCTGTTTCAATGCTTTGAAGTACTCTACTTTAATTTACATTTTTTCTTTCACTGCAAAAAAACACTCGCCTGTCATCGTTTCTCTACTAGTGATCCTTGAAACGATATTCACCTAAATAAGTTAGGACAAATATTGTTTTAACTTGATCTACAACAACTCTCTGCAAAGAAGAATGAGGCTTCAAACACCTTATGGCTTGACTATGAACACTTTATTAACATATATTCAGATCTTCTCATTTTCTCAGTAAGATGAGAATCCCTTGATAATATTTGGACATTTGAATGATTCAAGATTTGAGCCATTCTTATCTGGTTACCTTCCTTAACTATTTTGATTTTTATAAAGCATGCCCACTCTTAGATATCGTAATAACTTAAATATATCATAAACTAAAAATACTGGTTTCGAGAATACCTGCATAATGTATATAAATGTTTTTTCCCCTAGATTCTTATGAGGTTTAATATTTTACCTCTTTTCTATTTGTAATCTCAATCATCTTGGTATCTTTTTTTTTTTTTTTTAATTTATTGGGGTGACAATCGTTAGTAAAATTACATAGATTTCAGGTGTACAATTCTGTATTACATCATCTATAAATCCCATTGTGTGTTCAATACCCAGAGTCAGTTCTCCTTCTATCACCATATATTTGATCCCCCTTACCTTCATCTCCCACCCCCCACCCCCCTCACCCTCTGGTAACCACTAAACTATTGTCTGTGTCTATGAGTTTTTGTTTCTCATTTGTTTGTCTTGTTCTTTTGTTGTTTTTGGTTTATATACCACATATCAGTGAAATCATATGGTTCTCTGCTTTTTCTGTCTGACTTATTTCACTTAGCATTATACTCTCAAGATCCATCCATGTTGTCACAAATGTTCCTATATCATTTTTTCTTACCGCCGAATAGTATTCCATTGTGTATATAGACCAAAACTTCTTTATCCATTCATCTATTGAGGGACATTTTGGTTGTTTCCATGTTTTTGCCACCGTAAACAAAGCTGCAATGAACATTGGAGCACACGTGTCGTTATGGATAAATGTTTTCAGATTTTTTGGGTAGATACCCAGGAGAGGGATTGCTGGGTCATGTGGTAATTCTAATCGTAATTTTTTGAGGAACCTCCACACTGCCTTCCATAAAGGCTGCATCAGTCTGCATTCCCACCAACAGTGTATGAGGGTTCCTTTTTCTCCACAGCCTCTCCAACACTTGTTACTATTTGTTTTGTTGATGATAGCCATTCTGACTGGGGTGAGGTGATATCTCATTGTGGTTTTTATTTGCATTTCTCTGATGATTAGTGATGTTGAGCATTTTTTCATATGTTTATTTGCCATTTGTATGTCCTCTTTGGAGAAATGTCTCTTCAGGTCCTCTGCCCATTTTTCAATTGGGTTGTTTGTTTTTTTGTTGTTGCGTTTCATGAGTTCTTTGTATATTTTGGATATTAGCCCCTTATCAGAGGCATTGTTTGCAAAAATCTTCCCCCATTCAGTTGGTTGCCTCTTTATTCTGTCGATGGTTTCTTTTGCTGAGCAGAAGCTTTTAAGTTTCATATAGTCCCATTCATTTATTTTAGCTTTTACTTCCATTGCCTTTGGAGTCAAATTCATAAAATGCTCTTTGAACCCAAGGTCCATAAGTTTAGTACCTATATTTTCTTCTATGCAGTTTATTGTGTCAGGTCTTATGCTTAAGTCTTTGATCCATTTTGAATTAATTTTGGTACATGGTGACAGATAGCAGTCCAGTTTCATTCTTTTGCACATGGCTATCCAATTCTCCCAGCACCATTTATTGAAGAGGCTGTCTTTCCTCCACTGTATGTTTTTTGCTTCTTTGTCAAAAATTATCTGTCCATATTTATGTGGTTTTATTTCTGGGTTCTCAATTCTATTCCATTGGTTTATGTGTCTGTTTTTCTGCCAATACCATGCTGTTTTGATTATTGTAGCCCTGTAGTACAAGCCAAAGTCAGGAAGTGTGATACCTCCAGTATTGTTCTTTTTTCTTAAGATTGCTTTGGCTATTCGGGGTCTTTTGTGGTTCCAAACAAATCGGATGATTTTTTTGTTCTATTTCTTTAAAAAATGCCCTCGGGATTTTGATGGGGATTGCATTGAATCTGTATATTGCTTTGGGTAATATGGCCATTTTAACTATGTTGATTCTTCCAATCCATGAGCACGGAATGTCTTTCCATTTCTTTGTGTCTTCTTCCATTTCTTTCAAAAATGTCTTATAGTTTTCAGCATATAGGTCCTTCACATCCTTGGTTAAGTTTATTCCTAGGTATTTTATTCTTTTTGCTGCAATTGCAAAAGTAATTGTTTTTTGTATTTCTTTTTCTGATTTCATTGTTAGTATATAGGAATGCAATGGACTTTTGTATGTTGATTTTGTAGCCGGCAACTTTACTGTATTCGTTGGTTGTTTCTAATAGCTTTTTGGTGGAGTCTTTAGGGTTTTCTATATATAGCATCATGTCATCTGCAAAGAGTGACAATTTAACTTCTTCATTCCTAATTTGGATAGCTTTTATTTCTTTCTCTTGCCCTATTGCTCTGGCAAGGATTTCCAACACTATGTTGAAAAGAAGAGGTGATAGGGGACAGTCCTGTAGTGTTCCTGAACTTAGAGCAAAGGGCTTCAGTTTTTCACCATTAATTATGAGATTAGCTGAGGGCTTGTCATATATGGCCTTTATTATGTTAAGGTATTTTCCTTCTATACCTATTTTATTAAGTGTTTTAATCATAAATGGATGTTGTATCTTAAATGCTTTTTCTGCATCAATTGATATAATCATATGATTTTTGTCCTTTATTTTGTTTATGTGATGTATCACATTGATGGATTTGCGGATGTTGAACCATCCTTCTGTCCCGGGGATGAACCCAACTTGGTCGTGATGAATAATCTTTTTAATGCATTGTGGTATTCGATTTGCTAGAATTTTGTTTAGGATTTTTGCATCTGTATTCATCAGAGATATTGGTCTGTAGTTTTCTTTTTTTGTGTTGTCCTTACCAGGTTTTGGTATCAGGGTAATTTTGGCCTCATAAAATGAGTTAGGGAGTACTGTCTCTTCTTCAATTTTTTGGAAGAGTTTGAGCAGGATTGGTATTAGATCCTCTTTGAAGGTCTGATAGAATTCACTAGTGAAGCCATCTGGTCCGGGACTTTTGCTTTTGGTAAGGTTTTGGATGACTGATTCAATTTCGTTACTGGTGATCGGTCTGTTTAGATTTTCCAGTTCTTCATGGTTCAGCCTTGGAAGGCTGTTTCTAAGAACTTGTCCATTTCTTCTAGGTTATTGAATTTGGTGCCATATAGTCCTTCATAGTATTCTTGGATGATCCTTTGTATTTCTGTGGTGTCCGGGATAACTTCCCCTTTTTCTTTTCTGATTTTGTTAATTAGTGTCTTTTCTCTTTTTATCTTAGTGAGTCTAGCCAAGGGTTTGTCAATTTTGCTAATCTTTTCAAAGAATCAGCTTTTTGTCACATTAATTTTTTCTATTGTCTTTTTGTTCTCTATTTCATTTAGTTCTGCTCTGGTTTTGTTATTTCCTTTCTTCTGCTGACCTTGGGTTTCACTTGTTTTTCTTTTTCTAGTTCTTTAAGGTGTAACAGGAGGTTATTTATTTGGGATTTTTCTTGTTTATTGAGATAGGCCTGTAACGATATAAATTTCCCTCTTAAAACTGCTTTCTCTGCATCCCCAAAATTTTTGTAGGATGTATTTTCATTGTCATTTGTTTCTATGTATCTTTTGATTTCTCCTCTAATTTCTTCTTTGACCCAGTCGTTCTTTACAAGTATGTTCTTTAATCTCCATGTATTTATGTTTTTTTCCTGCTTTCTTTTTGCAGTTGATATCCAATTTCAAAGCCTTGTGATCAGAGAATACACTTGGTATGATTTCAATATTCTTAAATTTGCTGAGGCTGATTTTATGTCCCAATATATGGTCTATCCTTGAGAATGTTCCATGTACACTAGAAAAGAATGTATAGTCTGATGTTTTAGGATGAAGTGCTCTATATATGTCAATTATGTCCATTTCATGTAATGTGTCATTTAGGGCTGCTATTTCATTATTTATTTTCTGTTTGGATAATCTATCCATAGCTGTGAATTATGTATTTAAGTCCCCTAGTATAATTGTGTTTTGGTCAATTTCTCCCTTTAGTTCTGTTAGTAGTTGCTTGGTATATTTCGGTGCTCCCTGATTGGGGGCATAAATATTGATGACTGTTATGTCTTCTTGTTGTATAGTCCCCTTTACCATTATGAAATGTCCATCTTTGTCTCTTGTTATCTTTTTCACCCTGAAGTCTGTTTCATCTGGTATCATTATGGATACACCTGATTTTCTCTGGGTACCATTTGCTTGCAGTGTCAATTTCCACCCTTTCACTTTGAGTCTATGCTTGTCCTTGTAGCTGAGATGTGTCTCTTGGAGACAGCATATGGTTGCGTTTAGTTTTTTTATCTAATTTGCTACTCTGTGACTTTTTATTGGTGAGTTCAGTCCATTTACATTTAGGGTGATTATTGATATGTGAGGATTTCCTGTCATTCTATCTTTAGTTTTCTGGTAAGGCTGTGTCTCCATTGTTTCTTTGCCTTTTTGTTGTTGTCTATTATTTCTGTGTGGTGGTATTCTATGGTGTTTCCCTCTGTTTCTCCTTTTACTACAGTGTACATTTAAGTTCTCGATTTTTTTTTGAGTTGTTACCCTTAAGTTTATGTAAAAGAAAGTTTGATATTTAGAGTATTCCTTTTTCTTCAGCATGCTTACTTTCTCCATTCCCATATTCCGGTTCAGGCCTTTACTCTCCCCCTTTTTATGTTTTGGTTGCCACAAATTGTCCCTGTTGATGGTGGTCGAATAGCCTCCTTTAGTATTTCTTGTAGTGCAGGTCGTGTATTAGAAAATTCCCTCAGCCTCTGTATGTCTGGAAAGGTCTTTATTCCTCCTTCATATCTAAAGGATATCTTTGCTGGGTATATTATTCTTGGCTCATGATTTCTCTCTTTTAATAGTTTGAATATTTGGTTCCACTCCCTCCTGGCTTGTAGAGTTTCTGCTGAAAAATCTGATGATAATCGAATGGGCTTTCCTTTGTAAGTTACCGTCTTCTTTTCCCTGGTTGCCTTGAGGATTCTTTCTTTGTCGTTGATTTTAGACAGCTTCAATACAATGTGCCTTGGAGAAGGCCTGTTGGGATTGAGGTAATTAGGTGTTCTATTTGCTTCCTGGATTCGAGGGTCCAGTTCTGTCCACAAGTTTGGGAAGTTCTCATTGACAATTTATTTGAATATATTCTCTGTTCCCTTCTCTCTTTCTTCTCTTTCTGGTATGCCCATTATTCTTATATTGCTCTTTCTGATGGAGCCAGAAAGTTCTTGTAGAGTTCTTTCATTTCTTTTAAGTCTTAAGTCTCTTTCTTCTTCCATCTGTGTAATTTCCAGTTTTCTATCTTCGATGTCACTGATTCTTTCCTCCATCTGGTCAACTCTACTACCTAAGCTGGTTATTTCATTCTTAATTTCTTCTATTGAGTTCTTAATCTCCAGAAATTCTATTCGTTTTTTTTTTTTTTTAATTTCAACCTCTTTCATAAAATGCTCATGTTGTTCTTTGATTGTGTTTCTGAGTTCATTAAACTGCCTTTCTGTGTTTTCTTGCATCTCGTTGAGATTTTTCAGTACTGCAATCTTGAATTCTCTGTCATTTAAGTCACAAATTTCCACATCTTTAAGTTCCTTTTCTGGAGACTTTTCACTTTCTTTCTGAGCTGTCTTATTGCCTTGGTTATTCATGGCAATTACTGATTTATTATTTCTCTTCCTAGACATCTGCAATAATGGCTTCTGCAACAGGTTGATAGGAAGAGGTCTTTCTTTTGTTTTCCAGTACTTGTTGGTAGAATGTTTTATTTTCTCTCCGACTGCAGCCTTTTTTTCTCTCTCACACGGCAGTGCTATGTTTTCTCTGCACTATTCCAGCTTCTTACACAATGGGGGGATTCCCTGGGAGATGGGCTTCTCCTCTGTTAATAGTTCACCTGGGTCACAGGGTGCAGTGTCCTTGTGGGTATGCGGAGAGCTTTTGAAGTTCCAAAGCTCTTCCTGAACCAGATTCAGAGCCCGTATGTTTCAGCAGTTCTGTTTACTCCTGCAGGGATCCGCCCAGGTAGGTGGGGCCAGGGGCAGGATGAGTTGTGAGAGGTGGCCCAGAGCAATGGCTGCGACCACCACCACAGCTGGTCCTGCTTCCACAGCTCCCTCCCCTTTGCCGGAACTAGTTGGGCTGGGAATCTGTGTCTGCAGTCCACAGTTCTCAGAATAGCAAATGTTCTGTTCTTTTGGTCTGACACTGCTACTGTTCCACTTCTAGCATCGGGCAGGTGGGGCAAGGCGAGCTCTGGGAGGGTAGGGAGGGGGCGGCTAGTCTCAGTCCCTAAGGCTTCTGTTCTCTGCTCAGCAGTGAGGGCTTAAACCACCATTTTCAGCCTTCTTCCCTCAGTCTTTTCTCTGCGGTCTCTGCCATGAGTGTTGGGTTCAGCCGTGCTATATGCTGCCCCCTCAGCCCTGTGGGCCATAAGCAGAGCCCTAGCAGGCCAAGTTCTTCTCTCTCCCGTAGCTGCGGTAGTTCCGGGATGCAGCGAGCTCAGAGCACTGAGCTAGGTCTGTATCCGGTGCCCACGGGGCTCCGTCTCCGCACTTCTCCCTTCCTTCCTCCCCGCGCGCGATTCGCTCACCTTTAGGTGAATTCAGTAGTGGGCCTCTTTGTCTTGCCTGTCTGCTGTGCAGGGAGTCCTTTGTGGAGTTATTGTTGCTCGATTAGTTGTAAATTCCAGGAGAGCTTTACAGAGGCTCACCTCACACTGCCATTTTGATCTGTAATCCCTCATCTTGGTATCTTAAACAGACTTTCAACTTTTTACCTTTCATTTGTTTACAAATAGATTATTCTGATGGGTTAAATATCCATTTTAATAGAATAAATATGAAATATATTGTGTATGTCAGAAATCCGTCATCCCTAACATTAAGGTAGATTAAATTTTAAACCCAAAGTACCTCTTAATAAATGGTTATAATTGATTAATATTGATTAACAACCCTCTTTGGACCATCACATCTTCTTTGGCCAATCAAAGCAGGTATGTGTGTGAAGAGGTATATATGTGACTGTTAGCAGGTCTGTGTTAATAAAATGTGGCTTTCTGTAGCGAAAAGAGAAGCTGAATGAAGTTACCACAAACACAAAGGTAATTCAACACACACTAAACTTCTCTTCTGTACATGGTTCCTTTATGATACTATTTGAAACTCTAACATTGTTTACTTTAAAAATATCTGAAGGTTTCTAAAAGTTTGGGCAATATATCTGCACTTAGGAGCAGAAGTCATTATATTCTATGTCTCAGTGCTGTATGATAGAATTTTTTCCAATGATGAAAATGGTCTGCATTTTCCAGTAAGGCATCCACTAGTTACATACAGAGAACAAGAACAGAGAATGTGGTCGGTTTGGCTGAGGAACTGAATTTTATTTATTTATTTAATTAATAATTATTTCATTAAATTTATATTTAAACAGCCACATGTGACTAGTGGCAACTGCAGTGGACAATGTGTGCAATTGCAGCAGGTACAGTCTCAGGCTCTGGAGCCAAACACTATTCTCTCTCTCACTCTCAACTTCGCTATCTACTAAATTTTCCTTCCTTTCTCTTTTTTGCTTTTTTGTTCTTCATTTTCTAATAAGTGTATAGTGCAACTGCATATTAGTTTATCACTGTTATCCCTTGGGTCAAGACAAAGAATAAGATACAGGCTTTATTTTTTCTGAGCATTTAAAATCTAGTTGGGGAGTCAAAAATCATATACATCTACACACACACATACACGCATAATATATGTATCCTGATTGTGTCAAATGATTTTGTACATAATTAAAGTCAGAGGAAGAGAAGATTACTGCAAGCATAGTATCTTGGTTTGGCTAAGGCATGGAGTGTTAAAATGGTTCTTTAAGAATAAGTTTAGAAAAGTATTCAGGGTCCATGTCACGATGAGTTTGACTATTATCCATTAAACAATAGAAAGGTATTCAAGAGTTTAAAACTAGAGTGTAACATGGCTTGTTTTTTAAAAGATTATTCTGGAAGCATTGATCTGCATTGTAATAAGAGTGCACTTCAACTGTCTATACATTGTGTTATAATTATCTATGTGTATGTCTGTTTCATCAACTAGAATCCAAAGATTGTTGAGAGAACAAATTAACCTTATTTATTTTAGTAACTAAAGTACATACCCCAATGTCAGGCTCATAAGTACTCATAAACTATTATAAATTTTGTTCTTGAATGCATGCATCATTTCCAAAACTATAAATCTCTGTCTATGTAATCCTCAAATAGTAACCAAAGACTAAGGTTAAAACTCTAGTTTTCTTTTTCCATTTGTACAGTTGGAGTTAGAATGTCATTCTCATTTTTCTGCATTAAATATAGTATTATTCTTTTCTCAGCAGCTATACAGTGAGTTATTAAACTTGGAGTAAACAAAAAAAGAGAGAGAGAGATCATAGTCTATGTTTGCTAATCATAGGAGGTGGTCTTTCTACCCTGTTTCCCCAAAAATAAGACTTAGAGACAATCAGCTCTAATGCGTCTTTTGGAGCAGGAATTAATATAAGACCCAGTATTATAAATAATATATTATATAATACCATGTATATATTATATTATATTATATTATATTATATTATATTATATTATATTATATTATATTATATTATATTATTATACCCAATCTTATGTTATAGTAAAATAAGACCGGGTCTTATATTAATTTTTGCTGCAAAAGATGCATTAGAGCTGATTATCTGGCTAGGTCTTATTTTCGGGGAAACACAAGAGTAACAAATACTATTCCTTCCTGCTCCAAATCACAGGGGCAAGAGAATTTGTTCATTTCTTATGCCTAGAGATTAGGGACCTGAAAATTCTTTTTGACAAAATAGTGATAACGGAAGTACAGAATTTAGAGGACGCTCACCCCAGGAAGGCCAAGGAGTCAGAAAAAGCAGAAGCAGGATGTGCCTTCTAACATCACTGTCCTTTTAGGCAAGTAGCAGATAACTGCATGTAACTGAGCAGAGATAGTCAGCATTTCATTTCAGCCTCGGCCATCTAAAAGATATCATTCATATGACCAAATGCTACCCGTAGTAATGGTTACTTATTCTCCCAGACCATCTTTTTTCTTTTCTTTTTTTCCCCAAATGCACCCAGCCTCAGCACCACAGGAAGTCCAACAGATCTCATGCCTGTACTCAGCCGCAAGAGGAAAAGTCGGAACACGTAACAAGGGAAACACCTTGGTTAGCAAAAAGCAGCAGGGACTTGGAGCCAAATAATTCAGTTCAGAGACACCAAGTGCATCAATTAAAAAAATAATAATAAATACGGCTTTCCATGATTAAACAGAGACAAATATCTCTCAACAGCAGGTGGTGAAATGCATGTAAGATATAAAATACAGTTGTTTGCAAAGCATTTTTCTTTGATTATAATGTTTTGGAATTACTTAAAATTGCTCTTATAAAATGCATAAAATGCATAAAATGTACAATGAATAATTTATGATACTTGCCCTAAGTGAAATTATAGTCAAAAAAAATTGAGTCAGATATGCAAACCTTAATCATTAATGTGATAATTTAGGCATTGTAATAAAGTTATACACAGGATTGACTGAGGCAGTAGAGGGAGATGATTACCTAAATGTCTCTAGGCAGGAAGGATAGCAGGGAGGGCTTCAGAGAAAAAGGAGGGCATTAGTTGTTTGATGAATGAATAATGACTTTCCAAGTGATCAAGGAGAGAGAGCATTTCAGACCATGAGAGCACACTGCACAAAGACAGAGTGGTATGTAAACCTGGAGAATCATCTGGGAATTCCAAGTAGATTCATCTGACTAAGCTTTAAATTATGATCACAGAGGAAAGAACACGAACTTTGAAGTCAGACAAGCTCATAGCCCCGACCCACCCATGAGCAGCTATGTGGCTTTGAACATATTAAATGACTCATCTGAGTCTCATTTGTTAGAAGGAGAGAATAATAATTACCTTGTTGGGATTCTGGGAAGATTAAATGAAACAGGCACCTAAAATGTCTTCCTAGTGTCTAGGAAAATAAGATGTTTAATAAATGACAGCTGTTATCCTTCTCCTCCTCCTCACCTTCAGATTGGAGAAGTAGGCTCCTGGAAGGCCTCATGTTCCACACTGACTGTATATGTGGGAGACATTTAAAGACAGAAAGCAGAGGGAAAACAAACTCATATTCATGTGGTAGGAAAATCACTGACGGCTTCGTGGAGGATGGAAAGAATTGAACCTGGAATCAGGAAAAAAAAAAGTGAGAAGACAGTGGCCATACCGCTGGGAATATGAGTGCAGAACCAAGACACTAAGTGTGAAGATGGAAAAAGAGAATGTTATCATTTTTCCCTTTTCCTTTTCCCCATGCAAAGCTTAAGTGGCTTATGAAAGTTTTGAAATACAAAGCTACAATGGAGGTTGCTGTGGTTACTCTGGGCAAAAAGAGAATACTGTGGATCTTTTCTTTCTGTCCTATTCTTTTTATAATTTTATCATACGGTATTCCAGAATATTGTGTGATAGCTACTCTTCTGCCAGGAAAGTTTTCTTTTCTGATTTTCAAAGTATATATAAGATATAACAGGAAACTTGACACTCACACCTTACTCTTTTCATTCATCCAAGGTATTTAAGATTCTGTCCATAGTATATAGAGCCATGTGAGAGTGGGTAAAAAAAACAGTCAATAAAAATATGGACGTTATTATTGGGCATTGCTGTTCTCACTCAGAGCACTATAACTACACAGATTCTCTGTCATGACCCGTGCTGTTTCTTGACAAGGAGGTTTAGTTTTCATAAAGTAGCAATCAATGTAAGACAGACTTTTAAGGAAACTCTTTGATGTCTTCCTCTAAACCTGTTGCAAGTTTTAGTTTGATTCTTCTATTCATTGTTTTAAGTTACAGCATTTTTTGTTAATATGTCCTACTCAATGGGGTGCAACGTCTCAAAGCAACACTTAACCGCACTGTCACACAACATTGACCTGGCCTGATTTTCATGGTCTTTGCTCTCAAAATGCTTATATGCAAATAGCAAGGCAGACTGCTAATAATGGAGTGCAAATATAGTAGCCAAGATACATAACATGTATATTGTATATAATAATTCAGTGTATATATGTAGTAGACAAGTATTATGTCCCTGGGACCTGTGTGCCCTCCAAACCAATGTAAGGAAGTTCCAACCCAATTGCTCTGCCTAGTTACATGCATGGTTAGTTATTTTAATCGTGTCTTGTAGTACCAGGAAAAACATAATAACCTCTGCTTTTATAGTGCTTTTTATTTCACAAAATGCTTTCTTACGCATTCGTTCATTCCATGAATAAATATTTATTGATCATTTATTATATGACAGGCACTTTTCTGAGAAGAGAGCAGTGAACAAAACAGACCAGGACCTTATCCTGAGGGGGCTTACAGTCTCATTCTCCTTGGGGAAATAAATGATACAGTGTATCACAAGGTGGTGGGTGCAGCCAAAATAAGTCTAGTAAGGGAAAAAGATAAAAAGTGCTGAGAATTTGCATTTTAAGGAGGGAAATGAGGAGCAAAGATATAAAGGAGACACAGGAGCAAGCTATACTGATATCTGGAAGAAAAGCACTGCAGGGAATGAAAACTCGATTACAAAGTTCTTAGGTAGCAACATGCTAGAGATAGTCTCTAAATAGCAGAAGTCTGTGCAGCTAGAGACAGTGAGAAAGGGGAAGAAGGGTTGCAAAGAAGTCCAAAAATTAATGCCAGAGCAGATTATCTAGGGTTTGAAGATGACGTGCAGGACTGTTTTTTACTTTGAATGACGTCAGAGTCATTGCAGAGATCAGAGGAGGTCAGAACCATGATCTGACTTACAATTAAAAAAACAAAATTACTATATTTCTGGAGTGAGAAGAAACATAAAAGGACAAGAGAAGGAAGATAAAAAAACACTTAGAAGGATATAGTGTCAATCCCAAAGAGAAAGATGGTGGCTCAGACTAGACTGATAGCAGCGGAAGTCATGATATGTCTATTTTGGTTATTTTTAAAGTTGAAAGAACTTCCGTCTGATTGAATGTATCCATGACGACTTCAAGGCCTTGGCCTAACCAGCTGGATGGCTGCTGTGGCCATAACTGAGATGGGGGAAATGCTGGATAAAGGTGTGGGAGAGGTGATCAGGAGTTCAATTTTGGCCTGGTTAAGTTTAAGCTATATATTCAATACTCAAATGGAGATGTCCAGAGTGTAGGTGAATATGCAACTTTAGAGAGTTCAGGAAGGAGTAGAGACGACAAAGACATAACTTGGGAATCATCAGCATATAAACTGTATTTAAAAGCCACCCATGTCATTGAGTGTGCTCATTCAGGGGTTGGCTGGGTAGAGAAGAAGTCCAAGAACTAAGATTGGAGGCACTCTAAAATTAAGAAATCGGGGAGATGAGAAGGAAAACAAAAGATATTGAGAAGAAGCAGCCTGTGCTGTAGGAAAGAAGTCATGAGAACGTGTTGTCATGGAAGCTACAGAAAAGTATTTCCAAAGGAAGGAGAACTCAACTGTGACAAGAAGAATGGTAAGCGCTGACTTTTGGGTTTAGCGCTGTGGCCATCGCTGCAGACATGACAGGAGCAGTGTCTGTGGAGGGGTACCCGCCTTAGTGGAGAGAGTTTAAGAGAAAAATTGAATGTTCTAACTATAGAAATCTATTTCAAGAGCTATTGCTGCAAAGGGGAGCAGAGAAACGGAGAAGTTGTGGAAGTGGAAATAGAATAGAGAAAAGGTGCAGTTAAGGTGGAACAAATAACCTGTCTATGTGCAGATACATTATGTTGTTTGATAACCCTAATCATTGTGCCCCCATTTTGCAGGCAAGCAAAAAAAAAAAATAAAAACAAAAACAAAACAAAAAAAAAAAACACTACTAAATCAGATTGTGAAACTTTACCAAGAGTCTTGCCATTGAATTAGTGTTAACAAGGATTTACTCTCTGGTACTTGGATTCCCAAGCCTCTATTCATTTTGCTACCCCTGGGAGAATTTCCCCCTAAAAACAAGCACTGGAAGAACAAAGGGGGAGGATTTCTCCCTGGGATGAGAGGCAGGAACCCCAAGTGTATAAGGGACACTACTTAGCTAATCATAAATTTTCCATTTACATTATTATCTATGCATATGTTTCATTGTTAGGAGTGACTTGTGTACCCATATTTAAGATTCTCTTTTAATATAGTACCATACACAAAGCATTGTTTATATTTATTGTTTGTGATAGTTACTGTGTATAACCCTAAAATAAAATAAAAAATAGTTACATTAATTTATAGAAAGCATTGCTTGCTGCTTGATAAAAGTAGAATCAGCAAATCAAAGTGGAAACTAGTTTTGCAACATCATACTAACGTGATACAATATATCTAAACTCCTGAACATTTTTATTTTTAATGTTCTTTTATTTAATCTTTTATTTTATTTCAATGAGTTATAGTCCTGATAGAAATTTTATATTTGTTATATGATGGAAGCTCAAGTTCATATTCTTTTACAAAGTGAGAGTAATTTTTTAGTTAGGCAAATACAAAGATTTATACGCTAAAAATGCCTCATAATTTTGTATACTCTTACTTATAAGAAAAAAATATTGTTTATATTCTTTCCTTAGTTAAAATTAGCCAGCATATATTTATTTTGGTGTGATGATATTTACAGATCTTAAATAAGTATCCATAGAAATAGGAATAATACTATAGGTAGAATATGCTTTCATTCTCACTACAGATATCTGAGGTTTTGTTTATTCTTTTAAAATTAAACATATTGTTAATGTATTTATCTCAAAACTGATTAATTCAGTTTATTCCTCCAAAATCATCAAATTAGACTACCCTGCTGGTTGGGAGTATGGAACACCAAAGTAAAATAATTTGAAATGGTTTAAAAATTCATCTTTGTGAAAATTAATGGCTCTGTAAGGAGAAAAACACGCTTCCAGCAAAGAAGCACACAGAGATAATTAGAATGCATTCAATAACATAAAAGTAATACTTTGTGACTCATATTCATGTTCTTCCACTTGATGATCATTTCAAAACTTGGTAAAGAACAAGTTACCAATTAGTTTCTTTGAAAAGTACATCCAACGGAAAAGAAACTATCAAACAACTGAAATAAATTATAGATAATATAGAAAATGTTGATGTAATAATGGGTATTCTTTATGATATAATTAAGATTTCCTTTGATTTCAAAAATCACATCATATAAAAATGCAATCAGTGCTAAGTTTATGTACTCTTTGCATGAAAAAATGCTTAGCAAAAATAATTATTTCCAGCTTCTCTTTTGATTGTATGAATGATATATGCATGAGTACAAGAACATATATTTTTTCTTTACGTTTTAACTGCCTTCACCTGCTGCCATATTTAAATATCTTGATTTAAATAATATACATGAAGTGATACAAAGGCAAAGCTAAATATTACCTTACATTTATACCCCTTATTTCGATTCCCATTGAACTGTTAAATACCATTGTTAAATATTCTCATGTGCTAATATTCTTACACTTCACATCTTTTTCTTACTAGACAGTAGGTTGGTGCAAAAGTAACTGTGGTTTAAAAGGTTAAAAATAATGGCAAAAACTGTAATTATTTTGCACCAACCTAATATAAATCTTCTGTACCTCTATTATCTCTAATGCACATTTATACTGATACACACACACACACACACAATTTTACACAAATGTGATCATAAATACAATTTTGGTACTATTTTCTTTTATGTAGTTGCCTCTTCTTCCTTATTGTTTCTCTCCATTCCACCCGCCTACATCTATCTCACTACAACCATAACCAGAAGCCCTAGGTAATGTGTCTAAATCATCCGAGCACAAAAATCTGCATTTTCCACACTCTTAGTGGCATACAGACATAGAGGAACATACATGGGATTTTTTTTTACATAATTCATAAGTGTATACTCAAAATAATTATCTCGCCTCTCTCTGTGTTATTTTCAATCAGTGGTAGCTTGTGAAAATTGCAAATCACTCCAGGTCATTTGAATCAGCTTCATTCTTTTAAGTGGCTACATAGTATAACATTCTTTGTTGTACATGTACCATTATTTATTCAACCAAACTTGCATAATTCTAATTTATAGAATAATAATATCATTTTAATTTTTAATAGAATTTGAGATAATTGATTTCGTAAAGCATTTGCCCAGGTGCTCATGTCTGAATACTTCTTTGCCTGGTCTTGATCTCCCAAAAAAGGACCCCGTATCCCCAGGCCTGGACCCAGCCTGGGAGGGAAAGGAAAAGGACTGTATGTAATTTTAAAAGTAAAAATATTTGCAGATAAGCTAGAAATGACTGCAATTAAATTTTATCTCAAAAATGTTATGACCCAATTCAAAATAAGACTGAGGCACAATGGAAAACAGAAAAACAAAAAAGAACATCGGTCTAATCCATTTCCAAAAATTCCAGTAGTTTTTTAAATTTTTGAAGTCTCTCCATCAGTTTTTCAGAAGGCTCCAGAAAGTCCTTTCTGATATTCCTCTTTTTCTCATTTTAGATTCTATGCTCTTTTCAACTTAACTTTCAAACTATGGTCACATTGAGGAAATTGACCATATGGGCATATCTGAGTTCATTACAATGAAAGTTAATAAGATTCTAGACATTTTATTAATTGCTAAAGTAATAATTTTGATGTAAAAGTATATATTCAAATTTTCATAAAATTTCAAAGGAATTTGTTCATGGTTTATATAATTATACATATGTGTGTTGAGCATGATCGAGGAGTCATCTGGCTCTATAACTGTGTCCCTGCCATTAACTAATTGAACGGATTTAAGTGAAGCATTCGTTGAAGCATTCATAAGTTGAATCAATTCCATTCAGATGTGAGAGTAAAATGAGGTACTATATGTGGATTTGCTTCAGTGATCTACAGATAGTAAATAAAGAACAGTATTATCAGAATCATTTCAGAAAGGATATAAGAAAACTACTAACTTTTCATTTATTCATTTAACAAATATAGCCTGAATACGTCTAAATATCAAAAGTAGGACTAGAACTAGAAAGAGAGTGGGCCAAAGAATAATGGATAATGAAAAGTGCCTCTCTTCAAGAAGGCCTTTTGTGTCACTTGTGTATATAAAATGTCATAGAAAATTAAATATGTTGCCATGGCAATTTGCCAGTACAGCTTTAACTTATTTTATGTACTAGTCAGTCACCATATTCCTCTAGTTATAAGAGATTATAAGAACTTCTGGAAATCAAAAGTCCCCTTTTTCATCTCTGCAGACATTTTACTCTTACGTCCACTTTTCAGACTGAGCTGTCTCTACTATTTAGGGGCTGAAAGTCCATGATGAAGCCTCTTTTTATTAGAATTTGATCACCCACATTGGTATGAGATGGATGTGGGATTCTTTTGGGGGGGGGGGTGGAGAGAAAAATTATCATCCCTCTAAAATAACTACCATGAAAAAAATAGGAACAGTATGTAAAGGGCCGTAGTGGCAGCCTTTAGGAAAATGGAGCAGAGAAGAGATGTGAACAAAGCTCATTTATTTCAAATGAACATGTTTTAGAAAGTTAAAAAAAGAGAGAGATTATAAGAGGCTATACCCAATGCAGTGTGTGTTTGTGCAATAATAGTTGCATTCAGAGAGATGGAATAAAATCAAAGCTCTAAACACTTAGAATGGTAATTTATTTAAGCTCTTTGAGTTTGTCTTCAAACATAAAAATGAGAATAACACCCTCCTTAGGATGTTACTTTTAAAATGAAATTAAAAAACACAATATCTATCTATCCATACCATGTACTGAAAAATAAATGCTGAGCCAGTGTTCCCTTTCTAAATATATCTTTAATGTACCAAGAAATGAACACATAAAAGGGAGGCTTATGCAGGATAACTCAATATGCAAACCAATCAGATATTTTAGTGACTTACAAAGCAAAGGCACACATTTTTTTAAATGTGTTTATTTCAAAAAATATCATTTTTTTTCTTGTGCGTGGAGATGAGCTAGACCTTGGTTGGATTTTCTGACACATATTTTTATGATTTGATATTGTTGGGCGCTGTATTCTCATCAGGGTGTAGGGCTTCTAAGTGACTTAATCTGGTAGAAGGGAAATACTTGGTTTTATTTTATTAAAAGACCAACATTTTATTCTATTCCCCAAATGTTAGATAGATATAGGAATGGTAATATTTTATAACTTGAATTTTGTTAAAAGCATTGGTTTAAATTTTTAATCACTGGCTCTCTGGTCAGAGAGAATGTCTTGATTAAAGAGCATTGGCTGGTTTTTACTTCTACCATAGCTGATTTCATGATGCCGTGGGAAACAGAATTGGGTCAGGAATAGACACTAACAATTAGCTCTCATGAACTGGTGCAAACCAACTTTAGCACATCAGTGGTTTTATCCTCCTAATACCATCACATTGTAGATGAGGGCTTCAAGATAGGAACTGGGGGGGGGGGGGGGAATACAAACATTCAGTCCATTGCCATGTTGTTAAAGTAATACATGTTTATTGTCTAAACTTTGGAAAACATACCCACCAAAAGTTGAAAGAACAAACAAAAAATCATCCAGAATCTTACTACTCTTTGCCAACTAGTGCTATCCTTAGTTAGATGGCAAAACTAAGTTAGGGAAGACCCTCAAGCCTGTTTTACCTTAATACTCATGTTCTTTAATTCTTACTTTTGGCTCTTCATTCAGGTTCCTGAAATAAGTCTTAAAAACTCTTTACTGATAGTATATTCATAGCATATAATTTGTTTTCATATGACCTTCACAAATAAGTGATCATTAGAATAAGTAAAAGATTCTTGGATTGCACTTCCACCTTCAACTGAACACACACACACACACACACACACACACACACCCCCTCTGGGCACTTAGGTCTTTGATCTTTATGATAACAGAGAAGAAATGTGAGAACCTAATTATGTTCCTTTGACAATGTGATGCTTCCAAAATGTAGTTGACTGTATTGTTTAATCGTTAATGGCAAACATTTTATATAATGTCTCTTGGTATATGACTCTACAGCCTCCAGAAAGAAATAAAGCCCTGCTGACACCTTGATTTTAGCCCAGTGAGATCCAATTAGGACTTCTGACCTGCAGAACTATACGAAAATCTATTTTGGATGATTTTGAGCTACTAAGTTTGTGGTAATATGTTATAGAAGAAATAGGAAGCTGGTACATAGAGGGACTCCCAAAAAGAACCCTGTGGCAGCATCAGGACAGCAACGCATTAAGGGTTCTGGCACTGAGTCTTCAGAGGGACTCTTGTTCCTTCCACTTACTAGAGGTTTGTCCTTCGGTGAGGTACTCAATTGTCCTAAGCCTCACCTGAAATTTGAGGATTCAAACCACAGG
Source organism: Rhinolophus sinicus (assembly GCF_057876585.1). Classification (NCBI taxonomy): domain Eukaryota; kingdom Metazoa; phylum Chordata; class Mammalia; order Chiroptera; family Rhinolophidae; genus Rhinolophus; species Rhinolophus sinicus. The sequence goes on along the minus strand of NC_142501.1, from coordinate 74,622,732 downwards.
TCTCACAAGTTTATTTTGAGTTTTGAGTGAGAAAATAAGATCAGATAAAGCACAGAGGAAGGTAGATAGTAAATGCTGAATGAATGGTAGTTAAGATGATCATTTTATTGCTTTTACTGCTGCTGAAAAGTACCCATGTTAAAATGGGCTTTCTAGATACACTAACATCCATACCCAGGTCTGTCTCTTCTTGCTTCAAACTGTATCTACAGGGGGCCCCCCCTGCTTGTGACCATTGGCATAGCTAGTCACTACTCGCTAGCCTATATTGTACGTTTGCACAAATTCCAAACAGGTACTCCCTCTTGGATGAAAAACCCCTATGACAGCGTACATGCTTTGGCAGGCAAAGGAACTGATTACCTATATGCTCAGTTGTATGGCCAATTACATTGTACAGGCAAGAATTTCATAAACATATGGATGGTTGGTGATGGCCCTCAAGGCACATTGAGATAAAATGGGCCCAAAGCAAAAAACATACATAGTCACTGCCTTTCTTTAATTATATACCCATGCTAAAACCGAAAAGATCACTCTCCTTTGTCATTTAAGCACAGGGCTTTTGGCAAAGGAAGGACAAATTTCTTGTGGGCTAAGGTGTTTTAAAAGTGCAAATTGCTCCAGAAAATCCACATTCTCTAACTTCAGAAGGTGGGAGGAGGCGAAGGATTCTTGAGGAAGTCAAGTTCCTCGTGCTTGCTGTCATACCTAGGAGGAGACTGGGGTAAGGTACAGGAACCTAGAGTAGAGGACATAGGATTCTGAGATGGAGAGGAGCGGTAAGATTCTCATTGTGATCACAAGTCATTAAATTTGAAGAGCACATAAAAATTAAACATAGTATGTGAAGCTTAGTGATGCTCATCTAGATCACATTTATATTTTGCATTGGATGGTGTTATGTGCATATATAGAACTTCTGTTATCATTTGTATATTTTATAATAAATCCTAGATTTTCATATTTTATTGTTTCTTAAACAAGATGATGTATTAAAAGTAAAATGCACCATTGTTTTCAAAAAGTTATTACTTCAATGCATCTTTCATTCGCAGGTATCTTAGAATCAAAAAATATAACTTCTTTTGAAAAAATTAAAAAGACACACACATATCTACTTGATTATTATTTTCATTAGATACAAAACTCATATATTAGACCTTCTGCGTTAAACCCAGAGACATAGCAAACCTGGGCTCCAGCTGTTCGGCCTTCGTCTCCCCCCACCCCCTAGAGTGTGGCTTTGAGGTAGCCCATCATTATTACCTGGGGGAAGGACTCTCTCATCCAGACCTGGCTCTCCCCATGAGCCTGAAGTAACACAGTGACTATTTTGGATATGTTTCAGTTGAATTATGATTTGTCCCTGCTGGACTCACTCTTCTCATTTTTATTTTTTTTCATTCCAAATTAGAAAGAAAATAAAACTCTCTCTTGCCACTCTGATCCTATCTGATACCACTACATGGCATTTTCCTCCCCATTAATATCTATGTTTACTTCTTGCTACCATAGCAAGCAACCACTTTTAGCAAAATCTTTGATCCAAGTTTTACATTTTCAATTGACAATCTGCATTGTGCATTCTCTCCCTGCCCCTTTACCACACCATTTCAGTCCTGAAAAAAATCTCAGTATAATCCAACTCATGTTTCTCTAACAAACAGAATCTATTTCTTTTTATTTTTTAAACTCTTCTGAACAACTGTTAATTTGTTTACAAAATAGTATTACGTTTTTAGACAAACATAAGAAAACAGATTCCTAAACACTTTCACTTTTTAATTCCAGAAAAGCCAGGTCAGTGGCCAAGGGGCTCCTTTCATTTCTAGAAACAAATATTTTTGCTGCTTCTAGAAATTATACAACTGTTTTGATATCCAATAACATGCTGATTTGTCAGACTAGCACATGACTCATTTTTAGTTCACTAACTAACCCTATTCTTCTGCTATATTGCTGTAAATAACAGACCATTTAAAGATGGAATTCGGTTTTGTTTCTCATAGGACAAATTATACAACTTTCTTCAAAATTTTACTGAAATTCAACTGCTTTGTTATTTGAGATTTATTTCAATTATCCAGATGCTACATAACCTCTCTAATGCTGAAATTATCGTTCAGGTTAGAGAGTCACTGTGTCCTCCTATTTGACTTACAAGCTAGGATTTCAGCAGTTTTGTTTTCCAAAAGGTACAACAGTTTATCTTAACCACCGGGGAGAAACAAGCAGAATTTTTCAAGAATGATGGGAGCTCTCAAAGCAAAATAGCCTATTCTGAGAAAATGGTTTATATGGACAAGTGAGATGATTGGATTTTTACAAAGAACTATGAAGTCATTTACCATAAAAGAGGGGGAAAAAAGTAGGAGCATAAGGAAATTGCAGTTTAGGTTTATATAATAAAATGTAAAGGAGAGTGAAGTAACAGGCTAAACTTACACAAAAATGCCAAAAGCGTACCCTATATAACTAGGATATGCAAACTTCACAATCATTAATGTTTTCTGTAATTTCAGACAATTTTTACAAGGTAGAAAGAAAGTGTGAATTTATAAATATTTCATCAGAGAAACATTCTAAAACATAATTTTGTATAGTTTAAATAAAGATTTAGACTAAATAATGCCTAGCTATTCAATTTTTTTTTTTTCCAAATCAATATTGTAGATGTTTTGCTGCATAATGCCAAGCTCAAGTTCCCAATTATTGTCAGGTATGGAATATCTATCTATACATGGAAACTTCCTGCTCTATGAGGTCTGGGGTCCAAAATAGGAAATAGTATGATTTGGCACATTTAGTGTTTATTTCTGTCTAGTCTAGGGATCTGTTCGTCTGAGAGGCTACCTACTTTACTGGTCAAATCCTCAAACATTAATCACCAAGGACTCTTTGGGAGTAATAAATACATCTTTGTTCTTTTTTTTTCTTCATTTTAATATATAATACAGTGGATCCCATCAAGCTTACACTATACAGTAGAGACCATACATACATACATACATACAAATAAATAAATGGCATCTGATTATGAATTATGTTAATGATGCTAATACACACGCACAAAAAGAATAAAGCCTCCTTAGTTAAGGTGGACAGAGAAAAACCACAATATGGCTATGATACTTACTCCATGTCCAAAGGATGAGAGGGGAGACCCATGCAGAGAGCAGGGCAGGAGTGGCCCAGACAGAGAGAGGAGACTAGGCAGAAGCTTCGAGTCCAGAAAAGTCTTGAAATGATGAAGAACCTGAAGGACACATGCAGTTGGAGCAAAGTGGCCAAAAGGAAGAGTGTAGGAAGCTATAGGGAAGGACAACTTAAGTAAAGCGTTTCCACGACTGTAAATGAAATGGGAAGCCCTTGAACGTTTTTGAGAGAGCTCTCATTTCTGTTTACTTATTCCAGTACTAATAACAGCATCGTATAATGTCCACAACATATTTCACCTTCCTTAGCAGGCCTCCTTTAAGCTGTTCTATTCCTCTTTAAATTAAGTCTTGATATGCTGCTTGATGCACCGTAGTATCTCTATGAGACGCTTGTTGAATGAATGAATGAATGAACTACCAGATAAATGCCAAGTGTTAGCCTCAAGGAAAATGACTTCCATTGAGAATGTAGCAGACTTCATTTTCTGCACCAGTGTTATATTCCATCAGTGTGAAGACCAAAGATATCAATATTTTTATCTATGATGTCTGATAAGGAAATATTTAAATTACTGACAATATTTTTACTTTTCAGCTATATCGTTTTAAAACTTTTCTGCATATTGGTCTTTATAGCCTCACTCCTTGCTTAAGGCTCCTTAATAACTTCCAGAATGTTAATCAGGACCACAAAGAAATATTCTAAGCCTGATTACCATATTTTGCTGGGTAGTACAGCTTATAATAATTATTCTTAAATGGCAGCTATCATAGTTCAATTCCTCCTAACAGTAATTACAATAAATAAACATTTTAAACTTCTGAAGCAAGTCGTATTTTCTGGGAGACATTTTGTTTATCCAGGTCCTTGAATCAAACCACAATGAACTAGAGTTCCCATAATTTTTCCCCAGATAGAAAAATGGAAAAACATCTAAATAGTTTACTTGAAATGTCAGATGAAATCTCCCTAGGAAAGGGCAGATGTAACATGTCTCAGCAGGTTACAGGCTCTACCTAATTTTGAATATGTAATAATAAATGTTAAATGTAATTAAAAGCTAGAGTAAAACAAGAAAAATATGACCTTGGAGTGAGGATCAGGAAAATCCCATTTTTTATTGCTACCATCTGATCACATTTCCCATAGAGTATGAAAAACATGAGATACTCAAGCATCTCACTGTAACTTTAATAAATGATGTTCCAAACCTTGTCTCCTGAGAGGTTATTCAATCTTTAACATTGAATAGTTTTGCTTTTGTCAAATGAAAGCAGATCGGTAGATGATTAAATGAATGTGTGTGCTTGTACCCATGTGGGTGGTTTATATATATATATATATATATATATATATATATATATATATATATATATATATATATATTTTGTCTCCAACCTTCCCTGAATCGTTTTACATAATAGAGGCAGAACAAAACACACCGTAGTCTCCCTGGACTATCCATTGCACTCAATACAGATACTTCCCTCTTCTAAGAAACCAGGATGCTATGAGACTGATTTAAACTATGTATTTGACCCTGTAGCGAACAACATATCCCCTCAGACTCCCCTTCATGTATAGTCTATGCTTGGATTGTATTTAACATTTAGCTAGGGCAGGTCTAACCTGCTGAGACTTGGATAGAGAGCACTGTTTTTTAGAGCCCTATGGCTGAAGACTGACTTAAGAACCTCAATTCAGCTTTGACATTTGCACCTTAGAAAAAGAATTCCATAACTTTTTATCGTGAATCATTCGTTACACATCCCTTAAGACTGGTCTAAAAAAGCCCGGAATTAAAGTCAAAGACAAATGCTTTTCTCACATCTTACTAGACGGCTTAAAAAAAGAATTATCTCACACAAAAGATTGTTCACTTGAAATAGATCGATAAGTAGAAACATCATATCTATCTTCCTGTTCAACTAAATTACTAAAATAATGAGCATCGAGGACTTACGAATCCTTCAGATACTTTTTGTTTTGCTTTAGAGGTCTAGATAGTATATAAAAGACTTTCAGATTCTTAGAGGGGGAAAGTCCATTGTTGTGGAGAATGGACACAGAGTTCATCAAAGTTAACTGGCAAAAGATGGCACTGTGAAGCTATGCAGAATACTGTTTTTCCTCCCAGATCAAAAATATATATATGAGAAGGGAACAAGGACTGCTGTCTTATAAAAACAATAGTAAAGTAACAAAGTTCATCCAAGAAAATGTCTGATTGCAAGATTAGAATTGGAAAAGCCATAGGGTTAGAGGGGTCATACAAATGGAACATGCGTCTCTATGCTATTTATTTATTGATTGTTTCCTCTGACAGGTTTGATTAGGGTTTCCAGCACAACCAGGCACTCTATGTTTGCAAAATGTAAAGAAGTGATAACAAAATTGGAACTTGAAATCTAAATGCATTTTTCTCTTAGTAGTTCTAGAAGTTTTACTAAATTGTCTCAATTTAATAAAAATTCCAATTTCTAACAACCAGAAATTGATGTGGGGGAGGCACAATTATCAATTACCAACTCCAAAAGAACTTGATTTTCTTCTGCTAGTATTCAAACTTACTATTTCTATCCCAAGATAAGACAGTTCTTTAGCTCTTGCTAATCTTAACCACATATACTATATTTTGTCCATAATCTCTTCATAAACTGTTAGAAGATTTAGTTAAGAGGAGGGTGGAACAGTAAGATATTGATATATTTATGTTTTTATTCAAAATCTGGCCAGTGAATACCTGATACATAGTAGGTACAATGCCAGGCACCCCAGGTTCAAAGATGAGGTCTTATATAAGAGATCACAGTCTAATACAGAGTGATCTAATTGGCTTCATCTAGCAGCAAGGATCAGAGATTCAGAGAATTCACTCTACTAAACTTAAGAAAAAGCAGGTTTATTGTAAGGATATACTTATTATATCCTTAGTGTGTATGTGTGTGTATATATATATATATTCTTATATATTATAGTATATATCTATATATATTCATACTTTATTATAATATATAGTATAATATATACATACTCTGATACTTTTTTATAGTACATATACATACATACACTGGGAGTGCCAAAAAAATGTATACAAGTGGACACTGTTCAACGTTGCTCAAGCAGTAGTTCGCCATAATCAGAAGTGTCTGGACACTGATGGTAACCACTTTGAGCACCTCTTGTAATTGCAGAAGTCAAACATGACTTGTAGTCATCTTTTCTTATCAGTATATATTGAGTAGTACAATTTTAATACAGTTTTTCTTAAAATGTGTATACATTTTTGGCACCCTCTGTATACACACACACACACACACATACACCATATATATGTTGTGTATATAGTGTGTGTGTGTATATACATTTATATATATATGAAACTAACAGAGACAGCTAAGAGGTGGTCTCTACTTTGCTCTCTGTCCCCTGTCCTTCCTTCCCTCTCTCTACTCTCTAAACATATGTTCTTTCATTCTCCCTCTACATACTTGATAAATTCTTTATCTTATGTTTCTTTCCTTCCCTCTCAAAGTTTTAGCTTTTATTTGTTTTTGCATCCATTTATTCATTCAAAAAATATTTCTTAAATATATACTGTGTGGAGGCACAGTGTATGAGATGTTAAAGAGTAATTACAAGAATGTTAAAAAGAAATTGCAGTGGACACATTGAAAACAGCAAGACAGATATTATCCAAGTTACTGCAGTGGAGGCGAGGACTTCAGTATAAAACTGAATTCAATTCCATTGAAACAAAAAGCAGGAGAGCTTTAAGCACTGGAGCGAGCTAGTGGAAAAGTACTAGAGGAAGTTAAGGGGGAAGCTGGTCAATGTGATGAGGCCATCTGTGTTTGCTAATTGGTACTTATTGAAGTTAGGCTCCTACCCTCCCACTGAGACTAGGAGATAATTCTATTTTTTTCTTGATGCTTACATTTCAAAGGGATGGCTCCCAGGTCTTTGAGAAAGACATCCCAGACAATTCAGTTTCTCTCCATATGACCTTGGCACCTTTTGCGCTGCTGCCCCAGAGCTGGAACTCAGAGTGAGTGAGTCTGTCAACAAGTAAGTTCATTAGGGGGCCCTTTAAGATGAACGCCTGGTTTCCAGCCACCCTCTGTCTCACTCAGCCATGATCTCTGCTGGTCTTCACAGCCAGAAGTTGTGGGGACTTGTCTTCCTGGCACTGTAAACCTGGGCTGGGGAACCTGGTGTGGGACTGGGATCCCCCCCTCTCTGCTGGGGATCTCTGCAGCCAAGATATCCCTCCTGACTTTTAAACGCAACCCGTGGGCATGGGACAACCCCGTTCCATATCTCTGCCCTTCCTATCAGTCTCAAGGTGGCTTTTTCTGCCCTTAGTAGTAGGACTTTTGTTCAGCTAGACTTCAGGTGATTCTCAATGATGGTCGTTTCTGTAGTTTACTTGTAATTTTGGTGTTGTCATGAGAGGAGACAAGCACAGCATTTAGTTACTCTGCCATCTTGACCCTAGTGATTATTACTTAGTTCTTTGCAACTCAGCTTGCCAAAGACAATCTAATCAGGCGAGCTCAAATGTTCACACTTGGTATGCCACTGGTCATTAGTCAGAGGTCACTGAGGCTCCTTTGGAGTAGCTGCCTTCTTGTCAGTTGCACATTCCTGATCAGAAGACCTTGCCAGAACAGAATTACATGGTCCAAGCCATGGATCTTTCTACAGCAGGCATTTAGGGAGAACAGTTTCCTGTGGAAAAGTTTATGACTGGAAGGCTCTGTAAATATGCCTTAGTGTGTGAAGGAAGACAGATATAAACACAAATAGATATAACAAAGTGCTGTGCTCTATGACATAAATCATTATAGTACACAGAGCTTAAATAAACTCTGGAGAGGGGAAAGTCATAGCAAAATGACATCAGAGCAGAAAAGAGCTGAATCTGGGAAGCTTACTGGTAATTTTCAGAAAGGCATCCCAGGAATAGAAAAAAAAATGGAGCCATAAAATATAGATATTTCATATTCTAGGAACTGCAATTGCATGAGAGATGGGGTGGGGCAGAAGGAATGAAATGAGAAGTTCGTTTAGCAAGAAATAAAGAGGTGACAGCCTACAGAGACTTAATATGTTTTACAAAAGAGATTTGACTTCGCTTTGTGTGTGACAGGTAGCTAATAAAGGTTTTTTGGTCATATTTGCATTTTTATGAAGAGCTCTCTGGAATCCGAATGGAGATTAAATTGTAGGTAAGGGGGACTGGAAACTATTTGGAATAGGCCAGGTGAGAAGGGATAGGGATCTAAACTGATACGGTAGCATTAGGAATAATAGCCGAAGAATTTCTTGAGAGACAGCAGGACGTAGTTAATGGATGTCTTGGTCAGGAAAGGACAGTCTAGACTGACTGCATCAGTGAGAGCCTGAACCCCATTAATGTGCTTAAAATACAGAGCTTCATGGCATAAACCCAAGGACTGGAGTAGAGGAGAGGACTTCAGTACAGAACAGAGAAGTATCATCTCTGGAAAATCTTTGCTTACCAAAAAGAGTTCACAAAAAAGCAAAAATTACCCAAATAAATCACTGTGTAGAATTAAGGTCCTGTATAGAAAAATATAAGACAAGAAATCCTTATAAACTCAGTTTTATAGACTCAATTCTAACTAATTATTTTGATGTTAAAACAATTCTCTTGTTCATGGGGTAATCCCTCAAAAACATTTAGTAATAATGGTTATACTTGGTATTTTGAGCCGATGTATACATTTTCTAGTTCAGTCCTCACAGTGTTTAAGAAACCTGTTCAAGTTGATAATTGGTAAGCTAGGATATCCTTTCTGATATAGAGACTAATAAGACAGAATCACAGTATTTGAATTAACTGTGTAAAAGTAAAAGGTAGATCTATATACAAATGAAATTATGTAAGGGCAATGCTAAAAGTAAGTACAAGGTATATACAGTAAAGATTCATGGAGGCAGTGGTTAATCATATCTTAATAATACATGAAACAGTTCAGGAAAGGTTTCATGAATCTTGGCCAAAAAAAAAAATGAGTCTTTAGCAGGGTATCACAGGTAGAGATGAAGTGTGAGAGAAGCCCGGGATATACAGGAAACTAAGAGTTCAGGATTTTCAGAGGGCAAGGATGGGAAGGCCAGAGCAGATTAGAGATACAGTAGGGGAGGAAGACAGGCTGCTACTTGTAGGGGGACTTATTAAGGGCGAAGACAGCAGTTCTCTAAGTGTGGTCTGAGGATCCCTGTGGTCCCCAACATCTACCAGGTGTTCCATAATGTCAAAACAAGTGTCAGATATTTTCTTGAAAGTGAACAAAGTAATTTGTCAGGATAAGGTAAACAACTGACAGTATTTATTGCCAATGACAAAATGTAAGTTTTAGAGAAAATTAGAATTTGGGCAAACCTGTATCTGCCACCATGAGCTTGACAGCTTTCCAGTAGTTAACATACTTTTTATGAGATTCAGGGTGATATCAATGAATGTGATATTTTTGGTATTATATAATGAAATGCATCAACTTTTGGAATATCTGTGTAACTCAGTGAACCAATATTTTCCATGTAATCATAACATGATATTACAAAATTACACGTGCGTAATTTTGGGTAAAAGTTCCTTTTAAAGTGCAAGTTAGATCAATAGATTTTAATTTAATGGACTAAGAAAGGTCATTAATATCATTTGAGATCAGACATTTCAACTACCCTATAAGAAACTACCATTTATTGAGATTTGTCATGGTATCGAAGAATATTCACAATTACCTGAGAAAGACTATTAAAGTAGTCTATTTTCCAACTACATATCTCGGCAAGGTATGATTTTTGTCACATACTTCAACCAAAACAATATATTACAACATTGAATGCAGAAGCAGATAGGATAATTCAGTTGCTTTTATTAAGCTAAACATTGAATGTTTATTTATAAGAATATTAAACAATGCCACTCTGCTCACTATTTCTTGCTGTTTTTGAAAATGTTATTTTCATAAAAATATGTTATTTGTGTTAATATATAATGGAGTTGTTATTTTTTAATGAATTAGTAAATACTTCTCTCAATTTTAGTTTCTAGAACAGTAAATACACATGGATTTAACCAATATAAATAAAAGTTTTGGAGGTCATCGGTAAATTTTAAGGGTGTAGGTGGTGTCAGAAGACCAAAAACTTTGCAAACCACTAGGCTAAGTAAGCTGAAGTTTCACTTAGGGCAATGAGTAGAAAAGCAGATTTGTATTTAGAACATGACTTAGTAAACAGGTTGGAAAGGGGCTAAGAAACTACCACCTTGATGAAAGTTTATGGGGATTTATATTATAAATAAAACTTAGAAGAGAGATTATTTTCTAATTTCTATTACTAAACAGATTTAAATTAGGTGCAAAATGTTCCATCCTATTCTGATTCCCACTCTAGCATAAATGATTTTTGAAACTTCTAATATATTCATTACATTTAAGAAAAAAATAGGTAACAATAAATGTTCACTGCAGATGTACAACTGGGAAAAAATGAAGATGGCTAGAAACTCTGTTCTGATATCATAAGGGTGTTCATGTGGAACAAAGAATTAAACTTATCTGCTCCAGTGAACATAATGAGTTCCAATGGTTGGAATTTTCAGGGAGGCAGATTTCAGAACTTTGTGACAATTAGAACTGTTGAAAAACAGAATAAGCTGTCTTCCTTGGATGTTAATTCCTTGAAAATAGCTATTATTTATAATGTGGAACCTATGCAAGTCACTATATTAGGCACTTGATATGATATCAATTCATTTCATTCATACAACAACCCTAAGTGATAGGCGTTGTTACATCCCTATTTTATAAATTAGGAAACAAGCTTAAGAGTTTTACTCTTCACTGGCTTACCCAAGACTACTCACCAAGCAGATGACAGAAATAGGATTCTAACTCATATCCTCTGACTCCCCTCCTTGCGCTTTGGCCACCAGTCTTTCCATGAAATATGCAACAGCAGCTGCAAAGAATATTAGACTGGATTTAAAACTCTCTGAAATCCCTCCTAAGCACTAAGAAATTTGAACTACTGGGGGAGGGATTCTGCTGTTTATCTTTATATTCTCAAAGGTTTTCACAATGCCTGAAGCATAGTTTATTTTCGGTAAGTGTGTGTTAAATTAATAAATGAAAAATTTATAATAATAAAATAAAAAGAAATGGAAAGCACTGTTTAGAAAAGTTATTGATATGTTATTTTTAGTCATCCTAACAATTAAGTTATATTTAGTACATATCAATATTAGTTGGTTTGGATAAATTACAAATAACTGAAAATCAATAATATTGTTGAAAAACCTTTATTTCATCAATTCTACATAGATATGACCGTGAGCCACAGGAAGTGAGTCTTTAAGAGTTTTATTTAGTTGTTTTTGTATGTTGAACTGATATGATTAGGTTTGCATACTAGAAAAGCCAGAGGAAGTCTTATCCTAATATATTTTTCTCAGAAGTAGAGTTGTATGAGTAACAAGTCACTGGCTATTTTCAGCTTCCATGAACACCTCTCAGACAGCTCTTATGGGATCACAGAAGAAGAGATCATAATTAATTGTAAAATGTTGCGGGTTATCTCTAAATTCTTTACTGTAGCTATGGTTTATCCTATTAAGACAATATGATAGAAGAGAAATATCAAAATAATAGGAGTCAGATTCATCCAACTCTTTCCTTACCACTAGCTAGTGTTGAACTGTGACTACCAGATTAATTAAAATATAAAATTAAAATTTTAACCTCATTTACCCTGTACAAAAAGGAGACAAAACAAGAGACCTTTTCTGTCTTTTTGTGCCTAAATGCATCATCTGAAGCTTGATTCCCTGCTAGAAGCTAGAAACATGCTCACTCCTACCCTATGCTTCCAAAAGAATCATGACAAAACCAGTTGTAAATTTCAGCGGTGCAGACGTGACCACTGAGATGAAACATAAGAGCACTAAGTTCAGGAAATCACTTAGTTTTTGGACTTGAAGTTAAGACCTCTTTAATTGCATATGCAAATTTATCATACAGCATGCAGATTTTATGGTTTCTAGATTCTCTGACAATATCTGTACCCTTATTGCTTAATGACCACTGTTGGTGTGGGGTTTCATTTAGCAGATTTAGACAACAAAACCTGTGGCCAACATGTCGGCTGCCTGTCTGAAGCAATACCAGCTTATCTAGCCCTTGAGTGGTAAGTTTCTGTAGACAGATCTGTCACCTCGAAGTATAAAATTGGTTAATAAAACTATTTTGTGTGTGTATTTGGGTGATGGATAATTTAGCAAATATATGTATGTATTTTTTTTTTAATATCTGAGAGGGGAAAAGTATTTGAAAGTGCAGTGTCCAGCTGTGCACAGAATGATGTATCTGCAATTTAACAAAAATGAAAACAAACAAGCAAAAAAATCAATAAAGACATGCATTGTTCTTCTTAAAACCCAATTTGGCAGATTTTTTTTAACTTTGGTGACAACGCTTTCTGAAAAGGCCCAAGAGGCAGCTATGCTCAGAACAACGTGACGTTGAGCTATAAAACTAAAGAGATGGGGGTGAGGGGAAGGTTCTTCCCCTCTGTTGAAAGCTTTAGTAGCAATTATTTTAAATTCTATTCAAAAATACACATGCTGAGTGATATCTCGCAGCTTATTTAATAGTGTTATCAGACTGAAGGCACTTTAGACCTGTGCATAGCAACAGAATAGTCATTTGTAACAAATTCCATCTTGCTTATTGAAAAATAATGATCGAGTGGGGCTGGGTACGGAGAGACTGGATCCCTCATATTACAGATCATTTGGCTTAAAATTGGTCCTTCAGTGGTTCTCCCTAAGTCACTCAGCTGGTCCCTGACCTCTTCCTCATACTGCAGCATATCTCAGTGGAGGGCTGCCTCAGCCCCTTTTCATGCCCTTCCCTGTCAAGGCCACTCTTGTTATTTATTACCCTGCTACTGCTATCTCCGTTTACTTCCCAGGTGCTGTGTGCTGCTGACTGATGCTGCCCGTCCATGGACCCCCTACAAGTCAAAGAGCACTGAGTACCCAAAGAGACATTGTGAAGGACAACTCCTGAGTATTTATGGCAGGGGTGTCCAAATTATGGCAGCCCGTGATCCATTGTTAATTGGCCCACAGCAAATTCCAAAAATATATTTAGTTACTTAAATAAACCAGGTGAGGCAATACGTACTTCACCTCAAGTGAGTGGCCTGGCTGTTTGTGTATTTTACCACATATGGCCCTCGGTGAAAAATGTTGAAAAAAGTTTGGACACCCCCTGTTTATGGCATGGGGCATAAAAGTTTAGTGTGGATTGTAAAAACATTTCAGCTTATGGTACCTCCGTTTTGCAAGCTCTATTGCTCTAGGGCAAATCTCTCTCTTCTTCTTTAAAACAGGAAATTTAACTTATGTCCAAAATGGCCATTTAACGTAGGCACACGCAGCCACAAGATATTTTGTGTCACTTAGGGAACCTCGGATTCCAGGGGGAAAGTCTATGAACTTGCTTTGATTCCTTTAATGTGTTCTTTGTATCCCTCAAATATCTCCAATGTTGGTGAAACTTCATTAAAAAAAAAAAAAATGACATCTTGAACACATCTAGAAGCTGATACCCTGTAGTTGCCCTGAATTCAAATGCTAAGAAAATAACTAAAATCTACACATTTCCTCTAACTTTTTGCTAAAATTCTCACTGCACTGGTACCGTGTTTCCCCGAAAATAAGATCTAGCGAGACAATCAGCTCTAATGCATCTTTTGGAGCAAAAATTAATATAAGACCCATTCTTATTTTTCTATAATATAAGACTAGGTATAATATAAAATATAATATAATATAATATCTATAATATAATATAATATAATATAATATAATATAATATAATATAATATAATATAATATAATATTAGTATAATACCATGTCTTATTTTACTATAAGACCAGGTCTTATATAATATAATGTAACACTAGGTCTTATATTAACTTTTGCTCCAAAAGACGCATTAGAGCTGATTGTCTGGCTAGGTCTTATTTTCGGGGAAACATGGTATCAAATCAGGGGACATTGGAAAGCCAGCGGCAGTAGGGTTGGGGACTTATCCTAAGTTGACGCTTGAAGATAACTAGACTTGCTGCTGAATTTCAGGATATTTCCACCCTCTGTATGAATGTCAATGTTGTTTTAAAATGCCATGTTCTTTTTAAGGACTCTGGTATGGAAACTAGGCAAAACTGAAAGTAGACAATTTGGTTTCCAGCATCATCTCATTTTTCAATTATTCCTTCCTCCTCTTATCTACTCCGCAAATGTCTCTCTAAAGCCTATGCTTTGGTGAGGATGCTTGGTTGTCACTAAATTCTCCTACCACTGTCCTCATGTTTGCTCTGCCATCCCTGACATATGGTTCTACTTCTTAGTTGATACCTTCAGGCAGACCCCAAATAGGACATCTGATAAGCCTCCAAGCCCGTATCCTACATTACACATTTATAACACATGCAAATCTACTAAATTTCTACAGTGATTATTTCAACCTTTTCAGTTCTTTGAAACATAATACTATCTCACCAGAACACCATCTAAATTTATATAATCTTAAAATTTGTGTACTTAATTTCCAGATGCTCAAACACTTTAAAAATCCCTTACCACCTCCCATTTCTATCTGAACTAAAGTAGTTAACATTTATATAATATGTATATAGTTTTTTCAAAGAGCATTGCCCCAATTAGCTAACTAGTGTTCAAAACACTCTTAGGAAGTGTTTTCAAATGTAGAAAATGAGGTTTATCTCAAAGCTGTTGGCAGTTTCATGGTGTGATTTAGCATTCGACTTCCTTTCATTTTCAAACTGTACTTTTGCCATCAAAAAGAAATACTGACTTATTTCCAGAGAATGATGCTGCATATGAATAGGCTGCCTTGGACTCTCCCCAGGGAACACGATGTGCTGTACATTCATCCTCAAAGACGACTCAGAAATGCTTAATGGTGACCAAATCATATGAGTTTGTACAGTTATCTGCAATAACATTTGTACAGCGGGCATCCGATTTCTTACATTCATTTATTCATTCATCCTTCATATACGTATTGAGTACCTACTAAGTAGCAGGCATAATAAACTGCCAAAAGAATTGACTGACCATACAATAATAATTACCACTACTTCCGGGAGAGTTTTAAACACATTACCTCATTTAATCCTAGCTTCAATCAAACAAGGTAGGTTTATTAGTCAGCATTCTCCAGAGGGGGAAAAGAAAAACAAACCAATAGGATATGGTATGTATGTACATGAGGACACACACACACACACACACACACACACACACGGAGAGAGGATATAAGAAAGAGAGAGAAGGAGTGGGAGAGAATATGACATTTTAAGAAATTGGCTCACACAATTGTGGGGGCTGATAAATCTGAAATCTTTAGAGCGGGCCAGGAAGCTGGAAATCCAGGGAAGTGTTCATGTTGCAACTTGAGTCCAAAATCTGCCCACTAGAAACCCAGGAAGAGTCTCTATGTTGCAGTCTTGAGGCAGAATTCTTTCTCCTTTCTGAAACGTTAGTCCTTCCTCTTAAAACATTCAAGTGATTGGATCAGGACAACCCACATTATGTAAAGTAATCTGCTTCATTCGAAATCTACTTACCTAAATATTAATCACACCTGAAAAATGCCTTCACAGCAGCATCTGGGCTGGTGTTTGATAAAAGCGCCAGACACTATATTCTCCAGGCAAGTTCACAAAAAGTTAATCATCTCAGTGGGTATTACTATATTTATACAAAGAGATATTGAGGCTTGGAGAGATGTTTCCTGGGATTCACACAGATAATAAATAAGAATTTATTTATTATTTGGGCCATTTTTGTTCTAAAACCAGCATGTTTTCCTCCAT
Organism: Rhinolophus sinicus; assembly: GCF_057876585.1. NCBI lineage: Eukaryota > Metazoa > Chordata > Mammalia > Chiroptera > Rhinolophidae > Rhinolophus > Rhinolophus sinicus. The sequence continues at coordinate 74,606,624 of NC_142501.1, read as the reverse complement.
ATCACAATATAAGGTAGTATGTTACAAAATCAAAGATATTATCCCAAAACTTTAAGTATTTCGAATTATTTTTTTTTTTGGTGGAGGATGAATTCATTCATTCATCCAACCAATAAATATTAATTGAGAGTCTACTACATAAAGGACACTGCGCTAGGATCTGGGGACAGAACAAAAGTGAACAAAACAGGCAATGGCTCTGCCCCCTAGTGGGGAAAAAAACAACACACAATTGAACATCAGAATCACCTATACCAAATGCTACAAAGAAAAATCAAACCATGTAAGGATGATGGTGTGATTCTTTGTGGTGGTGATCTTTGAGCAGAGACCTGAATGAAGTAAGAGCACAAACCATGCAGATATCTAAAGAAAAGCATTATTTTCAGTTAAAGGGAAAAGCAAGTGCAATGATGCTACAATGCATGAATAGCTGGCTGGTCTGCCTTGGGAACAGCAGGAGACCAATGTGGCTGGAGCAGAAAGATTTAAGCAGGTTTGTGGAGTAATAGATTCAACAAAGTACAAACAGACAGTAATTGGCAGAGGGGATGCAAAAGTGGTTACTTTAGGAGCACTTAGTAATGGAAAGATTCTTGAAAAGCGAGTTCCGAGCAGAATTCAGAAATTAGCAAACACATAAAAAATAGAAACGTAGGAATGACTTAGGTGAATTCACTGAGTCATCAGATTCTGTACAGCTCAAAATGAAACATGGGTAAGTATAATGGTTTGACTGAGACAGAGAGTCTATATTGTGCAGAAATCACGGTGATTGGAGGTATAGGGATCACACAGGAGAGAAAATAAGTGAATGTGTATGCAAACTGAATGTGTACATTTAGCAGGTGCCAAAGAACTTGGTATGAACTGATTAAAAGGAAGTTACTGGAAAACTCAAAGAAACTTCAATTTTATGGAAAATGAAGAGGTGATCATTGTAGGTATTTAAATTGAGAGGCCAATGCTAAAAGAAATATTTGAAGATAATAAAAATTAACAATTATGAGTGCTTTCTACATGTTAGTCATGCTTAGATGTATTGTCTCTTTTATTTCTTATAAAAACCATTATGACATGAGATACTATTATTATATCTTTATTAGAGATGAGGAACCTGAAATAAAGAGATATTAAGTAACTTGTCCAAAGTTTCATAGCCAATAAATTGTTGAGCTGGTATTTGAACCCAAGTAACCTGGATCCAGAGTCTAAGCCTTAATTAATAGTGTCTTCCCAAGGCGTTTAGCAACCCTATCTATGATATGGCCTAGCAATCATTATGGTACATTGTAGGTCAAACTCAGGTTTAAAAATGGAAAGAAAATGTAATTATATTAAATGGGATAGAAAAAGGTAAAGATATTTGGATGTAAAACATAGCAGTACTCCAGATTTGTGATGATGGTCTGAACCAATAAAAAATATAACCATGGACACAGAAAAATAGGAGCACCATAATTAATAAAGCATGGCAATGGATTTGATTTAGAAGGTAAAGGGGTGAAAAATTAAAGATAATTCCAAAGTTGGAAGCTTACAACTATCAGGAAATTGGCAGTGAGAATTTTTTACCAACAATGGTAAACAATTGTTTACCATTTACTATATTAAACATAAAGATTTGATTCCATTTAATCCCCCAAACCCCTGTGAGGCTGCTAAAGAATTACTATTTCCATTCGATAAATAGCATAGGTCAAGTAGATGCCCTAAAGCTACACTGACAACAAGTGGCACAGCCAAGTTCAAATGTGGTCTACCTGAATCCAAGGACCATGCTCTTTAGTCCTTCATGCTACTGCAACTTTTTGACAGGTTGGGCCTCAGCATTTAGAGGATTCTCCAAGTAATGCCATAAGCTTGCCCAGCTATTTAAGCCAGAAGGGCACTGTGACTCAGAGCTAACAATGCATATTCAGGAATTATCAGCAAACCATATCAGTCAATATGGTTCAGAAATGATGATGGGGAGTGGATGGTCTAGAGGAAATGGGGAGAAAAGCAAACACCAGCTGGGGACAGAGCGTGAAGAAGACTGAGAAGCTCTAACTCTCTGGCATAAAACTTCTTCAGAGCAACCAAATCTAAACCGTGAGCAGTGGAATGACATCTCCACCGCACAGTTTCAGCTGCGTCCCCTGCATAAGTTAGTGCCATCTGCCACGGAGGAGGAACAGTGGTGAACTGGAATAGCAGTCCAGGCTCATTTTTGAAAACTTGGCAATGACTTTACATGGCAATGTGACTAAAGTTTGCAAGGATGTAAGAGCTTCCCTATATTAGCCAATGTATTGTACATTCTCAAACAGAAAAACAAACAAAAAACACCCTGCTCAATTCACAAAAGATTTCCTGTGGCTTTATCCTAAGAAACAAACCTTCAAAATAACAACCTAAGTTCCAGATTACATATTCCTAAAACTAATTTGGCAGGATTCTATTATACAACATTAATGAGTGGGTTGCACAGTGGTAGGGGGTGATGGGTCCTTGGAGGGGTGGGGGGGACTGACTCAAAATGTTGGTAGCCACAATGTGTAACATGGTATACCAATACATTTTAAATGGACTAATTTATTCTTTAGCGTTTAATTCTGGCTTTGGAATGTTCTCCAGCAGAATAAACCAAAATAAATCATGAATTTAAAATCTGAGTGCAATTTCATGAAAACTGATCTTATTTTTTAAAGATAAACCTAAAGGATCTAAGTTATCCATTTACAGCAGCCAGACAGCCGTAAAATAGAGTAAATTTTTATTTTCCTGCTTTTCCTACTTTTTAGAAGGATAGTTAAAGAGTATCTGGGGGACAAAAGGTAGGCTTGTGTGAGGCACACTCCTGGGGCGGTCAACACTGGAATGTGTAAACCCCTAAAGCACCATTTAAGCAGATGGAAAATTCTGCTCACCTTAGAAACTATCCATCCATCCCCAGGGCTTAATTGTCCCAGGTGTTGTGGCCATCTGCCAGACTTATGCATAACAAACGCTTGCTTAAAAAAAAAAAATTGGATACTGAAAACTCACAGCTTCCTTAGGACATGGTCCAAGTGCATACGGAATTGGAAATTAAAGCTCACATCTTACATTCACTACTCTTACCATGGCAGTTTTTGCAATGGAACAGACAAGAGAGATTGATTAGGCAGGGTGAATTGTTGACATAGACTGCAAGCAAGAGAATGTTTCAAGGGTAGAGGATGAAGAATTGAGGGATACACTGGAAATTGAAAGTCTAGGAAACAATAACCTTTTCAGACAGAGCTATTCATTCAATATTCTGGTGAGAACTACTGGCCATTTAAGTTTACATTAGCAAAGATTCCAAAGAGATAAGCAAAAACAAAAACAAACAAAAAACAACAACAACAAAAACAGGAAATTGACAGTTAATGAAAAGAAACATACATCCTTTAATAGCTTAAGTTCTTATAGCATGTATTAAGAGTAGGATATTGCTGAAACTGCCCATGTAAAGTGCTCTGCCCACAAAGAAGTGTAAATACCTGCAACATATTTAATTAACCAAAAAGATCATTTCAGCAAAGAATGGGATATTTGGTTGTTCATAAAGAAACGACTTCACAGTCCATTTTCAATCTGCTTTAACAGAGCAAAGAAAACTAATACAAGCCCGAGTATTTTCTACCTTTTTTAATTTTTTCTTCTTTTTACAAAAGAAATAAGTTTAGTGGTTTTGAAAATAGAATAGAGAGATTAAAATTAAGAAAATTTTAAAATAAAGATAAATTGAAAATAAACATTAAAACCTACTAAATACTCTAATTCCATTGAGGTATTAGGGGGCAAACTATAAAGACAAAACTCTAGCCCTCCCTTACCAAACATTTCCAAAAGAGAGCTGTGTTTTCGTTTCTTTCTTAACTCCAAATAGTTTTCTCCAGAGAAGTTCCCTCTTCTCCTTTTCCACCTGAAAACTGAAGACCTGGTCATAGTTCAATGTCAATGCCCTTGACTGATCCTTTTAGTAAGTGTTTCTATTTCTTGCTTTGCATGAACATTGTAAATAATCTCTGCTTTCTGCTTTAAGGTACTTAAAACATAAACAATTCGTCCTCCAACCTCCATCTTAGCACAGCCTTCCTGGTATGAAAATATCCTGAGGAAGGCGGAGGTGGCTCCATACCCATGTAGTAGCTCCTAATTTGGTCCAGCAACGTGAACATCAGCTGCTCCGTTGCCCTCTCCTTCTAGCACATACATTCTCAGCTCATCAACACCTATTCAGTATTGGTCCTCGGGTTAACAATAATTCACTTGGCTTGTTGGTCGTTGTACGACCAGTCTTACCCTCAGCAAGATAGCACACAGACCTTATAAGGTAGCTTTCTGTTACTTCACTGCAATAATTTCAGAGCATTTCCTAAGACCTCCCTCTCCTTGTTAAACTCGCAGTAGCAATTACAAGTAGCATAGCGCTTTCAGAAAATCAATAGCTGCTTATTTGGGTTGCCTAGGAAAAGAGTCAGTGTTCAACCATAGGGTACGTTTCACCCAACCTTTCCACGTGTCTCTTTGTGCTTTGTCCTTATATTCACATGAATTCTCACATGTCCTAATGATTTTTTAAATAAAAACGTTCAAATAGAAAACAATCCCCTAGATTACGTGTAGGATATAAATTTCAATGAAACATAGTCCAAACTCTTGAAGTAGCTTAAAAATCAAGTTGTGAAGACAAACATGCACAGAGTTAATCCAGGGAGAAAATAAAGGTAATAAAGGAGAAATTATAGAATGTAAAATTAATTCATCTCAGTCTGCCTATTGTATTATGGGGGTTATATATTTAATATAATACATACAACCTTAGTGTCTCAAACATTAGAAATCTTCACTGTGAGGGAAACAGAGCTGACAAGATGCCGATAACATCCTCATATTTTATTCTAATAACATAACAAATGTAAGAAATTCAACTGGGATCTAGGGGTCATAATACGCCTATCATTCCTTATAGCAAATTTCAAATTTAAATAGGCAGATAATTTAAAATCCAGTCAGCATAAGGCGTGAAATGTAAGCACTGTGACTTTAAAAGATAAAGGTCGTAAGTATTATTTAAATAATATACTGGAAGTTATACTCCCAGATGGATGGTGAAGCACTTCAAAGTAGCAAATGTGCAAGCCTGAAGATTGATTCCAATTCAAATAATTACGTTCAAGTTTTAAACATCTCTTTCAAAGTTATCTTTAGATTCTAATGCACATCATTTTGAAATGTTTGGCGGTGTTTCCATCCCCTGTGTCTACTTCTCTCGACACCAGCCTCATCTACCTACAAGCAACAATAAACATATCTCTTCTTGGTTTGTAAATACTGAGAACCCAAGGAGCGTATCAGAGCTCCGTTACATTTCCCTCTAACGATTAGAATTATGTTCTCAACAATACTTTCCCTGCTTCCAGCTTCCCTGCCATCGTGGTAGGTAGATCTCCCAGAGTTGCTACAGCTGTACTGATGCAACGTGAGAAGCACTGCAATGCAGAGGTCCTGCTCCTGTGTCCCGACGACTTATGTTAGACTTCTGGGAAACTGATGACGACTCAGGTCTGCCTTGAGGTTTGACTCAAGGTTTGACGTACTTGGCCTTTGTAATTAGGTGTTTGGATCTTTCTTTTTAAAGAAATGACAAAGGGGAGATTTTCTTTATTATGTAGTGAGGCCATACTGGATATGACACTTTGGGAGCACAATCGGTTTCTCCTATTAATAGGAATAATGGGTATAAAATTTATTTTGATAAATTCTGTGAATAATGTACCTGACATCTTGGTAATATAGTTTAGGGTCCCAAATATATTGCTATAATAAAAACCTGAATTTCGTATGTGAGTCTGATTCTGAAGCCGTTTCCAAAGAAGAATTCACCAAACAATCTTTATTCCCAGAATGATTACTTTAAAGGTCATTTTCGATTTAGAAATACATTTCCTTCTCTTCTGAAACAATGTGATTTTATTTTCAGAGGTATCTCAAAGTAAATAAGTAAGCTAAACTCTGGTGACAATACTACATTAGAGTTATATTCATTATTATCTTTTCAAAAAGATTTTACATATCATGGACTATTCTACTGTATATTTAAAATGTTATGTATGTTCTTCCTAAGTTTGTGTATATTGTTGAGGATACCAAAGGTATAAAATCAGTTTTTTTGTTTTGTTTTTTGTTTACTTTTCTACTGCTCCAAGAGATTTGCAGAATTAATGCAAATATTAATGCACATATTATTAATTTATTTCCCTAATTTTAATCTCAGTAGCTCATTTTCTTTTAACTTCAGGAAAGTGGCAAAAAGATGCAAAGTAGAAACTTTATATTTCTTTCAAAAAGCAAGGCAGAGCTTCTAAGTTTCCTCCCCAAACTATGTGTGACCTAATTCTGTCCTACTTTTTGTAGTAGGAGGACAGTTTGTTTTTCCTGCCTATTAATTATTAAACTTGTTTGTGGAGACTGTCAGTGAGAATGCAATCAGAACTTCTTTGGGTAAAAGTATAACAATTGCATATACTAGTTTCACAACTAAGAGACTTAAAATGTGAGACAAATATCCATTAAAAAAAATCTAAAGTCTTTCTACATTTTAATCAATTCTGACTACTTTGTATAACCTGCAAATACTCAACAATGTTCTTTAGCTTGGAAAGAGTCAACTGTTATAAAACCTTCCTTAAGAAATTCGTTTCTGGCTCTACAGAATAAAGCTGACTTGGGAAATATGGCTCCATGAGAATAAATACAGCCACTCTCAACTTTCGATGTGATGTATTTCACACTGGTAAATGATTTAGTTAGTCCTTTAGCAGGTGTTCAGAAAGAAAATCAAATTTACAACATTAGGAACGAAATAATCTATTCCTCAAGCCCCATGATACACCCATGATAACTGAAGTCCTCCAAATAATTCAGGCTCTATCTGCTACAATAGCAGTCGGGATTCAATTCAGCAATATTCCAGGGAGCTGAGGGAAGTCAGTACTCCCCTATCTCAATGTAGGGAACAGGCCCTTTGCTGGCATATCAGAAGATGACTTAATTCCCATCCAATGTGCACACCTGCTGCGTAACAAGGCAAAAATTATTATTGCTCTTCTGAGATCTTGGCCAGCAAATCTATGCCTTGACTCCTGTGCCATGCTTTGTTAGTTCTTTGATACAGACTTCATTATTCCCTGCATTTGTTTCTCCAGCTGCATATGTAGGACATTTGGTGATAAGTTTGTTTTGAACTTGATTGTATAGATGATGGATGTTTCAAAGGTTGGGATTACTGAAGATATGTTTTGTTTAGTTCAGATGTGACTGGCATAGAGTTAGGTTATTACTACTGTCCATTCCTTTTTCTGTAACCTGAACAATTTGAGATGGATTTTCATGACGTTCACCTATGGGAGCATGAAAATTTGGATGGAAAAACAATGAGTTTCTAAAGTCAAGGCTATCTGTGATACTGCAACCCAAAATTTCATGACAGTCACACAAGTCATTTGTAGGTTGGCTTGAAAACGTCCCTCTTTCTACCAAATTTATTAGAAACTTACAGAAAACCTGACTCACCATTGCAGTGACTCATACAAGTCTGATGAAACTTACAGAGTGGAATTATACGGAACAGGAGAAAAAAATAGTCACAGGTAAAAGATTTAGTCAGCATTTTTAAAGATCTCTACTAGAGTAAAGTATACCTCTTCATAATAAAATTGATGAAAACTCTGTACTGAAAATGTAAACTCTGAGCAACTGTGGAGAAAGAAAGGCAAGTGTGCTAAATTTGCATAAAAGGAAATAGCCATTCCAAAAAGTGGTAGAAGCCAGACCACCTGTTACAAAAATATTTCATTGCCAAAACCCCATAGAAGTTACGCTTAGCAAGGTAATCAATGAGATTTTGGTACTGAAATCAAAGGTTGATTTTAATTCTTCAGTTCACTTAACTTCTTTAAAGAGAAGTGAGCTTTTAGCTACGTATCCTTAAATTCTAGTGTTCCCACAATTCTGACATGTCTTCTCTAACCATAAAAGTTCTCTATAGATGATAAAGCCTCTATATAGCTTCAATTACTATCTAAATGTTGATGGCTCCCTCACCTAAACGTCCAGCAGAAAACTCTCTCCTGATTCCAAAGGGCTGTCTCAGACTTGTTATGACAGAGCTCCATCTGAATGTTTCAGATGTGCCCATAACTATCACTTTCTTCACCCAACTCCAATCTGCTCCTTCTTCTATGATCCACATCTTGGTGAAGGTCATTTATCCACTCCATCAGCTGCTAAAGATACTGTGATGCAAAAGACAGATGTGGCCCCTGCCTTCTTTCAGGTTCAACAGAACAGTGAAGAATAAAATTTAACAAGAAATAACATATATTTGGACTGTCACAAAAGGAAAAGTGCATGGAGCATGTAAATGGGGTGCTTAAAATTATTGGGGTGGGAGTGAGTCATCACTGATTCTCCCTCTTGCTTATCACCTCTCAATCTTAACGCCAACTCACGTAATTCATAGCTCTTATACGTTTAGATCCCTTCATTTCCCTCTAATTCCACTGCTCCCATCTTAGTTCAGGCCATTATCACTCTGTACTCAGATCACAACAAGCAACTCTTTACCCAGCATCCAGTCTTACCCTGCTTGCCTTATTCATGTTCTGGAATGTAACAGAAATTGGGAAAATGATTGTTATTGTTGCAATCACTTAGAAAAACTACTTTGGTTGTGTTTGGAGAATTACTCTAAGACATTTCTGTTACCTGTTTGAAGAACAGTTGCGCGTACATCAAATGGCCAGCTGTTGACAGAAAGCTGAACAGTATCTGTCATGAAATACTAAAGCAAATCACAACCTTCTCTGCCACATAAGTATAAAGGAGTAACATTCAGCTGACATGAAGGTAACTTCACACCCCCACAATGTTGTCATTTCTCTGAGTCTAATTAGAATCTTAAATCCAGAATAGCACAAAATTTAGATTTTACGATCTAAACATGCCACAGTTGTCTCATGCTATAATAGCGGCAGCACCGAAGTTAGTCGTGAGATGTCCAGATAGAGGGAACATATACAGCTTGCCTTATACACGAATGCACAGAAGGAGCAGTGGCTGTCCATTAAAGCTGATGGCACCCTTGAATATTGCTGGTGGAACTCTGCAACTCAGAAGACAGGTGGGCAATAGACCACCTGTAAGAAGACCTCCAGTTGCAAGTGGGACCTACCCTTGATAGACCAGTGCACATCATGGGAGAATTCACATGCTGATTCTGGTGCTAACAGATGAAACAGCATCTCCAGGAACCAGGTCTGATATTAAGAGTATTAGATTTGATGAGCTTAGAAAAAGAACAGCTGGGCAAAGTCGAGGTTAATGGCAGCACAAATTCCTTTTCCTTCAGTTGCTCCTTAAAATTTGCATTCCTTAGGCATGCATTTTGTGTACACATTCCACAGAATGGACTATTCGGAACCCAGACCCAGAATCAAGTACCTGCATGCATTCTCTTTGCTAAGGCCCAGTCTCATGTATGACACTTATACTACTATCTTCCAAGCACCTACTAAACATTTGGTTATTCAACTGACTCAGTATTTACTGAGTACCTACTATGCCCTAAGTACAGTCCTAGATACAGACTTACAGAATTAAACAAAAAGAGAAATTGTTTCCTATTTTCAAAGAACAGATAATTATATTATATAAGATGAGATCTTATATTAATTATTGCTCCAAAAGGCACTTTAGAGTTGATGGTCCAGCTAGGTCTTATTTTCAGGGAAACACAGTACTTCTAATTCTCCAAATGCATCCTGTCTCTTCCTACCTCTGTACAGGTATACACTTTGTCCTCTCTACATGAAGGTAGAATCTTCCCAATTTTTCTCAAGCTAGCACTTACTTGTTCTTCAAAATTCAGCTTAAAAATAAAAACTCCTTCAGGAAATTTCTTTCTCATCTCACTCCCCAATATTATAGCTCATCCCTCTTGGGTATATATACATTTTTTTGGTACCCCCGGTATACACAGAGGGAGGATGCCAAAAAAAATGTACATACATTTTAAGAAAGGAAAAATAACTGTATTAAAATTATAATACTCATATTATAATTACTGATAATTTTATTTATTTATCAGTATTTATCAATATTACAAAAAATACTGATAACGAAAGACAAATACAAGTCACATTTGACTTCTGCAATTACAAGAGGTACTCAAAGTGGTTACCATCAACGCAATTTTAACACAGTTTTTTCTTTCTTAAAATGTGTATACATTTTTTAGATATATAAATCTAAAGGCACTGGAAATGTGCCTTCTCCAATGTTAAACTGGGCTTCTTCAGATCAGGCTTACTCAACTTGATTCTGAGTCTTACAAAAGAACAAAATAGGTGTACTAAAAAGATAAGTAATTTCTAGTCAGAAAACCCATTTTCAAGTCCCTGTTCTTCCTCTTAAGAGCTGTGAACTCAATTGTCATTTAATCTCTTACTTTTAGTTTCTTCATCTGTTTAAAAGTACAGGATAATGTAGAAAGAAGGTGAAATGAGACTCAACACATGAAAGCATTCTTTTTACCTGTAAAGTGCTATAAATATATTACTACCCTATGACCCTGAGAGCTCCTTCAGAGCAGACACCATGTTTGGACGTCTTTGTATGATTCTTCCCCTTCATAGTCAGACCTAGCATAGTACTGATTTTGTGAAAAATTCAGTTTGATACACATTTTTGAATTGATAGTGCAAAAAGTAAGCTTTTTGCTTTAAAATTTGTATAGAACTTTTTTTCATAAAATTTCCCTGGAAAGGGAAATGCAGTGTAAGAAGCATGAAATCTTAAAAATTAAACTTAGCACATTAATTAAACTCCTGGAGAGTAAAAAAGACAGAAATAATAAAATTCAAGAACTACTACAATATATTTTTGATGGCTTTTTTGAAGGGGGTACAATTCAAAGGAACAGCAATTTGATTTGAAGACCCTTTTCTCAGAGCTTGTCCTGGGCAGAGTTGAGAAGTAGCTGGTTTGTTTTTAATTTTGTCTCAAAGTCTGTGAAATCCTGGAAATCCTTCCTCTCATCTGGAGATTACTGAAGCCTTGCTTCCAGGTGCGTTCCTAGAACTAGCACCCCTAAAGATACTTCTGTCTTCCCCCTCTTACTCTGGCCGCCATGTTTCTGTGTCTATGTTATTTTTAGCAAGTTATAATATGAAAACTATTATATTTATCAACTCAAGCAAAATCATCTGTTAGAAACCTGCTAGATTTTAGAAGATCCAGTAGGGGAAGATCTGATCCTTGTTTTTAGGTAGCTCAGCACTGTTTTAGGTAGCTCAAAATTTCTTTTAGGTAGTATAGACAAACTATCATACATGATTTGATAAATGCATTATAAGACACAAACCAAAACATTGTGAAAATGCCAAGGGAAGGGCAGCACACCATACCTGCTGAGGAGTTGAAGAAATCTCCACTGTTGAAGTAATTTTCAGCTGGACTTTGGAGGGTGAGAACATGATTGTCAGATGTCTGTAGCAGGCCAGATGGGAGATACAACGTGCATTCCAGGCAGAGAACTGAATTTTCAGAGGCCTAGAGATATGAAAAGGCACAACATATTTAGAGGATTGTTGGGAAATGAATGTGTTTTAAAAGCTTCTGAACTTAAGTAGGATGTCTCTAGTTGGGAGAATATCAGGCAGCTTGAAAGAGTACCATGGAGAATTTTGGCTTATGTATAAAAGGAATATTTCTGGTCAAGGGACCAGAATTTCTGAACCATGAATAACTGCTTAAACCTGCCCCCCCCCCCAGATTGTCTTCCTCAATCATCCACCCACCTCCAGCCTGAACCATGTCTCCCAGTCAATTTATTGTAACATCACATCCGATCTTATGACTGTTTTAACTCATGTCTGTCTCCTATGTTTACAATTTTATTCACCCCTCCTCTTTATTGTGCCTAGCACAAGCTAATAAACAGACAACTTGAACATAAGCATATCATACTTAATGAAACTAAAAGGCACAATAAGCATATGCATTGACAATTAACATAGCACTTATGCTTCATACTCATTAATTCATCTTTCAATTCCCAGTGAAGTAGGTACTATCATCATTCTCATTGAATAGTTGAGGAAGCTGAGACACAAGAAAAGTCTTCATCTTATTCCTTGTTAAATACTTAATCATATGAAAACACTATTTATTATTTTCATTTTTTAACCTATACTCTGATGCCAATTTCTTTGAAAATAAGGATGTTCCTCTTCAAATGTGTGAAACCACTTTGTGTACGTTTATACATTTTACAACGAAAATGATTGTCAGTAGACACATTATACTAAATGATTCTTGCACAAAAGGAAATGCAAAATTTTTGAAATTATGATCATACATTACAAATTCCTCTGTGTTTGTTCCAGGAACTGTGAACCATCTGTACCATGTAAATAGTTCAGCTTGTGTCTGCAGACATAAAGCAGAAGAGGAAGTACCAAACGTGCAATTTGTTTTGACCTGTCTACAAAGTTTCTTGGAGTCACAGGTGCAGAAATTTCATTCACTGTGTTAATTTCATTAACTCCTGAGAGTCATCTTACAAGTCATAGATTCTTACCTCCTCTGCGGTGTGTATTTTTATGGCGTTCTCCTTGCTTCACAGGAAATGCATCAGTATATTACATTTCTTCAATGAGAACCACCCGCTTACACTGTTTTGATTATTAAGGGTTCAGATAAATGTTCAGGTTATCACAGAAGAGAGATTAATAAGCATATTGAGAGGTTATAATTCCATCAACATTTTTCTAACTATAAGGGAAAGCCAAATTTTAAATCCTATATACCGTGTTTCCCCGAAAATAAGACCTAGCCAGACAATCAGCCCTAATGCATCTTTTGGAGCAAAAATTAATATAAGACATAATACCGGGTCTTATATTAATTTTTGCTCCAAAAGATGCATTAGAGCTGATTGGCTAGATTTTATTTTTGGGGAAACAAGGTACATCCACTTAAATGTAACACCTATATTAATTACATTTTATTCTCATCAATTTTTTGAAGCAATTTATTTTACAGAATAAATATCTTTCTATCAGGATTATATTTTATTAAATTCTTGATTTATTGCCTTATAATTTTTTAAAAATATCCTAGAATTCAATGTTAATTTTTTTCTCAGCTAAATAGATAAGATATAACTTTGCTTTCAATGCAATTTATATATGGTTTTATAGATTCATCATCATTATTCCCCTTAAAGTCAGTAATGGTATGAAGCCTCTTTGGGTAAGTACATTTGACTGTTTTATTCAACTTCTAAAACTACGCAGGGAACTTCTAAATAAGCCTTGTGTTTTTCTCTTAGGTGTGGATCTATTCCCTACTTTGATATCACTGTTAAGAAAGAGTAGAGTTTGGTGTAGACATTAAACTTGATGAGAATCTATGCAAATTCTGTCATTTAAATAGAATTAAATGAAATCATTTGTTCTATGGTTTGTGACCTACTCAAAAGTTAACCAAAATTCTCCTACCCTCTCTAAATCTTACAGTGTGAAAATTACACATGCGCAGGTAAATTAAAGAAACATTAAAGCTGAAAGCTGAAATGTACCCTGGAGTCCTCTAGTACAAAACAGTAAGAACTCTTTATGAAAATCCTCCAATTGGCAATGAGCTCTTACTTAACTACTTTCTTTAACTACAGTTGGTGAAGGGGAACTCATTGCTTCCTGAGATGGTCAATTCCATTCGAAAAGCTCTAATTGTGAGAAAATTCTTCATTATGTTCCAATCCAACTTACTGTAATTTTAGAGACAAACTAAGTGATTGAATCCTTTTTCCATTCAGCAGCTACGAATGAATGAGGATACCTATTCTTCAGCACAAAAGTACATAACTGATAACCTCAAAATCTGTTCATTATGAATTGTTATATAATAGGAACTCTTTTCCTATCTCAAAATATAATATACCTGGTTATAAAGATAGTCCAGAGATCATAAACATATTGGTTTACATTGAAGAACAAAATCACACTTGAAATTTTAACACAGTTAATACATTAACAAATATAAAAGTGGCATCTCAGATCAATGGAGGGGCAGTTACTTAATTAATGGATTTAGAATATATAGTGAGCAATCTAGAAAAGATTCTGCTTGTTTTTTTACATAGCATTATATACCAAATGAACTGAATTTTAACTAAGTAGCTAAGTGTAAACACTAAATTTTAGCCTAAGGAGGAAAAAAAGATACTGTTTAATAAATCTCTTCAGGGTAAGAAATTTCATAGTCTAGAAGTGAGTGGAAAAATTCCAAAGGAAAGTGTCTACAGGTTCAAAGATATAAAAAGTATAAATTTCTGCATGCAAAAACAAAAACTAGAATTAAAAGTTAAACAGAGTAGGAAAAATAGTGGCAGAAATATGACAGACCAAAGGTTAATCTCTTTATTATATAAAAAAAAATATCATAAAATCAATAGGAAAAAATATCTCAAAATACAAATAGGCAAAATAAACCAAAACAAAAAAAACCAGATAATTTTGAAAAACAGTAAAACAAATAATAATAAACAAACATAAGGTAAAATACTCATTCTTACAAGTAATTAGACACCTGTCAAAATAACAACAGCAATATATTTGTCTAAGTAGCAATAATTGACCATTCTATAATTTAAACTGAGCAGAGCCTTTACTGTTCATTGCTGTAATCCTTTTGAATTTGTATTTGGCATTATGTACCAAAACAATAAATATATGCATGTAGTGGATATTTTGATATTTTCCCAAGGAAATAATCTAAATATGGAGAAAACTGATAATCGGTGATGTCCATCATAATATTATTTACATTAATTAAAGCAATTGAAAATAATCCAAAATAAACTAGTATTAAAAATAATTATTAAAAAGTTGATTGTTATGATGCATAGTAGATTAAATAAAACTATTAAAATATAAATGTGGTTATAAAAATTAACGTTTGCTAAGGCCCAATTGTGACCAATATTGTTCCAAGTTGTTTACATGTATCACTCATTTTGTTTAATTTACTCACAACAACAATGAAAGGAAGACCAAATTTTAGAGATGAGAAAACTGAAAAACAGAGTTTAAATGGCTTACTGTAGATCACACAGTAAAAGTGAAAAAGTAGAAATAAGTAATTTTGATACAGGAGAGTTAGCATGTCCCTAGGTAAACAGGGAGGTCCCTGGTGGAATAAACAAAGACAGTCATACCCTAAAACTTCAGGTTTTAAAATCACTCCTTCGCTCTAGGACATAACGTAACAAGGCCTTGAGATTAATCATAAAATTCATTTTGGCCTGACAAATGGAGCAGATCTGATAGATAAAGAGTGGGTTACTTTGCTAATTCCTTTAGGATGGGCAAGCAGAACCAACCTGGTAGACGAATTTCATTAGAAGGTGCCAGTTCCCTTCCTCAAACAGTTCCCTTTCCCCAAGCAGGCAAGGGAAGGTATAAAAGTAAGAGGTTTTGCTTCAGTCATGGGGCAACCCCATTAGGGACCCCCTCCCTCTCGGGAGCTGCAATCTCTTCTCCTGCCTCTAAAAAACTATCCTCTTTTTAAAACTTTTTGCCTCTCCCTGGTCCGTGTTTCCATTCTTCGGCTTCAGGAGACAAGATCCCAGCCCACACTCAGAAACTGCCGGCAGATCCAACATCACCTACCTCAGTTTGACTCCAAGCCTTGAGTTGTTAATCAACACTATAATACAAAAACTACTTCTAAGGCTGCAACAAGGCTCACCACTTATGATAAGGCATTAAGTGATAAAAACAATGCAAAATCATGGATAAAGTTTGACAGTCATATTTTAAAATATGAATTTAAACTGATATAGCACAAATTAAAATGCTAATAGGTTAGTATTAATATGGTGTCTTGTTAGGTCATTTTTTTCCTTTTCTTAAATTTCTAAAGTTTTCATTACATTTTTATGTTATTTTTATAATATGATTGAAAATAAATGTTTAAATCCTATTCCTATTAATACAATGAGCTAAGTTATGTGGACTATCCTTTCTCTTGAAAACAACTAAAATGCTTTTAACGTTGTTTTAAAAATACTTTTTAAAGTTTGCAAAATATGTGACAAAGGGAAAGTAGGAACCAAGTGAGATAAGCGTCTCAATGAAAACACATCTGTCTTGAAAGCGTTCATCAAACTAGCAAAATCTACTTATCCTTATGATGGACTGTTGGAAGTGGGAACCAAAATCAAACACAATCACCGGCTAAGCTTGAGAGTCCAATAGAAGAGAAGACTGGAACTCCAAACTTTTCTACACTTTAGTGAAAGGGCAAACCATAAATAAACCTCCCCCTACCTCCATCCCAAGAGATTGCATAAAAAATCACCTCAGCTCCAAGCAGAGCAGAAGAGGAAAAAAGTTTCTCAGATGGAGCTCCACGGATCTCTATAACAAAATTGTATTACCTATGTACTGCAAATAAACCCTCATGTTATACATTGATTTTCATGAAGTCTAGAGAAATAGTGTTGTAGGTGCTTGCCAGAAGAAAATGCAAATGCCCTCTGGGGAAACTCACAGTCAAAAGTAAGGAAATCACACTATCTTCGAGAACCAATAGAAATAAAGGAGCTAAAACAACCTCAAAAAAGATTTTAGAAGTTGGAATTATCAGACATAGATTATAGAATATGAATGCTTACTAGAATTAAATAAATAAAATACAAATGTGAAAGTATGCGCAGGGAACAGGAAACTATATAAAATTATATCGCATATTTTAAATTTCAGAAATAAAAAAGACAATAACTAACTAACTTATTGCACAGTACTGCAGCCCAGGTATTGTTCTATGCTCTGAGAATACAGTATTGAATAAAACAGACAGAAAGGTCTGCCCTTGTGAAGTTTCCATTCTTGTTTGTAAAACAGGGGTCAAAAAATATGCCAAATTCATGGTATGATATATGTTGATAAATGCTAAGGAAAAAATAAGGGGACAAGGTATGAATGGGCATCATATATAATTTTAATTACAGTGTTTAGAGAAGACATCAATGAAGAAATGACTTCCGAGTGAAGACTTCACAATGTCTGGCATGCAGGTAGATATAAAAGAGCATCCTATGTAGTAGGCCAGTGAGTGCAAGGTGCTGAATAAGAACAAGCCTCGCACATCCGTGGAACAGGAAGAACAGCTGTGCTGGAGTTCCGAGAGTCAGGAAAGAATAGAGGAGAATGAAGGAAGAGCATTGCACATGTGGGAGAAAGAGGTTCTAAAGAGTATAGACTGGCTTTGTCAGGACTCTGGCTTTTATCCTCAGTGGGGGTGGAGGGGTTGGGGGGGTAGCAGTTAGAAGAGTTTGAATTGGAAAGTCATGTGGTCTGATTGACTTATATGATAAACATTTGCCCTCAGTGCACAAGGGTGGAAGCAGAGTCCAGTTAGGTTGGAGATGTTTTGCATAACCAGGAGCTAGGAAGACGACCTCAACAACGGTAGGGGATTGGGACGATGAGAAGTAGTCAGATTGTTTTTTTTTGAGGGTAGAGACCATAAGATAGACTGATTGTAGGAACCTGAGAATAAGAGCAGGGAGGATGATACCACATTTCTTTGTGGAGTTATGAACAGAATACTTGTAATAAATGTTTACATTCATGATTTAAAAATTAATATTCTTAGAAAACTTGAATAGAAAGGACCTTCCTTAATCTTCTAAATGATGTCTCCATTATATTTAGAGCAAATGTCATATTTAACAACAAAATATTGAGAGTTTTTCCTTTACATGATGATCTGAAGTGAATTCTTTCTTCAACATTTCCATTCAGCATTTTCCTGGGAGTTCCTCACCAAGCAGTAGGGCAAATAAAGGTAAATAGACTAATATTAGATGGAAAATACAAAACTCTTATTGTTTAGTGATGATATCTGTATTTTGTGATTGTGATCTGTATTATCAAGAGAATATACAAGTAAATTATTAGACTTAATAAGAGAGGTTAGCAGGTTGACTAGAGGAAAATAAAAATATAAATACCTATTGCTTTTCTATAAAGCATCAACAACTAATTAGAATATGAAAAAATTGAAAGATACCATCTGTTATACAATCACAAATGCAAAATATCTATGAATATATCTGCAAATATATACAATACTTCTGTAAATAAAATTATAAAATTTAATTGAAGAACTAAATAGAGAAGTATGACATGTTCTTGACAGGAATACCCAATATTGAAAAAATGTCACTTCTCCCCATATTGTTTTATGGATTCAATGCCATCCAAACAAGATCCTAACTTTTTTTGGTCAATCTTGACAGGCTTATTCTTCATTGTATAAAACAGTAAAAGAGGTCTAAATAGCCAAGGCATTCATAAAGAAGAACAAAGTGGGATGGATTGCATGAATATATATCAAGGGTTATAATAAAAATATAGTAATTGGAAAAGTGTGCCAACAGTCCTGGGCTAGCCAAAGGGACATAATAGGAAGCCAAGAAACTAACCAATATATACATAAACACAACATATTACAGAAATAGCACTGCAGATCAGTGGGAAAAGACACACTTTTCCCTAAATGTTCTGGAAAATTATACATGCATATAGAAGAATAATGAAATTAAATATTTACTTCACACTTTATATAAAAACCAGTTTCCTGTGGATTAAAGACCTACATGTAAATGGCCCATGAGAAATGCAACAGTCATTATGAGAGGTGCATATAAAAAAATTGTCTTCGGAAATTATCCTACCGAGCATCTATCATCAATCAAGAGCCCAACCAATTTCTCAAATCCAGATAGATAGAACCAAACAGATAAGTTACAAAAACCATTGAAGAAGTTCTTTTAAAAGTTTTGAAAATGTGACCCAAGGCAAAGTCTGCCCAAGGGATTCCTGAAGAGACTTTCAAACTTTTTTGAGGACAGACTTATTGAGCTAATGCACATCTTCTCCCTACAGACTCTTTCTTAGAGATTTACAAAGTAAATTGAAAAGGACAAACAAAACCAATACTAGCATTTGTAGTCCCAGGGTAAGTTTTCACAAAAAAAAGAGAGATTTTAAATCTGATCAGAAAACCAACAGACCCTTTAAAGAGATCCTACTTCTGGGATACGAGATAAATATTTGGAGTTCAAAGAAAAGGTGTCAGTGCTGAGACTCACGGTTTGGTTAATTCCACCGAGCAGTGAGTGAGAGGCTCAAAGGACCTCTGTGGAGAACACTTTTCTGAGTCAAGCACTTTGAACTGTGGTAGTGAGACAGTTTTGAATGAATCTCAGTGGGATACCCCAAAAGTTCCCCAAGTTTGGTGAACTCCCCAAAGTATCATCAGACAACCTGTTAATAAAGAAAAGCTAAATTTACTGGAATCACTTCTGTAAGGGATAACACCACCTGAGAAATGTCTTAGCACTGATTCAGAAAGTGGGAGTTCTAAGAAAGATAGTTTTAGGATCATGGAGTCTTGGCACAAGTAGTTCAAAGTGAGGCTTTCGAGTCAGGGAAGAGGTTGGATTATGAGAAGCCTGTGACACCATACATTTAGATTTGTAAATATAGCAAAATGATGATCTTTAATAGCTTTGAGCAGTTGTCTCATAAAATTTTTAATCAGCCATAAGATGGAATAGTACCATTTGAGACAACATGGATGGATCTTGAGATTATTATGCTAAGCGAAATAAGTCAGACAGAAAAAGTAGAGAACCATATGATTTCACTGATATGTGGTATATAAAACTGAAAACAACAAAAGAACTAGACAAACAAATGAAGAAACAAAAACTCATAGACATAGACAATAGTTTAGTGGTTCCCAGAGGGTAAGGGGGGAGGGAGATTCTAGAAGAGGGTAAATGGGGTCAAATATATGGTGATGGAGAAAGAACTGACTCTGGGTGGTGAACATGTAATGTGAAATATGGATGATGTATTACAGAATTGTACACCTGAAATTTATGTAACTTTACTAACAATTGTCACCCTAAAAATCTTTAATAAAAAAAAAAAAAAAAAGAAAACAACAACTTGACCTGGAGCTGAGCTGCACTCTCCACAACTAGATTGAAAAAACAACTTGACATGGAGCTGATGGAGCCTTGAAAAATACACTGTTCCCCAATATTCCCCAATAAAAATTTTAAATAAAATAAAATAAAAACAGATCAGCGATTACTTCCCAGGATAAAATATATTTCAAAGAAATACTTGGGGGCGGGGGGGGGGGGAGTAAGCGGGTGTTTGCTATGTTTTCCCAATTTTTCTATCAATCCCTACCAATTGATGTCTACTAAGTATATCGCTACATGAAAAACATCTCTTAATTTTTGCAAATGTTTATAAATTTATAAAGAACAAAATGTATGCCTATAAAATCTCAAAAAAAAATTTAATGTAAATTTTCTGAAGCACACAGTGGTGTTATTCATTGGTTTACAGTTTTCCACTTCCTGAACAAAGATTTTCTGTAACGAACAACTAAGTCACATTGACAACACTTAGTTTTAGTTTTTAGTCCTAATAGCTATGATGTTGGATATAGCTGGTTGCAGTTCTGATGCTAAAATACATAAATGAGTATGAAACTTTTTATATAATGTTTAAAAATAAGCAAAATAATTACAAGGTTTAAGCGTTCGTACATATGTGGCACAAGTACTTAGAACAATAAAGAATTAGTTAGAACAATAAAGAAACCAGGATAGTGGTTACTTCTGGGAGGAGAGGCAAGGTGTTGATGTGGAAGGGGCATTTGAAAAGTTTCTTGCTCTTGGGTTTGGTGGTCTCAGTCAGGAGCTCAAGCCTGGGACAGTAGTGTGCATTTCTTGTATCATCATTCCCATTCTCCTCTGAGTCTACAAGCAGTTCTTGGAGCCAAACATACCCTCTGCATTCTCCCTTAGTGAGTCATATGTGGCCTAGAAAAGCTTTGTGAGAATCCAATGATAAAAGGCAAAGTAGACTAAAAATGTGCAGACATAAATGGATTACCAACCAAAGGACCAACATAAATCTCTGATAAAAAGAAAGACTAAAGTGATTGTCCCAGAGGACCTCACTGGTTTCAGAATGGACCTGATAATCTGAAACACCTTCTTTGTAATTGTCTGACATTTTCTCTTAGAACAGAATTCTGGGTAGATAATTTAGATACTCACCTGATGCTAATCAGGAAATACATGGTACTATAATTAAGATGTCTTTAGTTGTAGCTAATGATTTCATTCCTGAGTTTCGTTTCTTTTTTATTAAAGTAGTTTTCATTCCTATTATTGCAGTTTTAATAATATGAAGGTTTGTGCCAATAGACATTGTTATGAAATCAGTACCTAAACATCTTTGGGCCTGTAGTTTTTTGTTGTTGTTCAGACTCTTTGAATTTGAACAGTACATTTTTACTATGAAACAGTGCAGTGAGACTGTGCAGTGAAATAAAGGGAGTTTTTGGAGATGATGATGACTTGAAACACAAAGTTAAAGTCATTGCCCAATGCAATGGAGCAGCTTATCTCCAAAGTAGTCATCACTGCTCACTGCTCTGAGAAAGATTGCAAAGACAGGGAAAGAGGGGGAATTTCTTTGAAAAATGGAACCCTTTTTACATAAATGTCTAATTTGTATATTATAAAATTCTAATCTGTGTTGCATTCCTTCCATTCCTAAAAAAATACATTGAATATTCAGTTTTAAAAAAAAAAGTTTCTAGAGTTATGACAATATTCAATTCCATGCCCGTGGTAGCAGTTATACTATTTGCTTTATCATTATTCTTTAAACTGTACTTATATTTAACACACTCTGATGAATATATGCTATTCTAACAATTTTAATTTAATTATAATGAATGTTCTAGGTTCAAAGTTACAAATGTCCTTCCGCTCTACTTGATGTCTGATTTCCGGTTGTGACTCCTGTCTCCTCTCAGTTCTTTGTTTCTGAATGAACTTGATAATGTTACTTATCCTTCTCATCTTCATTTTCCACAAAAAAAGTGAACATTAATATTACCACTTTCAATTATTAAAGTGTATAACTTAAATGGTACTTGTTTTATCATTTTAATTGTTAATAATGATGATGATGATATCTCATCACATTTCTAAGTATCACTTTCTATATTCTGTACATTGATACACAGAGGTCAGAAAAAATTCATTTTCATCTTCTCACTTATTTTCACTTTTGAATTACTGAAGGTTTCTCCTGTGCTGACTGGGAGTAATTTATTACTGAGGATTACTATAGTTATTCTTTCTTTGACCATACTAGCTGCTCCCCTCCCCCCCAGGTTCAGTTGCTGGTTTCTGTTCCTATCCTCAAACTCTTGATATTGAAGCATCACAGGACTCAGTATTTGAGCCTCTACTCTTTTATATGAAAATAATCTTATCCAATCTCCTGGCTTAAAATACTATCTATAACATCGTGACCTTTAAATTTATATCCTCATCCTGAACCTTCCACTGGCTAAGCCCCCACATCTTGGAGGTATAATTAACTTCTCTCATTTTTTCATAACCCACATTAGATCTATCAGCAAATATTTCCATCTCTGCCTTCAAAACATATCCAGAATCCAATTTCTTTTCACCATTTCCACTTTATCCCCTCAGTATATATCACAGTCTTCTCTCACTGGGATTTTAAAAATATATTCAATGGTCTCTGTTTACACAATCACTCCATTTCAATGTATTCCTAGTAAATGGCCAAATTATTCTATGTTAACATGAGGTCATGTCTTTCCTCTGCTCAAAGCCCTTCCAAAAATTCTGATTTCATTCAAATTTAAAGCCAAAGTTTTTAGGAAGAAGTAAAATGGTCATTATTTGCAGATGACATGATACTATATAGAGAGAATGCCAAAGATTCCATCAAAAAATATGTTAGAACTGATAAATGATTCAGTAAAGTAGCAGGATACAAAATTAATGTTCAGAAATTGATTGCATTTTTAAACACCAATAATGAACTGTCAGAGAGAAATTAAGAAAACAATCCCATTTACAATTGCGTCAAAAAAATGTCTAGGAATAAATTTAACCATGGTGATAAAAGACCTATATGCAAGAAACAATAAGACACTGAAGAAAGAAATTGAAGAAAATACAAATAAATAGAAGCACACATGCTGTGCTCATGGATAAGAAGAAGCAACATTGTTAAAATGTCCATTTTACCCAAAGCAATCTATAAATTCAATGCAATCCCTGTGAAAATACCTAAGGTATTTCTAGAACAAATAAACTTAAAATTTATATGGAACCAGAAAAGACCTCGAATAGCCACAGCAATCTTGAGAAAGAAGAACCACATTGGAGGTATCATGCTACCTGATATCAAACTATACTACAAGGCCATAGTACTCAAAATAGCATGGAACTGGCATAAAAACAGACACATAGATCAATGAAATAAAATAGAGTCCAGAAATAAATCTATTCCTATATAGTCATTTAATCTATGACAAAGGAGGCAAGAACATGCAGTGGAGTAAAGGCAGTCTATTCAATAAATGGTGCTGGGAAAACTGAACAGATACATGCAAAAAAATGATATTGGACCACCTTCTTATTCCATATACAATAAACTCAAAATGAATTAAAGACTTAAATATAAGATCTGCAATCATAAAACTCCTAGAGGAAAACATAGGCAGTAAATTCTCTGATGCACTCAGTGATATTTTTTTTTTCTGATGTATCTCCTCAGGCAAGGGAAATAAAAGAAAAAATAAACAAATGGGCCTACATCCCACTAAAAAGGTTTTGCACAGCAAAAGAAACCATCAACAAAACAAAAAGACAGCCTACTGAATGGGAGAAGATATTCACCAATGATACATCTGATAAGGAGCTAATATCAAAAATTTATTAAAAACTCATACAACTCAACACACACACACAAAAATCCAATTAACAAATGGGCAGAGGACCTAAATAGACATTTCTCCAAAGAGGACATACAGACGGCAAATAGACATATGAAAAGATGCTCAATATCACTAATCATCAGAGAAATGCAAATCAAAAGCACAATGAGATTTCACCTTACACCTGCCAGAAAGACCATCATCAATTAATTAACAACTAGCAAGTGCTGGTGAAGATGTGGAGAAAAAGGTACCTTGCGTACTGTTGGTGGTATTGCAAATTGGTGCAACCACTATGGGAAATGGTTTGGAAGTTCCTCAAAAAACTGAAAATAGAGCTACCTTATGACTTAGCAATTCCACTTATGGGTATTTATCTGAAGAAATCCAAAACACTAATATGAAAAGTATGTGCACTCCTATGTTCATTGCAGCACTATTTACAATAGCCAAAATATGGAAGCAATCCAAGTGTCCATCAGTAGACAATCAGATAAAGAAGAAGTGGTACACATATACACTGGAATATTACTTGGCCATAAAAAGGAATTAAATCTTATCATTTGTTACAACATGGATGGAACTAGAGGGTACTATGCTAAGTGAAATAAGTCAGAAAGAGAAAAACAAATACCATGTGATCTCACTTATGTGGAATCTAAAGAACAAAATTAATGAACAAGCACAACAGAAACATACTCATAGATACAGAGAAAAAAACTGATGATTGCCAGATGGGAGGGCTTGGGAGGCTGGGTGAAAAAGGTGACGGGATTAAGAAGTACAAATTCATATTACAAAATAGTCATGGAAATGTACAATCAAGCATAGGGAATATAGTTAATAATGTTGTCATAATTATGTATAGTGCCAGGTGGGTACTAGAGTAATTAGAAGGGATTACTTCATAAATTATATAAATGTCTAACCACTATGCTGTACAGCTGAAACCAATATAAAATAATATTGAATGTCAACTGTAACTGAAAAAAATAATTAAAAAATATATATGTATTGAAAATAAAAGTTTGAAGAAAAGCCAAAGTTTTTAAAATTATATACAATTACTATCTGATCCATAATTGTACCTCCCTAGACACACACACACACATTAAGAGTACAGGGATTTTCACTTTTGTTCCTTGCTGTTCCCTAAGAACATAGAAGAATGCCTTGTATACACTCCATATTCAATAAATATTTGTCGAATGAAAGAATGAATAAATTAATGAATGAACAAGTGAATATATCTTATGTAACATCTCCCCGAGTGTATGATGTCTCAGTTTTCCCTGGAAACATTTTTATGTGTATATGACATAGTCGAGACAAAGCCCATCATATCCAGAACATGTACATTGTTTGCTGTCCTTTCTATAGAGTACCAAGGTTTAACTGGAAAAAGATGGGGCAACATCTACTGTCATTCAAGTAGAGCTCATATCTTCACAACCCTTAAAATATCTCCTAGATTTGTCCTAATGGCTTCATTTATCGTGTATCTGGGGTAGAAGGGAACTATGTGACTATTGCCAACCTAACTGATACTTCAAACATGCTTTTCTCCTTCCTAGATACACAACCTCCTTGAAATTGGCTAATTCAGCAACTCGTAAAGAACAAAACAGAGACTCTCAGAGCTTTAAAAGTAGCGAAAGTCTCAGTCTGTTTGGGCTGCTATAACAGAAGAACATAGGTTGTAACTGCTATAACAGAAGAACAACTTTCCTCACAGTTTTAGAGGCCAGGAAGTCCCAGATCAGAATGCCAGTAAGCATGGTCAGGTTCTGGTGAGAACCCTCTTCTGGTGGCAGACCTCTGACTTCTGTGCCCTCATATGATGGAAGGAGTGAGGGAGCTCTCTAGTGATATCTTTTATGAGGGCACTAATTCCATTCATGAGGGTGCCATCCTCGTGACATAAACACCTCCCAAAGGCCCCACCTCCTAAAACCATCACATTATGGGTTAGGATTTCAACATACGAATCTGGACAAAGCAAACATCCAGTCTGTAGCCATAGTTTATTAACCTCCTGGACAAGGGGAAATTTCATGGGGTTTTAAATGTTACAAAGAGTGAGTTTGTGGTGGTTATGTCAATTAAGGATTGAAAATTTGCACTACAGATATGACTCAGATGAGTCAATATGTTTGAACACAGTTGATTAAAACAGGTTCCATTGTTCATTAGTCAGGAAAGTCTTCATTTAGTTTGAGTGAGGGTCTGGTGTCCAGAGTGTCTCAAAGTTCACTGTCCTTTATCAGCTTCAGCGGATTTGAACTTGTAATGGTGAAACACAACATGCACTTTTGACAGCCCTAAACAAATGCTACATGCTGTGAATGGAAAATTTTCCTTCTCTGCTAACTGTGGCTGCATATCTTACTTTCAGCACTGAGAAAAGCAACACTGCACTATCTATATAATTCGTCCTAGAGTTAAAGTTTTATGCATTCTCTCTATAGAACAAATGAGTTTCTTCTCTGAAAACATGGGTTCAACTTCTTTGGAGAAAGATAATAACTGTTCATTCTTTCACTCATTAATGTATTCTGCATATAGTTGATGCCAGATGCAATGTTTCTTACCTATTTTTTATTTATCTGGAATCTCTTATTATTGCCTCATTCACTACATTACCTTCTTCCATTTCTTAAGTTCTTATCACTAATTGAATTATCCTTCCTATCTTCCATTTTTTTTAAATATCTTTCTTGGATTATTTCCTGAATACACATCACTGCTAATAAGTTTATATAGTGAAAGTCTTTCAACAAACCCATTCATATTATCTGGGGAGAGCACATCTTTTATTTAATATACTTCTGTGGGGGGAAAATATGTCTATCAGGAAGATTAACTGACTCAGACCTATGCAGGCCATTGGTTTTCAACATTTCTTAACTATGAGAGATTATTGCACTCTTTTATTCACTGAATATATACTGAGAAATAAATAAGTGCAAGATATTGTGCTAAATAACAGCGATGCTAAGATAGATCCACATTTCTGTGGCTCTTCAATAAGACAATTATGAAGCAAATTATTATGTGAAATTTCTTATTTGCTCCATTTGTTCCCCAGAATTTAGGAGCCAGGATCTTCAGGACAGATCGTTGGGACTACTGGCTCTTCCTACCAGGTTTGTTAATTGCCAAGGATTAAGTTTAAAAAATTATGAGTAGCCTCAAGTGAATCTTAAGGTATCTTAACAACAATTATATTTTGAAACAATATATTAGACCGTATTTTACTAATCAGAAAACAAGAGACTTAAATTTGTGGATATGTCTTAGGCTTGTAGCTAACATTTAGCTTTGCAGACCACTGAAATGTTATTCCTTGTCACTCACATTTCGATCCACAGACCAACAACATCAGCATTATCTGGGATTTTATCAGAAATGTAGAATCGAAAGTGCTCCCCAGACCCACTTGAATCTTAATGTGCATTTTTCACAAAATCCCCAGGTGATTTGTACAGACACGAACATTTGAGAAGCTACCGTAAATCACTTTGACTTTTTGAGCTCTTCCTTGTTGATTAAAGTTCTTTCTTCTACATAGTTATGTTATTGATTTCTGAGAAAATCAAAACAGATTAAAAAGAAAGAAAAATCTGGAGAGGCCAGGATCAGGCTGTGTTAAACACTGTAGATACATCTAGAGTTCTAATGGAATGGTGGCAAAGATAAGTGGCAAAATCATTTAAAAGTTTTGCAACCTGTTGACATTATTGAAAACGCCTTCAAAGCAATTTGAAATTCTCATACAAGAATAATGTAACCTGCCAGTCAGGAGCCTTTTGAACACTTGTAACTAACTGATGTTCACCCCTCCAGGCATCAAATGAAATTACAGTGCTACTTGGGGTACAATTTAACATGAAGTTGACAGAGTACATGCAGAGAGAATCACAAACAGTAAAGGCATAAAGAAGTCCACTTAGAGGGAGAGTGTCTCTCAGTTCTGGGGTGCACAGGACACTGGCCCATTGATAATATACTGCTGATGTGTTTCAGAGATGAAATAAACAAACATGAAATCCTATTATGCTATGTTTAAGTGTGTGTGATGTGTGGGCAAGAAGCTTACAATGGAATTAGTTCCAAGACCATACTAAGAAAAAAAAAGAAATCTGAGGCTCTATTTATCACTATTTAAATGTAAGACAAATAAAATAATGTTGCACCTGTGTTTGGTCAACTGCCAAGTGAGATCCTGGTTCTTCCTACTAGAGTTTACTAATTGCCCAGGATTGAGGTTTAGCAATTATAAGGGCAGTGTGAGAATGGTGTGTTTGCAAATACTTTGTACAGAGACAGAAATGGGTTACTCTGACCTCATATTATCCATTAGACAAAGCTACCTTTCTTATTTTGAAATTCAACTTAATTTTTCTGTAAAGTAAGTCACATTATTGTAGAAATTATAGCTGGAACTGTGCAATCATCAAGGAAATCTATGTTATTTACTCTTCAGTTCTCCAGCAATTCATGTACTCACAATCAATCTTCCTATATTCACTCAAAGAATGTCAGTATTGCTCTTTCATGCTTCTTCCAGTTCCCTCAAAACAAAAATAAGATTATTTATATGACACGTAAATCACTTCCACCCACAAATCTATTTACATTTGAATCCTTAAGTAAATATGATTTAAGTTCTTACTGTTTTTTTTAAGAAAAAAATGTGCACAACATATATGTATATGTATGTGTGTGTGTGTGTATATATATATATATATATATATAATATTATAGTCACTGCCTCCAAAATATAAAATGAATTTACTAAAGAACAGCTTAGTGATGTCATCTGGAGACACTTGAAAAGTATGTGATTATTGTTATACTTTAAAAGAATGTTCTATCAGAATTTTTTTTGTAGCTTTATAAGTACATATACATATTGGTATATATGAATATGAATATAAATATAACAGCTGAAATATTCTCTTGCTACCTCTAGGTAGTATCACTTGTGCTTAGTGTGGCAGAAATTGGCTTAGTGTTCCAGAATCCAATTCCCTTTTCTCCTTGGCACTTGGCTAGAATTCATTTCACAGATGGCATTAGAGTTATAAACGTCCATTTGATTGAGATCTATGCTGAAGAAAGTAGAGTCTCTATCAGCTTGGATTCCCGAATGACTGTCTGGAGCAGAAATTCCCTCTACTGCACGTACTATACACATTTATCCTCCCACACACTCACCACAGACTCATTCTACCCTCACTCCCAACACAAAAACTGCCAATTGGAATTTATGTGGGCAACAAGGAGACCTCCATTGTGTTCAACTACTGAGACTTTGGAATTTACTTGGTAGTACAGCTAGCACTACTTTCGCTAATATAGAATAAGCGTGAAGCTGAGAATAATGTGTATAAATCTCAAGAAATTCTTTCTTATTGTTTCCTTAATCTTACTCCTTATTGACCCCATATGTGAGTGTGAGTGTGAGTGTGAGTGTGTGTGTGTGTGTGTGTGTGTGTGTGTGTGTGTATTTTTTAATGCGCATATATACGTTTTTTTAATCTGGAAGAAGAATGAACAAGAAAGAAAGAATGAAGAAGTGATAAGAGTAGAGATACTATGGAGAAGACAGATGTGTGCATACAAAGAGGCGTGATCTTGTCTACTGGGTAACTAGGGGTCATCTTTATGTCCTGATTCTCAGTAAAGCTGTTTTATTACTAAAGTCTTAATTCAGAGGCCATCCTGTATTGCTAATTCTCATGTGATGCTTTCATACCTACCTTCATTTGTCCAGTCTGGCTAGCTGTTCATCAAACATGCTTCATCCACCAGATAGCAATAGGACTACTGCCCCAAGTGCAGCTTGTATTCCAGAAGAGCTGCTGCTTTATTCTCTATACACTGTTAATGACATTTGTCCTGATTATAGTGATATTTCTGTGTGAAAAATTAAAACCCAATAGCTTTTTATCCTCCAGGATCCGGTTCTCTGTTCCCCCTTTGAAACAGTTGTTTTTCTAAGCCTCTCAATAGGATAAAACAGTGATTTAAACAATTATTGAGAGCATGGTAATTTCTGGTACTATAGTTGGCACTGGGAAATAAGACACATCTACCCGTGGGAAGCTGTCAATCTTCTAAATGCATTCAGGTATAAAAACCTTTTCCTGCAGTAGAGCATGATGAGTTCTATAATGGTGGTATATAGATAGATCTATGAAATATCAGATAAAGATAAAATGTGAATCTGATAGAGGAATCAAAGGAAACTACAGGGGATGATACTTGAGCTAAGCCTTTAAAAATGTGCAGGAATTTATAAAGCAGATAATGAGTGGAAGTTTGTCCTGGGAACATAGAAGATCATGAGGAAAGGAATAGAGACAAGAGACCCAAAGTACACTCATCAATAAAGAATACATATTGTCAGGGGGAGAGAATTTCAGTTTTCTCTGAAAAGTTTACAGCTAGCATCCAAGAGCCTTGGATGGCATGTTAAGAAAGCTCTGGAAGATTTGGGTGCGTGCTACAGATATGTGTATTATGCTCTTTGGCATAGCAAGGTAGATAATTAGAGACAGGGTAAATTAGAAGTTGATTTTAACAATCCAGAGTGATGATCACAACACAGTCTATAGTAGTGGCAATGGGGTCAGTGAGGAGTACACACAGATTATTTATGACTTATGTTGAACAGGATATGATTTAAACATAAATATAAAAGAGTCAAAGATGGCTAGGTAATCTCTACCCACGGTAGAAAATTAGGGAATCACTAACAAAGAATGGACGAAGCGATAGGAATTGATAATCTTTCTTTGAGTGGTGTATAGAGTAAAAAGAGAAGGGCAACCAGATGTTCACCAGGTTGACAGGTGCAAAACCATTGGTATTCATTGTCACTGAAGTTAAGTGAAATGCAAGTCTAAAACAGAAAAAGGATGTACATCATTGTTTCCAATGATGTCATTGTTTCCAATGATGTCAAGAGAACAAGCATGACCATGATAAAGTGGAATTGTGTCCAAGAAAAAGTAAATTATTAATAGATTTTGAAAGGGACTAGAAAATTTACTTCATGTGTGGTTATATTTTTAGTTAATTTCCAGATAAAATAGACATTTTTTTGTCTTGGAAAAAAAAATATATATGTACTATAAAACTGCATATCGAGTAGGTAAAGCCTGGTATATCGAAGACTTAAATCACCCCAATAGTTTACTATCTATGCCTCAGGCCAGATCTAAGCAAGAAGAAAAGCATTCCCCAAATGCCACAAATGTAAAAATAAATTCTCTGTGTTCTGTCATTAACATTTTCATTATATTTCTGAAGCATCAAGTTATCTCAACCAGACATCAAAGTAATGTTATGCTGAAGTACACTATAAATACAATGAAAGATAAAAGAATTAAAAATCTTTCAAATATATCAAGAAATAATTGAAAATTCCTGACAATTCATATCAGTAAATTTGAATTCAAGAGTAAAATATAAATATGAAGGTGATTAATGAAAAAACAGTTCTAGAGCTGATAGTCAGTAATGAGTACAATTTGATTAAAAGATGCAAATGAACAATAGAGAATATCTCTAAAATGAGTGTAAATTATCTTAAGTTACAATAGATGAGATTTAAATAATGAGTTATAATAGTAATTTTTTGACCATTCCAATTTTAAACATCAATTGAAACTGTCCCCCAGGAGATATTTAAGAGAATAGATGTCTCTGACTTAGGAATAGAAAACATCCATTGTAAGCATCTCTAAGGTATTTTCCAATCAGATTTATCAGCTATCTAGTATTATAATTCTAAAATAATTATTTTCCTTCTCCTTCCTAAATGTTCTTCTGGGTAGAATATAATGAACTGCTACTTCAAGTTTATCTAAAATTAAATTAGAAACTCTAAAAACAGAAAATTCTCTGTGTTGTTCCCCAAAGAAATCCATAGTCCAGTCAATATTTCCAATTTCTCTTAGATTTCTCCACTTGGATGTTCTACTTAACCCTCAGGTTCCATGTATACCGAGCTCTATTCCTTTTCCCCACTCCTGTTCTTTATGCTGGTTTCCTTAATTCTATACTGATTCTAGAATTAACTCAGCTTTGACTCTTTCCTCTCTTTGCCTTCTATTTCTGATTGGACCAAGTCCTACTGGACCTCATTAAACCCTAATTTCCTTCTCAGAACCTGCATTATTCAGCTTCTCTTTACCTTTCTTCCAAAATGTTGGCCTAGTTTTCTAACTTGTCTCATTTGGACTCTCCCCCTTCCAATCAACTCTCGACTTTATTGTCAGATTAGTACTATTGAAGTTCAGTTCTGACCATGTAAACCCTTTGTTTAAATTCTCCAATGGCTCTCCATCGAATAATGAACAAACCCAAATGCCTTTGCTTGGTAGTCAATATTTTCCAAAATTTATTTTTTATAATTTTATCCCCATTACTTCCTCTTATGCACCTCACTTCTCAGTCACACAAAATATTGCTCCCATATGTATACCCTTTGATTTATTACTTCTACTGATCTTCTTATGTCTTGTGTCAGTAATGCTTCTTGAACATGCACCTTTAATCCAAATCGTATGTAACCAGTTGAAATACTACCTCCTCAAAAGTTTTTCTTACTCTTTCTTACATTCCACCCCTTTAGAAGTCATAAATCTCTTCTCTGAATTCCAAAGAGCCCTTTTTTAAATTTCTAAATTATACTCATTATTTTTACCTTCTCTTATAGTTATCTGTATACCTATCTTACCTACAATAATGAAAGCTCCTTTAAGAAAGGGCAGTTGATTCATCTGTAAATTAGTGAATTCTTAGTATTGCCTTATTAAATATGAATTAATGTGAGAGTAAAATGACTTTTCTTCTCCTGTGTCCTATTTAAATTTGAACGTTGTATCACTTCAAGCAGCAAAAGTATCATTATGGAGCAAGATGACATCAATATTAGCACATTTAGGATCTTAGTAGCATCAATATTTGTAAGAAAAAAATTGAAAGACAATTAGCACCCCAACTTTTGAGGGGAATGATTCCTGAGAAGTAATACCTCAAAATCTGAGAGAATAAAACTTAGAAATCTCAAGGTAGACCAAGAATAATCTGCTGTTTTCACCTTTTGAGTTGTTTGACTTTAAATTCTTTCCACTCTACCTATGGAGATGTGATTCAATTTTTTTCTGCCAGAAACTATATATAGCATTTTGCAATGACTTAAAACAGGGGTAATCAAATAGCGGCCAGGAACTTTATGATAGTTTGATAAAACTGGAATGTCTGAGTGGGATCACCATTCCTAATATTTGAGCAGCACTAGTGAAACAAGGACCTCAAAGATGGTGTCAAGAACAGATAGGAAGGAATGAGTAGAAAGAGGAGAGTGTAGTAATAGCTTCCAAGGAGGATTTTAGGAGTTAAGGGATAAGACTGGGAGGTGGACAGAAAGACATAGACTATAGTTAAAGAAAAACTTTGGAAACCAAGAGATACAGATTCAATGCATAGGTCTACCACTTAATGGCTGTGGGTGTAGGACCCCAGGGTTCGTGGCTGTGAGGATCAAATACGATAAGGGCTTTGTACACTAAAGTGAGAATAATGAGTAATCTTTACTACTCCAGAGGTTGTTTGGAACATTAAATGAGATGATTATCTAATATAGTAACCATTATATAATCAGTGCTTAATTCATGAGACGCTATTATTGTAGGATTCATTATAGCAGTAATAGAGATATGGACCTGGGTTGAAATCCCAGTTCTGTCCTCATTAGCTTGTGATTTTAGTAAAATATCTAAACTCACCTTAAGGCTGTTTCATCATTTGTACAGGGTTCTTGTGAAGACTAAATGAAATAATCAATATTTTGTATATTTACCAATTGCCTATTGATGAAATTGGCTAGAATTGTCATGATATGTGCTGTGAATAATCCAGTACCTTCACCAATACATGTACTAAATGGGGGAGAGGGGAGAGCAGATTTGGGGAGACGAAAAGAGATAAGATACCTTAACATTATTAAATATAATATTTATTGAAGTTATGCTTTCTATTATCTAATATTCCCCCTAAAAAGGGTGAAGCATATTTAAACCTGATCATATAAATTTTCTTTTTCAGGTGACTTTTCTCCCTTTAGGATAAGTAAATGGTGTACTACTATGTTCCACTATTTGGATCAAATATTTTATGAATTTAAAACAATCTATGACCAAACACAGTCCAACAGGATACATATTTTACTTCAACAAACTTATCTCCTTACATAAAAAATAAAAATGTTAAACCAATAGATGTCAGACAACCTCTCCTATGTCAGAACTGAGGAAGACATAAACCACTGGGACACATCAGTCTTTTGCTTTAAACGAAAACAGCCTAAGAGCAATGCCTTATCTTCTGGTAGAAGGAGAGAGTGGTGGTGTTTATGTCGTAGGGGAGAAAGAGATCAATAAATATCCTGAACCATCACAGTTGGGAACTATTTGGGTTGGCCATGTACTCATTCCACACTTACGATTCACTAAAAGTCTGCTATCTCCAGAGTAGAAAGGTGGAAACTTCCAAGACTCAGCCATGGTCGAGAAGCTTCATCCATCCCTAGGAGAAGCATGACAGACTCATGAGAGCCTTCTACTCTTGGGCAAAAGATGGAGGCATGGAGGTTCTAGGCGGTTGATGCCACTGGTGTCCTTTCCCTTTTTGATTTCTCATTCAATAAACAAAATTTTTTAATAGTTTCTGATATTGATATCCTGGGATTTTAGTGGATAACACTGGAATTGACTATGAACGTATTATAGTTAGGCTATAGATGATGCTCTACAGCATTTTTCTCTGGATACTATTTCTGACTCTACCATTTATGATCCTTTACCTTTGCTATGGCATTGTCCTCAACTCCATTCTTTGACCTCCAAAAAGCAATTTCAACCATAAAATAAATCAAAGGCAAATACCAAAAAAACCCCAAAAAACAATATTTACTAAGGTTTTATGTGACTGTAAGTTTGGAGGAGATGAATATGGTTTTACATCAGAGGGACAAAAACATCTTAAGATTGATTATTATTATTATTATTTCTCATCCTTGGGCCACTATGAGATTTAGTGATTCCATGTGATTTATTCTTTCTTTCTTATCTTTTTCCTAATAAATCAAAAACATATAGACATAAACCCAAATATGACACTAATGACAGTGCTTCCCATTTCCTAACGCAGAGCAATTTAGCTTTCCACTGTTCCTGTTGTCAACTCAGGTCAGGGCTTCCCTTTACAAGTCCAGAAATTCAGCAGAAGCTTTGAAATGACTGCTTTGAAGAGCCTGGTTAACTTCTTAGACTATACACAGTGTTTCATCCTTTTTATCTGTAAGCATCTGAGATAATGGGGGATTGAAGCTAAAGACAAGATTTTACTTTGTATCAACACTGGTCTAAGGACCATAAATATATTAATTGATTTAACTCCACAATTCCGGTATAAGATTGGCATTATTATCACCCACATTTTGCAGACAAGGACGCTGAAGTACGGAAAGATTAAAGAAGTTACTCAATGTTTCCTAACTAGAAAGTGGCAGAGCTGGGAAGAATGCAGATTTTTTTTTAGTCAACATGGGCTAGATTTTGCTAGAGTAAATTAATCAATTAATAATTCAATTCAGAATTTCAGCAAGTTGCTCGAATAGTCCTTGGCACTAACTGATTTCAAATGCACAGATATCAAACGGAAATACTTTTCGAACAGCAAAATCATACTGACATGTAAGCCTATAAAAGTTTGGTTTCAAGAAATCCCCATTATGTATAGCCACAATTTCCAAGCACCTTGTTTACTTATCTAAGTGAAAATAACTCTCTTAATTGTGTGAAAGGGAAATGATTTTTGCCTTCTCACCCAGAGTCACTAGAGCATGGCATGGGACTGCCATATCAAAGCAAATCCAGCAGGAAAAAAGACTGCACAGGATCGAAAAAGATCCAGTTTCAAATCCCATCTGTACCATGGACTGGGGGTATGGCCTTATGTTAGTTATTGAATTCTGGATTTCAATTTTCTCATCCACAAAATGCGGATGAGGCTAACGGCACTGTCTCAACAGGGTTATTTTCAGGAATAAATAAATATGTGCTAAGTGGTGAGGAAATTCCCTGATATTTGGGGTGCAACTGTCCTGGGTTCAAATTCTAGCTCGGACATCTAATACTGTGTTTCCCTGAAAATAAGACCTAGCCAGACCATCAGCTCTCATGCGTCTTTTGGAGCAAAAATTAATATAAGACTTGGTCTTATTTTACTATAATTTAACACCAAGTGTTATATCAGACCAGGTCTTATATTAATTTTTGCTCCAAAAGACACATGAGAGCTGATGGTCCGGCTAGGTCTTATTTTCGGGGAAACACAGTATGCATGTGACATGGGGGCAGTTACTAATTTCCTCACCTCTGAAATGATTTGAATAATACCAACCTGAATCTCATAGGTTCGTAGGAAGCTTAGAGAAAAAATATAGAAAGCTTGTAGTTGAACCACTGATATACAGCAAAAACTTAATGTGTGGTTAATCTGAATATTTAATATTCTCAGCTTTTTTACATCTGTAGGAGACAGAGCCCATGATATATCTAAATCTTTTTTTGAGCCATTATTAATTTCCCATGACTTCAGTAAGCTTAAACCTCAAGTGAAATAATCACACATTATTCATCTCTTCTTTTAAATCCCTTCACTGACTCACCAGTGCCTTCTGCATAACACTTTAATTTGCATCGCTACCATTTCACGGATGTGCACAGCAGGTTTACTAAGCAGCTCTTAGCCCTTCATATAGACGTTCTTGGGCATAAGGAGGACTCAGTTCATTAAGGCATATAGTACATCAGGTGCTGTACAGAAAACTGAGAAAACCTGCTCCTGCAATCTGACTTCTCAAACTGATTTCATTATATAATACAAAATTGATAAGTTTCCCCATCATTTTTGTCTTGCTCAGACACTCAAATGCCCTACATCCATTTTGTTTTCTCTCCCTTCACGTCTTTCTGCAATGGTCTTAATGGGAAGAGCTCTAGAGCTTAATTAAAACAATAACTATCTAGTTTATACAATTTGCCCAGGTGAATACTATAACCTTGCATTGATTATTTATTGATGTGGCCATTAAACTCATGCACTCTCAACTGTAGTGGGTGAAACATTTTCCTTTCTAAATATTACTTTGGTATTCTTGTTGAAGAATTTAATTGATGTAAAGAGGGAAGAACAACACAACCAACTCCTGGCTCTTAGCTGTTCTAGCTGTAGGAGAAGGAAGAGAGAAATAATAAGCCATATACTAAGTAAATCTATGTGTATGATGCATCTTCCGAGTATTAAACCTTTCTTTGTTAAAGCACATAGTCACTGAATATTTTGTAAAAGGATTACAGATTTAACTAAAATATGATAAGCTTACATCTTATTTGTGCAGTCAGCTGCACAGTGATAGCTCATTAATTTGTGCAATGAATATTTTGAACTAGGAAATAACTAGTCACTGGGTTCACAGAAGAGGCCCTGGGCTGTCAGCAAGGACTGAAAGGTGAGAAGGAACTTTCACGGAAGGTAAAATAATTTTTCAACTAGATGAGACATTATGGCCAAAGATCCTAAGACTGAGATGAAGCTGAAATGGCAAATAGTGGTTTCATCCCCTAAGCCTTTGTGCTGCATAGTTAAAAATCTTGTGGTTTACCTTAAATGAAATGACCCTCAATGTCCTTTAGTGGAAATGGGCTTCAAAGGACTTGATATCTCATAATTTACAACAAAATATAGCTATTATAGCAGGGGAAGCTCATTATGCAAAATAACAACACATAAAAACTCCCCCAACGTCAACCTGCTGTATCAGGAAAGGGTCTTCGGAGAAACTGATGTTAATTTCAAGCCCTGAGTGCTGAAGAAGCAAAGTGAAGAAGTATGAAGGATATTTCTGATTGAAGGAAAAACATGCAACGGTGTC
Organism: Rhinolophus sinicus; assembly: GCF_057876585.1. Lineage (NCBI taxonomy): Eukaryota > Metazoa > Chordata > Mammalia > Chiroptera > Rhinolophidae > Rhinolophus > Rhinolophus sinicus. Next base: position 74,568,661 of record NC_142501.1, on the reverse strand, counting down.
ATGCGGGAGACCCTGCTCGCTGCGCCATTTGTCATGCGGGGCGGCCTGTGGGGTCTCTACTCCCGCTCCCTACATAAGAACGCAGGATATGGTGAGGCCAAAAAGGAACACCCACGGAGCCATAGGTAGGGGAGTCATATCACTATATTCTCTCTGGCGGCACTATACTCTCACTGGAGGCTGGATCCACACTGTCTGCAAACCGCCATCCACACTTGCCCGCCCATCCACCATCTTCTTGCTAGCCCCCATTCTTCTCTCCTCTCTCTGCTAGCGTAGCCACAGCAGTTATATTAGTGGCCAATGGCTCACTGGTTACAGCTGACGGCCAACTAGCCACAGCTGATGGCCATGCAATCACAGTTGATGGCCATTTACTACCTGAGCCAGGCACCTGTCTATGTGAGGCCGAGAGCCTGGAAACTTCTTTCTGGGGCTCTGCCCCCACAAGCGGTCTGACAAGAAAGCTGGATTTATTAGGTCTGCAGTAATTCAGCGGGTAATCGTGTGGGCTGGAGAGCAGAAGTCTGGTAAGAGGCAAGACATGAAGCAGAACAGGTGAGTAAGGTTTGGACCAACATGGGCTTTAAGCACCATAGGTACCGTTAAGTTTATTCTAGCACAAGTGAGAAGGATGAAGGGAATACAGGCTCCTGTCCTGCCTTCACAGTTCTCTTCCTAGTATGGTCAACACAGACAAGTGAAAATCACTGTAATAAACTGGGTTTGTTTATTTCTTCAACATATTTCTTATTAAGCACCTACTTTGTACTAGGCCGAGTATTAGGCACTAGAAGAGACGAGCAAGAAAACTGGCAATACACCCATTCCTGTCTTCCATTTGTTTAATTATTTTTTATTAAGAATCCACTGTGCAATCTGTGCTGAGGGTACAACTGTGGGTGAAATACAGATACAGACTGTGCTCATATCAGGCTCTCATAAAATGTGTGTTGCTATGGAGGTTTATAGTGCTTTGGAAACACAAAAGAGGAGCCTAAAGCGACTTGTGTCTGTGTGTACTATCAATGCAAGGGCAGGTCAGAAAGAATAGTCGTGTTAAGACAGACTTTCTGAAGATAAATAAGAGAAAGAAGGAGAAGCTTTGCAAGGGCAAGAAGAAAGACAGACCATGTATTGTTCAGGAACTACTATCCAGGAAGTCAACCGTACAATCGACTCTAGGACAGAACCTGTGGACAACAGAGAAACTGGACCTTCTTCAAAACAATTTCCTCTCTACTTCACAGAAAGAACCACATTAATTCCTTCGTTAAATGTAAAACCAGTCACATTAATTGACATTAGGTTAAATTTGGCAGGATCTAGGGACTGGAATAGGAGACAGTACTATTTCAATCTTAAATGACTATTTCTATAACTCTAAGAAGAAGTAAACCAAAGGCTTATGATAGTTCTGCAGCTGGTGAAAGGAAGTATGATGCAGATAACTACTTTTATTTAAATCAATGTTTTGTATTCATAGAGAATAGAGCAGGATGCTGCAGCTGCAAGAGGGAATTTAAAATTAGAGCAGCTTCAATAGTGCTGTTCATAATTTCATCCAAATTCCCGAGCCTTGCCCTATAAGTAAGCATTTTTTTTGCATGTGTGACACATACACACACACATTTAATTTTTCATGGGAGATGGAGACTGAACTTCTCTAGAGTCTGAAAATAAAATTATTGTCTGTTGTCTGTTGGATAATCATCTCTCTCTCTCTCTCTCTCTCTCTCTCCATTTCTCTCTCTCTCTCTCTCTCTCTCTCTCTCTCCCCCTCTTTCTCTCCCCCCCACCCCCACCATAGATTCATCGTCAAGTCAAAACTGCCACCTCATAGCTGCTGCTTCTACAAATGAGCAGCATCATTCAGTTTCTAGAACCTGAACAGGTACTGTTTGTTCCACATACAACAGAATGATAAAAACTTTCCTGCAATGTTATCTGACCAGAAATAACTGCTACATTTCAAAGAGTTCCTTATATAACCCAGATGTCCTAGATTTCTCCAGGTTTCAAGGGTCATCTTTTCCTTTCAAGCATAAATGATAATAGTCCAAATGCTCGCCCTGCTTGTCCATAGAGGTCTGGTTTTTCATTGGTTTTCTTTCTTTGTATATTTTTTTGAATCTTCACAGATGTCCTGGGTTGGATAAATGATAGTACACAACTCTGCTTACTCGAATATTGTCCACTTCACTTGAAAATCATTGCTTTATATCTGCAAAGCCTTTTTATAAAGCACTTTGCTCATTCATCATCACATTTATCCTCACATTATCTTGTACACAATGTCACTCAGACCCTAATGACTCATCATTTAATTGTAGCTTGGATCCACGTTTTAGGGTTCCCAATCCTGTGCTCAGCCACACATTACATTGTCTCAAGTCTCATGAGGTTGTTATAGTCAAATGAACTAAACGTGAGAAAGCCTGAAAAGGATGAAGTGTTCCAAATAGATTGTTGTTGTTTTATTTTGTTGTTGTGTTTGACATAATTAAAGGTGTACCATGCCAGGATTTCCCTTCTGTTCTATTCTTTGGATAATGATCAGATTAATCTTTCTGAGTGCTGCATCTATTACACGGTCAAACACACAAAGACACTTTATTCTGAAAATTCCTTTGCTAGTCCAAGGAATTGTATCATACAGTGTTTGAAGTCTCTTAGCTCAAGGGAACACTCAAGCAGCTTGACAATCCTGGCTGCGGTACATATTTCTGCAGACTGTTCAGCCCCCTCGGTCAGGTTCTCAGTACTTGTGGGGAGAGAAGATCTGCCATCGGTAAAGTTAGCAAAACAACAAGGCCACTGTTTGATTTAGGAAATGACAAATGTGTCAGGATTCCCCTGTGGGAAGCTGTGGAAATCTGGCTTGTTCAAACATCCTTGGCAACTGTGACAAAGTCTTTCAATTGCGGTAAGTTGTAGTCTGGCTGACTGATTCAAAAGGAATTCATGCATGGCCCAATTTTCTGCCAGCCTTGCATAGAAATATACAGTAATAAACCGATGGAAGTAACACTTGCTTTACAATCCCACAAAGACCTCCATTAGAATTCTTCATTCCTGCATAGTCAGGTGTGTGGACTAAATAACCCAAAGAGTAAAGGGGTGATTCTACAGGGAACTTGAACAGCCCCTAAATGGCTTGGGTCTAAAAATTATGGTGAAGGAAGAATTTGTCTCCAATAAAGGTGTATACCATCCTTCAGTGTATTCACCTTACGCCAAACATTTTTTTCTTTAATGATCTTCCTTCCTCTAACGCAATTTACCTGCAGTTCTGCCACATATTCACATATACCACCCTTCTAATTCTGTCTCAGGATTTCAGCCTCACTTTCTGCCTTTCTGTAATGGTGACCTAAATAATGAAAATTGTTCAGTTTTGTTTTTTTTGTTGTTTTTTTGGGGAGGCTCAGTTCCATTTTACTTAAATGAGGCAAAACAAAAAACCATTATGAAACAACCCATTATTTAAGTGCACCTGACATCTTTATAAATATATGTAAAATATTTAAATGAATAATATATGTATTTAAAAATTCTTGGTAAAGAATTTATACATGAGAGCTATTAAAATTAGATTCAAGTTAAGGAAAGGATTAAAAAAAAAGCTAAGTAGAAAAATATTACCATCCAGAAATGAAAATATAGTTCATAAATCATAACTAAAATGCCTGCATTGATGTTTATAGTATATAATTCTATAACTGTGATTTTCACAATAGTTGCATACACTTTTTAAGACAGTATTTTACTCAATCATTATCTAATCTTATCAGTTGTAAAGGAGAGAGGACTAAATTTTTCAATCTGCTTCTAGGAAGGAATAAATATATTAAAAGAGAAATAGCTAAATTAGACTATACGTACTTCCCACAGTATATCAAAATCTAAAGTTTTATGTTTAAAACTATAACTGGTTTATAATCTTCAAGAAAACTTCTCTCACTTTTTGTTAGATATTCAAATATAATCACAGTGAAAACCATCATCATCCACAACAACCAATTTTGTCTTTATCCTATATGAAAGAAAAATCCATTTTATTGAAACACTAAAATGTTCCAAAACCTTGCTACACGTTTATGACTCTCAGAAAAACAATCAATAATTAAGAGTAAGGTAAAACATAAATTAAAGTTATATGGCTCAGAAGCTAATCGATGATTCTTTGCTGTTGTGTATATTTGTCATGTTTGGTTTGCCCTAAATCATGTGAATACCTTTTGGGTATTTGGGAAAATTCCCACACTGTGAGTCCTATCCCTCTAAAGACAAGCCCAGCTAGGGCATAGGCAGGTGACTTAGATTCTACCAATTGGACACACCTCTATGAGGCAGCTAGGAAGAACAAGAGGAATCTTTATGAGACAGGTAGGAAAAACAAGAAGCATGTGCAGAATCCATCTTGCAGTGAGTAATGTGGTAAAGGAGTCAGATCCTGTAAGAGTAGACAGGATGGAAGTTTGTTTTCTGTCCATTACTAGCATCCATGGTTCAAACTGTGTTGACCCTGAGAACTATGTTATTTCTGCAGCTAGGGAATGACAGTGATCTCTTTTCTACAATAGTTCACATGTTATCATTGGAGATTATTCCTGCTAGTCTTTGGCTCTCCAGAAGTTACTTTGAACTACCTAATGAACTTTAATACATTGCTACTTTGTTTTCATCTGAGTACAATGACTGATACAATAAGCAATCATTTTCTCGTTGTATTTGAATACAGTGTTCTCTTTAGGTGTCTTTAGGTGATAGATGGGAGAGGGGTTGGAGGCAGCGTGAAAAAGGTGAAGGGATTAAGTGCAAATTCGTAGTTACAAAATAGTCATGGGGATGTAAAGTAAAGTATAGAAAAGCATAGAGAATATAGTCAATGATATGGTAGTAACTATGTATAGTGCCAGGTGGGTACTAGACTAGTCAGGGGATCACTTCTTATATTATATAAATGTCTAACACTATGCTGCACACCTGAAATTAATATAAAATAATACTGAATGTCAACTGTAATTGAAAAATTACAAAGGATGGAGAGGTGAAGGGGAATTTCCAGGTATAAAACAAATAAGTCATGGGGATGTAATGTACAGCATGGAGAATATAGTCAATAATATTGTGATAGTGTGGTACAGTGTCAGATGGTTGCTGGACTTATCATGGTGATCACTTCTGAGGTATATAAATGTTGAATAACTACAGTGTACACATGAAACTAATATAATATTGTATGTTAGCTATATTTTAATGAATATCTTTAAAAACAGTAGCACTATTAAGTAAGTGTTCAAAATAAAGACATTTTTGAGACAAGTCCACTGCTATATCAAAATAAGTGGCAGGAAAATATTTGAAGTGAGTCAACATCAAAACAACTAGAAAGCATTTACTCAATAAAATTGATTAAAACTGAAAAGCTAATAAATATTTTAAATGATGTTCAGAAAAAAACAAATGTATTTTGAGGAAGTTTATGAATTTCTCCTCACTCACATGAACATGAGATAATTTTCTTTTAATATGATTCACAATTAGATCAGGATTCTTTTCTCTTTCAATGCAGAATGGAAAGTTATATTCCAAGTAGTTAGAGAAGAGATCTATAAAGTTTTCAGGTAGGTACAGAATATTGACAATTAATACCACTTATTAGTAAGGATTTCATAAGTTTAAGAGAGGGAAAGGAAATGGAAAAAGAGGAAGAATATAAATACATTTATTGAACATCACTATGGGTCAAAAATTGTTGTAGTATATGTATATATATGTAATATGTATATATTACATACATATGTGTATATATATAAATAATATATATCCTTTTATATGTTTCATTTTATAGCATCTTCATGAAATTTCTAAGATATTATTATTATTATTCATTGAGAAAACTGAATCTATGCAGCTAGTAAACGGTACACTTACACAATCTGACTTTAAAGCTGCTATTATTTGAATTTCATTGCACTGAAATTCATTGCGCTAAAGATAAGGCTAATGAAAAATTGCCATTAGGGCCTTTCTTGCCTCTTATTGATGATGAGAGAAATAATCTCTTATACAGACTTGAAAACTTTCAAAGGCTTGGAGAAAATTATTGGCATGTTTTAGACATGTCAGCTGTCATGTCACAAGACTAGTGATAAAAAATAAATGCTGATTATTCAAATCCTAAGAGAACAAAATGGACCAAAAGTTTAAATCTAATTTAAAAACTTTTTTTTTTGTCCCTGGCAATCTAATTCACATTGCTGGACTTGATTCTTTTATAAATATAAATAGAAAATCAGATAACACAAGAAAGAAGGAAAGAAGAGTGGGAGAACGAGAGAAAGTACATATTCATTTACTTCATAAACATCTTAAATTAGCTACCTAAGTTTCATTTCTTGGTAAACAACACTCTCCCTGATTTTATGAAGCACTGCTTCTGTACAAAAATCTTTATTTGAATAACAAGTTCTTCTTTATGAAATTTCCTGTGTAAGTCAAATTAATTTTCTCTGAGAGAGTTCCTGTCCCAACATAGCCTAAGCCCCATAATATATCACTTTGGTCCCAGAGAGACTAATCACACTGCATCAATTTCTGACACTCAAAATTTGACTTTCATGAGAAAAATTTATAAATTTGCATTTGCAAATGTAATTAATATCAATAAAAACATATATTATAGTACATTTCCATTGAAACTTAGAGAGGTTATTGAAGATGTTATTTTAAAATGTTCTTACATCATAGGACATTTATCATAAAAACTATGTATTTCAATAGAAATCAATAAGAGAAATATACCTGATTATGCAAATTTATGGGTTTTGAGAATGGCATCAGTTCAATACTTTTGTCTAAAAAGCAAACGAACAACAAGGTATTCCCAAAGTATTGAAGTATAGCAGAAGTTCCCTCCAACTGATTGAATGAGAGATTGAAATCTGTCACTTATATTTCAAAACCAAAAGCATGACTTGGAGATTGAACTCACTACCAAAGGCTAACGAATTCCCTCTAAACTAAAGTTTGACTATTCAAAAGAATTAGAAGCTATTAATTTTATCACAAATTATTATTATATTGTCATGTCATTAAAAAATTAGCCATGAAATAGATAAACAACTGTTGTTTGTTTGGGAACTTATTTTGAAAACATAAAAAATAAAATGAACCCCTTAGGAGACAAGATATCCCTTTCCCTAAAGGTTAATGGTATAGTATTTCATCTGATCTTAGGTCCTAACCATCTCAGTGAATTATAAATAGGTCTTTTGCTACCACCAACTTCATTTTGATGAAAGTTTTTATACATAATAAAAAGGTGAGTTTCAAAAATCTATGTGAATAAATTGTTTGAGTATTTGGGAGCTATTCACAGTATATTGTGTGTTTATCTACTATATTATATGCAAAGTATATTGATATTGCTGAGAACACCACCTAGAGAGTTTGAAGTACTTTCCCAAGGTCACACAGCTGGAAGGAGCCAAAGTGGGATTCAAACTCCAGCAAGGTGACCCCAGAGTTTGTGTACTTATCTACTACATTATACGCAAAGTTCTTTGTACATTATGCAGATTAATTTTTTGTTATGTATCTCACAAATATTTTCTCCCAGTATGTCTTTGAACATCATTTATATTTTTATTTAATCATATATATTTAATGATATATATATTAATCTAATCATGTCTATTTTAATTTAATCTTGTTTCAGTCTAAAACAGACATATATATTAGATTGATATATATAATTAAAATACTATATATGATTAAATAAAAACATAATAGATGTTCAAGACATATATACTTGTATTTCAGGAATTCTCTACTAAAAGTCATACAAATTTCCTCTAATAATTTTATCAATGTTTTTAGCTACTATTAATATGTTCTTTTAAACAGTGTTTTTAATCATGTTCTTTAATCATGTTCTTTTAAACAGTGTGACATGTATTGATTTTTCTATGTATACTTTGTAACCAGTCAGTTTGGGGACTACTTTACTATTTCTAACAGACTTTCAGTTGATTCTTTTTGGTTTCCTAGGAAGACAATCATTTGATCTGCAATGATAACAGGTGGCCTCACTTGTATGTCATTTTTTATGGCATTACACAGAATTTCCAGAATAATAGTAAATAATTTTAGTGATGGCAGATATCCTTCTTTTGTTCCTGAAAGTATTGAAAAATGTTTTCAGTGTTTCAACATTAAGTATGTTGCCATTTGATTTTTAAATTAATTATAATACAGTGGTTCAATTAGATGAACTAAAATAAAATGTAATTTTTTTTACCCCTTGCAAATATAACTCCCAAATCAATCTATTTACACACTATTATGGATAAGTTAATTGTGCTAAACAAAGGCAACTCAGTCATCTTGGTGTGGGGTACAATTGCAGGAGAAATCTGGTCCAAATGCTGGCATCTGAATTTCCTGGTTTCCATTCAAAGCACAGATCATTTCTTCTGCTCAACATCATAATGTCACACTGCCTATTGTTGCTATGCTGTTTCAATACGGCTTCTAGTCACAATGTGCTTTCTGTGTTGATCCTAGGCTATTTGGGGACTACTTTTAAAGATTTCACAATATGGTGAAATTGGGAGTATGTCACTCTTCCATCAGCCTGGATACCCCTATTTTTCAGGCTCCATGGGAATCCTGTGTTGCTCTATAAGATTTGTTGTCTCCTCGGTTATACGCTGGGAATTCAGGCAGAGTCTGTGTTATTCTGTGAACTTTCCAAACTTTTCCAGGATTTCTATCACTTATGATCTGGAGTTTAAACAAGGAGAAGAGGCAGCATGCTGGACATTTTTTCAAAAACCACTGTGTTGAAATTCTCATTTTATTTTCTCTAAATTTCTTTTCCTCCTCAACAATTGATCAAACTCAACTTTCCCTCCCTTCATCCCTTCGTCCCTCCCTCCCTCCCTCTCTTCCTTCTTCCTTTCTGTTTTTTTTTTCTTTCTTTAATGTTAAAGGAGTTTGCTTAACAACCCAAAGAACTGAATCTCTGAAGACAGAATTCCAGAAGTTGTCTTTTAAGTCAGAAGAACTTCTCTAGCTGTCCCTCAATCTTGTTTGTGGACCATCCATCCTATTTGTGCTGGCTTTGACCACAGGATGTGTGGGCAAGCGGTGAACACTAGGTGGCGTAATGTAAAATGGGGGGAATTTCTTAACTCAAGAGAAGACAGGAAGAGTAACAGGAAAAACTACTGCCAGGATTCTCACCACATCCTTCCACTGGTCCTGTGGACCCAGTATCTCTTCTTCCTCGCTTTATACAGACCTGGTATAATCGTGGCAATTTGTTCCCACTCCTTTGTCCACCCTTTCTTGATATTTCCAGATCTTTCTAAATAAGATCTGTTCTTTTTATCTCTCTGAAGGCAGTGTCTTTCATGTTCAGATTAAGCCATCATATCTGTGGTGTTTTTTTCTGAGTCATCTAGAATTCTTATACTTTCCTCTTTGAAAAGCCTAAATTGTACGAAAAACCAGTCTTTGTACTAGAAGCTATAAATACCAAAGTCATTGCTAAAGAATCACAATCTCCTTTCCTGTTTCCCTGTCTCTGCTTTTTGTGGTGCCTACTCCATGATATGTTCTTAAAAAGTATATTTTCTCTATATCAAACATGCCACCCCTATTGGTAAAAAGGGCACGCTAAGGATGCATGAATCATTTTTTTTTTATCCATCTGTAAAAACTTTGGGGAAAAAAGAAAAACAAAAATACAAGATTTTTCAGCGCATCAAAGACTTATTAGTAAGGCCTTTCTTTGACAGGTTCTGGTGTCTTCAGGCAAACAGAGGGATTCACATTAACAGATCTGATGAAATATAAATATGTATTCATTAGCTGTGAAATTCAGTCTCTGCGTGTTTCCTGGGTTTCAGTAGGCTCTTTAAAGTTAATTTTTAAAGCAGATGAGCACACCTCATGCTATTTTGTTCAAAGTACTAAAACTGTGCAAATATCCTTTGTAAAATCATTGATTGTTGTTCATGCCAGAATATTTGAAAGGGTCGGAGAGAGGCAAGAGAGGTGAAGGAAGAAAGAGAGAAAGTCAGGCATATTTGTAATTATTTTTTCAAAAGAGCTATACGTGAACTCCATTTTAAAATGGACACTAAATATTATTTTACAATGTATGGCAAATAATAATCAAGTTTAATAATAATTTCTTTAATTTGATGAGTTGTTTCATTCCTAGATGTTCTCATGCACTTGATAAACAAAGCTACTCTTTTCCTTATGTCCCCATTGTAATCCTGCTGTAGTTTGTCTTTCACACTAATTCCTATTAAGATGAATTGGATTCATTGAATTAAACCAAGAGGAAACATGGGAATGAGAAAGGGAAATATAGGAACATACTCTATACTGACTAGAATGCTATATTCACTCTAATTCACCTTGTGTAAGAGATGTTCTTATCATAGTCCACAATGTCACTTTACCTAATTCCTGATTTACATATTCTGATTATTGTAAACACCTTAATTTCCCCTAGGAAATTTGCTCCTTAATTTCGTTTCTTAGAATTCTTATTTCCTTATGTAGTGCAATCCCTGACCCAGGCTGCCAACAATGATTTGGAGGAGGAAATATCATATATTCCTGGACAATAGGTGGATACCTCTACTTCTCTTCCTGTAAACATTTATATTGTGTTGTACAGTTTATAGAATGCATTCTTATATTTCTATTTTTTTATTTTTGTGTTTCCTGCCTATTTCCAAGATTAATTTCAAATGGCCATCATTACATGTAGCAATATTTTATTTCTCACAACAACCTCAAGGGTGTGGTATCACTATATCCATTATACATTATAGATTAGCAAATTGATAATTAGATAATTAGAGAGGTCACACAGCTGTTGTTGTGTGGTTGAGACAGGATTTGAACCTTTTAATATGTGTGCCAAAATCCATCCACTTAGTGGGCACTCTTTAAATATGTTAAATGACTCTAATAATGAATAAATGCCATTTCTACTATAGAACACTGGAGAAAGAAAATTAACAAAAAGCATGAGTGATGAGGAGGATGAATTCATGAAAAATTCCACACTTGAATGAGACTCTGAATGAGGGGATTAAAAGCAGAATAAAGAGAAATTAGATGCTTCTAAATTTACTTACTAGTTTCAATATTGTGCCAACGTACCAATCTCTTTTCATAGGCTCCAGATCTCTTTCACTAATTTCACTCTAGATAGTCCTACAAGTTGACAAGATTGTCACTTCTTTAAACAGTATACATGTTATTAGAAAAGAGTTATGATATTGCAATTATTTGCCATTTATATTTATATATACTAAATATTAAGCTACCAGTATAGCAGAGTTTTTAAAATGCGTTCCATCATCTGACAGTTTGCCCCTTCCTTGAATTATAATACTTTCAAGAAACATGTCACTGTTGTTTATAGCATAACTGGACAAAACATCTTTCTTTGCAACCACTATGAAATAAATATCTAGGCTTTATATCTGTGAGTTTCTGAAGGTTGCATTATTAGGTAGAAAATATCACCAGGAACACTTTATATACTCATCAATTTCTAGCATTTCTCAGTGAATTTAATGATTGAAATTTACCATTCTTTGCCCTTTATTAGAGATCACATGGTATATCCAACTAAAGGAATTTTAAGACGCATCAAATTTTTCCATTCCACAAAGGTTCCTGTATGGAAAGTATAAATTAATTTTAAAACTAACTCTCAAAACACATGGCACTACTTAAGTACTTTGTATATTTCTAATTGGTTCAATAAATGTGTGTTAACTAGCTGCTAATTTTTAAACACTATGTACTATGCACCTTGAGTACAAATGTAAATAACAAATCCTGTTCTATATTAGAAGAAGACAGGTATGTCACAATACAAATGAAGATAATAATAATTAATATGCAATTCATATTTCATTTATATAATATATAACTAAGCTTAATATACAATTAAATATAGAATAATTAATAGCAACTACTCTTTAGTTGCTGTTAATGAGAAAATGCTTCGTGTCAGGCACTCTGGTAATCATCTTAATAAATTATCTAATTTAATCTTCACAATTCTGAAAGTTAGAAAATATTATCTACATATTACCAATAATGAAAATGAGACTTAGAACAGTTTAAATTCCTCATTGACATTGAGTGGCACAATGGAGGGCTTAAGTGTTTAGCCTCCACAGTCAGAGTGCCCGAGTTCAAATCACTACTCCATAACCAGTTTAATCATCAGGTTCTACATCGGTAAAGCAGGGATGATAAGGGAATGGGCCTCATAGGGTAAGTAGGAAGAATAAGTAAGCCATCACTTGTAATGTGCTTCAGCAGGACTTTGCGCATAGTAAGGGCTGAACGAATGTCAGCTGATACCATTTCTCTAACAAAAGCAATGGAAGTAAGTGGGGTAGGTGAATAAGACAAGAATGATAATTACTGAATAGAGCAAAAGAGCTGTGAAAATCTTAGCATTTTCTTTTCCTTAATGAACTATCTATCAGGTAGTTGGGAGTTACTGATACACAGACAGGGACACAATGGATGAGGGAAGCATTTATTATTCAGCAAATTCACTGATCAGGGTACCGTGTTTTAAAATTAGCATGTAATTATATTGTAATTTTCTCTTTATACCTTTCACTATTCAGATAAAACAGAATTAGCCGTAAGAATGTGAATAGCTGAGAGTCATAAACAAAAAAAGGGCCAATTCTATTTTGCTAACGTTTTTCCTGCCACAATCATTGCTTTCACTATTTACTATCAGGAAAATTGCCTGCAGTTTATTTTCTCTGTTGACTACAAACAGTAGCCCTGAGATCCATGATTCCTGACATAATTTACGGTTCCTTATAGACAAATAAAGACTCTAATCAGTTGTTGCGGTTTTTATTTCCATTACAATTGACAAGTGACTGTTTCATGGCCCAGAACTGAAAGGTAAAAGAAACACACACTTCACTGAATCATCTCAAACAAATGGGGTATTAAAAAGATCAATTTAATTTTAATCTTCTAGACTACTGTCTCTGTGGAGGCAGTATTTTGTTTGAGTGTTGTACAGAGGAGTGAAAAAGGTTTTAGAGCCAGACAGACCTGGATTCAAATCTAGCCTCTGAAATTTTACCTACTGTGTGGTCTTGAGCAAACTCATTAAACTCTTGGATTTTCAATATTCTCTTTTGTAATATGGAAATAATCTTTCCTTACTACGGTTGCTTAGAAGATCAAAGTGATGTACGCATGCAGGATATCCAATCAGTGATTATCAAGCAGCTTTTGTTTAATACATATTAGTTTCCTTCTACGACCTTCCAGAAATTAGAGTGGGATTTGTTTTTATTCTTGTATTCAAAAACAGTTTTAGGACATAGGAGCAAGGGAGTAAATTATAGTACCATAGGAAAAATAAAAGAAACACTACAAAAGTCATCAATTGTTTTTCTTACATTCATTCAAGTTTAATCGATTACCATATGTGTTTGTGTGTGTGTGTGTGTGTGTGTGTGTGTGTGTGTGTGTGTTTAGAGAGAGAAACAGAGAGACAAAGAGAGGAGGGAAGGATAAAATAGCAGAGAAGAAGAGAAGGAGGAGGAAACAAAGTTCTTTCGATATGTTTTAAATTATTAGAAAAAAAGAACTCAAATTTTAGAAAAAAATACAGTCATCATGAAATACACTAATCTATCATTAATATAAGTTTTAAAGAAATATAAAGTTATAATATTCTTATATTTGACTCCATGCCTCACTACCATAGCAGTGTGTGATAATTCAGATCATCTATTTTGCCTAGACCGTCTGGTTTTCCACGCCTTCCATAATCCTGGCTACATTTTGCTGATGATTCCTCATGTCCAACTAATCAACACTATGTACTTTTCACTTAAATACCACCCACATCATAGTTCTGCAAATGTGCTAGATTCTTCCTGGATTCAGTTTCTTCAAATATGTAATTCCCCTGACCTGAAATTTCTTTTGATCCTTCCTCTGTTTACCCAAATCCAATTTGCTTGAGCAACCCAGCTTATTGTGTCTATCAAGCCACATTGGATTACTTCAACACCAGTTTCTCAAATACTGATTCATGATACATTTTTCATGGACCAACATGAGGACCAACATGAGGACCAACATGGACCGACATAAGGACAAATGAGAAAAAAATATTTTATGTTGGTCCATGAATATAAAGGCCTGAGTAGTTGGGTTCCAGTTTTCATTATTTTTTGTTATATTTGAACTTCCAAAGTACCTTTATATCTCAGGTTCTTGGGAACAAATCTAATTTCAAATATTTGTTTGCTATCTCCATAAACTATTATAGTGCCCTGAAAATTCCATTAATGCAGCACTTAAACTACCTTTCCCAGTTTCTCATACCCAATAATAAAATAAAAATAATTTATTGGAACATGGATTCTAATTTTGGTTTTGTAACATATGGTCATACATATATATCACACAATACAACACTTAAAAATAGATAAAACTTGCATAATTTGCCTGGACTATCTTACCTGTTTGCCAATTTCTTCGGGATCTTTTATATGGTCTCCCTTACGTATTAAAAGTGTATTGTTTAGGGATCATACCTAGAGTTAATCTGGTGTAGCACATACATCCAATAATTGCTTGCTGATTAGCTAGGATAAACCCCTTCATCTGATGAAATCGAAAAATAAAATCAGATTTCCATTAGAGGGAAGCTTCGTGAGGACAATGATTTGATGAATAGAGAGTTAATAACGTGAACCATTCTGAAAATATCCAGCTAAAGTAACAAAATAAAAAAAGATGAAATATCTGTTCTTGATTAAAGTATTGCCTGAAGGTTTATTAGTTATGGATCATCTCTATAAACACTGAAAACAGTAATTAGTTGTGCAAACTTTGCAGAGCTTGCCCCCTCTGCACTAAGAAGAAACAACCACATTTCAGTTTCTCCAAGCCTCATGGCAAATTGATAATATTCGAAGCCTGTGGCTAAAAACAATCCTCCTGCATTCAGGAATACACCAGCAATCTTTATTTTCTATTGCAAAACTGATAAAAACATAGCCTACAAAATTGCTATAAAGGTGAAAAAGCAAGATCTCTGTTTATGAGGAAAAAAACCAAGGGTATAGTCTTCTTGCCTTGCCCTGAGCCACATATTTATGTGTTGAAAAGAAAGGAATCTTCTCCTTTTTCTTACATAAAATGGAAACCTTCATACATGTGCCCTATTTAATCTCCCCTTGGGTTATACCTGCCTCCACAAAGGCAATTTGACCATTTTCACTCAATTGCTTCCCATTACTTACATGAATATTTTAAAAAGATGACCAATTTGTGCATAATGTTAAAGTCTAATGTAACATTCATTATTTATATAATTATATAAAGTTGCTTATGGTTTCATCTCCATTAACAGTATGTTTATCTTAGTAATAATTCCCCGAATATCTAAGAAATTCTTGTCTTTTTTCCAAAAGGAAATTATGTTGGTTTTAACCTGAGATTAGGATGTGAAAGAAAGATTCTTCTGTGGGAAATATTTTAGGAAAGCAGCTTGGAACATTTCATATCAGGGGTTTTCTGTAGTGACTTTTTCTCTTTAAGATTTATAGAAATGATTGTCATTTATTTACATTAAGAAAATAATTACTTGAATGCAGAAAAGCTGAATTCTTGTATCAAGGTCATGTTTCACATAAATATTAATACTGTTCCCTTGAGGAATTTAATACAGCTTCATGATTAATACAAGGATAGAAGTTAAGTGGTAAACAATATTAATCAATTAAATTGAACCAATTTATTATGAAAATTTTAATGACCTCTTTCCTTCCTGTTGGAGAAACAAAAAACTTTGTGAAGTTCTACACTAAGAAAAACAAGTTGTTCCATGTCTTTTCTGAAGCATACAGATGATTCATATGAAATAATTATTCCCAGCAGATCCAAGTGAAACACATAGTTTTTAAATCTTCAAATACATGGTCCATGGAATTTAATGTTTAAATTTCACCCTAATTTTCTTCTATCGGTTTTTTAAAAATTTATGATACCCATGGAGTGGAAGAGAGCGTCCTCTTTTGAAATTATACAAAACCAGGGATAGTAAGATTATCACAGAATTTAACCTGGTAGCAAGCACTGATGTAACATTTTGCCTCAACTGGAGACAAATGGTAAGGAAGCAAGTGTGAATTTCAAGAGGCTGTCCCAAGGCTCACAGGAGGATAAGCTGCTTCAGGAAGCAAGAGATGGAAGCCTCCAATTCTTTTCTCATATAATTATAAGAATAAACGGAGGTTATAATAAATAAGTACAACTCTCTCAAAATCAACATTTATTTACTTAATATCTGCAATGTGTACATACTATCTAAAATAGAACAAAGCAAACAACTAATTGAAAGATGGATAAACTTCCTAATAGTATTCAGGGCCCTTTGATTCTCTCCCTAAAATTGAAGAAGTTGAGTCTTGACTGGCCTTCTTCCTAAAGAGATAACAAGTAGAGGTAGGTGTTCAAAAGTATTAGAGGAGAAGAAATGGAAGGTAGGAAGTCTATTTTTATTTTTTTCTTTTCTTCTGTCTTCTATAGCTTATGGGGCTATAGGATTTGCCCAAGGGTTCTCATTGCCTTACCTGATAAACAACAAAGGTTAACAGTGGAATATAGACATTGCCTATATATTTCCCCATAGTGTGGATTGACAATCATTAATACAAACATTGTTTCAGTTATCTGGATAAAATATTTATGTTATCAAGTTGGATTTGAGGAACTCTGCAATAAAAGAATAGTATTACACAGTACAAAAATGTATTTTAAAGTCACTTACATTTGTATTTTTTGTAAAGCTTTAATTGTATGAAAATAGGTTTAGAAAGAAATCCTCAAAAAATTACACACAAGTATAAGGAAAACCAACAAAGAAGTTAAATTCAAATGTTTCTATGAAAGAAGAAAACCTACATTTTATGAACAACGTATTATTGTTCTGTATAGTGTAGAGGGGACAGCATTTCATTTTATCATCACACAATAAAACAAAATAGCTCTCTGAGTTCTTCTGGGATACAAGGGACATCTCTAAAAGACATTATGAAAAACAAATTGAGGCAAAAACTTGTTTCAATACATATTTTATGTGGCTCAAGAGGTTACTGACTACTTTCAGAACAATTTAGAAATAAGAATTTGAAGAAAGCCTGCTGGATACCAAGAAAAATCATTAGTTGTTCAGATAGGTTGATAGCTAGAGTTGTTGCATTAAAAAATTTTTAAATAAACTCAGTAATACACAAAATTCCTAACCATTTGCCTTGTTTTAAAATTTCGTAGGGTCAAAGGTAGCCAAGATTCATAAAATCGACTTTTTAATGAGTTTGATTCTTAGAACACAGATTCGTATGTGCCCAGAAGAAAATTCCATGAAATAATATGTTTGATATTGGAATCAAAACGGACCAACACATTTTATTCTTACCATGTACACATATATTCATTTGTGTGTATCAAATTTTACATAATTTAAAAAATATAAGAATAGGGGTGGACAGTTAGCTCAGTTGGTTAGAGTGGGAGCTCTAAACAACAGTTCGATTCCCACATGTGCCAGTGAGCTATGCCCTCCACATATAGATTGAAGACAACGAGATGTCGCTGAGCTGCCAGTGGGGCAGTTTCACGCTGGTATTAAACCAGACAATCAACACAAAAAAGAAAATAAAACAAAAATAACTACAGGAAAATATCCCTGGTAAATATGGATGTATATCAGTATTATCGAGAATGTGGAGTGAAAAGAACACTAGTACACTTTTGGCAGGAATGTAAATTGGTGCAACCACTATGGAGGTTTGTCAAAAAATTAAAAAGAGAGTTACCATGTGATCCAGCAACTCTACTTCTGAGTATATATAGCCAAAGAAATTCAAATCATGATCGGGAAGAGATATCTGCACTCCCATGTTTACTGTAGCATAATTCACAATATCC
The DNA here is from genome assembly GCF_057876585.1 of Rhinolophus sinicus. NCBI lineage: Eukaryota > Metazoa > Chordata > Mammalia > Chiroptera > Rhinolophidae > Rhinolophus > Rhinolophus sinicus. The sequence continues at coordinate 74,550,616 of NC_142501.1, read as the reverse complement.
AAAATATGGAAGAAAGCTAAATGTCCATCAATGGAAAAATGGATAAAGAATACATGGTATTAACATATGAGGGACTATTACTCAGCCTTAAAAAAAGAAGGAAATCCTGTCAACATGAATGAACTTGAAAGGACATTATGCAAAGTGAAATAAGCCAGACATGGAAAAACATATACTACATAATACCACTTATACGAGGAAATCTAAAATAGTCATACTCATAGAAGCAGAGTAGATTGGTGGCTGCGAGGCACTGGGGTGGGTGGATATGGGGAGATATTAGTAAAGAGTTCAGAGTTTCAGTTATACAATAGGAAGAATTCCTAGAGATCCATGGTACAGCATAAAACCTATAGTTAACAATACTGTATTATGTACTTAAAAATTTGCCAAGAGGGTAGGTCTTAAGCTTTGAACTAATAATGATGACAATAATACTATGAGTACTAATACTACTGCTACTAATAATAAAGAGGGTTGGAGGAAACTTTTGGAGGTGATGGATGTATTTATGGCATAGATTGTGGTGATGCTCTACACGGACACTAACTTGGCCACTCACAATGTTATTGTGGATTTACAATGCATCAATACACATACATACCGGGGGTACCAAAAAATGTATACACATGACTTGCATTCTTCTTTTGTTATTGGTATATTTTGAGTATTACAATTTTAATAGTTTTTTTTTCCTTTCTTAAAATGTGTATACATTTTTTTGGCATCCTCCGTATTTACAAAAATAATAAAAATCATAATGATACTTCTTCCCTTTTTACTTGACTCTTCTGCAGCATTTGAAAGTCAACCATTTCCTCCTTTTTGAGACTCCTTCCTCTGCAGTTTTTCAGGATACCATTTTACCTTGATTTCCGTCCAACTCCTTTGATTCTCCTTTCCTGGTTTCTCCTCTTCTACATAACTTTTTATTATTGAGATTCTTTTGATCTCTCTCTGCTATCACTCTGTAGGTCATATCATAAAATACATTACATTTTGTGGGGGGAAAAATCAAACAGATCTCCATTAATTATAAGTTTTTACTCAGAAGCCCAGAAGCTATCTTTCAGAACAAAGGAAAAATGTATAAGTCTTTAAAAAGGGACTCATCTGAAGTTCAGCTAGTTTCAGGAATAGTTGGTCAAAATTGGCTTGCACTAGAGGGAGAAATTGTTATCATGGTTTAAAAGCCATAGGTTTGCAATTTGATTTATCAAGAAGGTGGGAGAGATAGTGGCTAAGGTAAAGTTTAAGAGGGTGTTGGGAGGAACCCCTGCAGATCTAAAAGGCATACAAGGGATATAGTGGGGAATTTTTAATTCCCCCAGTTCTCTTTCAATTTATGTATTGTAACTCTGTTAAGTACCAATATTCATTGCTGTCATTATATTTGTTTTATTTTTATTTATAATTGTTTACTGTAATGAGCTATTACAATTTATGCAGAAGTTTGGATTTCTTGTTGGATTTTATTTTATAATATATTGTAATTAAATTAATAAAATAATAATTTTATTCCAGACAGATTTGAAAATCACCTTGATGGACACTAGGTATTTTTTTCTAAAACAATCTGCTTATAAATCTTCTTATATATATGTATATATATACACACACACATACACACACACACACACACACACATAGAGGGTGCCAAAAAATGTATACATATTTTAATAAAGGAAAACTATTAATATTGTAATACTCAATATATACCAATATCAAAAAATGAATACATGTAGCATTTGACTTCTACAATTACAAGAGGTGCTCAAAGTGGTTACCATCAGCATCCAGACACTTCTGATTACAGCGAACTACTGCTTGAGCAACGTTGAATAAAGTGTCTATTTGTATACATTTTTTAGGTAACCCTGGTATAGCTCCTAAGTATTGGAAAATTGTGATAGTATTAATAGTTAGTCACCTGGTAAAAAATTAAGAACAGAAGTTAGATTGTAAGCACTCAACATGTTGGTAGTGTGGAAGTGGGGGCAGTTAAGTGTAGATATTTATGTTAAGTCGTCTGGAGGAGAAGAAAGGGGAAAAAGGGATAGTAATTTAAGGGATCAAATGGGAATCTCTTTTAAAGTAGAGGGGTTTATTCATGTTATAAGGCGAAAAGAAAAGATTGAAGGATAGATCTTTTTGATGGAGTAATGTTTCAGCAGATGTAGGAAGTAATACCAGTAAGAACAAGAACATAGATTAAAGATGATGCAATCCATATTAGATGAGTTTAATTTTCTCAGGAAAATTGTAAGTAAAATCATTTGCTAAGAGTGAGAGAAATGGGGAAGGGGATTGAATCTTTGGAATATTGAGGAAGTGGAGATTAGCAACATGTCCTCTGGAGTCCTCTTGGGAGTCTCACTAGCTCAAGCTGTGTGTTGACTGCCAGCTCTTGTTAAATGGAGAGCTGACTGAAGTCGACAGTAGGGAACTTTTCATAGTCTAGGAAAATAATATGCCACGCAAATCAATAGAAGGCTGGGAATGAAACCTCAAACTTGTAAAATTATGCTCAAATACACATGCAATAGACGACTAAGCTCCCATCAGTTGATACTTATGTTTTTAAAACCCATGCAGGATTCTCAAGATTCTAGGACATGTAGGTACAGGTTCTATTTCCCTCTTTTTATGTCAGTAGTATTTGGAGAAAGAGACCACATTTCTTCAATGTTTGACAGCTCCCACAAACCACTATGCCACATTAATCTCCCACCAAACACACATGCACACACGCGTGTACACACACACACACACACTCATTGATTTTTATTATATCATGACTTTTGCCTAATAAGTTTAAAAGGTATCACCTGGTGAGTTATAGCTGCATGTATGTATATGTATATGTATATGTATATGTATATGTATATGTATATGTATATGTATATGTATATGTATATGTATATGTATATGTATATGTATATGTATATGTATATGTATATGTATATCTATTCAGGACAACGTGTTGAGTAATATTCTAAGAGTTGATTCAAGCCAGGGATAGTATTTATGAATGTTGTAGATATTAGAATGAATAATATCTTACTAAAATTATGAATATCAGAACATTCAATTAGAAATATACTACCAACAGAATGCAGAAGTATGATTCAAAGTAATCACACTTAATCCTGGAAGGGGCCACATAAAAAAATCAACAGATTTTTAAGAAGGAATACCTATGACAAAGATTAAGGCACAACTACAACAAAGAAAACTTGGGAGAGGGGCATCAAAGTGGACATGAAATAAATGTTGCACCTCCTATAATGTTCTGAGACGCTCATCTTTAGACATTGGGATGCAAAGGAAGAGCAGTAGACTTCCTTTATGGTATCAGCTTAGCTCATTATTACTCTTTAATGCCTCAAAAAACCTGAAAGGTGAGAAACTAGGGAATCATGTTTATAGTACCTCTTACTTCTATGTCAAAACTTTATTCCACTCTTGCATATTTGACCCAAGCTTCTCTCTCCTGAGTTTCTCTCCCCTGAGAATCTAGAATTGAAAAATAAGGAATTCTAGTTCAAAGTAAGCCATTTTTGTTATATTTTAAGCATGCATAAGCAGATGTAAGCCAGCCATCTTCCCCACACAATATAGGCCAAGAAATAGAAGAGGTCAACCTTTAAGGGTAAAATGACACAACAGGTATAAAAAGATAAGCTACAAAATGTCTAACGGTTCACCAATTTCTTATTGCAATCCTGCTTTTTGAGACTTGAGTCTTTTCCTAGCTTTGAGTTCCTGAGTTGTCTCTGTCTTATATTTTCTTATATTTCCTCTATTCTTAATCTTGTTAAAGTTGATTACTCATACTTTTAATGAAGAGTCCTGACCAATCTAGGGAGAATTGAAAATTTAGAATGGTAGAACTTTTTATCCAATTAAAGATATGCCTTTCAGGTAAGTCTTTCCATATTAATATGTAATTAAATAAGGAAAAGTACTGGATTTGTTGGATGTGGTAGCACGTAAGTAAATGCATTATGTTGCTTGACTAAATGATAAGATTAGTACAATTCTACAAACACATAGCTGCTCCATGAGAAGAATCTACTTCAGATCACTAAATGATTCAAACTTAGCATTCTAAATGCACATACATAAACACACACACACACACACACACACAAGCATTCTGAGTATAAATTTCTTCACATAACAATATGAAAATGAGCATGAATCTCTTCACATAAGAATATGAAAGGAATGGGTCACTGGAATGTTTGGAGGGGTGTATCTGATTTCTTGATGATACAATGATCATTTATTGATTCCACTGAGTGTCAAATTTTAGAGACACAGTCTCAGCAGGCTTAAACACCAAAATAGTCTTCAAATGAATTTCTTGACATCTCTCTCCTTGGAGGCCATTAGGAGTTCTGACAAGTACTTACTTTTGGAAGATGTGTTCAAAGCTTATCATAATCAGGGAAGCAGATAAAGCAGAGTTGAGATAATATAAAAATGTTTTTAAAATTTTTTTTCCACAGTTAATTAAAGTTTATGGTAACTTCCATCTGTGAAGTTACTAATAGTATTAATTTACTATAAAAAATTTGAAAAAGTTTAAAATCAGAATTTGGCTATTTCTTGCACGGCAATCTTTTTGTCTTATAATAACAATAAATAAAAATAATAAGCTACATTTACTGAGAACTTAATATATGCATGCTGAGGCATTTTGCTGAGTTCTTGCATTTTACTTAATGCTGATGGTAATTTATTTGCTTCTCACTCTTCATACAATAAACAATTATCCTGTGACATAGGCATCGACAGATGTGGGAAATACGACTTAGATTAAGTAACTTGCCTGCACTTAACTAGTAAATGACACACTAAGGATCTGAAACCAGTTTCAGTCTTACCACAGAGCTCCCACTCTTTTAACCACTCTGCAATATTTGCATTCTTCACCTTCATATCTCTGAACAATTAGAATTTATGTTGGAAAAAAAAAAACACATACCACTTTGACCTCTATGTATAGCAGAGTCCTACAAACTTCTCCACCTTGGGTGTGACTTAATGAAGTGGAACAGATTAGTTTATCCATGTCGTGTTCTATTCAGGATTTGTGGCGTTCACTTTTGGTATCTTAGTTTTGTTTGCTGTCTGCTTTTCTTGCAGAAACTGCTTCTCATCTTCTGACAGTTTTCAGTAGCAGTGGAATCAATCTTTCTGTGTCCGTTCTTAAAGAAACAATTGGAAGTTAAGATACAGAAAGATGTATTTAAGTCACATGATATTTTCCATCCCTTTTCTTCTGTTTTCAAAGATAGAATCCGGCCATAAGGATATCCACCATTTGAAAAACAAATCCATTCTGACACAATATATGCCATAAGAAGTATTTTTCTAAAATATTCATTTTCCTCTTCTAAAATGGAATTTCAAAATGCCAGCCCATAATTTCCAGACAGTATAAAGTATTGTAAAAATCAAAGGGAATTTCGTGTTTTTCATCAGAACAACACATTCAGTGTGTAATTTTTGTGTTTCAGTCTTGGATGCAGGGAGTTGTATGTCCAGCATATCTTCCCTATAATTCAATATGGCATGCCTAACAGCACTGATGTTCTCTTTTTTGGATGGAGAGACAAGATGTGGGGGGTGGATGACAATTGTCCCAGTGACAGAGAATATGTGACATTAAAAACATTGTGCAAACTAATGGAATCTCATTTTTATTTTGTAAATGTGCCACAAAATTCCAACTGAATGCTCATCAGACTGTGACAGGAAAAAAAAAAAAAAAAAAAAAACATACTTCAGGACATATTTTTAATTCTCAAAGCATTCCACTTCAGATCTCTTAAATCCATATAAATATCTATTTATTTATGGATACAGGTCCTATAAAAATGCCTCCATTTAGTCAACTGCTTTGATTGATTTTGACACTCGTTTGAGTTTAGGCCTAAATTTCATCCCTCTTTCTTGATTTCCATGATAAAACTCTCACACATTTGTCCTACTCAGAGACCTGATAGATCGTTTTTCAATATCATTTCATGTACCTATGTATTAAAGAAGTCTTTCACCCAGAGAATGATACCCCAAATAATCTCTATGCACCCCTGACACTTTATATACATTGTTTTGAAAACAAAAGGAGGAATTTTGAGGAATCCAGACTCAAAATAATCTTGTCAATAATTGAGGTATATATTCTTCCCCCAGTTTAGCAGTCATGAGAAATTTTAGCATTAGTGGGTTCTCCACCAAGACAGAATCTAACATGTCCTAATGATTCAGAATGTAAATGCCTAAGTTCTCTATATATTGCATATCTCAACCCTCCTTGTTACTTATCTAGTTCTTTTAAATGGCTCAACAGTTATTTTGGTGTAGCTCAGCCCCCTCTTAATGCAGTTGATGAATCATGCCCTAAATTTAAAAGATGGGTTATTTTCCAGGCTTCTCTAGTAGCCAAAGGGCCAAGGCATCTTTGTGGCCTGATTGTCACATTTTCAGAGGGACACTCACCCCCAGTCTAATGTCCGATGGACAGACTACACCTGAACTATTCTGATTTTTTGATCTAAAGATCTTTCAATTCTCTCGTTGTCAATAAAGAGGAGTGGCGTGGGAGGCAAGAGGTAGAGTGAAGGTAGGAATGGCTACTAATACATTTTTTCAGTTTCAGGGGTTATATCACTTTTAAATACACAGGATTTCAGGGGCATGAGGTAGCAGAGACTTGTCTGTAATGTATAGAGAACTGGGCATTAAGTTGCAGCTTCTTGAGTGAGAGATGACTCAGGATCCTGATAGTCAATTTTATCTTGTCATTGTTTAGACACATCATAAAAACACAGACTAAAGCGGACATTTCAACAGTAGCAACTGAAACCAGAAGAGAGTGGGATAGTGCTACACAGTTCTTAATGAAAATAACTGTTAACCTAGAATTAAGTACTAACATAAACTTTCACCTGGAAACAAGATGAAATACGGACATTTAAAAAAAAAAAAAAAAACAGAGGATTTACCTCCAATGGACCTCCTATACAGAAGCTTCTGAAAGGAAACTAAACCAAAGCGGGAAAAGTGAAATGGAAAAAAGTAATGGTGACCAAGAAAAATCATAAATGTGTGAGTGAATCTAAGCAAATGATGACTGTATAATGCAGTAGCTTTAATAATATTTTGGGAGATAAAAACCAAGATTGTTCTGGTGGAAATAAAATAATGGAAAACGATACTATGTAAATTGGAAAGAAGTAATGGGAGTCAAAGCATACTGAATTGATCAGAAGGCATACAGAGATATTAACTGTAGATTTTCTTAAATACACATCCTAAATGGTTAAGGATGACTATTAAAGAACAGAATGAGGTATAACTTTCAAATCAGTATAGGAAAACATGTAATGTGAAAATATCTCAAACATTCCAAAAGAAGTCACTCTAATATTTAAAAAAGAAGAGAAAGGAGGATAAATTGAAAGCTAGAAATGTCTATTAGAAAAAGTGCAAGTATATGAAAAATATAAAGTAATTCAATTTATCAGTTTAAAATAGATATTTCCAGGTTGTGTTAAACTATATTGTTTAAGGAGACATATCTAAAACATAGGGTCCCAGAAATATATTAAAAATCAAAGTTTGTAAAAAAAAAAAATCAAAGTTTGTGAAAACTAGTTTTAGCTACGTTACTATCAAGCAAAATAGACTTAAAGGTTTAAAAAAAGAAAAAAAAAGCATTGTTAAAGACAAAGTAGAACACATATAATAATTTAATAGTTTGTTTTACCTACCAAGAAGACATGATATAATAATTCTAAATTACTTTGTATCTACTAATACGAATGAAAAAAGGACATAAAGCAAAAAGTGAAAGAATTATGAAAGGAATTTGACAAAGTTAAAGTAAGAAAATTGTATGTACTTGAATGCGCAAAATTTTAAAACATCTTTCTGCTGTCAATAGACAATTGGATAAAGAAATTGCGGTACATTTATACAATGAAGCACTACTCTGCCATAAAAAAGAATGAAATCTTACCATTTGCAACAACATAGATGGACCTAGAGAAGATTATGGTAAGTGAAATAAGCCAGACTGAGAAAGACAAATACCATATGATCTCACTTATATGTAGAATCTAAAGAACAGAATAAATGAACAAACAAAGCAGAAATAGACTCATAGATACGGAGAACAAACTGATGGTTGCTAGATGGGAGGGGGATGGGGGATGTGGGAGAAGGTAAATGGGGCTAGAAAGTACAAATTGGTAGTCACAAAATAGTCACAGAGACATGAAACACAGTGTGGGGAATATAATCAGTAATGTTGTATATATCATGTGGGGGGCCAGATGGGCACTGGACTTATCATGGGGATCAATTTGTAGATTGTGTAGATGCCTGAGCACTGCCCTGTACACCTGAAGCTGATATAGAATAATATTGAATGTAAACTATAATTAAATATATAGTTGTACATGGGATATAAAGTATAGCACAGGGAATATAGTCAATGGTATAGTAACAGCTACATAAGATGTAAGAGGGGGTAGTAGACTTGGAGGTGAATTATCACTTTGTGAGGTGTGTAAATGTCTAATCATTATGTTGTTTATATACCTGAAACTAAAAACAAAACAAAAAAAATCCCTGAAAAAAATATCTTTTTTAGGAGCTGATATCAATAGACAAAATAAATGTGAGTTTATAAAAGATGGAACCAATAGGATAAAAAATACGCCCATGTATCATATTCATATAAAGAACAGCATTTAAAAATTGGAGAACCGACATGTTTCAGAAACAAATGGGACATTTATGATAGTTAACCATATATTAGGTCATTGATTAAGCCTTAACGAATTTAAAGACTCCCACATCAGGAAGTTGTAAGTTTGCCACTCACCCCAAGGTGGGGTTTTTTGTCTGTTTATTTGTTTATTTGTTTATTAATCATGGTGGCCTTGAAAATATTAACATGGAAGAGCTCAAAACCACACTACTGAGGGGAAAAACAAGAGTATAGAAGGACATATGCAACATTGTACCATTCACACAAAATATTCATAGAGTAAAAATATAAAGACCTGTATTTTAAATTTTGAAATTCATGAGATGCCACCCCTTGGATATAGTAGAAGAGGAGTAAGAGGGGACTAGGGAAACTCAACTTTATTGTACTGTTTTATTTCTTAAAGCTGGTACTTACACAGGTAGGTATTCATTATATCATTCTTTATACCTTTTTGTATGCCTAGAAATGTTACAATCAAAAATAAACTAATAAATAAATAAACAAATAAATAAATATTCTGTATGCTTCTTATTGTAAGAGAATATAGTTCATAACAACTTATCTTTCTTATAAAAAAGATATATTGATTCAATCTCTCAAAAATAAAAAGAAAACAATGGAAGGTAATTTTATGTTTGAGGATAGAAATACATTTAAATTGAACCAAAAGAATGTAAAGGTAAAATCAGCAATAACCAGCCATTGTTGAGTATTATGTCCTTAAATGTAGCGGCAGAAATCTTCCATCATATCTTCCCCAAACTGTATTATGCCATGTGTTTTTGTTTTTTGTTGTTATTGTTGTTATGGGAATTAGTTGTTATGGGAATTCTTGGTGAAAATTTAGGATACACATTGTATTTCCTCCCTGGAGAATCACAAGGCACATTATTACATGAAACGGCTCTAAGAAACTAGCTGTAAAATAAACCTGTTTTATTTCATTTAATTTCAAGTTTCCCAAACTCATTTGATTGTAAAACTCTTCTAAGGAATGCCTATTGGCAAACTTTTAGGATGCTAATGTTCCATTGAACACAGTTTAGAAAATGTCCCCCTAAATGTCCCCCCTTTATTTCCTAGAATCATAACTAAATGAGAAATACTTTACTTTAGCTATTTATGTTTAACTTGAATAAAGAATTAATGGGTACTCAATCATTCTTCAGGTAAAATGCCCCAAATGTTTTTTTTTTCCTTTCTATGCCTGTCTATTATCATTTCTGTTGTTAAAATTGAAAGAAAAAGTGTTGTATGCAGAACAGGACTTGTTAACCATCAGGCTTTGATTAACTATTCATTAAATAGCAGATATATTTGATCAAAAATATTTTGTATTCATTTTACTTTTCACTGATTGAAAAGCAAAACAGAAAACTAATTAAATCCAAAACAAAAAAGAAAAAAATAGTAAGTCTATTTGAAATCAAGATATAACCACTGTTATAGTCATATAGTTATGATAGACCTACTTATATAGTATATATATTTTTTCCTTAATGTAGTTTTCCCAAAGGCCTTTGTTCATCTGAAGCATTCTCTCTCTCTCTCTCTCTCTCTCTCTCTCTCTCTCTCTCTCTCTCTCTCTCTCTCATAACCTGATTTGTGTTCTAAAAATAATTTATCAGCTTCTCTGAACCCCAGAGTTTTCATGATTTAACACATACCATCTTAGATTCCATCAATTAAAGGTCTTATGTGGGCCAAGTGGGCTCAATATCAAAGGCAGAGTTCACTTTCTTCAGTCAGACTTTCATCTCTAAGGTCAAAATTTTCCCTTACCAAAAGAGTAATTAAGGAGCTCCATTGATCAGTACTATAATCCTTTTATTGACTGTCGTAAAAGAGTATCCAGAAATACAATATGTCCATCATTGTTGCATAACCTTCCTCTCATTCATGCATTTATGCACTCATTTATTCATCCACTCAACTAGAAATGCCATCCATTTTACTAAAAAATAAAGATATATGCTCACCCTTTAAACTGAAGAGTATATACAGGCTTAGGTGCAGCATGGTAAATGTGAAAAGAGGGGGAAGGAAAGAGAGGGAGAGAAGGAGAGAGATAATTCACTATGCCACTTTGGCGTTCGCTCTACTGTCAGATTTATAGCAAATTGAACCACATACTATTTCATTAATTTTATATTTAGTCTAGTGAAATGTTATTTTGTGGGAACAGAGAATATGGTTGAATGTTACATTAAGCATCCCTAGTCCACGAGCAGTCCTGCTGACATAGAAGGCTTGTGGGAGACTTTCCCCTCAGGCCCCTAGAGATGCTGAAAGAGCCCTCTACTCTGCTCCAGTCCTTCCCAGCTCCAGTTCATGAGGAGTCTTGCTGACCCAGGGTCTTGCTGGGAAGCATGCCCATCAGTGCCCCAAGGGGGAGGCCAGCCAACTTCAGTTCAACAGCAGATCCTAAAATGGGCTTGTGTCAGCTTCAGCCTCTCCCAGCTATGGTTCACAAGCAGTTCAGCTCACCCAAAACCCACACACCCACCTATGCTCCTGGAGGTAACCTGCCAACCTTGACCTGACTACAGATCCTGGAATGGTCCTGTGACTTGGCTTCAGCCCCTCCCAGCTTTGGTCAGGAAGCAGTCTTATTCATTCAAGGACCTGCCAGAAGGCCTTGACAACATCTGCAGACCTCAACCCTGGCTGTGAACCCAAAATAGCACTGGGACTCAGTTCCTGCCCACCCAGGAGCATATCCAGTGATATGGCAGGAAGCCTTCCAGGTAACTGGCAGGAGCCACACATGTCTGTGCACCTTGTAAAGGCCTAGTGAATAAGGTCCTAGAGGCAGTCCCTTAACCTAAGGACCAGACATGATAAATACATGCTTGAGTCCCTAGTAATAAGCCTGCCAAATGCTGACCCTACTGCAGACCCAACAGCTTCATTTAAAGTAAATATTAACTATAGGGAGAACCAAAAGAAGAAATAAACAGCAATACAATAATAGTAGCGGAATTCATTACTCCACTTCTAACATTGGATAGATTATCCAGACAGAAAATCAATACGGAAACAGTGAACTTTAATAACACTATAGATAAAATGAATTTAATAGACATATACAGAACACTGCTTTCAACAGTACCAGAATATGCATTCTTCTCAAGTGCACATGGAACATTCTCCGGGATAGATCATATGTTGGACCATAAAGTCTTAACAAATTTAGAGTTGACTTCATATCAAGTATCTTTATGGAGCACAATAATATGACTCTAGAAATCAAGAACAAGAGGGAAATTGGAAAATTCACAAATACCTCGATTTAATAAAATACACTCCTGAACAATGAATGGGTCAATAAAGAAATCAGAAAGTGAGTCAGAAAGTATAGTGAGGCAAACGTTTAACAAAATTTATGAGAGGAAGCTAAAGCAGTTTTAAAAAGGAAGTTTATAGTGATGAATACCTACATTAGTAAAAAAGAAAGATCTCAAATAAACAACCTAACTTTATATCTCAAGGAAGTAGGAAAAGAAGAATAAACTAAGCCCAAAGATTGCAAAACGAAAGACATAATGAAGATCAGAACAAAAATAAACGAAATAGAAACTAGAAAGACAATAGAAAAAAAATCAATGTAACTAAAAGTTAGTTTTTTGAAAAGAAAAACAAAATTGACAACTTTAGCTAAACTAACCAAAAAACAGAAAGGACTCAAGTAAATAAAATTATAAATGAAAGAAGAGACAGTACAATGGTACCACATTTGATATTTGCAAATCATATATCTGAGAAGTGATTAATTTTCAAAATATGTAAAGAAATTATAACTCAATTGCAAAAAACAAATAATCCAATTAAAAATTGGCAAATGACCTAAACAGACAGTTTTCCAAAGAAGACATACAAATGGCCAACAGGTATGAGGTGTGATAAAAAAAATACAGTGAATGTTTACATAAAAAAATTATTACAGTAAAAGACCCATTGCCAGTAATCCCCCTCAAAATACTCCCCCTTGCTTTGAACACACTTCTCCTGTCATTCTTACCACTTTTGGAAGCAGTTCTGGAAGTCCTCTTTTGTGAGTGTCTTTACTTCATTCTCCATCATGACAACACTCCATGCACACATAAATTCTGGTATGGCAATTTCTATCAAATGAAAACATTAGTGTATCCTCATCCACTTTATTCACCGGATCTGGCACCATGTGACTTCTGCTTTTCCCCAAAGTCAAAATGAACATGAAAGGTCAATGTTTTGAATTGATTCAGGATATTGAGGCAGCCACAACAGTGCAACTAAAAACATTCATGAACAAGGACATCCAGAACTGCTTCAGAAAGTGGCAAGAAGGATGGGACAAGTGTGTTCGAAGTGACAGGGAGTATTTTGAGGGGGATTAATGGCAATGTGTCTTTTACTCTAACTTCTTTTTTAAATTTAAACATTCACCATAATTTTTATCACACCTCATACATGAACAGATGCTCAATGTCACATCACTAGTCATCAGGAAAATGCAAATCAAACCTACAATGACATATCACTTCACCCTTGTTGGAATGACTGTTGTTAAAGAGAGGAGAGATAACTAGAGTGTTGTAAGGATGTGTAGAAAAGGGAACACTTGTGTACTATAGATGGAAATATAAATTGTATATGCATTATGGAAAAAAAGTATGGATATTTCTCAAAAAATTAAAAATGCAACTACTATGTAATCCAGCAATTCCACTTCTGAGTATGTATCTAAATGAAATGAAATCACCATAGTGAAGAGATAGCTGCACTCCGTGTTCACAGCATTACTCACAATAGCCAAGACATGAAAACAACTGAAGTGTTGATTGGATGAATGGGTAGATACAATGTGGGATGGACCTTTGCTTAGTTATAAAAAGGAAGGAAATCTTGCCCTTTGAAACAATGGCTGAATCTTGAAGACTAAGTGTAATAAGTGAGACAGAAAAAAGACAAAAACTGTATAAGCTTACTTATTTGTGGAATCTAAAAAAGCTAAACTCACAGAAACAAAGAGTAGATTGGTGGTTGCCAGGGGCTAAAGGATGGGGGAATGGAGAGATGTTGATCAAAACTAGAAACTTTCAATTATAAAATGAATACGTTCTGGGGATCTAAAGTACAGCATGGTGACTATAGTTAACAATCTGTATTGTATAATTGGAATTTATTAAGAGAATAAATCTCAAATATTCTCACCACACACACACAAAAGTAACCATGTGAAAGGATGGATGCAACTAACCTTATTGTGGTAATCATTTCACAATATATATGCATCTCAAATCATCTTGTGTACCTTAAAAGTACACAATGTTTATATGTCAATTGTATTTCAATAAAGTTGGGGGGTAAAGAAAATTATACTAAACAATGACAATTTAGGGTAAGGGTTAAAACTGGCGTAATCTACAATTTAGATGTTTTGTTACTGCTTAAATATATATCATAAATCAACTAATTCTAGCTTCAGAAAGTATTATGCAGCAACCTTGTTAGATAAACATGGTTTTCAACTACTCTAACACTTTTATAACAAAATATTGATTTAAAAATAATTCAAATGGGTATAACTGTGTGTAAAATGGAAATAGGCTTGTGTACGGCATCTGTTTCCCTGAATAGCCTATTCTTTTCAGTATAAATTTACTTAACTTGACCCTTCATTCTTAACTGTTAACTTAAGTCGTAATGCACAAGTCTATTGCCATTCATAATTAACAGCACAGATTAATGGCTTAGAATTTTGTCTTTTAATTTATCCAAACTCTTAGGCATGGAAAAAAATATGAATTTGGAAAGAATAGTTATTTTCCCATAAAAGGTAACGAAGTCAATCATAAAAACCATTTTAATATTGCTTTCAAAGGTAAGGTACTGTACAGGTGAGAACTCATATTTGCTTTTGCCCATATTTCTATATCAAAGTGGTGTTCAGGCAATTTCAGAACTCTTTTAAAGAGGCAAAACAAGCAAATAAACAAACAAAAAAAACAGATAAACAAACGAAAATCGAAGGAAGAAAAATTGTAAGTGCAGACATAATAAACATGCTATTGGAAGTCTTCAGGAAAAAGAATTTGATTTATTTTTAGTAGCTGGGCATTATTTCTTAGCCATCTGCAGAACTAATGAGCTTAAAAGTTAATCCTCCAGTTCCTTCCAAATGTTAGCACATTTAGCCTAATTCACAAAATGTTCTCAGGTCTGAAGCTATCAATAGATTATTAGACACTCAGTGACTTTCTTCTTGCTACTCTGATAGCATTGCTGAAAGCACCAGTGTCTTTTGTAACACAGAAATTCCAAATGAAAAACAAAAACAAAACAAACACCCTCAAGTTCTCCATTGCTCAAATACTTAATCAGCTTAGTTTATATGAATAATACATAGGAAATATTGGTAGGCAAGTGAAGTAAAATTATAAGTAAGTTACTTCTCTAAACCCAACAACAGAATAATGATATCATATTCTGAAAATTTATGAAATAATATTATTCTTAGCAAAATAAAAAACAATGTAAGGGCGGAAAAATGATACGTAAAAGTTTATCTTTGACACTAATTCCATTTTCTTCTCTTTCCCCTTCTTATTGCTCCAAGTGCCAAGTTCTTACTCTCTGCAACCCTCCCCCAATCCAATCAATTTATATCTCAAGATTTTCTTGATCCTTTCTACTCTATCATCTAAAGTTCCTAATTTAAACTGCCATTTCTAAATGTGTTGGTGTGGTCTTTCTCCCAGCATGTCTGAGAATCAGAATCATCTAGGCATCTTTTTAAATATAAACATAATTGTGTCCCATCCTAGATGTACTGAATCCAAACGGCTGGGAGTAAGGTCCAGTGCTTGAATTGTTTTCCCTAATGATTTTGATAATCAAATTTGGGGAGGACCAGGGCTCTAGCCAGAGAGAGAGATGATACTGAACTACTGAGTAAAGTCTCCTTGAGAAGGGATTTGAAAGCTCTGGTAAGGAGCTTACACCTTAAGTCTAAAGACGAAGCAGTTAGGGTCCATTTGGTTGATGGGGACAGAATCTCAAATAAAACAGTCTCATGGGGGTAGCTTTAGCAGCTGGTTGAGATAGCTGACAAATTTTCAGAATAAATCCAAAGGGCTGTTAATTGCTAAATTTGTATTCTTCAGTTTCACATTTGCATGTTAACAGGGCATTCAGTGGCAAAACTTCAAAAGTTATGAGGCGATTTCAGATATTTCGGACATTTATTTACTTATTCATCAAACACCTATAGAACACTATATTGAGCTTTCCCAGTTCCTGTACTCAGCAGTAGTGATATGAAAATAAGGTGTTGCTTTTGCAATAATGGAGCTGTCAGTAAGGGAGAATAACAAGAGACAGATGAGTTTTAAGCACAATAACAGAAATATGAGCAAAGACGTCGGGGAATCAAAAGTAGAGAACAGATCATTCTTCCTTGAGGAGTTAGGAAAATATTATTAGAAAAAAAATGATATTTGAGCTGGTCAAAAGATGAGTAGTTTACCGGGTAAACAATGACAAATATTATTAAAGGATGGAAACATAGTGAAAAGTGTAGGGGATTGTGTAGCTATTGAACAGACAGAGAGATGATACTGAACTATTGAGTAAAGTCTCCTTGAGAAGGGATTTGAAAGCTCTGGTAAGTAGCTTATACCTTAAGTCTAAAGATGAGCAGTTAGGGTCCATTTGGTTGACAGGGACAGAAATCTCAAATAAAAAGGTCTCATGGGGGTAGCTTTAGCAGCTGGTTGATTCAGTTTAAACTGTTCCCCCAGGATGCACTCAGCATGCTTTCGTCCATGCTGCTTTTATTTCAGGCTCCACCTGGTGGCAAGAAAACTGCCAAAGCATTAGAGCTACATTCTTTCCAAGCACTAATCCAAAAGAAAACAGAGTCAGTTTTCCAAAGCGCTCTTCTGAATCTCAAGGTTCTTTCAAGTAGCCAGACAGCTACCAACAACCCCAGGAACACTTGCCCCCAGGCTCTACTCTAAACAGAAGAGTGTTTCTCCTCAGTAGCTAGCCTGTACATTCCAAGATTTAATCTGATTGCACCAAATTGGCTCATAGTCTCCAACCTGAACAAATCACTGTGTTGGGTATGGGAGGGGGAGGCATGGGGAGCTTGACTGGTCAGGACTGGAATGACGCCAATCTGAAACAATCCTATAGTTGGTGCCTTCATTGAAAAGGCCAATAGATGGGGAATTGAATGCTGAGTGTCACAAACAAACAAATATATACATACAATAGAAATAATTCTGGCAGCCACCTGAAGAATTGGGCTGAGGGGAGACTGATACCAGAGTTTACATATAAGATGATAGCCTGAATTTAACTGCTAGAGTTCAAGAAGAGAAATAAACTATGAAATCATGTATTTAGTGGGATCTATTGGGGTAATGTATGATTGGGTGTGGAAGGAAAGAGAGAAGAGCTGAGGGTAACTGGTGTTTTTTTACTTTTCACTGTCAATCAAATGAGCATTTATATGCATAACTGGGCCTGATGTTATATTTGCAGGATATAATTCACTTTCTCCTGACAGTTTCTTTGCTCATTAAGACCCAAATGAGTAAATGCTAAATGATTCATTAAGAACTAATATTCCTGAAAAGTAAAATAACACATACTTTAAGAAAATATTATAAATGATTAGATGCTGAACTTCTTAGAAATATCAGCAGCAAGTATTGAATGGTTTTGTTAATCAAGCAAGCTCCGGTTTTATAACAAATCCCTTCCAAATTTGGTGATGGGTAATTTAAAAAATCAGTAAGCAAATCAATTTTAAAAATCTCTCTGAAATAATTAAAACTACGAAAACACTGAGAAACTGGCACTAATACACCTCACATAAACACATAGGCATTCATTTTCTTGAATTTTAATCTATGCGTTGCTAATTAATGCAATGTTAATTAAAATTGTGAATTTGTGATACTGCTATTGCCTTACAGCTAATTTTTCAGCAGAAACTTTTAAAAAAGGTATTCCTATGAGTATTCCTTTAAAAGAAAAAAAAAGACTCTAAATCTAAGTCGTTTCTGTTACTTGATTTAACTGTTAAAAACAAATCCTTAATTACAGCTGGAAAGAAGTTTCAGCAAAGATATTTTAAGCAAATAAGAATTTTTAGAACAAAACTAATTCCAAAACTCTATCTGCTTGTTTACTCTTAAGAATACTGACTATAAAATATACATTTTAGATGCAGTTTATCAAAGGATTCATCACAAATGAATTTTTTTCAATCTTACCTACTCCATTAGTCTTGCAACTTGTTGCTCATTATTAAAGAAGATAGAATGTTTCATACACAATATGCAAGCCATTTAAATTCCCTAAATGAATCCCTTTAAGTAGCTGTCATCTGCATCTGAAGGTTCCCTGTCAGAGCAACCCCAGATCCGATTTAACTATGCTATGCAGTGTCTTACTGACACACCACTCTCATGATTGTCTCCACACTTAAAACTTATCATTTCTAGATTTCATTCAAAGAGCATAGACAACAAAATTATGCTTTGTATTATTTGTTACATAAAATATACTGTTTTTTTGTGTGTAGAAACTATGGGTTTAAGATGTGTTTAATGTTGGTCTGAGGGCAACTACAAAGAGGCAAAACCAGATAGAGAAAAGGAGGCGGGTTTTAATCAATTCTACAGAATCAGTGACTTAAAAACTAAAGTAAGAAGGTGGATTTGCCAGGAGGCAGAAAGACTCCACAAAATCCGCAAATAGGCAATACCTATGATATTTTCATGGCAGTTCCAACTCAAAACAACCACTGGCCTATTAAGAGAATATTCATCCAAGAGGTGAACATGATGGAGGCTACAGCATGCATATACAAAGAGTTCTTGCCCTTTGGTGCACATGTTTCTTCTCTCTCTGCCATTGGGGAGGAGAGGAACAGAAAGCTGGGAGCTCCAGGACAGCAGCTCAGGGGAGCTTTGGGGGTTTGATGGCATAACTGTCCAGCAGGTTCACAGCGTGGCTGACCTTGAACTTTCTGTCTCTGAGCATTATTTTCCTTGTTTGCTAAATATGGTTAAAACAGTCATGTGCCATGTAACATGTTTTGGTCAATGAGGAACCCCATATATGATGGTGGTCACATAAGATCATAATGGAACTGAAAAGCTCCTGTCACCTAGTGACTGTCATAGCTGTTATAGCATCATAGCACAACACATTCCTCATGTGTTTGTGGTGATGCTGATGGAAACAAACCTACTGCACCGCCAGTTATAAGAACTATAGTATACAAAATTCTGTACAGTAATAACTTTTGATAAAAATAATAAACAACTCTGTTACTGGTTTATGCATTTACTATATTATACTTTTAGTGTTATCTTAGAGTGTACCCTTTCTACTTATAAACTATAAAGTTTGCTGTAAAACAATATGCTGTGTTAGGCAGGCAGTAGCTTCATACATCTCGTGTTTACTGCCTCTCTTGATTGCATCATGGTCTCTTGCGCTTGATTTAATCTTGTGTTGTTTTGTTCAGTAACATGCTGTATAGATTTGTAGCCCAGGAACAATAGACTACACCATACCGCCTAGGTGTGTAGTAGGCTACACCTGCTAGGTTTGTGTAAGTGCACTTGTCATGTTTGCACAATGAATCCGCCTGAGGACACATTTCTCAGAACAAGACCCCTTTGTTAAGTGGAGTGTGATGTAATGCCTACTTTCAAGGGTGATACTAATAATAGTTAGCAAGTTAGTAATGAACAAGTGCCAACTATTCAGCACAGAAGTGTGACCAGTTAGATCCATCACACAGAAATGGTGAATGCCAGCTCCATTTCTGTCCTCCTTCCCCCCATAAAGTTGATATTGCAATTAAATGAGATGGCTAGGAAAGCTATAACAGCAAATTATCAACAGGAGTTCAACATATTTACTTGTTCTCCTGCTTCTTCCTATTCCTGGGCCTTCACTCAATGCACAAGACTGACTCCAAGTATATTCTCTTGATCTCCATGGCACCGTTTCCAGGAAGTCCTACACTCAGATAAGGGCCTAAAATTGTCTGCCCAATTCTAGGGTAGATAAATTACAGATAATGTACTTATAGATAAATAATTTATTACAGATAAATAATTGTAGCCTGTAAGAAAACATAGTTAGTTCAAAAGTCTGTCATTCACTCTTACAGCTTCTCTCTACAGGACTTCTTTTTATAATTCCCATTAATTAATCCCCATGAATTACCACCCAAATACTGATGATTCCTAAGTCTGTCTCCAACTCAAGTCTTTCCAGCTGTATCTTTAAGCGTTCCATTATGTCATTCATTTATTCATTCATTTAACAAATTCATTTAGCAACTGCTATGTGCCAGATCTCTGCTAAGCATTGGTTATTGAGTAGTGAATAAAACAGATACCACAACCAGAATATGTCAAAAAGAACACGTTATCTTCTTTCCAGAATCAATTCATTTTCCTGTCTTTCCTAATTCAGTGAATGGCATCACCCATTAACCAGTTGCCCAAGTCAAAGAGTTCTGTCTGACATATTCAATTCCTTTTCTGTACTCTCCAATAATCCACATAAGATCAACCTCAACAATCATGACAGTTGATTCTCCAAAACAGACTATTCCCTAATGAATGTAAGAGAAGATTTGTATTTCTATACTCCTTTCAGGAATTTTTATTTGAAAGTTTTTGCGACCAATCGTAGTACCCTGATTTATATTTTGAGGATAAAAATTTAAAAAGATAAAATCAAATCAAAGCACATTTACCTAGTACAGCCTCTTGCTCCTAGGCTACAAACCTGTACAGCCTCTTACTATACAAAATGACAGAAGATTAAACGAAGTACAAGAGGAAAAGCTTTCCCTCTCACTTTTCTTTCGGCATCTTGAAGCATTACCGTTCTGGACTTCTGTGCCCGCCATGGCACCTTTAACGAGCATTTCGATATTGAGTCCTCCTTGAGAGGTATTCCACAGATTGTAACCTCTGACTCCCCATCTTCCCATAGAAATGTATATGTTTCACTCCCGCTAAGAAGCAACCCACATGTTTTGTCTTTTGAAGCTGGAGTCTCGGCCGAAAATTTTCTTTGCTATTACACTTTATATTCTATCAGCAAGAGGCAAGGTTCAGGAAGAGAACACTGTTCTTTTGGTGGTGTTATATTCTATCAGAGTTTGCACAACATCTGAAATTGCAGCCTTGAAACAGTGGGTCAAATACATAGTAGCAACTGCTGGGCTTTGAAAAGCCTTTTTTCACTTCACTGAAAAAATTTTCTGCAAAGCCCATGCTGTCCTCTCACAGTTACATCCTTTCTTTGAATAACTTATATTCAAACTTTTGCTTTATTTAATGGCTAAGAGAATTTCACACATCAAAGAAGAAGGTTCAGACAGGTCCAAAAAAAAGTGCCTGATTATCTAAGTGCTAAGATTGTCATTGCAAGGCAAGGGACTGTATAAAAACTAACATATGCCCCATGATAGCAGCTGCATTTTTTTAACCTGTTATCACATTGCAGCTTTGGTGCTGTTCAGAGCTTTAAATCAATACATCATCCTATCAGGATTTACTCGTTCATTTAACAAATGTTTACTATGAATGTCCTATGAGACTTGAACCAAGCAGTCTTTTAGGTAAAAGGAAGTAAGAAATGAAGTTAAATCATGGTGCTAATTAAACATTTAATTTCAAGAATAAAAGAATATTCATAAAGAGCTTATTAAATTTTTTTCTAAAAAGTCTATCATTATTATTCCCCCAACTAAAATTTACTCTGTTTTCTTCTGGTCACTGCCTTAAATCTAACAGTAGAATATTGGAAAGGGGATCCTGTACAGACCCCCTTCATAAGGAAAGACAAGAACAGAGAAAGGCAGAGTGGGGCTGCCCCATGAAACCTAAGTGAATTTTGCCACAGTCTTTTGTTTACTCACCTATTCATTCAATAAATACACATAAGTGCTTAAAATATAGCAGACACTATGTTGCAAGCTGGAGTTATCCTTGTGGTTAAAGCAGAGAAAAGACCCTATTCTCACACAAGTTAAGTTCTGATGGAAGAGGTAAGAATCAATCAAATAATATCACAAATATCCAATTATAAAAAGAAAAGACTTCTATAAAGAAATAAAGGACCTAATTGTGAGCCACATAAGCCATGCTATGCCCTTTATTTTTTTTTTGTCTACAATGACTATTGTTCTTTTCTTGAATGTAAAGAGCCATGAAGAAGATGGAAAGTGTTGACTTCAGTCAGGGGAGATGTTTAGAGGAAAATCCCAGAAGTGATCCATCTATATTCCACATACCCCGGCCTAGACTCATACTCTGAATACATCCCCATAAAAATGGGTGAGAGGTCACCAAAACTGTAAGTTGTTTGCTCCTGTTGGTTGTTGAATTTCATTTTATCCCCACCTACACCACAATCGCTGTTGTTCTTCATTATTGCGGAGATCATTAGGCATCATGACAGAAACACAAGTTTTAGAATAACAAATCCACCATTTGATAGCTTTTAACCACCTGGTATCTCAGTTTCCCTGTCTGCCACATGGAAATACTACTTTCCCCTACAGGGTTATGATGGGAATTAAGCAATATAATTTAAGTATCAAGTCCATTCTGGTACCTAATAAACTTAAAATACATTATATTCCTGGTGAGTGTGTGTGTGTGTTTGTGTGTGTGTGTTCTTTTCCCATAACATTCTCTAATTGATCTCCTTTGTCTATGGGTTCATTTTCAATTCAAATCATACACAATGCCCAGTTGACATCCCTGCTAGGTTGTCTAACAAGCATTTCATACTTAACATGTGAAAAACCGAACATTTAAATTACCTCACTCCCATCAAGTTTTTTCTCCCCTATGGTTTTCAAGTGTTTCCCATCCCAGCTCCAACATTCACTGAAATGCTCAAAACTTTGAAGTTATACTCATCTTCTCTTTTTCTATTTTTTCACATTTAATTAGCAATAAACACTGTTAACATCATAGCAATAAACACTGTTAAAATACATCTAGAATCTTACTACATATCATCATTTTCTGTGATGAAAATCTTGCTACAAGCCATTGTCGTCTCTCAGCACCTAAACAACCTCTCTCCTTCTACCTTTGCATCTATGCAGAGTGGTCAACATGAGCCTTCTTAACTAGACATCAGATACGCCACTCTGCAATTCAAAACACGGCAATGGCTTCCATTGCAACTAGAATAAAAATCAAAGTCCCAACCACAACTTATGAGCTCTTTTATGATGTTCCCTCTGGAACATCTATCTCCATAATTTTTATCTCCTACAAATCTCCCCATTAATGACTCAATTTGACTCACGTCACCCACCTTACAGGTTCTTAACTGCACTTACTGTACTTGCCCCTGATTGAAATGCTATTCCCAAAATACTCACGTGCCTCACTCCAACTTATTCGACTCTAAAACTGTAGCACATTGCTATGTCCTTTTGCTAACACAATCAATAGATTCTACTACTTAAGAAAGCTCTGTTAACTCCTTCCTTGATTTCAGAAGACAGGTAAATATTTTAGCAACTCTATACAATAGACACTATAGTCTGGCATTAGCATGACTCTTTAGACTCACTTTCCATCATTCATCGCCCTCTACATTTCATTTCACTCTGTCTTTTGTCTGTCTCTTTGTTTGTTTGTTTCCTCTGATAGTTTTCTAATGAAGTCTGTAAGAAATCCTTCTGGGTTGTAATTACAGTGCTTGAAATCAAGGCAACTTCATGCCTGTGATTCTGACATTTGCCATCCATTGTTGGACCCTTTGATTAAAAAAAAAAAAAAAATGTCCTTATTCTGACATGTATATTGGCTTACTGTGTACACTGCTGTTCTCCCAACAACATTTCATAGCTTTGCCCTATTGCCTGAAGTTATGCTTCAGAATGCCCTAAGGAAATGTTTTCCCTTCTTACATATTTATAACTTCTTGGGTATCTTCCTATCGTCATATGCAGCTCAGTGAATTTCAAGGGCAGCAGGGCTGGCTTCTCTGCTGGTAAACATTGACATCCAAAACTGCTGTTCCAGGTTTGCCATTTGATGACTCACAGGTAACTGATATAACTCATCCAGAGGCCTATTTGAAGTCTCTGACAGTGAACTAAGAAATGGAGATGAAAAATAGCTGATAAAATTACCATGGATAAATATAGTTCTTTACTTGAGGTTTCTTCTTTCCACTCAAGTCCATGACAATGACTGGATTTTATGAGTGGGTTTTACTAAACTACATTTATAGCTTCTGTTTGTTTCATCCATTTGGTTGTTTATAAAAGAGCTATCAATTATCAATTTCTGTTTACACACTGCTTATGTCCGAGGATTAAAAACTATGATTGAAACACAGTTGCTGACATGTAGTAGGCCCTCACTAGTGTTTTAAAATGAATAAACAAATCAGTGACTGAAAAACACAGCCGGTATCTACAAGAACATTATACGTAGCAGGAAAGGTAGGAAGGAAAACAGAATAGGAGGACATTACCATTTAGGAAGGTATACAATGCACTCAGAACAGTGCCTGGAATATTAGCAGGCAACAAATATTTGTGAAATAAATGACTATGAGTGAGTAAGGGGTACCAATTATTGTGAGTTCACAGAAGATGAAACACCTCATTTTGCCAAAGAGATAGGGAAGGAATCACTGAGGAGGGATGCTCTGAGATACAGCTGATGTTTTCTTAGCTAGATGCCAGGTGGGCCACAGACGGCTGGCTTGCTGACTCTACGAACAATATATGCTAAGTAGAGTTACGTAATCTGTGGGGCCCTGTGCAAAATGGAAAGATCGGGTCACGTCCCTTGTTCCAAAAGTATCGGAGAAATTGTTGCTAAAGGTAAGAAAATATAAAGTTTTTCCTTTCTTCCACAGTCTTTTTGCAACTCCTCATCGTGTTTATTATTTACTAACGTCATTTTAAGTGGAAAAAAATTAAAATTTTAAATTATGAGCATGAATTGTGTCATTCATCTTTATTTTTTTGCAATATCAGTTTTAAATGAGAATATAAGAGCATTTAACTTGTGTGTGGAGTCACCTAGTTACACAATTTGCCTTTCGTAGCTCATATATACATCTATACGTTGTTCTTACTAGAACAATGGAAGTGCAGAAAAAAAACTAACACAACTGTTTTTCTTTCACTTTTTGATACACACCCATTCCACCAACATTTTCTATTTTCAGGCTTTAGGAAAAGAAGGGAAGAACTAAAAGAAAAAAGAACTGTGGGTTGCCCTATCTTTCCCTTTTCTTCTGTATCATAATTTTCCGCATAAGCAGTTGGCTAACACAGAGAATTAACACAAGGAACAAAGGATATGATAATATTCCTTGATATTCTGAGTTTCTTGCAATGCCATTGTCTCTCTCTCGCTCTCTCTCTCTTTTTTTTTTTTTTTTTTTTTGTCTTTTTGTATGTGTTTGAAGCAAATTCTGATTCAATAAGAAAGTGTGGCCTCTCAGGCTGTCTGTTCCCCTGCTGACTCAATTGTAGACGTAATACATGTACCTTGCTTGAAGTTGCACTGAACTTCAACACATTATGTGTCCACCAGAGCTCTGTACTCATGAGCCATGTCAAACCC
This sequence comes from Rhinolophus sinicus, assembly GCF_057876585.1. NCBI lineage: Eukaryota > Metazoa > Chordata > Mammalia > Chiroptera > Rhinolophidae > Rhinolophus > Rhinolophus sinicus. Next base: position 74,525,176 of record NC_142501.1, on the reverse strand, counting down.
TATGGACAAATACAGCAACAAGCAAAGCTGGACATGTTCTTGTATTAATTCTCTCTGCTCATGATCCTTTGCTCCTTTGAATTTCACTAAGGAACCACATATGCAAAGATAACATTGTTAAGACTTTTCAGACCATTATAGGATAGCATTCAATCAAGCATGGGGGCCCTTCTATGTGTGGGACCTCATGCAATTGCATAGACTGCTGGCTTGTGAAGCATGCCCTGGTTCTAAGGCACACAATCATGAGCCAGAGGTGTGTCCAGGGAACTTGGCATGGTCCATTGATGAGGGAGAACGGAATGTAATGGGAGGATAATGAAGGTGTGGCCAGAGAGGTAGACAAGGGCAGGTTTCCCTTCGTCCTAGTAATTCAGAGGACAGGAAATCTTCCCAATTCAGGTCTGTGGGGACAAAAGACAGAAGACCCAGCTCTGTGCAGCCTGTTGGGTCAGGTTGCCAGGCTTCAATATCTGCCCGCTCAGTTTACTAGTTGTGAGACCTTAAGAAAGTTGTATTTTCTGTGTTTCTGTTTCCTCATGTATAAGAAGTATAAAAGAAGAGTTGCAAAAGCACTTAGGACAGTGTTGGACATTTAATAAGCACGCAAAACATGTTAGCTGTTATTATTTAACCTCTGGAATCATTCATTCCAACACTTACCGATCACCAGTTATGTATCAAGTACTCAGCTAATAGACATCAGACCAGGACTTGAAGAAACCTGAACTGTGGAAATAAAGGGCTGTCAAAAAATAATGTTAACTGTCACAAGAGACGTGTCTTAAGAGTGTACTAAAGTGATACTCATTGCAGCAAAAGATGCTATTGGAAATGGACCATTACTTAGAGCTGGCCAGCTAAATGAATGTCCCATTTATCAACAAAGGAACTAACGGGGGGTGGGGTGGGCGGCTGGTGGCTCAGTTGGTAAAGCACGAGCTCTCAACAACAAGGTTGCCGGTTCAAATCCAGCAACTGGACTTGAGCTTCACTCTCCACAACTAGATTGAAGGGTAATGACTTGGAGCTGATGGGCCCTGGAGAAACACACTCTTCCCTAATATTCTCCAATAAAATTTATTTTTTTTAAAAAAAGGAGAAGAAGGAAGGAACTAATGGATTTGCCAACAATGTGGACAAAAGCAGTACACTCAGATCGGTTAAACAAGCTCTGTGAAAATTTGACTCTGTAACGTGGGCTCCCAGGACAGTAGACCACATTCTTAAGAGTGGTGATTATGTCTTAAGCAGTTTCTCATTCCTCCTGGCCCAAACAAAGTGTTTTGCCCAAAGAAGTCATCCAACAAACATATTAAAATCAGATTTTGACCAGAATCTTGGTGACAGGCTTAAGTAAGCATTTCAGTGAAGTTCCAGTTATGACAGATGTAGGTCCATCTCCTTATAAACATCATAGCCCAAATGCGCAAATTGGTCCATTTACCAATAGGAGTATTCATATGCAAATTGGCCAATTCTCTCTAACCCCAAATTTAAGAAAAATTTTAGACTGATTTAGAAACACAAAAGTATCACCATTCTCACTTCAGATATTGGTACAAAGTATTGCTACCTGTAATAGGAATGAATAATCACCTGCACTAGACTTATACCTTTGCTCAACCACATTTCATTTTCTGCAAAACAGTAGAGTTTGTAAATTGTAAGTCAGATGTCACTTTGCTGCATGAAACCCTTCAATAATTTCTCAGTGCAATTAAGGTAAAATCAAAACTACTTAACATAATGTTAAAGAGTAATATTACAGATGACCTTAGTTCATAACCATCTCCCTCTCTTTTAGTAAGTATATTCCAATGAGCAGATCTTCTTCCTGGTACTGGAAGACACCACGAATATCTCTCCCTTGTATTTGATATCCCCTAGGCCCAGAATTCTTTGGCTCTAGGTATTCCCATACCGGACTGCTTATATCCATTAAAATCTCAACTGAAATATCCTTTTCTCAGAACAGCCTTCTCTGGATGTCCTCTCCTTCCAGTTCACTATCCCATTACCATAGCTTTTTTTTTTTTTTTAAAGTTCAAGATCACTTTTAATTCTTTAAATTCTTATTTTGTGTTTACGTGTTATTTGTCTTAACCTAGACAGTAAGCTGTATTAATCAGGGCTCTTTTTATTCACCACTATATCTCCATGATCTCAAACTCACTGGCATCCAAAAAGAACTTATCATAATAAGTATTTGGCTGAATAAAGATTGAATGGATTTAGAAATTACCTTGTTGACTATTTTTAGCCTTCTTTTTCTTTCCATTATCGTTTTATTGTGCCTTTCAGAAGTGTAAGCAATTACTCATTTGATGTTCTAATTGATTTCTGTCAAAGAGAGTTAATATTTGATCTGGTTTGGAAAGCTTTTGGTGTTTTATCTTATTTAAGCAGGAAAAAAAAAAAAAAAAGCTTATTCTCTAAAATGCACACCCAGAAAACAATCCAATTTTCACAGAAGACTTGAAAGAAATATTACAGCTCCAAGTGCTGCCTTAACTATGGAATTTTAGAAACTACAGCTATAAACAAATCAATCTAGTAGGCAGAAATCATTCATTCACACTGCAATCTTACAAGGTCCTGCTCAATCTCATTAACTGTGAAGTGTCCCGAGAGCCCTCCATTCTTCTCAGTTAAATGAATCACTCTTGAATCTAAGTTTCTATATCTACTTTCTATACCTATCTTTGCTAGAGTGGAGAACTACGTTTAACTGCGTGGGTATCTGTGTCTTCTGCTAGATTGATAAATCCTTTGGGATAGGGCTCATATTCATTTATCTGTCTAGCTCTAGTGCCTATTACATAGTAGAAATCAAACCTTCTAATTAATACATATAGTCAATCATTCTTGAAAATGAAGCACATCTTTAGACTTTCACAGTCTAAGGATCTTCAGAGTCCTTAAAGACCTACAGATATGCTAATATTGTGCTAATATCTATAGGGAAAAATTATAGCATAAATTTGGGTTTTGGGAAGTAGAATCTGTTTCATAATCCAGATTCACCCCTTGCTAGAAATGTAGCTTTGAGCCATTTATATGTAACCCATTTAAGACTCAGTTTCATCACCTCTACAGTGAGATTATACAAATATTCCTAAATGGCTAGGATTTAATTGTGAAGATTAAAAAAAGATGGACTCTCTGAAGTGTTTACCACAGTATCTAGCACATGATAAGCACTAAATCATGATAACTATTGTTACAGAGGTGGAAAAGGAGCTTATATTTCAAAGAGTAGAATAAATACAAGAAACTGCGTGTTATTCTCTTTACTTCCTGTAAGAAGAATGTGGAACAGAAAGTTTTGATATGTAGTGAGGAGGAATGTTTCTCTGTGTACTAAGAGCTAGTTTTAAGGTCACCAAGGCTTAACATAATCCATACAAGGCAATAATTTCTTTTTTACTATTATTTTTATTGGACCACTTAAAGTTTTAACTTTTTCCCAGATTGACTAGCAATAACATAGACTGTCCATACTGACTTTGATTTTTTTAAGAAAAACTCAAAGAAAACAAGGAACAGATCTCAACAAATGTCCAGTTAGATTAAAAAATATGTATTGATATCTATCTCAAGTCTTTGCACATATCAGTTGTTGCCCTAAAACCGGAGTTAGCAACCCATGGCTCAGCTCATGGTCTAAATCCTGGGTTTTATACAAGCCATGAGTTAAGAATGGTTTATATATTTTTGTATGGATGAAAAACATTAAAGGGAGGACATTTCACGACACACGAGAATCATATAAAATACAAGCAAGCTTCAACGTCCATAAATAATATTGTATTGGAACACAGCCTCCACAGTATAGTTTTGACAGAGTTGAGTAATTGTGAGAGACTCTATGACCACCAAAGCATCAAGTATTTACTCTCTGGCCCTCTACAGAAAAGGTTTGCCAACCCGTACTCAAAAACAAAGGATTGTCTTATATTCATGCACTATGGGAAAGGACTGCTCTTCCCCAAACTTCTCCACCTGCCCTAACACACACCCAATCTCTCAAGTGTGGGGTCACTTCATATCACTCATTTAGACACTCACACAGGAAGGTGACGGCTAGCTCAGCACATCAGCTTTATTCTCCAAAATAATGCCATGTTTTAGGGGTGAAATCCAACACTCTCCTAATTTACTATACTGGTAAAAATGCTTCAGAATTGCTGTAATTGATTTTAAAACTGAGGGCATTCTCCTTATTGTTATTTAACTAATTTAACCTGACTATTCTAAAAAATGAGCTATGTTGTGAAATAGCTTGAAAAAGCACCTAATGCTTGTCCCAGATAGTGCACTCCACTTGATAAACATCTTGAAATAGGCAATTTTCTTTTTTAGCTTTGCTAAAAAAGACAGAAAGGAAAAGAGTGAGGGAGGGAGAGAGAGAGAGAGAGAGAGAGAGAGAGAGGTATTTGTCCTTAGTCTTCACAAAACACTGGAATAAGTTGCTGTTTCATTTATTTGATGATACATTTCAGGGAGAACAAAAATGTAATACTCACAGAAAATTAGCAAGTCATTTATTGTACCAGATAGTTCTCCTAAGACATGGCTGTGCTTTTTGTATTTAGTATTATTATTATTCTCTGCCTTTCTCACCTCCATTTTCAGTCCCAACACAAATTCGGAAGAGTGCTTATCCACAAACACACATTTCCATTTCCCATTTCCAAGTAAATCAACAAATTTGAACAGATAACAGAGCCAGTGAATTGCTGCAAAACACCATTGCCCTCAATTAACATCTCCTCTGGGCAATCCAACTGAAATGAAGTTCCCTTTGTCTCCAGTTGACATCTTAAGAAAAATGAGGTATAAATTGATGAAAGGGAGAGACATCTTTAGGATCAGACTTATTAGGATAACCTCTATGTACCACCTTTTTTCTCTCACTCAACTCTTAAAAGCAGAGACAAAGTCCTTAAAATATTTCCAATTTGTTTTGAGGTAAACACTGTCCAGGTTGATTGGAAATGCTGTTCTGTGATGGTTAGTAGACCTTGAACATCACATCCTGTATAAGAGGTGAGGCACCAGCTCTCTAAACAGAGTTTGTACCCTTTCAGGAAACAACTGAAATGTTCATCCAGACACTGAAACAAATACTAGAGTCATAAATGGCAAATAGATCAAATACATACAAACACACACCTACACATGGACACACACACACACAAACCAAAGGCATTTACACATAAATGTCTAATTTGAGAAAGCTGGATTTTTGCAAACTAGTCCCCTGAATTAATGCAATCATTTTAGTTAGTGATAAGTTTAAAAATTAGAATGCTGCAGGTTAGTTTCTATAGCTCGCTCACTCTATCTTAAGAGAAATAGCATTTAGGTACTGTTTTCCTCGGAATTGAAGCCAAGGGAAAAAAAAAACACATTTTACAATTTCAAAGCTGAAAAGAAGAGCTACAAGATAAAGATATGTCAGCTGATAAAAGTAATGCTGACCAGGAAGCTTTTAAATTATTTTCAAAATCTTTTATCAAGCTACATTCTATTATAGAATATGGCGGCTTTTTAAATTGGATTTCCCTCAAGCTGCAAAAGTAAGCTTGTTGTTCTGCCACAATCTCCTCTGAGGGAGACCCAGGGTTATTAACCCTCTACCTTAGGAAAGACAGACAATATCCCAAAGCCAAGTTCTAATGGGAGTCAGCACCTGCAAACATATAGAGAGCCTGGCAGAGTGCAAGTTCATTCAATCAATATTTATTGAGCCCTACTAAGTGCTATAGATATATTAGCAAACAAAACAGACAAAAATTCCTACCACTGAGGAGCTTACCTTCTAGTGGAGGGAGACAGATAACAGACAATAAACATATCAAATAAGTAAATAATAGAGTATTTTCAAGATAATTAGAGCAGTAAAAAAAAATTAAGGTAAAAAGGATTAAAGAACTGACTCTGGGTGGTGAACACACAATGTGATATATAGATGATGTATTAGGTTGGTGCAAAAGTAATTGCAGTTTTTGCAATTATTTTTTAACATTTTAAACCACAATTACTTTTGCACCAATCTAATATTACAGAATTGTACACTGTGGCCACACAGCAGCCTACCCATCTGTTTCCTTGTACTTGCCCCCAAAGAAGGGAGAGTCTGTGAGACGGATCCTTTCAGGCACCTTGCTTCACCTTTGTGTTTGTACCTTATGTCTCCCTCTTTGGCCCCAAAAAGATGGCTGGTTAGCCAATGACGAGTAAGATTCCCCATGGGGGGACAACTCAAGCCAGGCACAGTTGAGTGGAGACCAACAGGAGAACCCACGGAGTTCACAGAGGTGGGCACAGCCCCCCACCATCCTCCAGCTAAGAAAAGCTTCTGCCTCTGTGGCTGCATTCCTTCCCAAAACCTGCAAGGGAAGTTATTCAATGATGTGCTCTCCATCTATTCATATGCATATAGGTTTTATCCCTTGGGGAACTACAAACATCCTGAGACTTACAGTCCAGCTGCCTGCAAGCAAGGGTGATTGGCTTGAATCAGTTTCCTGTTATGGTGTATAGGATTCACAGATCTTGAGATTGACAAGCTTTATCTCCTTAACTTCCCCATTAGGCACCCCCGCCCAGTCTTTGAGGCTGCCGGTCCCTGGGCCCCACTTAACTCTATTCATGGCTATTGTCCTCGCTCCCCACAACCCTTGTCCTGCGGGACGAGACAGCATACCTGAAATCTCTGTAACTTTACTAACAATTGTCACCCCAATAAACTTAAAAAATAAAAGAAGGATTAAAGTGGGGGGGGGTGTTACAATTTGAAAAGAAGTTGTTTATGAGGTAGGCCTCATTGAGAAGGAAATATTTGAATATCTGAGTGAGGGGTTAATATCCTGGAGAAGAATGATTCAAGCAGAGGGAACAGCTAGTTCAATAACTGTGAGGTTGGAATGTGCCTGGCATGACTGAAAAATATCTGGGGCAGCTGGTTAGCCAGTTGGTTAGAGCACTTAGCAACAAGGTTGCCGGTTCCATTCCCACAGGGGTCAGAGAGCTGCACCCTCCACAACTATGGAAATTGAAGACAGCAACTTGAGCTGAGCTGCTGCTAAGCTGCCAGTGGGGCAGTTGGATGGCTCAGTTGGTTGGAGCACGTGCTCTTGACAGCAAGGATGCTGGTTCAATTCCCTCATGGGATGGTGGGCTGTGCCGCCTGCAACTAAGATTGAAAGAGGCAACTGGACTTAGGCTGAGCTGCGCCCTCCACAAGTGGATTGAAGGACAATGACTTGACTTGGAGCTGTGGGGGGGTGGGGAGGGTAGATGTATGTTGGGGGGGGGGGTAAAAATAGTAAGCAATGTGCAAATTAAGAAAGGGAGCAGATCATGTAAGGATTTAGAGTAATAATCTGAAAAAAATGAGGGCCTGTTGGCAGACTTTGAGTAGAGACATACTGTGATGTTGGAGTTGTAGAGCATATTGCTTTGAAATGGCATGAGTGTTTTAGAAGTTGAAATTTATTCTTATATGTGAAGCACGACTTGTCTCATATAAGATAAGTGCTATAAACATACGTAGTACAGTTAAAATTCCTTTCCTGGGAGAACACAGGAGAACTGCTTAGTTCTAGGTTTGTTGAATAAGTGAGTCATGTAATCTCTCTATGCCTCCAAGAGGTTGTAAAGAATAATGTTACTGCCGTGTGTAGTTCTCACAATGGTTTGAGAAACTGGGGGGATAATGAAAGAAAGAGAAAGTGTCAGATCAATATGGGGCATCTTGTAGCTAAAAACATGATGGCGATCTTGTGAATATTCTGGTTGTCACAGAGATTCCAGTCCTTTCTATCAGGATCCAGAGTATCTATGCTGAGGCTAGAAAGTCAGATTTTCAGGAGATCATTATAGCCATGCGACTGAGAGGATATAAAATATGTGTAAGGGTTTTACAGTGATAATGCAATAGAGGTGCTGACAGGAGGCCACTGAGATAGATGTTAGATCCATCTATCAGATGGAAAACTCAGAAGTGGCACGTAAAACATGGGAGGAGAACCTGAATCCCAAGTCAAGCCTGTCACCAATGGTAAGTGACAATGCTAGCTACTGGGAAAGCTAAGAAAGAGAATAATAACATTTGCCAATATGAACATGTCTAATTTGACTTTTCCCATCCCTGCTCAGGCTAGAAAACAGGTTTTTGAAATCAGACATTTTTAATGTCAAAAATGAGAGTGAAATGTTTTGTAAGATTATAACCACACAGGAAAAATATATCATGTTTACCTTAAAAAAGGTGCAATAAGAGTTAGACTCTGGTATGTGAGGGAAGTTAGCACCTATCTAATCAAAGCCCGGCAGGTCATATTCTGTAGAATACAAACTATGGAAAACAAGTTTGCTCCATTAAAACACTTTCTCTATGATTTAGAGGTTTAAAATTCTTTTGATTTATAATTTTTAAAAAATGAATAAGTTAACTGTATGTAGCCCTCCCTACCCCCTTATCAGAATAAAATGAATAGGTTTATCAAATATCGTCTAAAATGAAGTCTAGTAGGATAGATACAAAAAAATAGAAATGTTCTGATGCTAGAGGGTAAAGACTGAGGAAAGTGTTTCCCAAAGTGGTTTCCTAATAGTTTTCGGTGAAAAGGGGAGACAGTCTGTAATCAAATAGATTTGGTAAATACTTGTCCACAGTGTATCGTGGTTGGAATAATAGCACACTAGATAATAGGGAGCCATTTAGAGGAGGGATTTAGGACCAGCAAAAAACCTAGTGAGAGATCCAACTCAACGTGTCATAATGCAAACGGACATGGAATCCCAAAGAGTAAGTTTCTTATTTTATAGTTTTGCTGAATACATACCTGCCACAGCCTATGGAAAACAAAACAACTGTTTTGTGTTTACAGCATTTTTAAAGCATCTGGTTTCCTCTTTTGCAGCTGTATAAACTGAGATTCCAAGAGGTTAAGTGATTTACCTCAGGCCATAGAGCCAAAATTGGGTCTTAAACTCAAGTCTTCAATCAAAGTAATATTCTTTGGCTTCTAAACTTCTAAATAACATAAAAAGAATGAATGATTCTTACAATAAATTTATAATGCTCTCATCTCCTTTTTGGCAAATTATTTCTAATGGCTTTTGCTATGGAAGCTGAATTTTCCTTCTTTGGAAAAGGATCTTCCAGTTCCTAGCAAGAAAACTCTTTGTACCTACCTACTGTTCCATATAGGTGGGCTGAATATTTGATCTATGTTTTACTTCTTTTTACTTTTTCTTATCATTTTATCACCAATAAAATTTTGTTGCTGTTTACAGGTCTGAAATAATTACAGAGATGATGTTAGGAAGATATGACAATATATGATATAAGACATAGCAGCATGATACATTTAAAGCTGATATGAAAAATATAGTATGAGACAATGAATTCAAAATCAACAATCTCAACAATGCTGAAAAAATGTGATACGTAGAGATATACACGTTCCCCCCCACCCTGCCACATACACACAACTGATTGTATGCAAAACCCTATGACACGTGAATAAATTCTGTAATCTGGTTGTTATTGTACTGATATGAATTTCCTGGTTTTGATGTTTTGGTTCAGTTATATATGTTGTCGACATTGAGGAAAGCTAAATGAAAGATTAACAGACTCTATGAATTGTTTTTGCAACTTCCTATGAGCCCATAATTATTTTAAAACAAAAGGTTAAAAAGAGACAAACAAATAAACAAAAAAAGCATAATTCAGAGGAGGAAGTCAGAGGCCTCTTCAGGCTGTCAAAGGGGTACATGGCACAAAAAGGTTAAGAACCTCTGCCCTAATGCTTCTTGGTAACCACAAAAACAGGACAGGGCCCAGGACCAGCCTGTAGAATTCCTCTGCGTTGACAAGATTCAAACAAATCCATTTTCACGAATCTTTGAGAATCTCTGTTTCATTTGTACTCATAATCTCCCCTCTGATACAGAAGAATAGCAAGAGAATGTTTTGTAGTGTTTTTGCTGAATGGCTGCTTACTATCTTTATGGTTGGACCCCTCCTACCTCTACCCTCCCTAATTTAGTAAGGAGCTAAAAGTAAATGAGATCAGGTCAGCAAGAGCTATCTAAGTTCAAACACAAAAAAAGAATGTGATTCATAAAAGAGCTGATCCCCTTTTACTTCTTCCACCTCATTTATTAGGTGTGTTTTTTTTTCCAAGAGTAGAAACAGAATCAGCAGTATGGCTTATTATGAAGATGTAAGAAGTATTTCCCTTTTTCATTTTATAAGGAAATATAAGTATTACATTTAAAAAACTAGTAGGTCATATGTTTTACTCATTAATATGTATCAGATATTTTAGAAAATTAAGTCTCTAACAAAGTGCATTAATAATTAACTCATAAGTCTATTACTAAGATAGAGTGATCTGAAGAATGTATTTGTTCAAACTTATTTTTGCAAATAATATACTTCCAAGTAAATAAAACAAATACAATGTTTGCAACATGTATGCATACCAAAAATGAAACTATGAACAGATGAATTATTTACTCTGGAAGGGGTTGAAAAGGAACTTAAATTTATTCAAATAATTTTTGCCTACGCTGCAACAGTGGGATATAAATTTATACTCAAATATGAAATGTAACTTAGAATTGAAGCTCAGCCTCCTTGATTTTTGAAAGAAAGAGAACAAATTTCTATTATCTTCACAATGAAGTCATTCTATTCAAACAGTTTCATATTCTTTGGTACAAGAGTGGAAAGTACTTTAAAGAGCATCTTGGAGACTTTTCTTTTCTAATTATTATTAACTTTGAATCCAGAGTGCATTCAGAACTCAGTAATCGTCCAGGCTGGTCACTCACTTTTACAATAACTTAATGACAATTGTATCAGTTTGCTAGGGCTGCCATAACCAATTACCACAAACTGGGTAGCCTAAAACAACAAAAGTTTATTCTCTCACAGTTCTGGATGCCAAATGTTCGAAATCAAGGTGAGTGCAGAATTAATTTCTTCTGAGGCTCTGAGGAAAAATCCACACTATGTCTTCTCCCCTCTATAATAGCTTCTGGTGGCTGTTGGTAATCTATGGTGCTTCTTGGTTGAGGGCTACATAACTCCAATCTCTGCCTCCACATTTCATCTTCTCCTCGTGTATCTCTGTATCTCCAGTCTCCCTCTATCTGTCTCTTATACGAACACCTGTCACTCGATGCTGAGTCCAGCCCAAATCCAAGATGATTTCATCTCAAGACCCGTAACTCAATTACATCTAAGACCCTTTTCCAAATAAGGTCACATTCACAAATTCCAAGGATTAGGACTTGGTCATATATCTTTTGGGGGGGGGGCCTTAGTCAACCCATGACAGAAATGATCTATTTTAAAAGG